>NW_023425551.1:33288241-34488241 GCF_014108245.1 Pipistrellus kuhlii | reverse complement strand
ACTACTATGCTGTCCAACCTCCAGGGTCCTGAGGAAAGAACTCAAAACTTTGTCACATTTGAAAGGGATTTGTATTTACAACAACAGAATTCTTAAAATCAAACCTCAAAAAGGGGGGGGGGTGTCTTTAAACTTATAAAAATAGCTCTAACTCTTATTTTCTGACTTTTTAAAATCAGAAATTACTTTTATTTTATGACAGATTAGTAGTCACAGGTCTGGTACACATGCCTGCCTGGGCATAAGCACAGTCCTGGGATATGAGCCCTCACTGGTAGGAAATTATTTTTCTCCGTCTTTCATAACCCACTTTACACTACATGTGTATTTGCATCATTCTACACAATGACTAACTCCTTCTCCTCCATCTTGCAAAATATTGTTTCCATGAATCAGAGAGATGCTATTCCCTGGAAACAAAGGAGAAAACTAATCTAACACATGTTTATGTCCTATTGAGCTACAAGAATCTTACCCAACTGATATCTTTAAAGTTTTTTTGCCCAATGTACCTTGTACAGGCCGTCCTCAGGTTATGTTGGATTCCACTGGCTTCTGACCACTCACCTGCCTGCCTGATTGCCCCCTAACTACACCTCTGCTGGCCTGATCACCCCCAAGGCTTTTATTAGTATAGATATGACCCTTCACAGAAAATTTTACTAACCCTGCTTTAACAATAAAGGCTTGACAATTGAATCATTGGGGTTCGACAACAAGATTTCCTTTCTTTGAATAGTGGAGGGAATAATTATCTTGTCTTTAAGTTGCCCTGAAATTAAAGTAAGATAATGACTTAGAAAAGTATAAAAGCACCATATAAAGACAACTGTCTTTTTCATGTACTGAAAAGACAATAAAGTGGTAAGATGAAAAACACTATTTTTTTATTCTCCCCCTTCCTTCCTATACAACCTTTAGTTAAACTGAAATTTATAAAAAGTTCACTCCAATTTTCATTTCTTTACATTCAATATTATTTTGTATTGGTTTCAGGTTTTATATTAGTTACAGAATAGTGGTTAGACAATCATATACTTTACAAAGTGTTCCCCGATATTTCCAGTACCCACCTGGCATCATACCATCATTACAACACTATTCCCTATATTCCCTATTTAAGTGACAATGGGCTTATAGGTTCCTTCCAGTCTTTCTTTTGTATTGTTCACCTTTCCTTTTCTTTCTCACTTCTTCCTCACTTTTCTTATATAGTATCTCAATTGGCTCTCAAAGCTCAGTGAGTATGGGGACTTCCAATATGTGGAAATATTATGAGCCTATATAGATTGATAAAGAGATACTGGGTACTCAATTTTTAACAATAAAAATCAGATGCTGAATGTGGTCATGCCAGAGGCATAATTTTAATGAGCCAATGTCTCTTTACTCAAGTGTCACACTTCAAAGGAGATCCTCTCAAATAATATAATGCATAACACTCACCTGGGTTCCCTGTTAAAATGAAGGGACTACACCTTGAAAAACACTCCTTCTGGAGCTCATTTTGGATAAATCTCCCTCCAAGTAAAGCGATCCTATATAAGTATAATATGCAAATCGACTGAACGGTGGAACAGCCAGTCAGTACAGGGCAAGATTGGCTAGCAGGTTTTGCCTGGCCAGCCAAGGTGCATGCCAGCAGGCAGGGGGAGGGGACAGCAATGGGGTGGGGTGGGGTGGCAACTAGTGGCAGCGGAGCAACATGGTCTGGTGCCACCCCAGATCACCCACCTGGATGCCTCCCGCAGAGGGAGCCCTTTCAGCAGTGACAGGGCAATTCAGTGCAGAGCTGCCCAGCACCATCTCCAGACAGGCCTGCTGGGATTGTCTCCTCAGAGGCAGGCCACCAGTGGCAGTGGTGCAATTGGGGGCAGGGCCAGACACTCACTGTCCAAGCCATCCTGATCAGCCCACTGGTCACCTCCCATAGAGGGAGGCCAGACTGCGGCTTAGGCCTGCTCCCAGCTCACTGCTCCCTTGAGCAGTCAGTAGGCATCCCCTGAGGGCTCCCAGACTGTGACAGGGGAGGGGGGAGCGGGGGCAGGAGGCTAGGCTGAGGGACCCACCCCAGTTCTTGAATTTTGTGCACTGGGCCTCTAATATTATATAAATAATCTGATAGCAAACAGGTCAGTTTATCTTATGGTATTTTCCTCTGAATTATGTTTGGTGAGAATTTGGTGAGAAATGTGAAATAGGTGAATGAGCACACAAAATGAGTACATTGGCAAATCTATATCAGGGACAACCTTTTTTTTTCCCCCAAGGAACATTCGGATATTTATAACATCATTTGTAGGCCATACAACATTAAACATTATCAACTTAAAAATTAGCTTGCTATGTTTGGTCAAACATTTAATTGACTCACCCTAATGCCTTGGCAGGGCCAGACCAAATGATTTTTCAGGCCTTCTATGGCCCTTGGGCTGGATGTTCCCCACCCCCGATCTACATAACATTGTGGACTACATCATACATGATTGAAACTAACGTATGACCTAAAAAAACCCTATACCCATGTGATTTCTATAGGAAACCCCATAACTAACATAAAAGGAACCAAAAGGCAATAAATAACAATAAAAAAAATCTTGTCTAGAAATCACTCTAGCAAAATGTTATTTAAAAGATGAAAGATTAAAAATAACACATTCCAATATTTATCTATCCCTCACATAAATAAACTATGATATCAAACTAAGAATTGATAGCCTAGCTATAGTACTCAATCTTTACATGGTTACTGAAGACAGACATATTTCACTCTCTCCATCCTCCCCTGCCAAACACACACAAACTCACGCACACACTTCATTCTGGGTTCCTGCTCATCATTTTTCACAGGGTATAACTAAATCTTCAAGGATTGTAGCTAATATGTTTTTTAAATCTATCCATTAATTTTAAATTGTAACTCTGTAGGTTTATAGAGGTGCCTATATATCATTTTATATAGAGCAACATGTATTAAGTAATATTTTTATTATTTATTTACTCAGAGGAGATACACAAGGTGGGTCAAAAGTGGGTTTATAGTTGTGAGTACATTTAACAGTTTATTCTTGTATTATTTAATTCTTGTATTATTTAACATATAAACAACTGTAAACCTATTTTTGCCACAGCTTGCATATGTGTGTGGATAGTATAAATGAGCAGTTATACTAAAAGTTATATGAAGACAGTTAAGTGGGAAATAAAATAAGTGGGGAGAAAAAATGTCCTCAAGGCAAACTAAAATTTAAATGTCTAAGAATGTGTTACAAGAAAAAAACACCAGATTTTGCCTCTACTATCAATAGAAATGTTGCACACTGAGGCAAAATAAATAAATAAACAAACAAAATTAAACATCAAAGGTCATAAAAAGTTTAAAATATGCAAAATTTAGGGCCCAAAAGTCTCTAGTAAAAGCTTTCTGCAAGGCTTTATTTGCACAGGGCTGACAGCCATACCTGAGTGTTTTTCACAATACACATACCCAATCTCAATAAATCTCATCTCCAAGGAATATCAAATTTCATTCATTTCATACTGACAAACTACCCCAAGCAAACAAAGAAACATAAAATCTTCTATTTTATATGAAATCCAATACACTTTATAAATAAAAGATTTAAGAAATATAAATACTATTTGATTCTAAGTTTAAAAGAAAGATGACAATACCAACAATATAAAGGAAATTTGCTCTAAGAGTTTTGGTTCACCTGAAGCAAAAGATCTGCCCTGGAAAAAGTAATAAACGTGAATATTAAAGAAAATTCAGCAAAGGCTATAAATTACAACTACAAAAAGTCTAAAGACTTCCTTTAACACAATATAGGACTTTAGAATCCTGAAGCAAGAGAACAAAATCATGGACACACTGAAACTTGATCCTCATCCAGAGGAAATGTCACAGAAGGACAGAGGAGAAGGGGGCACGGGAGACAAAAACACTAAGATTTCAGTTACTCTAAGATAAATAAGAGTTTTATCACCTAGAGATGAATATCTTTCTTTCAAAACCAAAAATTCCATAGGGAGATAGAAGATCAACAGAAATCACTAGAAATGAATTGCTCTAAATTTCCCTTGGAGACTTTAGTGAGGAGCTCAGACTTACAAGCACTCAACCTGAAAAAAAAAAAAATTGGATGGCAACACAATTTAAAATCAGTTGAACTGCCATCTCTCATGTAAAGCCAAAGCTGAATAGGATCTGATATGTGTGTCATCTCCAGTTTATTGTGGTAGGGACTGAATGTTTAAAACATATATATCACATAGGCACAGCACCAAACTGTAATTTAGAAATAGTCCCAAATAAAAGGGAAGCAACACTAATGGTGTTTGAGAAAATGCTTACAATTACAGACTGAAGTCTGCCAAACCATCACTAACAATTTGCTATCAAGCCTCAAACATGATTGGTGATCCCAATGGCACTGAGATATAAAATTTTGGGAAGTTTTCCAAGGGAAACAGTACAGCATGAGGTTCTATTTTTTTTTTTTTTTTAATAATCTTTATAGAGCTCTGTGGGCTCTAAACATTTTATATTTCTAATGAGAATTCAAGGAGCCCTTTATTAAAAACATATTCAAGGTTGCAAAGCAGCCATTTCTATGTATTTTTCTGTCTTGAAAAATTGAACAGTGACCCAAAGCTCAAAAATAAATTGGAAAGCCACATACAAAAAATAAAACTAGACTGATGTTTTTCTCTATATACAAAACTTAATACAAAATAAGTGAAACACCTAAATATAACATCTTAAAACAATACTTTGCATAGAAAAAAACATAAGAACTAAACTCATAGGTCTTGGTTTTAGAAAGAATTTTATGAATTTGACCCAAAAGGCAAGTAAAGTAAAAGAAAAAATGAATGAGTGGGACTATATCAGACTAAAATGCTTCTTTCTGCACAGAAAAAGAAACTATCAACAAAACAAAAGGCAATCAAAATGACTGGAACGATATATTTGAAAACGAAAGTTCTAATAAGGGATTGATATCCAAAATATATAACCAAGAACTTGTATAACTTACAACAGAAATAATAAATGGGAAGAGGACCTGAACAAACAGTTCTCCAAGACACACAAATGGCCAACAGATATATGAGAAGAGGCTCAACTTCACTAGCTATTAGGGAAATGCAAATCAAAACTACAAATGCAAATCAAAACTACTAAAAAATTAAGAATGGAGTTACCATATGACACAGCAACTCTTGTTCTGGGTATCTACCCAAAAAATATTGGTAACACTTACTCGCAAAGACATAGGCACCCCTATGTTCATTGCTGCATTAGTCACAGTGGCCAACGCATGAAAACAACCAAAGTGTCCCTCCATAAAGAGCTACTACTCAGCCATAAGAAAAGATGAAATACTGTCACCTGAGACAATAGGGATGGATCTGGAGAATACCATGAAAAACACAGTCACACATAAGAAGTCATGAACCATCAGATTTCACTCATATGTGGGATATAAAAATGAAAACAAAAGAACAAACAAGAAAAACAAATAAAAACTCATAGACATAGACAGTGTGGCAATTACCAGAGGGAAAAAGGGCTAGTCAGTAGTAAAGGGTAGAGGAGGTTAAATACATGGTGACAAAGGAGATTTGACTTGGGGTGGGCACACAATGTTTATCTCTATTAGAATACATTTCTATTGGATAGTGTTGGTTTATAATCACAAACTTCTCTGTAATAAAAATATTTATAACTTGACTATTTCCTGTGTCTGTGACATTCTAAATTATTTTAAAAAGTTATTTTGATTTACCTTTCCGTCTATTAGTGGAATATAATTGATGAAAACAAAAACTTTAAACTACTTCATGATTATTAAGGAAAAGGCAAATGTATCATATTTTAGTGGAACTGCCTATCCTCATCCAATAGATGGGGGCTTTCCCCCTAATTACTCTCTATAACCTTTTATATTGTGTAATGTATAACTTTTATACTGTGTAACGACAAGGTTTATCAGCCATTCATTTTAAATTCTTTTTACTTTTGTGAAGTACTGAGGCACATTAGTCACATAAAAAGATTGGAATATAAATTTTTTAATGTTACTAAATTACCTGAATGTCATCCAAGTTTTATAATAAAAACCCACAGTGTTCTGGCATTAAAAATTAATTTAATAATCAATTTATATATACTTAATTTTGTTGAGCACATGATAACCTCCTCCTCTTTTGATTAATCACTGTAGTCATTAGATATCTAATTTATGGAGCATATACTGTCAAAGGCACATTACCAATATCCACCAAATAGTAATAGGCTATTCAACATGGCTATTACTCTTTCACTTAGAAGCTTCTTATTCCACCATTAGAAAGATACAATCCTATTTAACAAAAGAGTAATATGTAAATTGTGACTCCAGCACACAAAATGGCTGCCCCCATGTGGACACAAGATGGCCAGCAGGGCAGGGCAGTTGTGAGGAAACAGGCCTGCAAGGAAGGGCAGTAGTGGCTGATCAAGCCTGCAGGGGAGGGCAGTTAGGGGTGACCAGGCCAGCAGAGGAGAGAAGTTGGGGGCGACTGGGCCTGCAGGGAAGGGCAGTTGGGGGGGGGGGGGGGGAACCAGACCAGGAGCAGTTAGGAGCAATGAGGCTGGTAAGGGTGGACAGTTAGGGGTGACCGGGTCAACAGGGGAGGGCAGTTGGAAGGAGTCAGGCCTGAAGGGGAGGATAGTTAGGGGTGACCAAGGCAGCAGGGGAGGGAAGTTAGGGGCAATCAGGCTGGTAGGGGAGCAGTTAGGGGGTGATCAGGCTGGTAGGCAGGCGAGCAGTTGGGAGCCAGCAGTCCTGGATTGTGGGCCCAATGGGATCGGGCCTACATGGGCAGTCCAGTCGGGCATATCTTAAGAGGTCATAGATTGGAGAGGGTGCAGGCTGGGCTGAGGGACACGCACCCATCTCCCACCCACCCGCCATGCACAAATTTCATGCACCAGGCTTCTAGTTAGAAATAATAAGGAAAAAATCAAAATATATTTCCTAAATAAAACAGGCAATTCTTGAGATAAAATATTTCTTATGTGTTCTAAAATAGTCTTTTGTGCTAAAGCTAGAGAACTGCAGATGTAGTTAATCAATTTTAAGGGAGTTAAGAAAATCAATTCTAATTAAACAAGTTTCCCCCCCCCCCCAAAAAAAAAAAAAAAAGGTCTGGCTTGATTTTTCAATGTAAATGATTATTTTTAATAAAGACTCATGTTGAAACAGTCTTGCTACATCCAAATTTTATGATAGATGTAGAGATGAACAGATGGATAGATGAATGGATAAAACAGAGACTCAATAGAATTCCATGACAGAATGAAATAAGATGCTTTACTTATTCTCATTTTGTTTTTGCTCTCAAAGGGATCTTCCACGGGAATGGTGGTTTTTCTGGCAATAGAGGTGAGAATGTCAAATCTTAACATCTGAAATCGTACCTTCATTTTTTTACCTGCTAGGGCAATGCGCTGCAGTAAGTAGAATCTCGAAGAAACTGAGAACTAAGCCTTTCTTTTGAAAGTGACAGGAGAAGAGAATGGTGAGCAAGCACCATGCCTTGACCTCAGGTTCATTACCAGGCAGCAAAATTGTAGGCAGTTAGTTGACCTGGAAATGTATTCCTTTAAAGCCTTATGCACTTCAAAGTTTTTAGGTAAGCCTCAGAAGTTACATATTTTATTTTGAGCACCACTCCATTATCTAACTGTTTCTATTTCTGACTCGTACAATTTGATCACAGCTCAGACTACAGAGTGATTCATTTAAATTAGAAACCAAATGTAAAAATCACTCTTCTGCTCAAAATCTTTCAGTCGTTCCCCAGTTTCACACACAGTAAAGACCAACAACCTTGGTAGTACCCTACACAGCTCTTAATAATTTGTCCTTCAACCCCATTACCTCTCTGACATCCTACCCTACAAAGCTCCCTTGACTCTCTTTGCCCAAACCACACTAGCATCTTTATTGGCCCTTAAAATTTCTTGTCAGACTACCATCTCCGGAAGATGTTCCTGCTGCCAAAATGCTTGTCCTTGTCCTCCAGGACTCACCACCTCACATTCTTCAGGTTGTTACTCACAAATCTTCTCCGTGAAGCTTTCCTGGCCCCACTCTCACCTTCCTGGCCCTCTTTCCTGCTTTGTTTTTCCAAAGTACTTATTACAATGTGACCATTTATTTTCTTCTTATAATTTGTTTTTTCCCTCTCCACAAAATGTAAGCTCATAAATACAATATTTTTGTCTGTTGCATATTCTACTCTTTCCCTAAACCAATATAAAGCATATAGGAGCCATCCAATAAATGCCTATCAAGTGAAAAAAACTGTTTGATTCTCCCTTAAAAATGAGGCCAGATTTCTATGAATATTGGAGAACAGAGCTGTTTTGTTTTGTTGTTTTTTGGGGGGTATGAATGAAATTTGAGTAGTTAATACTCAAAATTGTTAGAATGCACAACTTCAGGTGGTTCAGGTGGAATAGACATCACGTATGCTGAATTCACTTAATTCTATACATGTGATCCAAGTGTGTGAATATTATTTAGAGAGTCACATAGTATTTGTGTATAAACATTCAGTACTTATCCCAACAGCATGTACATTCTTTTCAAATAATTTCCTTCATTTTCACTAAAATTAATTGTTTCACCTTTATCCCACAACAGTCTCCTTACATTTATAAGATATGATTAATGGAAACATTGACTTTATCAATGGCAACATATTCATTCTACTTTTGTAATTTTATGTATTTTATCACAGATCTGGGGAGGAAAGCCATATGGGTGCTATGTATAAAATAAAATAACTTTTCTACATCAAATGTCTGAAAAGAATGTAGCTAGAGTGTTAATCAATAGTAAATATAAATGGTTGACAGCACACTGGAATTCGGATGCTGAATGGCAGCCAATCGTGGATGTTATCAATTTTGTCCTTAAAAGCATTTACGTCAAGTTTGCCAGCTGTCATTACCAGACTATAACTTTTCCATTGTCCTCTGTGTCATTTAAAAATCCCGCTGGATTTTACTTTATTAACAGATTAACAGACATCACATTTCACTACAGTACTATGACTAACTTTGCAAGATTATTCACTTTGCCTTTTGTCAACTTGTGTAGCACTTTTTTCAAGATATCAAAGTATCACTGTTAGAAATGCTATGTCTTGAGGCATGTTTAGTATAATTTGATTGCTACTGAACATACCTCAGGAAACCATGAACCTTATCTATCAAAAGTAGAACCTTATATATGTTCATTCAACAATATTTCTCAACAGCTTACTCATTGCTTGTTGATCTGAAGGAATATAGAAGTGGGGGAAAAGTATAACTTCTAATCAAAGGGCTAAGCTTATTAAAAGAAGCCAAACAAACAAAAAAAAAGTTTTTAAAATCTGAAGAATAACTGTCTCATAAGCAAACAGTGAAGACAAAAATCTTAAAATCATCCCAATTATTACCTTCAGCAGATAATCACCGAAATTGTTCAGTATATTCACACTTTAGAGATGGTGTCCAGAAAGACACAGAGCAAAACCTGGATAAAGTTCTTTTCCTCAAAAAGTAGTCACATAACAGGAGATTTATAGGATTAAAAGAAAGGTAATTCTAAAAAAAACTATTATGTTTAAAATATAGTCTTAGTGTTAACAACAGTAGTAGTAAATACTGATACTGGCCCCTTTGATCTTGGAAGTCAAGGCTTTTCCCAAGTTTTCCCATAAGGGGATGATTCACCCATAATTAATATAATGTTTCCAATGATATACCAATGAGTTATAATTTAGAATTAAAGTTCTAATGAGGTCTTCGTGAAATAGTGAGGTAACAATAGAATTAATTTATGTCCCTTGCCTAGACTTAAATTATGAAAGAGGCTCAATAATAGATATTGAAGAATTTATTCTTCACAAAATATAACATATAAAGAATAAACATGTTTGCTTCCTACAATAAATACTACCAGCTTCTTTAATAGTTTTCAAAAAATACAGTTAATGCAAAAAAAAATTGCTATCTGAAAAATCAAGGGAGATTTTCAAATGAGAATTTTGACATTTTTATTTTGAAAAAGCCTTTGTGAAATCTTAGTTTTCTCCAAATCACATTTCATAGCAAACCACATCACATATCAATTTGCACACATATTTTAAAGCATTAGAGCTCCACAACAGAATTTAGAAGTATTACACAGTAGAAAAAATATATATTTTTATATGAACAGAGTGTTTTTTGAAATAATTATAATTATAATCTATGTTTTAAAGGAAATATAATTATAAAAAGATACATTTTCACAAATATTTTCTCTAATTACAATATTTGAGGGAGAAGAATAACTCACACTGATATAGATACAGACTTGAATAATGCATATAAAAATATAGATATGACTTGGATAATGCATATAAAATATTAAAGGAATTATATTTTAAACAAGTTTGAAACAAAGTATTAAATTATATACCATTGTATTCACTTTCTAGGATAAATGTTATTACTTTATAATAATAATTACATATGTCATTCAAAGTTGTAATTATTTTAAAGTTTATGTTACTTAAACATCAGAATCTACAGAACACAGAGTAATATAAAGCACCACAGCTTTATTTACACAACATTTTAAGCAAAAATAAGTAAGCTTTAAACAAGAAAAAAAAAGGTTGGGTAAAAACACAAATGCTCCATTTTTGCTCTTGTAAAGACTGCTGACCCTGGCTATGATTATGTGTCCATGATGTCTATCTAACATGGTTATGGAGCTAAACATTTTAGTTACCATTTTATCTACATGGCAGCAAACATTCATTTGTAAACTTCTGCAATGTGTATAGTAGTGGTTTTAGGATATGCAGACACTGCAATTGAAAATGGCCAACTTTCCTTGGCAGGCAAGTCAGTGAGATAAAAACAAAAAAGAAGAAATTATCTTAACAATTCCTTACTCATCCACATTTCCTAATAACTCAGCAACAAGCAACTAAAATCAGTGTTATTCAATTCTCAAAATATGACTAATCTACTAAGCATTATGACAAATAATAGCTGACTTCATTTCAAACAATTCCACTCCCACTCTACCCTCTTTCTGCAAGGTAAATGCACGAAGCAAACTGGGAGGTAAATACACAAAAGCTAACTTGTTTGGTGAGTGTCCCCAGTCAAACATCATAGAGTTAAAAAGTATCTTGAAGATTCTTCCATATTTTATCTACCTTTTTTTGAAGATGTTGAATAAATAATGCATTTTCTGAAGCTATATCCAGAATATAGAGGCTTTCAATCAAATAATCATACAAAATATTCTGCATTAAAAATAAAATTCAAAAAAAAGCCCAATAAAGAAAGGAAAGGAAATGTTTTTCCTTCTCTTAAAACCTGCTTTGCCTGAAGCCCCTCACCTACTCTGCAGAACAACAGAGTAAGGGGAATAGAATCACCCACCAAGGACAGGTTGTTGCCAAGGATACTCTATAACCTTGATGTCTATAGAAATCAATGGTTGTGACATTCTTAGCAAGTTTTGGGAAGAGGTATATTCTACAGTACAAAAATATTACTTTGTTAAAGTTCTTCAAATGTTGTATATAATGACTATTTATTCCCTGTGGTCTTTCTTTGCTTATAAAACTGGTTCTTCTATGGGAAAATTCTTTTCATGAACAACATCCTGACACACGGTACTTTTAAAGCTATAGAGCCAAACAATTTTTCTTCTAATGTTAAATAATACCTTGCTGTGGAATGCTGGCATCCTAACAGTACAAACGAAGCAGTGTGGTATAATTGAGAAAGGGAAGAAGGAGATATTATTGGTCACAGCATGAAAAACAACTTCAAATCAGAGTTTCTTTAACTAAGTCTAATGGCTAGACACTATAAAAATATTTATAATATGAATCCAAATTAAATTGCATGACTTTAAGACCTCTATTTTTTTTTCCATCTGAGATTCAAAAAAAGCACTTTTACAACTCAGAGTAGTACTAAACTCTGAAGATAAGCTCATCCTTCTCATTTTTTAATTGTAATTCTTTGAAAATATTCTTTATTTTGTAGTTGTTCTAAATAATGGGTTTATTATCTATTGGAAAGAAGATATATATTTAATTCTTTCACTAGATATTCTCACAAATAATGGAATATTTTGAGATTCTATATACATAACATTGCAACAGGAGAAATATTTTAACTCCTTTACTTTCTCCATTCTCAACCTACTAGTTTATCTTTGAAAACAATCATCTCACTGAAATACCCACAATTCCTTTTTCTTTTTGTCTGTGTTTTTATTTAGTCTTTGTTCTTATGGCTAGATGATATTTTGAAGTATTGGGTGATGTACTTTCCCATCCTCTATTGTGCTCAATTTCTTTACTTGTACAAAATTCAAGTTCAAACACTTTCAGTTAGAAATGATTCACTTTCCCATGGCTTTCAAGGATGGATCACAATAAAAGTAAAAGCACACTCAATGTAATACAAGAATTGGAATTAAGTGCATTCTTATTCGGTTCCAAATGAAGATAGAAGACTGATGATAAGAGGATCCAAGAGACAGCAGAAACAGAAACAAGTTATCGGGTCTAGTAATAATTAATGTCGTTTATAAACATTCGTTTAAAATCTTGCTTGGCGTTGACTTGTATTGACATAACCTTCAAACACGTGGTATCTACAGAACGTGTGAAGTGCAATTAACAAATTTTGCTTGAAAAAGTTTGTATTTGGTTTGGTTTTTGTTGCAAAACTAGGGCTAAGAAGATGGCGGATGAAGAGCATATTCGGCACTTCATGCTTTACAAGTTCCAATTAGGAAGAAAAGCAAGTGAGGCTGCAAAAAACATCTGTAGTGCTCTTGGTCAAGATGCAGTTAGCGCCAGGAAATGCCAGCGTTGGTTTGAGAAATTTCGCGAGGGAAATTTTTCGTTAGATGACAAGAGTGGTCGAGGCCCTGTGTCCAATTTTGATCAAGAAGCTCTTCAAGCTCTTTTGGTGCAAAATCCTCAAATTACCTAACAAGAGCTTGCGACAACTTTAAATTGTTCACAAAAAACAATTTCCAATCAATTGCGTGCACTTGGCAAAGTCCAAAAGTTTGGAAAATGGGTTCCTCATGAGTTGACCGACAACAACCGTAATCAAAGAGTCACAATTTGCAGTTCGCTCCTCTCTCATCAAAACCGTTTGCCGTTTTTAGAGCAAATTGTTACCGGAGATGAACAATGGGTGCTGTATGTTAATTTGAAAAGGCGGCCTCAATGGTTGGACAAAAATGAGGCTCCGCAGCCCACGCCAAAACCTGACTTGCATGTGAAAAAAGTGATGTTGTGTGTTTGGTGGAATTTTAAAGGAATTCTTCATTATGAACTTTTACCATCTACCCAAACCATTACAAGTGCAGTGTATAGTGCCCAATTGGAAAGGTTAGCCCAAGCTTTAAGAGAAAAAGAACCCACGCTGATTAATCAGAAGGGCGTAATTCTTCACCACGATAACGCACGACCACATACTGAAAGAATCACTGCTGAAAAACTGCGCCAGTTGGAATGGGAAGTTCTCCCTCAACCTGCATATTCTCCTGATATTGCCCCTTCCGATTACCATTTGTTTCGTTCTTTGCAAAACTTTCTTCTTGGAAAATAATTTAATAATGAAGAATGCCTCAAAAATGCATTGACCGAATTTTCTGCATCAAAATCACAAGAATTTTACAACAGAGGGATTAAAATGCTTCCTGAGCGTTGGGCACAAGTAGTAGAAAACAATGGCAACTATATTGTTGATTAAATTTTGTTGTATTGTTTAAATAAATTCGATTTAAAAAAGTATTAGAAAACGACATTAATTAATAGATAGAAGGTTGTGAGTAGCACAGAAACAAGCCCAGCCTCTTCCCTCTTCAGCCACTCAGTAAAGACCTTTACACAACCAAGCTAAGTAAGTCGTACACTTGCTACATCTCTGCGCTATTAGACTTCATTCAACATCCCCCCCAACATTACAAGTCTGTTCTGCACAGAGGAAAGTCGGAGATGTAGGTAAACTGAGTTTGGAAATGCTCTCCTTAGCTCTACCTTTTGGGATTTTCTACACTCTTCAACATTCATGGTTTCCCAGCTTCACTTTTGTGGTTCCCAGGCCAGAAAGACAGGTGACTTTTTTTCCCTATCTGAGCCCCTACTGCCACTGTATGTGATAGAGTGTGTCACTATAAGTATTTACTACTGTGTCACTTAGAGGGCACTTAGCCCTAGACTTAATTGATAATCTCCCCTCCTCAAACACACACACACACACACACACACACACACACACACACTCCTCACTAAAAATATACCTACTTCTCTTCACTCTCCAGTAGCTTCAGGGAATTCTTTTTTGCAGGAGTCCCAGTTTTTATAAGTTGTTTGTTTGCAAGCAGAAAATCTGGTGAGGTCTTATGCTGCTATACATGGAAGCTGAAGAACTTGGATCATTTATAACTCCCCTCTTTCCCTCAAATCCCACATTTAATCCTTCCATAAATCTTTCTGCTTGCATTTTAGAAATATTATTTATCATCTGGACACCTCCATGACTGTTACAGTGTTTGAAGTCACCACCCTCTCACCTGCATTTCTGCCATAGCCCAACTGGGCCTTCTCCTAGGTTTTGTTGCCCTACCATGTGGAGATACTGCAACCAGGGCGATTTTTCTAAAACATAAATCAAATCATGTCACCACATTATTCAAAATCCTCCAAGAGCTCCTCATCTCAAGGAATACCCAAGTTCCTTAAATCAGCTACAAAGGTTTAGTGATCCAGGGCTCCATTACACCCTTGTTTTTATCCTAATATCCTGCACCTTCAATCACTCTTCTCCACAGCACTGGCCTCCTTGTTGCTATCCATTTTCTGGAATTCACTCCTCCAAAAATGACCACTGGTTATTTTTTTTTCAGGTTAGATCTCTGATCAAATATCATTTCACCAATGAAGCCTTCTTATATAAAATAGCCCACATTTCCATTTCCACCATTCTTGTCTGTGCTTCATTCTTCCTTGGCCTTTTGCCTTCAAAGCACTTAGGTCTGCCTGACCTATTATATATATTCATAAATATTCATTGTTTCTCATTCCATCTCCACACTCTACAAGTTAACCTCCTTTAAAACAATGACTTGTTTTATTCCCTTCTGCATGTCCAAATCTTGGAAGTTGCAGGATGCATAGTAAATATTCATTAAATAATTTGCTGAGAGGATGAATCAACAATTTAAATTACATGTTAACAATGAGTGCCATTCACAAATTTAAATAAATGTACTTAGATACTTAAATATTTATTAATGTAATATGCGCTTTCATTTTTTGCTGTTTTATTTTTCAACACCTCAAAATATTTTGTAATGAATATTATACAAATAGCTGAGTTATTTTAAACATCTTTTAAAACTTCCAAATCAACATCAGTTATTTAAAAGAAATTTCAAGTCTTAAATTGAATTATAAAGGGTTTGCACTAACAGACTGTCTCAATTGAGAATAAAATTTATGCCTAAACTTAACATAGAAGTATAAGTACTAACAAACATGATTTACAAAAAAAAAAAAAAAAAAAAAAAAAAAAAAAAAAAACTTATTGAAACCCCCTGCGTTTGAAAGATCATATTTAGAAAATCAGTTATCCCAGGTGAACTGAGGTTACCTTCTCAAGCCATTCGAAGATGCTGGATGGAAAAAGCACAATGCACAGTGCTATGGGCCAGACATTTATGACCATGAAGGTACACTTTGAGGCTGCACTGTCCAATTGTCTCCCATTTAAAATAAACCTAGCTCTAGAGTATTAAGAGAACAGCGATTTAAAGATTATGACATTTAAATACGGTTGATATTGCCATATTAAGTCCAATTCAATTTAAACCCTAAAGAATAACAGCCTACTTTTTTTTTCTCATTGCCTGATTTTTGGTAGTTTACCTCTGTGACCTCACCTTGATTTCGTCACAACCTGAATATATTCAGCCCATCTGTTAAACAATTAAACAGGATTAGCCAGATCTTTAAGGTCATTTTAAAGTCAGAATTCATTTTCCTTTTAGGCATCTTCTCTAATATCACTCCTTTTTTTATTTTTCATTTTATTTTACTTAACTGAGGGACCCTTATTGGAGACATTCACAGATCAGTTTACTAGGTGTAATGGTTAATAATGCAGATTTTTTTTTTTCAAAATGGAGTTACACATATGTTGATATATATGCGATTTGACATGTATGCTAATTTGTTGTATTGACAAGCTTAAAAACTTCGTATGTTTTTAAAAGTACAAAACTTCATTTTTAAAAACTTCTTAAAAATGTCGAATTTTGTGCCAAAAAAAAAAAAAAAAGAGTATTTGTGGGAAGTTTTAATTCATTACTTTATTTTAAAGAAAAAGTTATCATATACTTTGGGAAGCTTATGGTGAACGTGCTCCATCTCAAGATACTTGTGAATGCTGGTTTAAATGCTTTAAAAGTGATGATTTCGATGTGAAAGACAAAGAACACCCAGGTCAACCAAAAAAGTTTGAAGAACAATTACAAGCATTATTGGATGAAGATGCGTGTCAAACTCAAAAACAAACTTGCAGAAAGATTAAACGTCGTTCAACAAACAACTTCTGATCATTTACAAGCAATAGGAAAGATTGTAAAGGAAGGAAAATGGGTGCCATATCAATTGAACAAAAGACAAATGGAAAACGAGAAAGTCATCAGTAAAATGTTGCTTCAATGGCACGAAAGTAAATCTTTTTTGCATCAAATTGTGACTGGTGATGAAAAGTGAATTTATTTTGAGAATCCCAAATACACAAAATCATGGGTTGATCCAGGTCATACTCGGCTCCAGGGCGCCTTATTCCCAGGCCAGCTCAGCCAGGTTCAGTGAACTCCAGTGTGGGCGATGAAGGATTAGAAAAGACAAGACAAGAGAATGAAAGCTGAGACCCAGTGGGACGCTGCTTCCCTGCCGGGGACCCAGCAGAGTCGACATCCATGTCTCTTTTTTATTTATTTATTTTTTAATAGCAGATGCCACAAGGCAAAGTAAGGGTGTAGTCAAGATGTTTACAACATTCGTGTGGGTTTCAGTCCTACTCAATTACATGCAGCCGATTAAGCTTTATTTGCAGTCTATATCACTTATGCATGTGGGGCCAGGTATTTGGATCATAGGTTCAAGTTTGCAACTGTAACTGGTAGGCTCAGCTGACAGGCTCAGCTATCCAAGCTGGGACTTGCATGGGGCCATGAGAAGACTGTGCCCTCTCATCAGTCCAAGGCTTGAACTTGTCCAAACATTGTAGTCGCATCACATAGTCAACCATCAACATGGACTGCAAGGCCAAATCATTTCGGAAAGAGGACAATGCTCTGCGTTTGGTGGGGTCAGGAAGGTGTGGTGTATTATGAGCTTCTAAAACCAGGTGAAATAATTAATACCGATCGCTATGGACATGAAATAATCATTTGAACCACACTTTAATCGTGAAATGGCCAGAATGTGTCAGAAGACACAGCAAAGTAATTTTGCTTCATGATAATGTACCATCACACACTTCAAAAACAGCTAAAGACATGTTAAAATATATTGCCTTGGAAATATTAACCCAACTGCCATATTCACCAGATCTTGCTCCTTCAGATTAACACTTGTCCTGATCGATGGCACAAGCACTTTCTGAGCAGTACTTCAAAACATACAAAGAAGTGGAAAATTGGGTCACTGAATGGTTTGGCTTAAAACAAGAAAAGTTCTATTGGGACGAAAGCCACAAATTACCTGAAAGATGGGGAAAATGTGTAGCTAGTGATGGAAATTGCTTTGAATAAAGCACTTTTAATATTTCTCTTGAAATTATCTTTTCTTTTATTACAAAATCCACCATTATTAACCGGTACACCTGGTAAGTAATGGAAACAGCAGTTGAATTAGCAGCCCTGATTTCCTTTTCTTTTACCTTCACTACTCATACCTTCTCAGAGCTATGATGCAAAGTTCTCACAACCATTAACTATACAAAGCCACTAAAAGAAGTTTGCTTGCTCTGACCAAGATAGAGAAAATCCATTTTTCTCTTGGTCCCATGGAGGTGACAAAGTTACAGTTTTACCAATTAGAATTAACTTTCATTTAGTGTCTTATGCATTACTCACTCCACACTAGAATCCATTATTGTTCATAGTGAAGCAGGTACTACCCTATTTTACAGATGAGAACATGAAGAATTGGAAAATAAAAGTAAATCTCTCAAAGTCACACTGGCAGAACCAGAAAACAAAGAATGTGTAACTCTTCCTCCTCTATTAGTATAGGGTGAGGCCACACATGTGAAATCCTAGAGATAGTCAAAAGATCAGGTTTATAGAGCATATGCTTCTTCTCATAAGTAATTAAAGTTAATTTAGTTTATCAAAAGTACAAACTGACTTGGTTGAAAAGTCTTAAGGTACAACCTGCCCTGATTCCTTTCCAAAGATTAATTCTGTCTGTGTGGACAGTGGCAATGAAGGCTTGCCAAAGCTATTTTACTGGCCCATAGCCAAGACTGGACAGGCCTCAAACTCTCCATCCTTACACTGAGTACAGAACTCAAGTTTTCCCCTCTGCATCTGCTACTCTGACGACTGGCACAGGGAACTGAACTCACAGCCCGCATGGCCTTGATGAGAAGGTCAACAGGGCATCTTTTCTAAAAGTTCAGTTCTAATGGCCAAGTCTCAGAAGCAAGTCTTGGAGATCTACTAGTGTGCTAAAGAACTATACTCACAGAACTAGGAACAGTCATCTGAGAAAGTACTTACAATGGGATAGAGGAAAGTCAGGAAGTTAATGACAAATGAAACTGGCCTCATTGTCTAAAATGAAAAACAGCAAGTAGGCTGCATTAGAGCAGTTTGATAGCAGGTAGCATGGAAACAATCACCAGAATGATAAATAGGGAACGTCTTAAGAAGGACTAATAAGAGTGAGACACAACCACAGGCTCAGGGGAGTATGAGGATAATGGCAGGGTCCCATGACAAGGTCTGAAGTCCACAGCAATAAACCAGAATCCGAGGTATATAAATTGTAGTAAAAGGTGAAGAACTAATCACAAAAACCAAGACAGGTAGGAGCCCTTGTATAATAATCATGGTAGAAAAGTTGTAACACCAACAGCAAGTTTGGATTCTTCCTGAGTTATAAACGCTTAAATTATTCCTGACAAAGTACAGAACCAATCCCAGTGCCTGGGGAATTAATTCTACATGGGAATATTCAGGCAAAGCAAAGCCCTACCCTCAAAGACTGTGTATTCCTTTAATTAGGCATCAGCAAATTTTGTCCATGAAGTGCCAAATAATAAACACCTTTGGGTTTGGGGGCCATTCAGTGCATTCCTGTGGCAACTATACAACTCTGCCATTGTAGAGTGAAAGCAGCCACATGCAAAGACATATGTATACAATCATTTTCTCCTAGGTTACTAGCTCTTTCCTATTCTCAAGTTATTCTATAATTTATTGTTATCCCTCTCCTGGCATGACCTTCAATGATGCTACCAGTATGAATCTATATTATCAAAGGTACAATCATATTTTCCAGGAAATAAAGGAGAATGTTCCCTTTATACTTGCTCATCTGTTGTTGTTATGCTCATAAAGGAGGCCAGCATTCAAAGGAAATCACCTTAGTTTGAAATCAGTTGTTGAGCTGATGAATTCCAGTGATAAAGCCAATGGGGGGTGGGAGGGGCAAATCTAAAACAACTTTTAACAACTGAAACTTTAAAAATTTCCCTAATGTTTCTGTATAAATAAAAAGGTTTTGTCATTTTTATTTCTTTTCTATTTTAAAACCACCTTCCTGAATATTACAGTAACATCTGTTTTCTCATTTCAAGTCTCTCCTCTCCATCCTCATACTCTTTGGATACATCTAAATCAATGTTTTAAAGAAGCTTTGGGGTTCTACTCTATGTAGTTATTCTTTGCTTTTGTCACATCTTACTTTAATAAAGTATGAAAATATTCAAGCACAGATATCATAAGCCCTACTTAGAAATATCCTTTTTTCAACTTAAGAATTAAAAACTAAATTTGGAAAGTCAGAGGTGGGACAGAAAAAAGTAACCCTGTACACAAGGACTGCAAAATAAAAAATAAAAAGGATTGAAATAAAAAGTGTCCCAAGATAAAATAATTCCCTTGTTTGAAAGTTTTGTTAGGTTCATGTTTAATTATTTAAACTAATGAAGGTCAGGCATCATGCAAAAATGAATAAACCAAACCACTGAATGTCCAATAGGAGTTTCTAAAGTGTGAGGGTTGATCTCTTCTTTAAAATAATTTCATGATCTCACCACAACAAAATGCATGCTTTACATTCATTCTACTTATAAACAATTGACAGAAATCATCTCTAAGACTACATATAAAGCTACCATTCTATTACATTCCAAACTTGACAGTAGCTAAAATAAAATGGGTAATTAAGTGAACAGATGCACCATTATGCACAGATGCAATGTAATGAAAATCATAACAATGATAGCTACCACTTATTGGGCACTAACCATGTGTCAAGCACTGTGATATGATTTTAATGCAATCTTCATTTAATTCACTCAAAATCCACTGAGGAACTAATATCTTTTTCTATTTTACAAATGATAACATGTCCAGCTTGCAATTGAACTTAAGGGTTTTAAAGCCCTACTATGTTCTTTCATACAGAGGTAGAAAATGGATTCCAGAAGGCTGTCTTTGCTGCCATGGGTCACACCTCATCAACTAAGTGTGGTTAGCAGAGTCCTAGTCTTGAGAGTGCACTTCCTCCCTGACATTAGCTTCTCTCCACTATGTGTAGATCCACAGTTGGGTCTGCATCATGGCCATCTGTTTTAGAGACTGGAGCTTAATAAACACAAAATGTTCTTACTTCATGCATCAAATGTTTCTTGTACACTTAACCACTGCCAGGCACGGTTCTAAGAACTGTGGAGGGAGCAGGGCACAAAATCCTGGCAGACTTGGCATAATGTTGCCCTGGTTAATAGACCTCTCGGCTTTTTATACTCAAACTTCATAGAAAATATCTGTTTCCATAAAACACATTTAGAATAAAAAAATAATTTTTTAAAACTCAAATACTATTTTTTTTTACAAAACATTGTGCATGAAAATCTCAAGTCATACTGTGAAAGCATTTGTTAGACATCAAAATCACATGCCAATATTTAAAGAATCATGTCATCAACACAGAGGTTGTGACAAGGGTGTCTTTTGCTCTGAGAAGTGACATGCTCCTGAATACAAAGCAACTGTTAGCATCTGTATTACCTGTTTATAGAAAAGGATTTTTCAAGCATTTTACATTCTTATATGTCAGTTTTTTCTTACATATAAATGTTTTAGTTATATGTTGGGAAATTGGGTCTTGGTTTGAAACCATATTTCCCCCCTACTGGTAATAGGAATAGATTCCCAGTTAACGTTTTTCATCATTATCCAGAACACATGATTTTCTGGAATAGATTATGAACTTCAAGAGGGAGATACTTATAGACAGAAATCTGCTCTGGTGGGAAGGAAGATGGAGATAACCTACATGATTAATGAATATATTGCATAATATGTTAGACTGTGATAAGTATTAAAAAGAATAGTTAAGCCAAGAGTACAACGGGGAGCATAAATGTGTGGCAGGGACAAATGTAAATTTGGATAAGATTTTTATTAAATGTTTCAGTGAGAAAGTGATAACTGAGTAAAGTGAGGAAATCAACTAGAGGCAATTATTAATGAAGAACATTTCAGGTAGGGGAAGAACTATAAAGACTATTCCTGGAGAATTTCAAGGACATCAAGTGGGACATCAAGTTTGAACTTATCTGGAAGAATATAAGCAAGGGGAAGAAGAGTGGAAGATATATAATAACTTCCGAGAAAAAAGGGTGAGGGTAAGGGCAGAGCACATGCCAAGGAGGCAGAAAGAGGAAAACAACAGTTCTTTTTTTCATGTATTTAACCACTGTCAGTACTCCAAGGTATTTCCTTGTCTTTCTACTTATCTAAGATGGCAGCCTGACACATAAATCATTCCCCACCTGCTTTCTTCAGAACGCTGGGAAAGCCTGTTTCATGGTCGCAGTTATTATACCAACTAATCATGCCCCATGGTAGGAAGTTCCATTTGTTTGCCTTTTTATTCCTAACCTCACATCTAATACGAAATGACAGGCACAAAATGTGCCCACTTCTGCCGTGGGGCTTGCCTACCATGATTCACTGAAATGTGTAGACAAAAAGAATTCTGGAACCTTCCTTCTGTAAAAGTGCTTAAGAATGGAATCCCTTTGAAAGGACAGGTGTCCCATCCACAAGACAGAAGCTAAGTGGACTTCGATGAGTCCTCTTAACACAGTTGTGGTATTATTTCTCTGAGGGATAAATTACTTGATGATTTTAAAGGGATTTTACTTTCTTCACAAGGTAGTAATGTGCTACATAAATCATATATTGATTGCTATCAAATTGAATGTTGCTCAAAACTCTGTACCTCCTAACTAGGTGATTGTGGTTCTTTTGTTTGTTTGTTTTTTTAATAGCAAAGAGCTGCTGTCATGGAATTTAATTTGATCCTGAAATGCTTAACAAAGACCAAGACATGCGGGAAGTAGAGGTCAGACCCAGACACTGGGCTGGGAGAAAGATGATGATACAGATTCTGGTGACAGCTCTGAGCTAACCCAGAGGCAGATGAGGAGAAAGACACAGAAACTTTGAAGGTGAAAAGGATGATAAATCAAAGAGGGTGTTCTGAAGAAAAGTAAAGGTTTTAAAATAGCATTTCTCAGGAAAGTGGTAGATTGAGTCATCTTTTTTAATGATACCAGATGTTTCTTCCTACTTAAGAGCAGCTTGGGTTTCATGAAAGGAAAATTCAAACAATTTAAACAAGGAGAGGCAGGAAAAGCAGGGAGTAAATTGGAAACCTAGCCTGGAAAACAATCAAACATCCCCGAATGCCCAATGACTTATTACAACAATAAAGGAAAACACAAGTGATAAGTGTAATTGGGAAAATAAATTTCATCATATCTTCTCATCATTATATGTATTTTTCTTAACCTGTAGAACCAAGATTTTAAAAAAAACTAAAAGTTAAATATAAGGTACATAACCTAATTCTTGTTTCTAATTGGAAAAATAGAAATTTCAATATGTGAAATAGATACAATGTCAACTTTTAAAGTAAAAAATTTAAACCAAAACGTTTTCCAATTGTGAATTGTGTTAAGACAGAAAACATTCTTTGGGGAGAAAAATCAGTTCCAATTGGACTTGTGCCAAAAGCACTCATCACTACATAGGCTTGGTTGTGATTCTAGTGTTGGCACAGCTCTCAGTGGGTTGTGATACTAAATCATAGATGGACATGGAATGCATCTTGCAGTTAAAATTACCATTCTCTTCTGACTAGGGATAAGGAAAAGGAAAACTCCACTAACTGGAACACTTGTATCAGGAGGCATCCTTACAAAGAATGCATGTGTTTCAGAACTCGACAGAGTTAGGAACTGTGGTAAAATAAGCTGTATACATGGATAGTTGGTAATCACAAGAGTGAGGCCACATGATGCAGAAACAGGTGCAATTAGACATTTTACAGAAAAGGAAATTCTCTTACTGATAAAGGATTTGAGTAGGACAAACTATGAGTATGCTGTTAACCAGAAAAAGAAAGATATGCCAAAGAATGTGCAGGTCAGCAAGTATCATTTCACTATTTTGATGAAGAGGTCTCAGAAATGAAGAAGAAATGAAAGGCATGGAGCGGGTAAAATTGAAGGACCTTCCAAAGACTCCGGCCAGATGGTGTGTGTGCCTTTTGCTGCAGAAAACAGTGCCATGAGGTTTGCTGGAGAAAATGGACAATTTTGATACACTGGGAAATATGTTTGCACAGTCATTTTCTGATGATAGCCTGCCCTAGTATCCCCTCAGCCACTGATCCCTATAGCTGCCCTCTGATGTCTCAGCATTGGGACTAGCTTTAAGTTCAAGAGCCTTGAATGAGAGACAGTGATTTAGCCCCAACTTTAAAAGAGGTGACATTTTATTAAAATACATAAGAATTGAAAGAAAACATTGAAACGTAGGGTGTTATATAGGCCAAAGTGTATATATATATAAAATGAGGGATTCCTAGCTCTGACAGCTACTTAAGAGGGGGGGGAAGAAAGAAAAAGAAAAAAAAGCTTAATCCTAAAATCATAAATATAGAAAACTGAGGTGCTAAAAAATTCAAGCAGCCAGCAAAATAAACTTCATGAATGTGTAATAAAGAACTATTTCCCTATATTTTAGTTCATCTATTGATAGATTCTAAGGCACAGTAATAAAACCCAAATCTTCAACACTTTTTCCATGAACACCCCAAACATATGCCCCACATCCAAAATCCAAAATATCTTGGTTATAATTCCATTATCATGTGTACCATTAACTATACGATTTAGATAAAAGGAATTTCCCTCTACTTAAGGAACATGTGTTACCTAAGTTCTTAAATGTTAAGAAACCTCTCCGCCAGTTAAAGTATCCATCCCTGTTGTTGTTATTGTAAACTGGCAGCCAATACTAAACCATGAGCAAGAAATGCTGATTAGTCTTCCTTAAAAATCATCAATTAGCAATAGATTATTTTCTCCTACAATCCAAAAGTTACCAATGATATCTCAGAACCCATTATTTATAGATGATGAAGAAAAAAAAATGTCACTATTGTCTTTGTTCATTTCTGAAATAGAAGAAAAAGTTTGACCTCATAGTAATATAGATTTAGTCCACTCACTGGATAACTAAGGTCACTTCTCACAGGCCCAGCAGAGCAGCCAGCTCCCAGGGAGCTCATGGGGGCAGGCCCACAGCTCAAGTTTCACATCTAAAACTTTCTATGCCAATCAGTATAGAACCTTCGGGTTTATCTCTGGGGTTTCCTATCATCTCAGAGGAAAGCCAATTGATTAAGATATAAAAGAACTTGTATATTAGTGACTTGTTCATATTATCATCCCAATCTTGAAAATCTATAAACTCCCAAATTAAATTATTAGAAATTATATTCACATATGTATTTCTTGATACCACACTAAACCAAGAGGTAAATGGCAGGAGAGTCAGATGTTAGTATTATTTTCAATTAATCCTAATGTCCAACATATGGAGACTTTTTAAATTGAAGACTAATTATTTTCAGTAAACAGTATTCAGATTTTCTCATTGAAAAGCTTTATTATTTCTGTTTTCATTGTGCATGTATTTGCTCTATTAAATTTTGTGGAATTTTCTTGCCTGCCTAAATAAACTATCCATTTAACTATATTTTTATAATATATCTTTGCTTTATTTTCATTAAACGTTATAGAAAATAAGTTAATGTCCTATGATACTTAATTTAAATTAACCATGATACGCATATTTATTTTTTCTCTTTAAATTCTTAAGATTCCAGACAAAACTCTTGCCAAGTCTAGCTACATATACACAAGTAAAACTTGAAGTAAACTAAGTCAGTTGAAAGAAACTTGGCAGTCAGATTTGGTGGATCTACTCTGTTGGCTCATTTTCCTCTAATTAGAAACACTCTGGGAAAACCCTTAGGGGGGAAATTACTATGGATGACAAGAAGTGATTCTGCTTTGGCTATCCAGGCCTTGTCTGCTCAATTAATTATAGCCACGCTGGGGAAAGTGTGACTCCTGAGGCAATTAACATACTCTTTGGACAAAAAGAGTAAAGAAATCAGCAAAACTATGGTGCCTGTGTGACCTAAAACAGAGATGTACTAACTTATTATTAAACATTGTTCTGAAAATAAAATGTAATAAGGGGAGAGAAAATAGTTCTGATTTACAGATAGTTGTAGATCAAATTGTTATACCATCAAAAAAAGATGTCTAAAGGGGTGGTGAAGGTTTGTGGGGTGGGGAGAGGACAGGGGGGGAAGAAAAAGAGGCATATGTAATACTTTTAACAATAAAGATCTAGTTTTAAAAAGATGATGTCTGAATAATATTTTAAATAACAGAAGGCTGTTGAGGAAGGCAAAATAAGGGGCTTAAAGTTTGTCTAGTTCCAAATTAGACACAATGGAAGGAAGACACAATTCCTCCATTTCAGCCCACTTTAAATGCAGGTAAGATCAAAAGATTAAATTTTCTAGATGCTGATCCTGACTCCATCACTTATTAGTTATGTATCTTTGAGAAAGCTATTTAATCATCTTTCCTCAGATTCTTCATCTATAAAACAATAATAGCTTTGCTACTTAGTATATTTAAGGGCTGAGAATTGAGATAATCTATGAAAGGCATTTTTATAATGATGTCTGGCGGGTAGTAAGCTCTATAAAAAAAAAGCATTGGCTACATTTAGTACCCTTTTTTCTGGAAAAATTTTACATTGTCCAACTCATCTCTTGCTCCTTCCACCCATCACTCACTGACCATTTCATTCAGGTAGGTATCCTCTCTGCCCCCAGACCCCATGCACTTTACTCTTCTGTCTCCAGGTGTATTTGTACCCTAGAATTGCCGTGACAAATTACCACAAAGTAGGTGGCTTAAAACAACGAAGAGTTATTGTCTCATGGTACTGGAAACTGGAGACTGGAAGTCTGAAATCAACATTTCAGCAGACTTGGTACTTTCTGGAGGAAATGTCGGAGAATCTGTTCCATGCCTCTCTCCCGGTTGCTATACTCCTTAGCACTCCATGGCTTGTGATGCATCACTCCAATCTCTGCCTCCTTCATCATAGCATGCTCTCCCTGTTTGTGTCTGTATCCAAATTTCTCTTTTCTTGTAAGGACACTAGTCATCCGACCCACCCTAATCCAGCATTACTTTATTTAGCTTTATCATATCTATAAAATCCTATTTCCAATAAAGTCACCTTAATAGTTACCAGTGGTTAGACTTGAAGATATCTTTCTTGAGGACACAATTTAATTCATAACACTATTTTTTGTTCCAACAGGTTTTCATTCCTGTAATTCTCCCTTGTATCAGCATTCTGTATTTGTTTTTCCATCCTTCATAACTTTTTTAATTTACTTTTTCATTCAAGTTATTAGGATGACATTGGTCAACATGAACATATAAGTTTCAGATGTGGGTTCCTATGTTATAAGATCTATATATTGTACTGTGTGCCCACCACCCAAAGTCAGATCTTCTCCTATCACCATATATATTGTAATATTAGGACCCTTTTCTTTTCCCATCCCCTACCCACTGACAACCACCACACTATGTTCCCAATTTCAGTTTTATATCCCACATGAGTAAAATAATATTGTTCTTAGCTTTTTCTAACTTACTTCACTTAGTATAATGTTCTCAAGGTCTACCCATGTTATTGCAAATTGCTCTGTTTCATCCTTTCTCATGGCTCAGTAGTATTCCCTTTTATGTATGTAGCACATCTTCTTTATACAGTCCTCTATCACAGGGCACTTTGCTTGTTTCTATGTCTTGGCTAACTTATTTTTTAAAGCAACCCCATCTACTACAGCAATCATCTCTGCATGTTTCCATGCATGAACTTAATGTATCTGGAATCTTAGTTCTGCCTGCCAAGCTAGACTTTGAGCTATTAAAAAGCAAGGATCTTAGGACACTTCTCATTTCCCTCATGGTACCCAGAACTGCTAAATGTATTACTTTGTTAGTTTAATAAATGTAGCTAAGTGTATTGTTTGCTCCTGTTTATAAAATAATTTGGGGATTAAGGTTGTGTCTTAATTATGACCTTTATTAGACCAGCAAAATTAGCTTAAGAGAACTTTCATAACCTATTTTAATAAAAAGCAAACTCTTTGGTCCTTGTTCAAAAGAAACATTATCTAGTTGGAAAGATGAAAATAAAACAATTAAAGGGAAAGAGTTTTTATGTACTCTGGAATTATCAGTAATTAGAAACTCATTATATAAATTCTGACACTGTACTAATGAGAAAATAAGGCAACAGGTCATAAGGAGCTAATATTATATGGGAACACTATAAGGGCAAAGCAGAGAGGGAAAAAATCAATGTTTTAAACATAAAACTGCCTTTGGATATCTTCTGGATTTAGGGTGTGTATGCTAATTTCCTTTTGTTTCAGTTAATTCACACAAAAAGATGTTCATTTCATTTTATTATTTCACAATTAAATAATGTCTTATCATTTAGGGGTTTTGCAGTGTGTCTTTCTAATCCATTCAGAGTGAGTGACAGAAAGCTGCTTTACTTACATAAATATCATATAACATCACAGACCCCACAAGGCCTTGACACAAAGTCATAACAACAAACCTGAAATCTCAGGACCAGAAGAAACCTTCCGACTGTTCCCTCTGGGGATGGTTCTGACTAAAGAAAGTCCACTCATATATTACAGCTGAAAGCTGTCCGTCTGATGCTTTAAACCAGTGGTACTAGTTCTGCTGGGCCACACAAGGTCAAGTTTAATTAATCCGTCTCCCTCAGGACAACCCTTCAAAGAGCTGAAAGCAGCGATCAGTCTCACTGCATTTTCCTTCTCTGGAGCTTAAGCCATGTGACATATCATCAAGACTCTCTCTTCTGCTCACACCCGCCTGTGTGCCCCACCTTGTCCATCACCCTGCTAAAGGGTGATGGCCGGAACTGAATCACTTTCAGGTGCCCACTGACAGCCACAGCATATTCTCAGCAATAAGGACCCAGAAGCATCTCATGCCTCTTCTTTGTCCCCACAGTGTGAGCTTGTCCTTACTGCAGAGAAACTGGCTTCCGTCCTACACCACTTACAACTACAATTCTCACACTTTCCTATCTCCTTCATAATGAAATTGTGAATTAGCATAACAGCACCACCATAATTAAAATTTCTGTCGGCCCTCTATTTTCAAACATAAGTGAAATCCAACCCCTTAGGAAGACAGGGGAATACAGATGCAGGGAGGGAAAGAGCATGCAACCATTTTCACATGATCACTTTCATCACCAAATTTTTATTGTGCCCCCGCTGTCCTCTAAGACAGCGTTTTTCAACTGCTGTTCCGCGGCACACTAGTGTGCCGCGAGATGTTGCCTGGTATGCCGTAGGTGCAGACAAGACAAGAATTTTATAATTTTTCACTATTTTGTTTACTTAATATTTCATAATAAAGTAATTATAAAATACTTTCTTTGTGTTTATTTGATTCCTATTCAAGAGAATTACTTTATATATAGTCAATATAGGCACAGAGTTAAATTTTTTAACATTTTCTAATGGTGGTGTGCCTCGTGATTTTTTTCATGAAACAAGTGTGCCTTTGCCCAAAAAAGGTTGAAAAACACTGCTCTAAGATATGAGGCACCGTGAGGACAGTGGTTAAATAAAACCACTTTTTTTAAAAGCAGACACACTCCCTGCCTTTACTGTATATTTAACATGAGGAAACTATTAAATATTTAAGATAAAGTTGTAAAATGACAGTATCCACCAGCAAGTAAATATATCGTCAGTATGCACAAAGTAGGAGGCAGAGCCTGAATAAAGATATACCTTCTAGTTGAGTAGTTCTCAAACAGGGGTGATTTTTTCATTCTAGGGGCATTTAGATACATCTGGAAACTTCCTTTTTTTTTTTTTTTTTGTCACAACTAGGAGACAGAGAGCCACTACTGGCAACTACTAGATAGAATCCATGGATGCTGCTAAACATCCTACAATACACAAGACAACTGCACCCAACAAAGAATTCTCCAGCTCAAATGTCAATAGTTCTATAGATTAGAAAACAAACAAACAAACAAAAAAACCCACTAGCTTTAGTCTGAAGATTATAATCAATGCCAGAAAACCTGGGCATGTCAGCTTCTACTGTCATTACTGCTGTACTCTTTTTCACTTGAAACTATCAGAAGGAAAGCACTTTTTCAGCCCCTGGGAGCAGGCAACCCATCCTGTCCTGACCCAATGCTGAGAACAGGCCCCTGGAAGGCAGGGCAGAGTCCAAGAGGAACAGGCTTCCTGGGACCTTGTCCTGATGCCACATCCTCCATCAGTCCAGCACCTGTGTGCACTTGTTTTATATCACAGCTGCACGCTGACGTGTTTATCTCTTATTAGGCTACATGCTTCTGCAGGGCCCTCTGTTACTTATCTTTGAATCCTTAGGGTCTATAACTGTTGATGAAGGTAGCATATGAGGAGCAAATCATAAGGAATGCTTTACTTTAGTCACCATGTAATCAAATCAATGAGGCATGTTTTGGCTGAACCCTCATGAATGCATGAAGGAGCATAAAAATGAGTTGTCATCTATAGTCTTGCATCCCAGATTCTGGCATCATCATGTATCCCTAATAAAAAGTTAGGCTTGTTACTCTTTTCATGTAGAATTAAAACTAAATGAGATGCCTGTATGAATTACCAATTTTCCTTCAGGAAAGCCTGATCTTTTACGTGATTGCCTAATGCCATTTAAGGTAACTGCTATTTTTAGGTCACTGAATATACTTGTCTAATACTTGATTTGTGGCTTTTTTTCATTGGAAGTCCTCCCTCTCTTTTTCAGTGTTAATGTGCCTAAAAATGGTTTTCAATATTTGTTTGAATAATCTCCTAACATTTTACTCTCACAATAGTCATAAAAAAAGCTGTCATTTAAAAATACTTCCTTCTGTGTGCAAACATCTGGCCTACCCACTTAGTGTTTGAAATAAATAGGAATTATTTGACTCTGTTTTGGCATGAGATTGGGTGACAGCTTACAACCCCAGCTTCTATTCCCAAATGTGGTTGCTGTTTGTTACTGATCAGAATTCACTGATGAGAACTGAAGAGTTTAATTTAGTACAGCATACTCCTGCCTCCTGAAATTCATATTTAAGTGCTTGGCACTGCTTAACCACACAGTAAATGAAATCAGAAACACTGAATATGGTTCTCAGTATTAGACATGGGGAAGGCAAGAAAAATGTTCAGTTTGGATTCTGAGGTTGTGACATCCTGAAATTAAAAAATGCTTAAAAACATGCCTCAAATTGAGAGAGGAGGAGACAGAGAGAATCTACTGAGCACTGCTGAAGACACTTTGCAAGCAGTAATTTGTTCAGGTTCACCAATGAAGCTAACCCCTTGGCATCATTTCCAACGGTTTCTGTTTAATAGAATCTCATTGGAATAACACAGTTCAGGCAGGTTTTACTTAATTCACAGTGATCCATACACGGGATGAACCCATTTGTGACAGAGACTGGTCAATGACCAAACCTATTTCCTCCTCTTCTGGGATTATCAGGTCTACATTTCTCAACCTTCCCCATAGAGGAGGACTATCACCAGGTTTAGGCCAATGGAATGTGAGCTAAGACAATGTATGTCTCAAGCTGTGAGCCAGGGTCTTTCCCTCTCTGCTGGCTTAATGCAGAAAAGCAGAGTCACCTTGGAAGTCAATGTTAATTGGGAGAGAGCCAAAGAGCAAAAGGGGCCTGGATCTTCAAATCTCTGCTAGGAGGAGAGGGGCCAGATGACCATGAACACTCATTTAGACTCCTTATGGAAGTCTTATAGAAATAAATTATTATGTCAAATTACTGAGATTAGGAGGTTTATTTGTAGCAGCTAACATGATCTTAACTAATGCCCAATCTCTCTTATAAACATTATCTAGAGGGATTAAGAGGAAATATTTACAAAGAGATGCAGTAGACAATAGGGGATTTAGTTATTAATTCACTCTTCAACAAATATTAAATTCCCACCATTTGTGTGTTGTTATTCTAGGAACCAGAGATAAAAAAATTAGCAAAACACACAGTACACCCATCTGCATGAAGCTTCTATTCTAATAGGAGACAAAGAAATGTAAGTAAAACATCTAGTATCTCAGAGAGTAAGTGATCCAATGAAAATATATTTTTAAACAAGAGAGTGACCCTGTGAAAGAGAGTGGCGGGTAGGAATATAACTGATCCTGACATATCCCATGCCTAGCCTATGGTTTAAGTGACAGGGAGGGCCACTGTTCATAAGGGAAAAAGCATAGTTAGGATTATCTTGATAGTGAAGGGAGGAGGTAGTGGTAAGGGCCATGGAGTCTTGCAGGAACACCCCAAGAGTTTAGGATCCATCTCTCCATCTAGATCATCCCAAAATACAATGCTCTATAGGATGTTTTACCTTTAGTAACAAGGGGGAGAAAATATGTTTATAAAGAATACAGAATTGCAAGCTAGAAAAGTTAAGAAAATATGTTTATATAGAATACAGAATTGCAAGCTAGAAAAGTGAAGAGAAACTGAAAACACTAAATCTTGTACCTTAAATGTTTACCTTTCACTTTTTCCCATCCATACGAAAGCTAAAAAAATATACATAGAACTGAAGGATAAACATTTTCAAAGGAAAATATAATTATAATTCATAACTACATTAAAAATAACAGTACAGCAATAGAACATTAGTCACAATTTTTACTGATCATAAAAATTAAGATCAGAACCAAAAAAAGGGACTTAATACATGTACACTTTGCTTTCAGAAAACTGAATATATAATAACTAAATCCATATTTTAAAAAACAGAAAAGATAACTTAGGGAGTGATTTTTATGTTAAAAATGAAAGGACTTTCTTTAGAAGAGTTACTTTGATTAGTTGAAATACAAAATTAATTTTCAGTGTGTGTCTATCCCAACTGTATAAAAACTTGCCACCCTAAGAACTTTTCTAGACAAAAAGGGAATACTTCTTAGTATGAAACATTTCATATGAGTATTTGGAAAAGCACTGAACAGGAACACATTCCAAAATCATTCACATTTATCTCCTATAAGGATAGCACACAAAGAAATGTATATTTCTTTTTTTTAATACAACATAGCTATTTTATTATAATATGGTGAAATGAATATTATCAAACATTTATTTTAATAAATATGTACCATGTAAAATATGAAAAACATTTCTCCATTGTAAAAACAGTTACCAGAAACTACACTCTTGGGAACAGCCATTATTATGATATGCCAACCAATAAGAACAAAGCAAAGTCAACCAAAGTGACTTGAGTGATGCTGTGATTATAAATCAACTGCACAAATGTATAGAATAGAGAATGACACCAGCTATAAAGCCTGCAGTTATGAACTGTAGAAGATAAGGTAGCAATTTATAAACAATAAAAATAAATTTTAAAAATTAAATCATTTGTCACTAGTGAATAAAAATAAAATACTAAAGCAATATCCACTGAAAATATTCATGAAATGAAAGTCCAGCCCAGCTGATGTTTATCAGTGGTTGAGCATTCACCCAGGAACCAAGAGATTAAGGTTTGATTCCCAGTCAGGGCATAAGCCCTCATTGTGGGCTCGACCCCCAATGATATTTCTCTCATTGATGTTTCTCTCTCTACACCCATCTCTCTTTTTCTTCTCTACAAATCAATAACGATATATTTTTAAAAGAAAAGCACAACTCAGGGGTTTCACTTGGAGGCTGCCATGATGTAAAAAGGATGGAGAAGAGGAAGAATAGGCAGACCCCAGCTTGTTAGTGAACTCGTTCAACTAGATAATCTCCACTTTAGCATGTTATTAAAACTGGAGTTCAGGGTAATTTTGGAATATTATTTTTCTGTTGAAATTGTTTTATATAGGTTTTTTTTTTAACAAGTATTGTACAATTTGACCACACTCACTTTTAAGAAGAAAAAACTTAATCCTAGGAAGATAAAGTGATTTTCTTTGAGTCTCCTAGTTAACTAATGAGGATTCAAGTTTTCAGCTTGCCAAATCTTCCACACTGCCAGGTGATAAATACTAAAATCTATAGCATACATTGCAGAATGGCATAGAGAATTACTATCAATACTAAAATCTATAGCATACATTGCAGAATGGCATAGAGAATTACTATCAAAGAAATACTGAAAATAAAAATAAAAAACATAGGGCATTCCTTAGTATTTACCCAAAAGAGATGAAATTTATGTCCACAAAAAACCCTGCACATTGGTATTTATAGCAGCTTTATTCATAACTGAAAGGAAATTAATTAGAAGTATTTTAATATTGCTATTCGCTGTTTCTAATAGAAGTGTCAGACATGAAATAAAATTAGTAAAATGTATATAAAAATATGTAAATTAATTAATAAATAATAACATGATCTAACAATAGACATGATATAAAAACAAAAACATAATATAAAAACATTCATAAAAACAATGACTGATAAATTGATTAAACTTATTATATCTCCCTTTTTACCACATTAAGAGTAAAAACACTTTCAGAGTTCTTGACTAATTTCTCTTGCGATGAAGTATTTACAACTTTAACTTTAACATCACACACTCTTCGAACTTGAGAGAAAGCAACATAAAATCTGTCATGTCCGAAAACAGGGTCAGGTAGGAATATTCCTACTCAGTCTAGAGTTTGTCCTTGTGATTTATTAATAGTTATCACAAGTGCTGACATCATGGGAAACTGTCTTCGAATTAATTTAATGAGAGGCCAGTGTCAGACAGGGACAAATCAATTCTTGGAATCAGAACAACTGAGAGCTTTCTATGTACCATGCATGCACGAGTCGAAGTTTATTTTTAAACTGCCAGTGTGCATCATATGTACCGCTGGTCGGTCAGTCAATCAGACAGAAGGACAGTAAGTCACTTAGTCTTTATATAGAGAAATGGCCAAAATTAGGATATGACTCAAAAAGTCCTCTTAAGTATATGAATCAATAAATGATGTGTCTTTCAGATAATGGAATATTATTCAGCACTAAATTAAACTATCAATCCATGAAAATTTATGGAAGAGCCTTAGATGCAGATCACTAAGTAAAAGAAACCAAAGTGAAAAGGCTATGTACCATGTGATTTCAACTATATGACATTCTGAAAAAGGCAAAACTAAGGATACAGTAAAAATGATCAATGATCGCCAGGGCTGGTGCAAGGGAAGAGGGGAAGGGGGAATAGGTAGAGCAGAGGATTTATAGGAAAGTGAAAATACTTGGTATATTGTAACAATAGATACATGTCATTATACAGTTGTCCAAACTCATAGGATGTACAACACCAAGGGTGATCCATAATGTAAACTATGGACTTTGAATGATTAAAATGTATTAATGTAGGTTCATCAATTATAACAAATGTACCAATGTGGTAATGAATGTTGATAGGGGGAAGAATGCATGTGTAGGGCAGACAGTACATGGGCAATCTCTATACCTTACCCTCAATTTTGCTGTAAACCTAAAGTTGTTCAAAAATTAATGTATTAATTTAAAATATATGCAACATATTTTTTAAATTGGCACTATTAGTAGTTTGTACTATTGACTGGAAAATAAAACTTGAAATATAATCTGCTTTCCCAAGGTCATTCAGAAGGGTAGATATACTATACTCTATGATTTACACCCCAGTCTCTTAACCATCCCCAAAGGATGGATCATATAAAGGTAACAGGGCTCTCAGAATTGAGGTTGAGAGAGGCCATCAAAACAGAATAGGACTGGAATAAAACTATCAGAGTATATGGTCAGAGAGATCAAATAATCAAAACTGCAAGCATGCCTGGCTGGTGTGGTTCAGTTGTTGAGTGCTGACCTATGAACCAGGAGGTCATAGTTCAATTATTGGTGAGGGAACCTGCCAGGGTTGCTGACTGGATCCCCAGAATGAGGCATGCAGGAGGCAGCCAATCAGTGATCAATGATTCTCATCATTGATGTTTCTATTTCTCTCTTCCCTCACCCTTTCTCTATGAAATCAATAAAAATGATTTTTTTTAAACTGTAAGCTTTTCAACAAGGGGTTGATAGCTTCATGTTTGATAACCATTTATTTATTCTACAAATATTTATTGACTGTGTACCATAGGTCAGCACCATTTTAGTCAGTGGAGAGTCAGAGATGTGTCATATCTGCTCCCATAGATCTTATATTTTAGTGTGAAGAGGAGGGTGTGCAACGAAAAGGAAATGTATACATGCAGAAGAAAAATATCAGAGAGAAATAAGTAGTACAGAAAATTCAAGTCTGGTGATACAATGGAGTGTGACTAGGTAGCTAATTTATATTCATGAGAGACTGAAATGAGCTCTTTGAAGAGAGAGCATTTGAACTGGTATCTGAAAGATAAGAAGTAGCCAGCCATCGATTCAGTAGGCAAAGTATTCCAGCGAGAGCAAGCCAAGCCAAGTCCAAGATAGGGGACAGTGTAGCTGGGGTCACTGTGAACAACTCAGTGGAGAATGGCTGGAGATGAGGTTGGAGGGAGAGGCAAAGAGCCAACTCCTAAACTGAAAAGGTTATAATGCCATGAGAAGATGTTGGAAGCATTTTTAACAGAAAAGTAATATGGCCCAATCTACATGACTCAATCTATACAGCAGTTTGCCTGTGTGAAGATGGGTTTGTAGGAAGCCAGAGTGGAAGCAGGAAGAGTACTTAGATGTCTATTGCAAGTATCCAAGCCAGTCAGAGATGACAGTGGTTTGAACAAAGGTGGTGGGGTTGGAGGTTGGGAGCAGTAAATTTCAGGGAAATGCTTGGGAAGTACATACAGCAGAGTTGCTAACATGAGGAATGATGGAAAAAGAGGAATTTGGGATAGCCCTTGACATTTCACAGAGTTCAGATAGAATGAGAACTAAGAAAATGTCATGCTCTTAGGGGGAAAAACAAACAATCCCATTCATATCTGAAGCATTTCCAAATTCTACAGAAAAAGAAATCACAGGAAAGACATATGTGGCATTAGTTCGAAGACAGCGTAATAATGGTCTTTTAAAAGCCATTATGTGACTGCTCCACTTGGTGTTCAAAGGATGACTGGTAGCCTGACCAAGGAATTCAGATGAAAATGTAACAGGTTACATAAGAGATAGTTTTATCACAAGAGTTAGAAATGCAGATGTGAACCTCACTCAAACCACATTTAAGCCTGGGTGATTTGCATATCCATTTCATTTTTATGAGTTCATTTGCATAAGATTTGAGGGTTTCATTTCTGTGAATACATCAGAAGTTATCCTCTTAAATGAGTATTGTCCCCTTTAAAATAACCAATGTGCAATTATTCAAAAATAATTTTTAGAATTCCTCTATGAGGTTTACTTTCAGAGACAGCAGCTCATTCTTAGAGGAACAGGTCTAGGTTTATGAGAGTGAGCTAATTCAGAGTCACTATGGGGCTGTGAGCAGAACAGCTGATGATGTTGAATTCTGTTATTGCTGTTACATACAAGGTGTTCTCAGAAAGAGAGCAGCCATGAACTGGTGACTCCAGGTCATCACATACAGAGAAGCACTCAGACACCATAGAATTTCTATACAATAAATCCAATGGACAGGTTAATCATATGAGTTTCATGAGCAAAGCCATGGGCATCAAAGAAACAAATTCACATTATATCCACAGGCAATGTTTTAGTATAACATTTTTATAAGATCAGGATGGTAGTATGTTATACTCAATTTTTGATGGCTTCCACAACATCCCAAACATCCATTTCACCATTGATTTCTAGGTTTTCATTATGTCCCCACATCTTGCCTGGTGATGATATAGGGGGCAAACCTTAATGCCTAATGTGGAGGCTTCTCTGTGCCTGTTCTTCAGTACAAAGTACATGGGCATTGGAACATGCTTCATTTCTGAGTATCATTTTTGAGAATACCTATACCTGTTTCTCTAAATTATGTTTTCAACCTGTCATTCTCACAGTTAATTGTATATTTTACTGCACCAAATGTCTGACCTTTTCAAAGATTCTGTGGATTACAGTGTAAATAGATGAGTGATTCCAAGATTTTCAGGAACATTCCCCCCCAGAATAGATAAATGATTGACATTGTTTTTTTCTCATGAATTTCTTCTGACATGTTTAGAATCTCACTTGCATATTTGTTAAATCATACATGAAAAAAAAGAGACCTGAATTATTTGCTCTCAAAAATCGCTACTAGTTTATATGTTGTCACAAAGCAACATGTAATTCCACTCACTTCCTGCTGACACGAGAATGACTGGGCCAGACTATGGAAGTATTTCTACTATAGGTAAAATAGGAATCTTTATTGCTCTTCCAACACTTCTGGATTTTAACTGAACCTGTATTCAAATTTACTACACAGGATAAATTAAGTATTTACTGCATCCTTTCTTTACAATTAATTTCATAGTGATTTTACTTCTTATGAAGAACAAATTTAAAAATAATGTAAGTATTATACCGAGAATCAAATCAATGATTTGGAATATAAGGAAACAAAAAACACCCAATCAAAACAGCAAAAGGAAAAACAAAAATCCAAAATATAAAGATAGTGTAAGGAGCCTCTGGGACAACTTCAAGTGTACCAATATTCACATTATGGGGGTGCCAAAAAGGAGAAAAGAGAGAACAAGAAATTGAAAACCTATTTGGAAGAAAAAAAAAAATGACAGAAAAATTCCCTAACCTGGTGAAGGAAATAGACATACAGGTCCAAGATAATCAACAAGATTATCCCAAAGAGGCCTACATCAAGACATCATAATTAAAATGCAAAAGGTCAGATTATGTAAGTTAAGGGTTCAGTCCTATGAACTGCCCCCATCCCATTCACACACTTAAGATGCCAAAGGCAAGCCCAGGTTAAACTGTGTCTCTGAAGAATTGGTCACAGATTGGAGGATCCAATGACCCCCTTCAACTCTAAATGCGGATCACAAGTCCAGACTGTCACTGATACTTTTAGCCAAAAGGCTATGAAAGCAGAGGTTCCTGCACTCTTTCCTTGGGTTCAATTAATTTGTAGAACTCAAAAGAAACATGTTATCTACTAGATCACTGGCTTACTGTAAAAGGTTGTAACTCAGGAACAGCCAGAGATTAAAGAGATGCATAGGGCAAGGAGTGAGGGAGCTTTTATGCCCACTTAAGATGGTGTTCTGGGAGTTTTCAGGTGGTGGACATGTGGAGATGCCTAGAACGTGGCACACTGAAAACTCCCAGAACACCATCCTCTTGTTTTATGGAAGCTTATTTCAATCAGGATGAATAAAATCATTGGCCAATGGGCTGATTCACTAATTCAACTCAAGCCCCCACTCAACTACCCTGAGGTAAGAAGGGGGGCTGAGAGTTCCAACCCTCTAATCACATGGCTGGTTCCACTAAAAACCAACACCAATCCTTACTTGCTTTCCAAAGTCACGATATTAACACAACAAAGGTCAATTTTAACTCATAATACTTAAAAAATGATAATAGTTCCCCAAGTTTTGAACCAAGAATTGTGGACAAAAAACAAATAAGTATGAGAATATATATATGTTGGTCATCTGAACACCAAATATATATCTCCTATAAATGATTCCCTGGTCTTAAAACACAGATCTCTTATGGTAAAAGAATCATAAAAAATAAAAAGGCACTAGCTCATTTCCAGAATCACAGCTATTAAATGGCCACTCACACTACTACTTGTAATCCTTCAAACAATTTAAAAAAAAAATGCTTAAGAAAAAGAAACTTATCTTAATAAAACTCTTTCCAATAAAAAATAAACAAATAAATAGCCACTCGATCATCACATCATATTGAAAATGTCCCACAGGGTGAGGCCACTCAGGTTTTCAGCTTCTGTTTGATCTTGCCAGATTCCAAAAGCAGGTCTGATCTCGGCAATACATGGCTTCACCCATTCTGGCACTTGGTTATAATCAGGCTGAGAGGCAATGTCATTCTCTGGCTCTGAACTTCTCTTAAGGTATTAATGTACTATTGAATTTTTCCCATTTTATCATCCCTTTAACCTAAGGTACTATTGTTTTCTTCTCCCCAATTATACCCCAACTTTCCTGTCTTTACAGGGGACACTGGGTTTGGTGACTGTGCTGGTCTAGATGGATGGAAACAATACTGGTCTAGCACTTCTATTCACACAAAATAAAGCTCTACAGAGCAGAACTGATGAACTATCTTCACCACTAGGCAATAGAGCTGCATTATCTGTTAGCTCTAGGGTTGCCAAACTAGGTGAAGTACATCCTGCCCATCAGGCCTTCAGAGATTTCTACATAAAGTTTAAAAAACAATATACTTTCTTGCTTAGAAAGCATCCCTGTTTAAAGCCCTTGGAGTTGAAGCCCTGATCCTATGCCCAATGCACCAAGTAGGGATTCAAAAACGATTTGAAGTGATGCAGAGAAGAAAAATACTCAAACATTTCCCACCCCCACTTCCTCAGATCTACCAGTAAAACAGAGAAATCTACCAAATGGGAATAGTCCTTTAACCCTGCTTGTGTTCATGTTGAGTGTGAGCACACACTTGTGAAGGCATGTAAACAAGCCCTTCATGCCTTTATCTTGCCTCAATTTAGACAAAATGTTTTAACTGCCTGTTCCAATTCTCCATCGAAGTAGTACTGAGGAGGATCTCCCTCTGCCCCTTGTGGGACATTAGGGCTGGGAAACATGTGCACCTTGATCTGAAGAAATGATGCTCAGCCATCCAAGTTGGTGCAGTATGTCTGTTCAGGTACTTTCATAATGCTCTGAGCCCTGCCATCTACCATCACCAATAAAAGCCCACTCCAGTGGCAATATCTCTTCCTGTCAAGACCCATTTGTAGCCCCCAAGGGCAACCAGCATCAGTCTGCTTGCCAGCTAAGCTCAGGGGCTTTCCCCTCAGGAAATATGCTACATAACAAGTTGCAGTCACTGTCTACTTTGCTGGCAGACAGAGATGTACTTTTAGAATTTTGTGCCTCAGAGGTTGCAAGAGGAGCATGTTTATATTTAGCTTATCTTTGCTTTGTAAACTCAGATGTCCACTCATTTCATGGACATAGGTGGCCATATCAGGGGAGCAGAAGTTCCTATCTGCTTGTCGATTCCAATCACCTTCCAGACCTGGAAACAAGTTCTTCTGATGGACAACATTATGTCCTACTCTAAGGCACCTCTCCAGTTTCCACAAGGCTTCCTATTGCTCTCTTGGGTGATCCTACAGCCACTGTCTCTGTTCTGCAGAGGTTCTGGTGAAAAACAAGCCATTTGACTATTGCAGGTACATCAATACAAGCACCAGTCTTCCCTGTTATAGCTCTCTGCTCCCTCATTCTTGTTACCTGAGGTCACCTCCCAAATTATATGTAACCAAGGCATGTCTCAGGCTTTGCTTTTTTTTTGGGGGGGGGGGGGGGGAAGAGGACCCAAACTAAGAGAGTAGACAATAGCCAGCATATGGAGCTCCACCAGCATATGGTATTGTTAAAGCCAACGTATATGACTTTGGAATAGGTCTAAGCCTGAGAAACTGAGTCGAGGGAGCCCAGACTCCTCAGTAGTATCAGCATCAGTACATGTGACACTCACCCAGCAGAGAAAGTGCTTTTGGAGGTTGCATTGCTTGTCTCTGTCTTAGCTTTAATACTTTCAACTATTTCTAGGATTCTGAATCTCAAGTTTAGCTACACAACTTTGTGGTTATCAAAAACACCTACGTATGTAAATATAAATGGTGATCAAATGGTAAAAGGATGAACTGGGCCATTACTGGGTTAGAGATTCAGGCAAACGGAAACACTGCAGGATTTCAGTTATCTAACATATACTAGGTAAAGATATGGTCACAGGAAGAATATGGAACCTTATTATTAGAATTGGAACCCCATTTAAAAACCATAGTTATAGTAGCATTAGCTTGAGACCTGAATCCTGAAAGCATTTATCCCAAACCCTAAAATGTGCCCAGCCATGATCAGCACTGAGAAGGGGGTTTGGATCATACATGTCCAGTCAGCACTGAGCTGACTTCACAATTTCAGAACTACTGTGATGCTCCTTAGAAGATGCTGCCCTCGCTACAATGAGAATAAAGCCAGAATGCCAATACTGCACTAATCCTAAAGATAAAAATTCTTTTATGAATTAAGTCTCAGAAATGCCTCCTTCCCTTTTCCCATTTATAGGTTAGAGAATCTGGTCCATTATCTAGAACTAAATGTTTAAATTTTATTCTCAGTTGGTTATCAATAGGTTTTCAAAATGTATTTTATACATTAATAATAGTATTTAAACCTACCCCCTTGTAAATGTCCTCTTCCTTTTTCTTGATCAAGGTCAACATTAGCCTAATTTTTATAAAAGAAAAACTGTCTATTAAATCATCACTCTTGACCATTTACTTTCTCTATAATAAACTCAAAGCTTCTTTCATGAACTTCACTTGAACATCAGCTACAAATTATTTCCCCACTTATTATTATAGTGTCAGAATCTGGTCTTATCTTTATATACCTTAGTTCACATCTTTCACTTAAAACATCAGTTTTTGTGTTCCTCATTCACATCTGGCTTCATTGCTTCAAGTTAGGTCACTCCCTTTCATTTAGTCTCAACTTCATGCCCTCTGTCATATCATCATTTACATTCTAATCATGTCAGATAAAGCAATGCCATCAATGCGATGGCTTCTTTCTGACAAATAAATTTGTGGGCTCAACAACTTTGACAAATACCCATGAAACCAAATTTGAATATTAAAAAATGTATATTCACAAACTCGCATAAATTCCTCTTTATTGATGCTGAGACCTGCATGCAACGATTTAATGCACATGTGTCAAACACAAGGCCCGCGGGCCAAATCCGTCCCGCCAGGCCTTGCAATGTGGCCCGCACCGTGCTGTCATCACTGCACTCTGCTGCGTTTCCATCACAATGACAGTTTATGACTGTTCAGTAAACCATTTGGCCCGCGATTTAGGCTGGATTTTAGATTTTGGCCCCTTCTCTGATTGAGTTCGACACCCCTAATTTAATGTCACACTGCTCATCTATGGAAAACTGTCTCTATTATTTGGGCCCTGACCTACCTATACTGCTAATGTTTTTCATTTAAAGCAATGTAAACAACACACTTATGGAAATGGAAATTGAGCTGCACAGTAATAATGATCATCTTCATCCAAACATATGTAGAACACTTGTGATACTATGTTGGGAACCAGATGAAGCAAGTTTACACATGGACAAATAAATACACCTGGCACAAGAAAGACTAATCCTTGGGAGCCAGGGAATGAGAGCTAAAGTTAAGAAAAGGATAGAAGACTAAAAGATACTTTTTCTAGGGATTGACAGGTAAGAATTAAACCTAAAGTTGGGTAGTATAGACAAATATTTAGTTAATAGTCAAGAGTCATGAAACAATCATTATTAGAATAAGGTCCTACAGACTAGCCTACCTCATTAATAAAATGAAATTCAAAATGCATAAACTCAAATATAGAAGGTTTACTTTTTATTATATTTTTAAAAATATATTTTTATTGATTTCAGAGAGGAAGGGAAAAGAGATAGGAAAAATCAATGATAAGAGAGAATCATTGATGGGCTGCCTCCTACCTACCCCCTACTGGGGATCCAGACCACAACCCAGGCATAGGCCCTTTACCAGAATCAAACCCAGAACCTTTCTTTCAATCCTCAGTCTGGCACTCTAGCCACTGAAACAAACCAGCTAGGACAGTTGGAAGGTTTATTTTTAAGAGGACAACAAACATTTTTGTTTTTTTAATATTTTATTGATATATATATATTTTTTTTTACAGAGAGGAAGGGAGAGGGATAGAGAACTAGAAACATCGATGAAAGAAGAACATTGACCAGCTGCCTCCTGAACACCCCCTACTGGGGATGTGCCCACAACCAATGTACATGCCCTTGACCAGAATCGAACCTGGGACCTCTCAGTCCGCAAGCCGATGCTCTTTCCATTGAGCCAAACCAGTTTCGGCAACAACAAACATATTTGTGGAGCCATTTTTGGAGGTAACAGGTCTTAGCACCTAGAAATAGAGATGATAGAACTAGCAGAATCTATATATGTAAAAGCCTAGCAACCGAAGAGCAGAACAAACCTGAATGACCTGAATGACTGGTGGCTATGACAGGCACTGCAGCAGTCAACTGGCCTACCTGATCTGGGCGTTGATTGCACCTCCTCCCACCTACCCCTGCTGGTACAGCCCCAATTGATTAGGGGTGGGGTTGGCCAGCCAATCGCTCAGGCCCCTGTACTTGGCCAGACCAGCCCCCAAATGAGCACCCACCCTGATCAGGGGCAGGGCCGGGCAACCACCCTTATCCCATCCTCCCTAGTAGCCCCTACTGAAATGGGACAGCTGGACTCCATCCATACACTGGGCCTCTATATACACTAATAAAAGAGAAACATGCAAATTGACCAACCTCCACTACACCCACAAGCCACATCCATCAGCCAATCAGAAGCGAGTATGCAAAGTAACCCAACCAAGATGGCTATACCCACAGAGTGAACAGGAGGCTTGGGTTTCCCCAGCAATGGAGGAAGCCAAGATTCTTGCCCACTCCAGCTAGCCCTGGCCTCTGCTCAAGGCTATAAAGTTTCAATTATAGAAGTTAAATAAATCCCAACAAAATGGCAGCAGCCACAGAGCTGGAGAGAGCAGGAGGCTTGGGATGCCCCCGGGGATGGAGGAAGCCAAGGTTCCTGCCTGCCCTAGCTTCCACTCATGGCTGCAAAGTTTCAATTATAGAAGATAAATAAATCCCAGATACAAGAGCCTTCACTTGGGTTGCTGGGGGAGCATTGCAGGCCTGAAAACCACCACAGGCCCCTTGCCTGGGCCATCCCACACCCCAAGGGAACCCCTACCCTGATCCAGGACATCCTTCAGGACAAACCAGCTGGCCCCCACCCATGCACCAGGCCTCTATCCTATCTAATAAAAGAGTATTATGCAAATTGACCATCACTCCAACACAAAAGATGGCTGTCCCAATGTGGTCAAAGATCCTGCCCCTTTATGGACACAAGATGACCACCACAAGATGGCCAGCAGAGGTGGGCAGTTAGGCGTGACCAGGCCAGCAGAGGCCACATGGACTGCAGCTGTACCCTCCTAGGTAGGTATGGTGTTTCTGCTGTTTTGGTTTGGTCTGGCCTCCACCCTGTCAGCCACAGACCTGTGCCTACACTGAGACTGAACGGTTTGATGGTCCTACTTTTTGGTGGACAGTGGATGCACTCCCACCTTCCAGAGACTGGCAGTTAGACTCTGGCAGCTTCTAAGTCTCTTGTGGGGAGAGCCCAACCCTAGGTCAAGAACAGACTCAGGTGTCCTTGGCCAGGAGCCCTCCTTGGGCCAGGGGCCACCACAATTTGAAGGCTGGCCACAACCCAGATCCTGGCAGGGGTCTCCTCTGGGGTGGCTGCCAGTGCTTTCCCTCCAGCAGCCACAGCCACCTTGCTTTCCACTTTCCCTTCCTCTTCCTTCTATGCTGTCTTCAGTCTTCACTCCTCCCTCCCTCCATGTATGCAAATTAATCGCCATTTTGGTTTGGTTAATTTGCATACTTGCTCTGATTGGCTTGTGGGTGTGGCTTGTGTCATGGAGTGATGGTTAATTTGCATATTACTCTATTATTAGGTTAGATATTTTGTTGAAAATTTTTAGTACATTATCCTGAGCATATCTTGGATGGTATTCATATATTATGCCAATCACTATACTAGTACATAAATTATCTCAAATACTTAAAACAATTAGGAAACAGGCAATATTCTTCTCAGGAAGATCTGAAAAGAGGAAGAAACTAAAATATAAGAAGGGTCTTGCTTTCAGTTGGCTGGTTTGGGGTGGGAAGGAATGTTCCACAGAGAAACAGACCACTAGTGTAATAAGGATTTTAGTAGTGACTTTACTGAGTGCTTTATATATTAGCTAAGTAGAAAAGAATGTACGTGTTATAAAACACATTGCAGTTCAATGTTAACATTTTGTTCTTTGGAATTACTTTGCATACTTAAGCTATTTAGGAACGGGGAGAGGATAATTCCACCATTAACCCAGATTTATTTTGCACACAGGCGTAAGTGTTTCCAGCTCTCTGTGTTACTCCATGCAGCTATATCTCAGATATAAGTATTCTTACTATTATTTAAACTGCAAACACCAGTAACATTGCAATCAGGCCGGTAACATTGCATCATTGCAAAGTCTCAATAACTTATGGAGAAGAGCTAATAGTATTCACAAGAGGATGGCTTCACACTGGGAAAGTGTTGATAAAACTGTGCAATTTGCTAAAATCAATATGATATCTTTATTATACCTTATGAGCCAAATACAACACTTTAAATTGCTCTCATTTGGAGCTACCCAGTTTTACTACTAAAAAGAAGCCCAAACTTTTATGTATTTAGCAAAAAAAAGAGATAACTTCATAATTTTTTTATAATTAATTATAATTACAGGCAACACACTGGTATCATTCCCTTCTTTGAAGACTTAGAGATACAGGTAAACTTTTAAGAGCTAAATAAAGCAGAAAGCCCCCAAGGGATCAGCTTGATAACAACCTAGAGGTGGGGAGGTTGGGCTACGCTCAGGGGAATGGCAAAAAAACACTTGATGGCAGGAATTTAAGCTCTGGAGCAGAGCTAAAAATAAAACTGGAAAGGCAGGTTGGGCTCAAATTGTAGAAGTCTTTGAATGAAGAAACAACATTTCATTTGGTAAGCAATAAGGAGTTATAAAAGTTTAAAGCAGGGTAGTGATATAATAGGGGCAGGTCTCAAACCCTTGGAAATAAAAATTTGTGACATCAGAAAGACAAACGAAAAGTAGAAAAGTCATGAAAGAAGTAATTGCATATTATTAAATATGTCATAATTAGGATGTTCTAAAAACAAATGCCTATTATACCTTAATCAATAAAGAAATTAAAAAAATAAAATAAAAATAAAAACAAATGCCTACTGTCGTAAAGACCCAAGTCACTCATCCTTTATGAGGTGGCATGATTGCTGCCAAATCTCAACTTAAAACAATTGGGGGAGCTATATTAATTATGCAACATTCTCTCCACTCCCACCACCTTACAACGAGTCTTAGTATGAGTTTATTTATTTATTTATTTATTTATTTATTTTAATGTTTAATAGCTCTGGCCAGTGTGGATCATTAGTTGGTTGAGCACAGTCCTCCTCTCCCAACCCCACCCTCCCACCACCCTCACCCCTGGTAAGGACCATGGCCAGGTTGTTGACTCAATCACCTGTAGGGGGTGTGCAGATGGCAGCAATGGATGTTTTGCTCTCACATTGATGATTCTCTCTCTCCCTTCTCTCTCTAAAAATCAATTAAAAATATTTAAAATTGTTATAAACATAAACCTGAAGTCTGCTAATTGCCAAAGATACATTCATTTAGTTGATGTATTGTCAATAGTAGCTCTCAAATTATCACAATAAAATTGAATAGTTGCCGCAGAGACCAAATGGCCCACAATACCTAACATTTATACTGTCTAGCTCTTTAGTTTGCTGACCTCTGCACTAGACTACACTGCACTCCTGGAGGGGGTCTTCAGTATTAATCTCTGAACAATCACTCTAGAAATGCCTGGCAGTTTCTCGTTAGTTTCTTCTTGCCCCGCTAGTTTACCGCTGCCTTTTTTCATTCCTCTATTCCAATGCAGCATCTAGAATTACACTGTTCCAGAAGAGATCTGCCATTTCGTCAGTTAGGACTGGCCAGTGGACACTGCAGCTACCATGATTACTTTGTAAACATTAAGTCAAAATGTGGAAAGTATGTCTAGGTGAAGTAGTGAAACATCTTGTACAATTTGACAGAATTAGAAAATATATTGTCCATGCCCCTTTCCACATAATTCCCTTTCATTGCCCATTTTACACTGCTCCATAAGAACTTTACGCCATAAAAATATAATAGCAAAGTCTTTAATGAAGTTTCTAAAGATGAATAATAGGCCTGGACAATAGTAATAATTACATTTCCACTCTTTTAATCTAATTACAAAAAAAAGGGATAAAGAAATATGTGGTCAAGAGACTTGTAATTTTCTCATTGATGGCTAGTAAGTGTCCTGCTGAAATCAATGTTTTATTATGGAGCCCTGCTTTCTCTCCCTGAAAAATGAAGTAAGCCATACTTTCATTAAGCCTAAGCTGACAGTGCACAATCATTGGTAACTTCTTACTATATTTCATAATTTTGTGCTAAAAGATCACCTTTATTAATTTCTTTGCATGTTCAAAAATGAAAGATACACAAAATGAGAATTTTTTTTTTCAAACAATGTCAGAAAGTCAGTGGAAAAAAATATTCCTTTTCTTAATGTCTTCACATTATCAGTATTGTGCGCTTTAGTTTAAAACTATAATCTGGCCCTAGCTGGTTTGGCATGGTGGATAGAGTGTCGGCCTGCAGACTGAAGTGTTTCAGATTCAATTTCGGGCACATACCTAGGTTGCAGGCTTGATTCCCAGTGTGGGGGCGTGCAGGCAGCGGATCAAAGAATCTCTGTCATCATTGATGTTTCTTTTTCTCTCCCTCTCCCTTTCTCGCTGAAGTCAATAAAAATTAAAATTAAATAAAAAACTCATTTAAAATTATCATTTGAATAAACATAATGTGAAACAAGCAGAATGACAGTCAAAATGTAAAATACAACAGCAATAGAACATATTTTTAGGACACCCAGACAGTAAAAACATGAAGAAGAAAAAAAAAAAGATTTTTAAGTGACTGTTTTAGTATATTTCAAAGTTCTTAGTTTCTTAAGAACTTTCAAATACACTAAAAGGCAAAACTTAAGCCAGTGCATTTCATTGAGCTCTTCAAGCAAAGAGCGACAGCTAGATTACCTTGATTTGCAGAAAGCTGTCACCTAACACCATTTATCCACCTAGCACTATGTATCTGTGTATTGGCTCAAGAGATCAAATGGACTCCTTGCTCCCAGTAGGATCTACAGCTAGAGATCAAGAAGAAAGGCTGTATTGCCGAAGATGGTAAGGTGAACATATATTTAAAAATAAAATGTTTTCACTCAGAAAGCAAATCACTCAAAAAATTGTTAAGTATGTCAGTTATTTAAAGAGAACAATTAGTATGTTAGATGTTTGGAGAGAAAAATAATGTTATTTTCTCTGGTATGTGACAGCCTTAATTCAAAGAAGGATAATAATGTCTAACTGCTGTGATCCAGAATTTGAATAGCCCATAATACATTTTTCCCCTAAAACATTTTGATTAATAATCTTTCACATCCAAAGGCATATAAGTAGAATGGAAAGAAAACGGGCATTGAAGATAAATAGGGTAACTGGAAAAGCAACTTGGCCTTTGTCCATCTGAATTTTCTCATCTGGAATTAGGAACACCTCACAGAATCATTGTAAGAATTGGAGAGCATATTAAATCAAGCAGCTGACTATTATATTACATTATATTATATATTATCTATTTTTGGCCTTCTAAACAATTCAGTTGGATAGGAGGGTAGATACTATTTCTTTTTCTGTGAGTGCCATGTGTCAGTTCAGGAACAGAGTCAGGAAAACAATGCATGTCCCACAGCTTGCTCTGGCTTCTTTCTGCTTTAACAGTATGATAAAGTTATTAGATCGACTGCAAACTGGACCAGTGGTGCCAACCTTTCGGACCTCATGGACCACCAGTTGTCCATTGATGGGAGACTGCTGAACTAGACTGTAGCCAATGCAATGGAGCTCTGGAATGCAGGTTTTCACTGAGTCACTCATGAGGTCACAGAGTGGCCCTCTGTTGTTATTGTGTCAAAACTTGTGATCTGTAGAGAGACGGGAAGTTTTTCAGCCAAACACTGATACTACCCCTGAGAATATCAAAGGTTTTGAAAGACGAGTATGGCCAGTACTGGGAAGGGTGGGGGCAGGTCACCAAATGGCTGAAATAAATATGAGGTCTGTGTCAGTAGGGGATTCAGTCATAAAGTTGTACTTTAGAAAAAGTAAGTATCAATAAAACCAAATGTCAAAATGCACTCTGAGAGCAAGGCAGCCGGGTTGATGAACATGCACTAAGAAGACTGCTCTACAGATGCAGAAATAAAATTGCTCACACAGCAAAATGCTCTGCTAGAGGCAGAGTTTCTTTAGAAGGTTCATTCTTTTAGACCTAGAATATTGTCTTGTGATCATTAAAAAGGCATTTGATAGTCTATGAACAACTACTTTAGTAGGCATTTTGACAGAGGAAATGCAATATGGGGATTGGTCATCCAGGGATGAGAAAAAGCCAAACAGGATGAAGAGTCAACCTAAAGAATAGCAATTGCAAAAAAGACCATCTCCCCTACAGCTGGAGACACAACAGGAGAGATGGCATTACCAGAGTGCAGCAGTGAAAGCCATCCAGTAAGAGCTTGAACCTCAGTGCAACTCGCCCTGAAGAAGCTGAGCCCATGAAGGGGCTGTCTTGTAGGAAATGGAGCCTCAGAGAGATGCAGCTGCTACTAGAACCACCACCTAAATTAGAGCATGAAGGAAGGAAATACTGAGTTATCCCTCACTCTCCTTTCTCTCCCCCTCCACTGCTTCCCACTGGCCAAAGCCATCTTGAAGCCAGAAGACCAAGAAGACAAGGAAACAGCTTATATAATTCCCCGAACTGCAATACAACACCTACAGGGAGAAACTGAGGGATGGACTTAATGACTGAGCAGCATGGATACTATGCCAAGATTTTCTGTACCCAGTGTTCTCTCTTCTTGCTCTCATTTCTTTGGCTAGCAAGACCAGTAAATGTTTTTATTTCTTCATAAATATCTGTTAGAAAGACTAAATAATACATATTCCATGCCTCTGAAATAATGGTCCATTGAAGTTCATTATTCATTACCTGAATTATTTAACTTGTTTTTCTTCAGTGAACTCAGCATAATGAAAATGGCAAAAATCATCTTTGTCTTACCTTTAAACACAGTGTTGCACTTAGCATATTGAATGAAAGAGTGAATTTAAAGAATAAGCTATCATTGTACTCTGTTAAAGTTATTCAATGTAAATTCACAATGTTTCTCATAGTACCTATAAGGATATTATATTTGTTCACCTTGCAAAGATGTGTTTACTAACTATTGTTAAACAAATAAATGCATTAAAGAACACTATACTCTGTCCTCCAAGATAAACTTCTAATTTCTCCTTTTAAGAAATTGGCAAAGTTTTTATTCAATTTTCTCTTTCAAGTACCTGCTTATCTGGTCTAGAATTCTCTTAAGATTCAACCCCTTATTTTTCTCTATAGAAATATAGCTTTGTCCAATTAGAGCCCTTATTTCTAATTGTACAAGACCAATAATTTTGTATCTGCAAATATTTACACTTATTTTAAACTAGAGGCCCGGGCATGAAATTTGTGCATTTGGGGGGTGTCCTTTAGCCCGGCCTGCACCCTCTCATAATCCAAGACCCCTCAAGTAGGGTCCTAGGCATGGCCCATGGCCGGAGATCAGGGCCTATCATGGCTTTCCTTCCTCCAAATGCCGATAGCTGGTCTAGCCCCTGCCACTGCTTGCCATTTGTGCAGTGCTCCCCCTCCAACCCCGCCACCAGGCACCTCCCTCTGCGGGCAACAGGCATGGGGTGCAATCACCAGGCTGTTCTGGGCCTCCTTCTGTGGGGGATCAATAACAGGGTCCCAGATTGATTGACCCACAGAGGGAGGCCCCACATACCTGCCACAACACCACCAGTCAGGTAGGCTGGGCCTCTCTCTTTGAGGTGATTGACTGGGGGCTCCATAATCTATGGCCGCCCACAGGGAGGCCCTGTGCACCCTGCTGGGCCCCATGATTGAGCTGGGATCCATGATTGATAGCAGACTAGAGGAAGACCCTGCCCACCTGGCCATAACTCCACAATCGATTGCCAGGCAGAGGGTGTCCTGGGTCTTCCCCTGTGTGGCAATAATGGGGCCCCTGGGCCCATGACCAATTGTAATGTGCCCGCCATAGCTGGCCTGGCACCAGTGCTTGTGATAGCATGGTCATCCAGAAGGTTGTCTGGAAGGTCATCCAGATGGTCACTCTGCTGTTCAGTCATTCGATTTGCATATTATGCTTTTATTATTATAGATACAGAAATAAACTGAGACTGATGGATACATCAATATGTTGTAAAATATTTTGGCTGCCTGCTTTGCTAGCTATCCACCAGCAGCTTAAATTCCTGGCTTTAACCAATAGTCCCATTGTTCAAAGTACTACCAACTGTGTGTTTTCTGCTGAAGGCACCCTTTTCTGCCTGCTACTTTCTGTGCTTTTTGGAAGAAGAGGGATTTTCCCAACAACTTTCCTCCACTCACCATGGCAAAACATGCAGCCGTGATATTTCTTAGGAATGAAAAATCACTCCAAATTCCCCAGCAAAGAAATGGGCTCTAGGCAGTGCACACGGAGGTCCCAGATCTCTTGCTTCAACACTGTTCGGACATTACAGACCCAAGGATGCCCCTTCTTGCAGCCTCTGACCACTCTCCTGCGTCTCATCCAGTCACCACCCATAGGGAGGCCCTGCCAACACACTGGATTTTTTTCTACCTTAACTCCTTATTGCTGAACAACCATGAGCTCCCAAATTTGTCCGAGTTATTCCACCAAGGTGGAGGTTGTGGTCAATCGCCTGGCCAACCTGCAGCTGCTGACCTCCTACACCTACCTCTCTCTGGGCTACTATTTCAACCACGAGGATGTGGCTCTGAAGGCTCTACCATCTCTTAAAGCTGCAAAAGAAGCGAGGTGGCCGCATTCTCTTCCAGGACGTGCAGAAACCTCCCCAAGATGAGTGGGGCAAAACCCAGGACGCCATGGAAGCGGCCCTGGCCTTGGAGAAGAGCCTGGACCAGGCCCTTTGGAGCTGCATTCCCTGGGTTCAACCCGTGCAGACCCTCAGCTCTGTGACTTCCTGAGAACCACTTCCTGGATGAGGAGGTGAAACTGATCAAGAAAGAAGCTGGGCCACCCCGCCACACCCTCCAGGCTGGGCTGGGTGAGTATCTCTTCCAAAGGCTCATCCTCAAGCACAACTAGAAGCCTTTGGAGCCCAGAGGCCTTTCAGAGGCCCCTCTGCATCCCCCTTGTGTCTCTGGCTTTTACCTGAGCCTCTTCCCAAAACTACTAGTCATTCTTTTAACCACCCTGAAGCCCTCTCCCATGCCTTGGACCAAATGAAACAATAAAGCTTTTTGGAACCAAAAGAAAAAAAAGGGGGAGGGGAGCTCCATTTTTAATACTTCACATTAAATTTCACAAAACCTTATATAGATTATCAAAGCATGCCACAGAAAATTAGCCTTAATATTCAGAATGACCTTTTGATATAGACAAACCTATAAAAGTTACACTGATTTATTTAATACAATTAATGACTATAAAACAGGTCTTCATTGTATTCAACATTCTATATAATAAAAGTCTAATATGCAAATCAACCGAATGGTGGAACAGTCAGTGGGGGGCGGGGCTGGTGCTGTCCCCCATTGGCCCATGGGTTGCCTCCCACAGTGGGAGGCCAGACTGCAGCTTAGGCCTGCTCCCCGCAGGGACATCTCCCAAGGGCTCCTGGTCTGCAAGAGGGCACAGGCCAGGCTGGGGCACCCTCGAGTGCACAAATTTTTGTGCACCAGGCCTCTGGTTTCTATAAATAGTTAATACTATTACCATATTTTCTGGCGTATAAGATGACTTTTGAAATGAAAAATGTCAGCCAAAAATCGGGGGTTGTCTTATACGCTGAGTATATCCCAAAAAACATCTCGATATGCCGCTAAAAGAATTTTCCAACTCGATCCCGCACCAATCACTGCAAGGCTGCTCAGATCGCCTCTCTAACTCAGCCAATCCAAGCAGGCTTTTTATGCATGCAAATTATATACGTTCTGTACCCGAAGCTACACTGTGTTCTAGTAAAAAGCCTGCTCAGATTGGCCAGAGTCAGAGAGGCGGTCTATTATAACCTTTGAACCTTTGCTTATTGTGATTGGTTCACCGTGGTATTATACATACAGTTGCAGCACAGGAACTTTCTGTGTAGCCAAAGCTTCTGTATCAGGACACATACAGTGAGTTAAAAGGTACCGTAATAGAACATTCTGTGTGTAGCTGAAGCTACAGTACTGTATAACCCTGGCCTAAAAGATTAGTGGGTGTACAACAAATGGCTGGTAGAAAAGAACCCATCATGGCTCCAGCAAGAAGGAAATTTGAAGCCAGTTTCAAACTGAAAGTTGTAAACTTTGTCAAGGAACACAATAACTGCTGTGGCAAGACAATATGGAGTAACAGAAAAGATGGTCCAAGACTGGAAAGCAAATGAAGATGCATTAAAGAGAATACCAAGGAGTAAGTGTGCATTAAGAAGAGGCACCCCTTATTGGCCAGAACTCGAAAAGCACGTAGCAGACATGGTTCTTGAGCATCGTCAAAATGGTTATGTAGTGACACGAAACAAAATACATATGTTTGCACTTCAGTGGGCCAAATCTAACCCAGATAATAGCAAAGGATTTAAGGCCACTGTATCCTGGAGTACTAGGTTCTTGGAAAGGCACAATCTGGTACTGAGGCAAAAGACCAAAATTGCACAAAAATTACCTGCAGATCTTGATGGCACAGTAAGTCTTTTCCATCAAGATGTAATACAACAGCGCAAGAAACATGGCTATGCATTAAGTCATATGGGAAATATGGATGAAACTCCTATGAATTTCGATATGGTTGGAAATAAAACTGTTAATCCAAAAGGTGCAAAAACAGTGTTAATTAAAACAACAGGACATGGGAAGTCCAGTTTTACAGTGGTACTAGCATGTACAGCTGATGGTGTCAAACTAAGACCAATGATTATTTTTAAAAGAAAAACAATGCCAAAAATCAAGTTCCCTGTTGGAGTTCTTGTACATGTGAATAAAAAAGAATGGATGGATGAAGAAGGGGTAAAGCTATGGCTTGATAATGTATGGAGTAGGCAACTAGGTGGACTTTGTCAAGAACGTAGCCTACTGGTGTGGGATATGTTCAGGGCTCATTTAACTACCAGCACAAAGAACAGGCTGGCAAGAATAAACACAGATGCAGCAGTTATTCCTGGAGGATTGACATCATTGGTACAGCCACTGGATGTGTGCCTAAACAAGCCATTTAAAGATTGCATTAGAGAACAGTGGAATGAGTGGATGGTTAGAGGCGAAAAGTTATTCACAAAAGGAGGAAGCATGTGTGCGCCACAATTGGATGTTTTGTGTAACTTTGTCATAAAAGCTTGGAATGATATTACTGAAGAAACAGTAATCAGGTCTTTCAAGAAGTGTGGCATATCAAATTCTTTGGACGGTATGGAGGATGACTTCTTGTGGCAAGATGAAGGGGAAGCCGAAGCTGAAGCCACACCATCTGATTCAGAATTTGATCCATATGATGACTGTCTTACAAATGTACCACAAGAGGTCACTGATGAACTTATGATGTCAGAAGAAGAACATGATGAGGATTTTGAAGGATTTTAAGCTCACAATGCTCCTCTGCCTAGAAAAACCTCTTATCCCAGTCAGTCACAAACAAGCGTTTTCTGCAAGTTCTTCATGTAATTTTCTCTTTTGGATTTCTTGTTTCTCGGTCAAGTTCATGGCATTGCCATTTGTGAAGAGACCTTCCATTTATCGTATCAATGTACAGTATATTACGGTATGTTCGAAAAATGTCATTCATTAAAAATTTAATTAAAAAAAGAACTGGTATTGCCTCGGAAGTGGGGGGTAGTCTTATACAGCAAATATAGGCCTAAATCTATGTTTTAACTGTAAAATTAGGGGGTCGTCTTATACGCCGGAAAATGCGGTAAGCTTTCATGCAACAGGATATTTTAAAACCATTGAAGTTTTCCATTTAACTTCTACTAAATAACAAATGAAGACTTTTCAAAAAAAGTATGTTGATACATACATAATTGAATTTTAAAAGATTGTCAGAGTTCAACAGTAAGAAAAAGTTACAGAAAGAATTTAAAAAAATGATTTAGACAAGGTTAAATGGATATTCCAATGAGAATACCCACATATAAAAGCTAATTATAGTCCTTTAATTGTACCTTATTCACTCTTATGAAAGAACAATCTTCAAACTATAATAAACAAGTACCATAAGCATCTTTTCCCCTTTGGTCAATCAATGACAAAAATCCTTTCCAAAAGTTCACACAATCTAGGGAACACATGACTTCCTGCCACGGTGCTTGCAGCTGAGAGGTACCAGTGGTTTTTGCTATGTGAGTCCTGTCTTCTCTTACAATGCTTGTCTCAAAAAGAAATCCCTGTTCCACTGGCAAAGGACCATGCTATGCTTGTGTGTTGCCAAAGCATTTCTAAGAGGAGTATGTAGTTACAGGAAAGGTCAAAGATGCTAAAGGTGCCACCCCAGGTTTTTCAGGCATGGATGGTCTATTACCTCCACATTAAACAGGTTCCCTTCCATTTGGAAGAGAGAAGGTAGGAAGCAGGATCCTGCCTGTTTCATTTTTGTTGAGGATGACAGCAGGGCATCTATCTGGCTTTCAGGGCACCAACAGGTAGTAAGTCCAGCTTTTTGAGCCCAACCTCATTGTGCGGGCCCAACCCCAGTATCAAGCGGAGGGGCCTTTACTGTAGAAGTTCCAGAGTGTAGAGACAGTTTCCAAGCCTGACTCGATCTCTCCTGGGGATTCTGTGAGGTTCCTAATGCCCAGCTAGAAAATGTTTTTCTGCATGATCCAGCAGGAGTGGACTCTGAAACAGAAGCACCTGTGTAATATACTCAGCTTCTCAACTTTCTTAGTAACCCCCTCTTCCTATCATAAAATGGTATTTCTCCATTTGATCATTCATAATAGCATGCAAATTTGTAATTATACCTTCTATGTGTCGTGCCAGCATAGCCAAGGGTTCAGCAAGCCTGAGGGAGGGCGGCGAAGGATGTAGAAAAAACGTACAAACAGAATAACCTAGATCCAGGTGGATCTCCTGTGCCTGGCTAAGGCCACAGAGGAAAGAGCCAGAAGGCAAGCTTGTGATTTATTTTATAGTCAGAGGTAAACAAGGTAATGGTCACCATAGTTACAATGTTCTTGTGAGTTTCACTTGTTTTGGCAGCACTTGCTGCACCTCCCACAGCCCATTAGCTAGGGAGCTCACAAGGTCAAGCTTGATGATGCTAAGAGGGCTATGCCCTCTAAGTTGGGACTTGTTTGTGGCTTTACCAACAGGTAACCCTATAGCCACTTCCTACACTTTTATACTACAAAAAATAATAATAATAAAATAAAAGAACCCTAGCTGGTTTGGTTCAGTGGATAGAATGTCAGCCTCCAGTCTGAAGGGTCCTGGATTGAGGCCAGTGAAGGGCACATGCCTGGGTTATGGACTAAATCCATAATAAGGAACATACAGGAGGCATTTGACCAATGATTCCTTCTCATCACTGATGTTTCTATCTCTGTCTACCACTGCCTTCCTCTCTGAAATAAAAAATATATTTAAGAAACAATTTTTTACTTCAAACTTCCCCCAGCTAACATCCCCTTTCTGCTTTCTTTTCTAACTATAGCTCTTAAACTATATTTTCACTTCAGAATATTTTTTCAACCCACTCCAACCTGGCTACCACCTCCCCATGTCACTGAAACTGCTCTGTGTAAGGTGCTTATGGCCTCCATTTTGTTGAATTAATGGAGGTACCTCTCTATCATTTGACCTCTCACAACTGGACTCAGCTAGACTTTTTGTTGTTTTCTTAAAGTCTCTGCTCTCTGGGGTTGTGTGATCACATTCTCCTAATTTATTTTAACCCCCTTGAACACTAGTTCCCAGGCTCTTCTTCTTGCTCCTCTTGGTTGTAGCCCTGGTTCCTCTTTGCTTCTCTTTATCCTCACACCCTAAATGACCTCATCCATTCTCAGGGCTTTAAATTCCATCTTTATGTTGATAACTAGAGGTCTGATGCATGAAATTCATACACGAGGGGGAGGGGGTCCCTCAGCCAAGCCTGATCACCCCTCAATGCCTCTGCATGCCAGCCTGATCACCTCTAACTGGCCCCCTTGCCAGCCAGGTCACCCCAACTGCCCCCTCCCTGATGGCCTGCTAGCTTCTAACTGCCCTCTCCTGGCTGCCGGCCTGGTCATCCCTTATTGCCCTCCCTGATGGCCTTGCTGCCCCTAACTGCCCCCAACTACCAGCCTGGCCACCCCGAACTGCCCACTCCCTGCAGGCCTGATTGCCCCAAGCTGCCTCCCCCCCAGCCTAGTCACCCTTCAATGCCCCACCCTGCCAGCCTTATTGCCCCCAACTGCCTCCGCCTTGCTGACCTGGTTGCCCCATGCAGCCTGCTGTTCAGTCTTTTGGTCATCTCTCACTAATCCCCCTGCCAGCCTGATCATAGGCAGCCATCTTCTGAGAGCATGAGGGTCAATTTGCATATTACCTCTTTATTATTTAGTAATTATATAGGATACCCAGATGCCCATATCCAGATCACAAATACAAGAGCCTAAATAATGTAAAATTTCTGTATTTAAAATAGATCTCCTGTATAACATCTCGCAGATAAGAATCACCTATCAAAACACATTTAGACCAGCTGTTCCCTGCTTAAGTTTAATCAGTGACCTCCCACTGAGCACAATAAAATCCAAAGCTCTTCTATGACCCAGCACAGAGAGCTCTTTTCAGCTCTTGGGAACGTTAAGATGTTTCCTGCTTCCACCCTGTACACAGGCTCTTCTCTGCCTGAACTTTCCTCCCTTTGCAGCCAAGAGGAAATCTCTTTGGAGAAGGCATCTCTGATCACATATACTATTGTGCCATTCGAAACCGAGTTCCAAACAACTTTTTCTTTGCTGTACAGCCTCTCTGGGAGATAGAGCCTATTTCTTGTTAGATGTAGCTTCAGAAGTTAAGTGCTCTTTGCACCCCAGCCATTTATTTCTTCTCTCTTCCTTAGTCCTTCCCTACTCGAGTCATTCTTGCTGCCAAAATCTGCTCTCAAAGCAAACGTTATTACTCATTATGATAGCTTATATCTTCCCTTTAAAAAACAAAAATCTTTTCTCTAAATGTGTTATTAAAAGTGTCCTCCCATATACGAGTTAAATATTTGTGAAGGATACTCTTTGGTTCCAGAGCCCTTACCAATACCAGAAAAGCACAGTTAGAATTCCATTTACTTCACTCCCCATTATGCTATGTAAAATGTCAAGAGAAAGTTTTTATACAGTGAGTCACATAATTTCCTCATGTTACCACAGTTTTCCTGAACTGATTAATGGAAATATAATTCTTAGACATTCTCAATTCATCTATGAGGCATGGAGTAGGCTAAAGTATATTCTAAAAACCAAACCTGCTCACAAACATGAGAACCAACAAGCCATAGTATGGTCTAACCATTGAGCAATTGGCATCCACATTAGAAGCAGACAAGCAATTTGCTTCTAAATAGGAATGAGGGCAAGAGTAACCCATCAAAGGTCACCGATGAAGAGATTCCACTGTCTGACATTTGGATTTTTTGGTCATAAAATGAGCTATCCAAAAGATACAGCTAACAATATATTTTTAAGTTTACTTTTACTGTAAATTTTATTAAATTCTGAAACCAATAAAATTAAGACTGAGGACCCAAGATCATAAAACAAATCTATGTGGGGGGAAAAATTAGTTTATATAAATTAAAGCAAAAGCTAACTTTTCAGACACACAAAAGTCCAATGACTATTCTTAGTGGCAGTGATATCTGAATGATTCCCATTGCCTTTTAAAAAATATAGTTTTATACTTAGCCAAAACCAAAAAAAAAAAAAGACAATACTTGCATCCAAATCAATAAAAAAAGCTGCTGTTACATGAATTTCTTCATCACATGTTATTCCTGTAACCTCATAAGCAATTTGCACTGCCAGTTAGAACAAAGCAACAATCATCTGGAGGTTGACAATGCATTGGAATTGCATATTACGTCAGCTTTAATTAAGCCATAAGAATTTACTTCAGGGCTACTTGTATGCCATTTTTGAGATTGGCTTAGCAGAGAAAAAAATCTCATTTGCTAGTAAAATTTAAAATTTTTCTTTTGCTAATAGAATGAGGAATCTTTTTTCAAAAGTGACACACTGGACAGCAAGAGTTGGGGAATGGGCTTAGCCATTTGTGGACCCAGCTGTTGTGAAGAAATGTCTTCCCTGTGCTTCCACGCCCCTCCCAGAGGACCTACTCCAAGGCCTGCTTCCCACCGTAGTGCAGCCACGGGGCTGTGGTGGCAGCAGCCCCCACACTGGGGACCGCACACAATAGGCACTAAGTCATATGGCTCCTGCCACCAAATTACAGTAAACACTGGGAGTCACACAGCAGCGGAGACACAACTTTAAAGACATCATTCCAACCAGAGCCATGTTACGCTGTTGGATTCCGGGATGCTTGCAGTGAAATTGGTTGTCCTCTAAATGGTTTCTTCTAAAAAAAAAAAAAATGTAATTGCTTTGTTCTGGGTTCACAAAGGTATGATTTCCATCCCCTACTGCTGCCACAGACTCCAACTGTAAATACAAGGGCTGGTAAAACAATAAAGTGGCCGTCTTTTATCTCAACGCCAGAGAGCTTTTCTGTCCTTGGCTTTCAGACGAAACTCACTTATTATAATTATCTTCGGAGCTGGCAGTGGCCACTTTCTAAAACTTTATAAATGCTGCAGCGAGAGCCTGTTGAGCTGCCACTTGTGTCACGCTGGCAGGTGCCGCTCCTGCTCTGGGCTGCGGCGCCATTTCACGCACACAGAGCAAGTGCACATTGGATGCGTGAGCACAGCGGGAAGGAAAGGCAGTGAAACCAGCATATTGCCAAGCACATGTGAAACCCCCCTTCGGCATATTTCACGAGATCTCAGCTGTTAGTTTAAACCCAAAGAAAGAGTTCTGTACAGAAGACTGTGTAAAACAGAACTCTGGGTAGTTACTCACAAACGTGTTATTTGAAACATATAATTTTAACTCTTCTAGAATATTATTAGCTGTGTGAAATTCATGTAAACTTAAATATTTACATTGAGAACTCTCTCAGCATCTATAGCGCCATCTGTAACAATTTTATTCAGTATTTTTGATAACATTTGTTGCCACATCCTAATTTATCCATAGTTCCCTCTTTATTCTTTTAACAATCTTATTAAAGTAGAATTTAATGACATGCCCTGATGTGTCGAAAGTATGTTTCAACATAACTTATGAAAATAATTATAGATGGAGAAAGCCATATTCATTTAAACATACAAGTTTTATATTCAGGCCAATATAACTGAGCAAATTTTACAGTGTTCTTTCAAACCATGGAGTTTCTCTGTATAAACTGCCTTGAGGAACTAAGGAAACCCAGTCTTTGAAAGGTTTTGTATTAATTTGGGTTTTACCTACACACCATAATTTTAAACAGAAAAAATACCACGTCATACAGCCACAGATTGGTATCATGTACATCTTTTTATTGTCTAAGCTCACACAACTAGCAACTGAAGGGCTCTTAGCTGCACTTAGTAACATGAATCCTGCATTAGCTCTGAATCACCATTTTCAGATACATTGAAAACAAACCAGTTTAACACATTCCACCCCCCTAAACACACACACACACACACACACACACACACACACACACACACAGTCTTCTGGATTTCATAACTGACAAGCCAATAGCTGAATGCACCGATCTCTAGCAGGGCTAAGCCGTGAAGGGTACAGGAAGAGAGAGAAATGGAGAGGAAAGAAAAAGCATCACTAAGACGTGTGTTCCTGAGATCAAAACTCCCCAGTCTCCAGGGAAAGTTATAAAGGCAGGACCCAAATGCCTGTCAGCTGCAATGCATATAGCACCCCAACTATGCAGACTGGGAAACAGTGCCAGACTAGCCCCTGCAGGGAGCCATGGTCAGCCAGAGCACATCCAACCAGACCAGCAACCCAGGGAACAGCATGGAAGAGAATCTGAATTTTCACACCAATGAAATATCAGGGAAGTTAGCTGAGTGAGAGAGGCTTACAAAAATCTGGGTCTTGTGGTTGTAAAAGGGGGTGGGCATAGTAGGAGGTATAATAGATATAAAAGAAAAAATTGAGAACCTTGACTTCTCAGTGAATGCCAGCAAGGAGGATGGTCCACAGCCCAGGCCCAAAGATATCAATGTCCAAGTTAGCAATACAACAGATACAAATGCCAGGAACCAGACCCCTCCCTGAAGCAGCTTTTATACACCCAAACCAACACCATGAAGGAGGGGTAAGAAAATTCTGAACTGATAGACTATACCAGTAATGGACATGATGTGTGTGTGTGTGTGTGTGTGTGTGTGTGTGTTTGCCACAGACAAAATAGAGGTTCAGAATAATTATTACAGAAAAAGTTGTAAGACCTACCACTAAGTACATAAAATTTGCAACCCCTAAATAAGAGGAAAAGTAACTAACTTCTTTAAAAAATGAATATGTATTTATCTGAATTTTAAATCAAAAGCATCCCATTTCAAAGGTAAAGGATTCTTATAGGAGCAATAATTTTTAAATCATTTTGTAAAGCATATTATTTCCATATTCCTTGCCCTAAAATCACAATTTCTTAATGTTTGAGAAAACATCCAGATTTCTCTGACTTTTTTTCGATATGCCAAGTTTTAGGCAGTACCTCACATTAGATTTCTAAGACACATGGCACTTGTTCTGGTTTCTCAGACCCTCTGTAAGATCAGTGTTCTCATGTTGAGATGTGAAAGCAGGGAGGAGACCCTTACCACCCCAATACTACAACATACCATCCTCCTCCTTACAAGATACATTTAAAAATCCTTTAAGTGGAGATGGAGGTTTGGGGAGATATAACTCATCCATAGATAATATAACACAAAATACGACAGTGAAACATAAGTCACGGTTCTTACTTTTTCCTGCCAAAGCATAAACTTTATATTTTTATCAAAACAAAAACTGGAGTCAACCCATGATTGCCATCTTGTGGAGTGATCCAGCACTCTGATGCCAGAATTTCGTCCCTGGGGAGCTTGAATAAAAGCGCCTCCCGAGATTCCGCGGGCACTCCTCCCATCATTATTTAAGCATCTCTGTCCCAAATAGGCCCTTCCTCACAGCCGACCTAAATCCCCGCATTGTCCCCTGTGGACACCGCCAGGAACTGCCTCCATGTACTGAGCGGTCATGTTCTACAGTCAACCATTAACCCGCGCCTGTGACCCTGCCAGGTCAGGAAGGGTGACAGGAGCTTACATTCCCACCAAATCCCCATGCTCCAGCCTTAAGTCTTCCCACTTCCTAAAACCCGGTCTGAGCGTTGTGGGCCTTGGAAACGGCTACCACTTGTTTACTCACCTACCCGCAGGTTTTCTGTCTTCTTTTGGGAACCCCTGGAAACTTTCTACGGGGCACAGCCCAGCCACCCCAGGAGGAGCAGGCTCAGGGTCTGCGGGGCACAGCTCAGTCACCCCAGGAGGAGCAGGCTCAGGGTCTGCGGGGCACAGCTCAGCCACCCCAGGAGGAGCAGGCTCAGGGTCTGCGGGGCACAGCTCAGCCACCCCAGGAGGAGCAGGCTCAGGGTCTGCGGGGCACAGCTCAGCCACCCCAGGAGGAGCAGGCTCAGGGTCTGCGGGGCACAGCTCAGCCACCCCAGGAGGAGCAGGCCAGTGACCCCGCAGACCTTTGTGCTTCAGCGCCTGTGGCCAGTTGCCAGGGAAACGAGTCACAATGTGGGCCTCCCAGGATCACGTGCACTGCGTGGGTGGGTGGGGGGAGGGAAGATTTGGGGCGCATGAACACACAATTAAATCCACCAAATTAACCCACCGTAAGTGTATTATAAAATAGTTTTTGAGATGCTCAACACATTGGGACATTTCCCTTTTTGATCACCACATTCTATCCATCTCGACTGTCTATTGTACGAGTTGTGGAAGGAACTTCTTTTCCTCCACCAATGGTCAGCCAGAAAATCAAACATGACCGTTTCTCACTTCTACCACCCAGAGTTAAGTCCAAGCCAACATCATCTCTTCCCTGGATTTCGGCAGTAATGTTCTAGCTGATGTTTCTGGCTCTATCCTTGCCTCCCTGTAGACTAATCTCAACCCAAGCAGAATGACCAGCCCACGCGCTGCCTCCCTGACTCAAAACCGTCTCAGGACGCCGCCAGGCACTCAGAGAGAATGCACTGAAGTCTTTGCTGTGGCCTCCAAGGCTTTCAGAAAACGGCCCCTTTTCTTTTTACTTTGGCTCCTACACTTTCTGAGCTCACTCTGCCCCAGCTGTTCTGGCCTCACTGCTACTCTCCACATAATCAAACTGGTTCCTGCCTCAGGGCCTTGCTCTTACTGCTCCCTCCCTAAGGAAAGCTTTTCCCCTCAGCCCTTCCTCCCCGCCCCCACATGCCCCTGTACCTTCATGGCTCCCTCAGAACTTTCAGGTCTTTTTTTTTTAAAGTCACCTTTCTCAATGAGGCCCTCGCTTGAAATCTACATAAAATTCCATTTCTTCCCCAATTTAATATTTGTCTCTCTTATTTTATGTTTTACTCCTCAGCAGTCATAACCCACTAGTATTTTGCTAGTTGTTTTTTTTTTTTCTGTGCTAGTTTTCTATTGCCATTGTGACAAATCACCACAAACTTAATTTAAAACAACGTAAACGTAACTCACGGTTCAGTTCTATAGATCAGTCCAGTGGGCTTAGCCAGCTTCTTTGCTGTAGGTTTCACATGGCTGAAGTCAAGGTCCTGGCCGGCTCAGCTCCTAGCATTAGATTATAGGAAGGCTTCAGTTCCAAATTAATTCAAGTTTTTGGCAGAATTCAGTTCTAAGTGGGTGCAGAAATGAAAAAAAAAAAAAAACCATTTTGGTGGGGGGCAGTCAGGGGGCAGTGTTTCTCAGTCCCTAAGGGCTGCCTGCATTCCTTGGCTCATGGCCTCCTCACTTTACATTCAAAGCCATCAGCAGAAGATCTCTAGTCCTCCTCAGGCTTTAAATCTCTTTACCCCTTCAGCCTCATCACTCCTGCTGTCTTCTTCCGCCACATCTCTCTGACTTCAGATGAAGAAAATGTTCTGCTTTTGAAGATTCAAGTGATTGGACTGGGCTCACCTGGAAAATCCAGGGTACTGTCCCTATTTGAAGACCCTTACCTTTAATTACATTAGCAAAATCTATCTCAGCAATATTTACAGTAGTGTTTGCTTGAATGACCAGGTGAAAGGAATTCTGGGGACCATCTTTAGAATTCTCCCTTCCATGTTGTCATAATTCCCCAACAGAATATCAATCTGAGAAGCATAGAAGTTTTTAGTTTTGTGCAGTGTTGTATCTCCAGCACCTAAAAAGAGTGCATGGGACAAAGCAGACAAGCAACAAGTAAAAGTTAAACAAATGCATCTGAACTCTGCTGAGTGATGCATGGAACACTTGCAATGTGCATGCGTCACACTTTTTTTTTTTTTCTGAGAAGTGGGTACATACTTTGCATCAAATTTTCAAAATGGCTACACCTCCCAGTTTGCCTGGGATAATCATTGCTTATGCCTCTTCCCTCAGAATAATTATTCATTGGACTCCATGTACCCTCTCAAAGTATTCAGATTTGGATGATAAATTTTATGATTGTCCCAGATTCTGAAAGATGTCCACTGTCCAACCAACGTGAAAGCTCCTCCAATCTCTTCAGGCTTCTCTGCAGGACTGTATTTAAACCTACACAGACATCTCTTTTGCCTCATGGAATATTCATCCTCTCCCTTGAAACCACATATGAAGAATATTTACAATTAAGACAAAGACTAAGAAGTAGGTCCTGACAATTAATTGTCTTACCAGAATACCATGCTGCCTCAAATTATAAATATGAGAAATGCCTGTGGATATGAAAACAGCTAGGTGACTCGGATTTTTGCCATAATGCCTTAGATCCATGGTCAGCAAACTGCGGCTCGCCAGCCACATGCAGCTCTTTGGCCCCTTGAGTGTGGCTCTTCCACAAAATACCACGGCCTGGGCGAATCTATTTTGAAGAAGTGGCGTTAAAAGAAGTTTAAGTTTAAAAAATTTGGCTCTCAAAAGAAATTTTAATCGTTGTACTGTTGATATTTGGCTCTGTTGACTAATGAGTTTGCCGACCACTGCCTTCAATGTAATACTGTGTCTCATCTGTTCAGTGAGATAAGAGCACTCTGTGTACCCTAATATTCCTTAGAAAATACCTGTACTATGAGAACTCATGGTGTAAAAGATACTTATATTAATATCTCAATCATTTTAGCTGTGTTCATGCCTTGCATATAATATGACAGATAGATAAATTTCTAGTATTTAATAACTATAATTTATTTAATCTGAGTATAGAGGAAATATTTAAGTTGTCACAAAGCCTTTTCTTTACTTGTGTTCTGGGGAGATTAACTTGATTAAGAAATCTAACAGATATTTATTTCCTTTCTTTCTCTCTCTCTCTCTTTTTTCTTTCTAGTTTTTCTTGTCTTCATTTTTCTAGCTTTTATTAAAATTTGGGGTTTCATTTACTTTCTTGGGGAAATTGGATTATGGCCTCACTGCCTTATCACCAACTCTACCTCCAAATTTAAAGGCAAAATATGGCCTCTGTTGAGAAAATTGGCTATCTGTCAAAATGATTAAGGAGTTAAGGGACTTTTTATAGTTTAATAAATCTGCCTTTCCCGTATCACCACCCCACCCCAAATAGCTTTTAGTTACTTTTGTTAAGCTTCTATTAAATGCAAAGTTTCTAATCAGCCACTCAAATAAAAAAAATCTGTTTGCATTATGTTTTAGCTGTAAAGATTGTATCTGCTGAAATTATAGCAAGATACCTCAGCAAGAATTCAAAATGAAATAAACATTTCCCTCATTTCATGTGCACATGATTCCTTCAGGATGCTTTTTCCTCTGGTCCTATTGTCCTATTGTCCCTCTGACATGACTATCTTTGCCAATCTGTGCCCATAGACCCCTTTTCCCTTCACAATCAGAAACAATCTATGGCCCCAAATGAGCAATTGCCCCTTTTCAGTGTTCTAAGAACACACCCCCAAATGCCTCTAGCTATAACTAATCAGTCTCTGGGATTGAGAAGACAAAGCATTTTTTAGGAAAAGGAAAAACAAACAAACAAATAAAACAAACACACAAAAAACATATGCATAATGTAGGGTTCTGAATGAGTTAAGCCCATTTGTGGTCAAGACAGCTTTGCAATTCTGATAGGCAGTAGGTAGTACTGAAAAAAAAAAAAAAAAGAAAGAAAGAAAACAGGCAGGTTTAGGTTGTCTTAGGGAATAAAGAGGGTCCATGGAGGAGGAACACATATGTGAAAGACAGAGGTATCTCTGGCCTGAGCAATTAAAGCAATTATAAGGTAGATCAAAAGCAGCCCTGACCTGAGCAGCTTGGAGATGGCAAAATGCTCATCTTACGTGTACCAAGGATAGAAAAAGGCTACAGGATAAGGGGGGAAGAAGAAGTGCATTCACAGAGGATAAAGAAGTCACAGGATAATGGAAAAGAAGGAAATATATTTTCACAGATAATAGAGGAATGTTGCAAGATAAGGGGAGAGAAAGAGGCTTCACCACATGGGCTTGGCCTTTGAAACTGATACTATGTAACAAAATGACCAATGAGGAGAGCATGGAGGGCCCTAAATTAATGAAAGGTCCAATTAGGAAGGGTCAAGTTCAAAGAAAGAACTGCAGCATATGTAAGCTGGAGACAAAGGGGCACACAGTGGGATTTTTCCCCCCTGTTAGAGAGAAAGAGAGGAGGCTTTTCCCATTTGGGGCCCCTCCCTAGGGGATCCCCTTTAGAGACACCTCTGCCCAGATGGAGTTTGTATCTGCTTCCAATAAACTTCTACATTTTCAGTCCATGAGTTTATTCCTCCAACTTCATATAACAAGAACCCACGGGAAAAAAAGTCTGCAACCCGAAGCCTGCATTTCAGTACCAGGTCTAGAGGCCTCAGAAGGTAACTGAAGCAGCTTTAAAACATAAAGACACTGACAGAGAATATTTCAGAAGGTTTTACATCTGTGCCTCAATACATCTTCTTCAAAAGCAACCGCTGAAGGAATAATAGCATCACATGCAGAGGCAGAATGCTGTCAATTTGGTAAACGGTGGGTGGTGTCTGCTCCAAGATGAATTACTAACCAATAAGCTCATCACGAACTCATAAACCAAACCTGGCCCGACACAATGTTCCTTTCCTCTCCTTTTACCTTCCCCATTTCTTTTGTGAAATTGGTAGGAAAATGCACATAAGTTTTACCATTTTAACCATTTTTAAGTGTACAGTTGTACAGCATTAAGTACATTCACATTATTATGCTATCACCACCACCATCCACCTACAGAGCTCTTTTCATTTGCAAAACTGAAATTCTGTGTTCCCCATTCCACTCACTTGCCCCTCACTACCTTGTTAAATTAACTTGTTTATTAAAAACCTCTGTTTCTAAATTTGGGGGTGGGGGGGGCTAGGGGGTAAGAACATATCTAGTATGCCTATCACTTGCTATTGAAAGTGGCCTTTTAAAATAAGCTTAATCTACCACAATCTATTGCCATATCAGTCGGGACTATTTTATTTGGCTATGCAGAACTCCCAACTCCAGTTTTTAGGGGGTAAATACGAAGGAAAAAAAAAAAAAAAACTATGCCAACTGCTTCATGTGGAAAGGGCAGAAATTCACCTGAGACTTAAAAACAATAATTTAAATATCTTTAAGACAATGTAAGAACTTATTAGCGATTTCTATTACAGTTTCTACTTCTCTCCATGTGTTGCCTATGCTTCCTCAGTTCTCCTGGATGTCTGCAGAGGGGGGCGGGGAGGTGGGTAATGGGGCTCCACAGAGGACATTTGGCATGTAGGAAACAATTTTGGTTGCCGCAACTGGAAAATGCTAATGGAATCTGATTGTTAGGTGTGAAGGAAGCTGTTAAGACATCCTGTAACACGCAGGACAGTCCCCACAACAAAAAACTTTTCTGGCCCCAAATATCCATAGAATCAAAGTTGAAAAAGCCCAAGCTACTCCATATCTAATTCTTCCAGATATTCAGTAACATAAAGTTTCCAAGCCACTCATCGGGTGGTCTCGCAGTCAAAGGAGGACCAAAATGTCTCCTTAGTGTCAGTTTTTAAAACCCTGGGAAGAGTCTAATTAGACTTAAATTTGAGTCAATTGCCAATGGCCTACAGCCAGGGAGGGAGGATCCCAGGGAAGAAGGATCCAGGATGATCTCTCAAAACCCCTTTCCTGATATGGGGGCAATTGGAGCAAACTGGTAGACATTCCAAATAGTGGGTACCACAGATAGAATGTCCTTGGTGGGACTGTACTTTTGTAAAAGGTCTTAGTGTTTGCTCTTGCTATAGCAAATTTTCTAAGATGGAAAAATCTATAACTCAAGTAGTTACTATACTAAAGTGCTTTTTTTTTTTTGGTAGTGTTTAGTATCTAGTTTTAAGTAGAAAAAAACTTGCCTAAAACATAAATTAATTCAGCTACAGAGATATGCAAAATAGAGTGGAAGGCATAGATATTCGTAAGGTTCACTTTTGAAATTGGCAAAAATAATGAATCTTTATGTCTGCAGTGATACGTTTGGACTCCTCTCCTCTTCGTATCTCCATCTTCTGTTAGATTGCTTGCAGATCCACAGAAATTAGATGTCAGTGTAAATTATGGTGCAGGCTGACTTACTGGCTAAGGCTATGAAGGGTGGCCGCATAAAAACAAGGTGCTATTGAATGTAATTGCTTCTGATCTCAAAATTCTTAAGTGACAAAATTGATGCTGATGTGGTATTTGTATCAGGTACTCCCTTTCATTGACACTGACTCACTTGAGGACTTTTTTTTCTTGAGTGGTTTTATTTTTCTTTTTCTTCTTCCTAATTCTTAAGTTCCAGAACAGGAAAGTCTGTAACTTATAACTTGGATGGATCAGAGAGGCGAATGACACTATGTGATTGTATATAGAGAAAGTGGAGATCCCCCAACTTCTTCCACGGGCTGGCTCATGGCCCCACGAAGACTGTAGTGAGAAAATGAATCTGTGTAAAGAGCATTTGAAGATAATACTTTGTAAGGAGTTAGCATTTTCTTGAGCCTTGCTAAATTAGGAAGAAAGCCCCATTTGCAAACATTTTCACTCTTGTCTATTTCAATAAGAAGATTTTAAAAAAAGCATGACCCACAGGGCCTGGAGGAAAGAGATGCGTGGTTCTGTCTGCTCATTTAAATATTAACAAGCCATGGGGGAAAAAGAAGACATCCCATTCTACTGCCCATAACATATGTCAGTAAGTCATAAAAATAAATCATAGCGTGAACATGCTTGCGAACATGCTCAGCCTCCTGTGAGACATCAGCGCTTGTTCCTGAGCCAAAAATGCAAACAGTCCAACTGTCTGTCTAATATTTGTTTGTTCTCTGCCATAAGAGACAGCTTCCAGAAAACAGAGAGGATAATCAGTTCATTCTTCCCAGGCTTTTATGGCAGTTATAGTATTCTCTCTAAGTAATTTTGTTATTTTATAGAACTTCTTTGAAATAAAGGAGGATATTTCAGTAATACTTTTAATTTTAGCAAACTTATAACTTCTGAAGGAAAAGATAAGAAGCGGCCTTTATACTTGATATGGATCAAATTACAAATATTGCCTGTAGGTGAAGGTCTCTAGAAATCTAACATCAAGTATTAATTAGGGTATTTGTTGGACACCCAAAAAATGAGTTTTTCTTTTCTGCTCTATCATACTTAAATTTGACTAAAACGGTAAGCAATATTTTTTCAAAATATTTCCAAAAATCTATCTAACTGCCTATTTGGGGCAGTGTTTGTTTATATTATATAATATCAAAGGTAGAAAATGAGTCCTATGTAAGAAACTGGAAACCTCAAAGCAGTTGTTTTGCTCTTGATTCAAAGCCCAACAGGAAGGAATTTTGTGCCAGTTCCCACCCAATGTTGCACACTTCATTTGATCTCACATTTCACCAGTCTGAGGAGGGGTACAGAAAAGAGGGGCAAAACAAAGGCAAGCAGGAGTAAAATCAAAAGATTAACCAAAGAATTTGTATGCATATATGCATAACTCATGGACACAGACAATATAGTTTGGTGAAGGCCTGAGGCAGGGGACAGGTGAGGGTTAGAGTGGGGTCAAAGGGAAAAAAAAATAGGGACATATGTAATACTTTCAACAATAAAAAGAAATATAAAAAGAAAAAGAAAAAACTATTGATTTTATACTAAAAATAAACAGGAAAAAAAACAACACACAAACAAAAAACACCACAATATAGCTTGGTTCTAGGCGTCATCCATTCCTGCCTGGCATGTAGCTCCCTAACCACCACCCCACTCTACCAGTGATGCCTGGCATTCCCAAGGAACAGTCCCGTTTGTTAGAAATGAGCCTTTCTGACCAATAAGGGGACACCTGACTCCTCCTTCCCTGACTCCCACTGTTTTGGGAGTATGTTTCCAAGGTCCACATAGCCCAGTCTGGTGTCTGACATTTCCGACACTGAAGGCACTCCATAGCATCCAAGCCCCACAGGCACTAAGCCAACCAGGAGGGAATCTCTGAGGCAGCACTCTGTCCCAAGGCCACTGCATCATGCAACTCCTGTTGACAACAAGGGCCATGACTGCTGTACATGGCGATGCTGTGCAACTCCCAGAGGTTCCAACAGCCTCCCTCACAGATGGTAGTGCCTCCAGTGCTTGTTCTGCTGGGCCTGGAAACTGGATGCTACAGTGACCTGGTCTTCACTGCTGGGAGGTGGGATCATTGATAAGCTGCAGCTGTGTGTGATCTCTAGCGTGTCTGCGTGCACAGAACCATGCCAGGTCTGCCCACGCTTGTAATCATGCCCTCTCCCCCTTGTGTGGTGCTATGTTATGGCCACATTGAAACAGAATTTTTTATGATTCCAATATTTTAGTTGCCAAGAAGTGGTAAGGGAAGGCATGTAGCTGACTGATTTCACATTATCCTCCCCATCAAGCCCTGAGCATTATTTTTAGAGCAAACTTTGAGGCACTGACTATTGTGAAATAGGTTTTTCCCATCAAGGTCCAAGGTCCCCAATGCGAGTGAACTCCTAGTGGTCCCTGTGCCAGAACACCATGTGTGTGACCTGTGGGAAATGGAGCTTAGGCCTCACCCACCAGAACTGAAAGCAAATGCCCCCTTGTTCCAACTTAAATTCAGTATTTAAAATTACAGAAAAAAAAAACATTCCCATTACTGTACATGTACAGAAAAATACTAACCAACAGGGAAAGGTTCATGAAAATCCAACTAAAAAAGAAAAACAAACAAACAAACAAAAAAAAAAAAACCAACTAGACAAAAAGAAAATCTGAAGAACAAAGTCTTAAAGGGAAGAATGGAATTCTGGACTCATTGAAACCATGTGTGTTTAAACAAACACTATCATTCTCTCTCTCTCTCTCTCTCTCTCTCTCTCTCTCTCTCTCTCTCTCTCTCTCTCTGTCTGTCTCTCTCTCATATGTACACATACACACTTGGCTACATTCACCCAACACCATTTCTAAGCATACCTATTTCTGATGTTTATTTTCTTTTTTTTTCCTTTTTCAGGCGAGCCTTTCTTTTTGTACATCCAGTGATAAGAATATCCAGCAATGGCTTCCCCTATTCTCCACCCTCTTCCTTGTCCCATCTAAACCCTCTTCCTTATCCCATTCTCTTCATTGATCTCCTTATAATCTCTCTCTTAGAGACACCTTGTCAAACTATTAGGAAATACGACATAGAAATGCTTCCAAGTAATTTTAAAAGCCACAAAATAAACACAACAAAGAAATTAAAATGTTAAACACTAAAGAATTCCACATAATCCACTAAAACTGAGGGGGGTGGGGGACTAAGTGTATTTGACATCTTTTGGGGAGGAGGAGGTGTGGCGATGTGAAAATTATCCTGCTGCAAGAATCACTGAAGATAAAATAATTGTGTTTTAAAGGACACATGTCAATGGGATGTATTGATTGCATTTGTTTCTTTGGACCGGCTACTTTTCCCCATGGTGCATATGCAGAATTCATCTTGAGAGCTGTGCACACCTCCACTTTCTTTCTCTAAAAGTGCTTGCCTCCCTTTTAGTCGTTAAATCAGGAATGCATTTTGCTACATAGGCTGGCTCAAGCACAACTAGAAGACTGAGTGTTCAGTGACCTGAGAGGGGTGCCCTCCTTCTGCAAGGTATAATACAGTTTCTTCGAACTGATAATTGTCACCAGAAGGCATTCATATCAAAACCTTAATCTTGCTGCAAAATTCTCAGTAAAAGCCTATAATTTGTGCAGCCTGATGTATCTGCCTGTCAGGACAGATATATTAGCCGTGCCTGCTCCGGACACAGAGAACAGTCACCTATTCTGCTGTTTTTGTCTCTTGCTTTAATGATTAGAACTATTTTCATCATCTCCTTCCACTCTGCTGCTAACATCCTACTGCTGTCATTTATCTCTAAAAGGTGAGCACTAACAAGGAAACACAGCTCATGCTGAATTTGAGTTTCCTTTGGGATTTTCACCAACAGAACTGAATCTTTATCTTTCCTCTCTCCCCTCCTTTAAAAAAAAAAAAAAATCTTGCCACCTTAGTTAGATTACATTTTTCCAACAGAGCTCCGTGACCACAGTTATAAAATGATACCAAGAGATAAAAAGGCAGACAAAGCAATTCCAGGCAGTTCCGGTGGCAGAGGGCCCAAGCTCAGTGCCTATTTAATTCCAGTGGGAACAGTGGTTCCATTATGGAAATTTGAAAACAAGTCCATGGGGTCAAATCCACTCCCAATTACCAATCAATCACTAAACTAACATTTTTCATAGAGCAATTTAGTGTCTGAAATGGACCTTTGCCAAAGGGCCAGCTAAAAAAAACACACAAGCAAACCTGAAAGCATTCCCAATCCTACTTTAGCCATCGCTAGTGGACATATGGCTTCAAAAAGGTGAGGGGGGAAGGAGAATGGCGAGGAAAGGAAGAAAAAATGTCCATGGAACCAGCGTGTGTGCTACTGCCTAAAGAAAGAAGATTCTCCGAGACAGGTCTGAAAATAAAAATCAATATTTTAAAAAGAACCAACCTGAAGTTACTTGTTTTTAGAAAGTTTAATTCAGTGTAAAAGCTACAATTCCATTATCACAAACATATTCTAGTGTGTTTTTCTTTTGTTTACAACTGCAAAAATTTTAACTCGCTTTTTCACTCAATATCACATTCAATTCTTTCACAATGAGTAAGATTAATTTCTATTAAAAACTGGCCATCAAAACATAAAAGCATGTATTTGTTAATTACCTGTCACTAAATATACCACAAAGGTAGTTCAACAAATTGTTACATGGAAGCTTAGTAAAATCTTTTCTCTATTTCAGATTTAGAACACACTGAAGGCTGTGCTCTTTCAGGCAGCAAATGTAACTGTAGATATTCACCATGGAACCAGCATCAGAGAGAAGGACTGAGCCCCCTCCGGGAAGAGATTAATTCTCCTCACATGGAAATAACTATAGTATCTAAATGTCATTCAATGGTATATAAGCTTCACTGGCCCATAAAAATATCACTTTCCTATAAATGAAAAACAGGATTAAGATCAAAGAATAGAGGCCATATTTTTGGAAGTTAGAGATAAATTATTTAAAAATATGTAAGTTGAATAAACTGAAAAAGAAAAAGAAAAAAGAAAGAAAGGTTCTTATCTATTCTTTGTTTGGAATATGCATATGTTTTATTATGCACTATATATTTCCTGTTCCATTTTAAGTATTAACTTAATTCTATTTTCTTAGAGATTTAGGATTTAGTGAAAATTAGATACTTCTTTGATATACTATAATTTTTTTTTCCTGATTCTCTGGCCTCGCTCACATTTCTTGTAAAGAAGATGAGGATTTTAACATATAATCTTGGGACTTCTGGTAAATGAACGAAATAAAAAAGTTTCAATTATGTAGGACATTCTTTGATACTTTGATTATAGGTCGTGAATAAGGGCAATGCTGCCTGGTGGAAGGTGAAGCTTTTGAAGTCTGACCTGGTTGGAGTTCTCTGGGCACTAGGCACTAACAGTGTATCTCACCAGGTCATGTTTCCTTTCTGGGACTGGTTTTCCTCACCTGTGAAATGGGAGTAACAATGCCTACCTTGCAGGGTGTTTTAAGGATTAGGAATCACATGTCAAGTGGCCCTCACAATGCTAGGCATTGAAGCAGATTACTAACGGATAATAAAAAATAGTCCCAATTATCATTATCTTCTTCTTTGAAGATTATATTCTGCAAAAGTAAAGCTAAATTCTGGTTGCTTGACTTAGTTGGTTAAATGCAAAAATAGACAGAAGGATGTTACTTTAATTAACTCTTAGAAGAACAAAGTAATGTTTGGATCGTTGTCATCACCACATCATCGATTCAGACCATTAGAAATCAGTATTTATAAGCACTTCAAACACGATGTGTGACCCCTCCAAATCTGTTTAAAGCCTCAAATAAATCATAAAACATAATGCCTCAAAATTCACCATTTAATATTGGCATATGCTGGGCAATAATTTGACTTCATTAAATCTAGCAATTGTGAATTGTTTAGCTATATCCTCAGAATGATGTATATCTTCTGTCACAATGTAAGTATTTAATAATTATTGGTGAATAAGCTAGAAGCTGGAATTGAAAACTCTAGAAGCTCTAATAGGTTTGGCTCAGTGGATAGAGTGTCAGCCTGCAGACTGAAGGGTCCTAGGTTTGATTCTGGTCAAGGGCATGTACCTTGGTTGCGGGCACAAAGTTGGGGGGTGTATAGGAGGCAGCTGGTCGATGTTTCTTTCGCATCGATGTTTCTAACTCTCTATCCCTCTCCCTTCCTCTCTATAAAAAAACAATAAAATATATATTTTTTAAAAGAAAACTATAGAATATCAAAAAATGTACATCACTGGTTTAATACCTTCATATTAACTAACTATGGGTCAGTGCACAAATTCGTGCACCTTAAAAGGAACTGTGAGCCATGAGGCTGCAGGAGGCACAGGAGCGGGTTTCTGCCCATCCTCCACACTCTGCCCGGCCCTCCCACCACCATCCCCTGTCTTCCAGCAGCCCCACTCCCGCTGCTGCCACTCCCATGTGCTGACAGAGCCAGCCCCACTCACACCTGATGAAGGTGCAGAGTGATTGGGGCTGGTGCCATCAGCTGATAAGCAGCAGCTGCTTCCCTGATCACCCCACAAGAGCAGGGGGAGATGGAGAAGCCCTCAGGGGTGATCAGGTTTGGCAGCTGCCACTTTCACCCACTGATGGCGCTGAGCAATCGGGACCAGTGCTGGGCACCGGCAATCGGTGTGAGCAGTGGCTCTAGCACCAGTTGAATGTACAAGTGGGACCTGCACTGGCAATGGGTGCAAGCAGTGGCTCTAGCACCAGCAGTGGGTGTGAGCACCGGGTCGGACTGCAGTGCACAGGAGCAAAGAATTTTCAGTCAAGAGGCTCAGCCCAATGGCAGAAACCCGCACCTGGCCTTGGTCTGGTGTTCCCTCTCATCTGCTCTACCATCCCACTGCAGCCAATACCTGCCATGTTCCGTGCACACCCCCTGGTGGCCAGTGCATGACACAGTAACTAGTTGTTCAATTGGTTGTTCTGTTGTTCCATCTATTTGCATATTAGCCTTTTATTATCTAGGACTGGTGGCTCCGTGCACAAATTCGTGCACGGGGGCAGAGTGGTTGGGAGGATGTCCCTCAGCCCAGCCTGCACCCTCTCCAATCTGGGACCCCTTGAGGGATGTCCGACTGCCAGTGTGGATCGGGCCTAAACCGGCAGTCAGACATCCCTCTCACAATCTAGGACTGCTGGCTCCTAACTGCTCACCTGCCTGCCTGCTTCATTGCCCCTAACCACTCTGCCTGCTGGCCTTCTCACCCTCAACTGCCCACCCCCACCAACCTTTTCACCCCAACTGCCCCCCTTTCCAGCCTGCTTGCCCCCAACTGCCCCTCCTGCCAGCCTTATTACCCCACTGCCCTCCCCTCCTGGCCTGATTGCCTCTAACCACCTCTGCCTCGGCCCCACCACGATGGCTTTGTCCAGAAGGACATCTGGAAGGTTTCGCTAAAGGTCTCCAGGTCTAATTAGCATATTACCCTTTATTAGTAAAGATAGAGGCCTGGTGCATGGGTGGGGGCCAGCTGGTCTGCCCTGAAGGCGGGGGTTCCCTTGAGGGGCAGGGCCAGCCTGGGTGAGGGGCCTCGGGTGGTTTGCAGGCTGGCCATGGCCCCATTGGGGTGGGGGTCCCTGCTTTGTGTGTGGCCAGCCTGGATGAGGGGCTGAAGGCCCTTTTCAGGCTGGCCACACCCCCTTCAGGCTAGGGTTCTCTGCTGGGTTACATAGCCAGCCTGGGTGGGGGCTGATGGCCGTTTGCAGGCTGGGTGAGAGGCTGAGGACCATTTGGGGGTGATTTGCAGGCCGACCAAGTCCCCAGCTTTGTGCAGACGGATGTCCAGAAGGTCTCCCAGTCTAATTAGCATGTTACTCTTTTATTGGTATAAATGGCTTCATTTTTACTATTTCATGGTTTCAACGATCAACAAATATTTACTGAATGCCTGCTATGTATAAGGCATTGCACCAGACACTGGGGTACAAAAGTTAACAAGAGAGACAAGGTCTTAATGAGGTAATGCAGGCAGAAAGCACAGTACCTAGTACATAATAAGCTCCCAGTAAAGGAGAGAGCAGAAGTCACAAAATGGCAAGAAGGGGTTCATCCCAGTTTGTCTTTCTATAGAGATAGACAGGTAGGTAGGTAGATAGATAGATATTTAGATATATGGGCACATATATGGCATGTACAAAAACAACTCTAAAAAATTTTAACATCTGACTCTATAACAAGAAAAAATGAACTTCTGTGAAAGTATCATTCACTTTTATTTGTTTCTTCAAACTGTGGACTATTCATAAAAGACCCTTTCAAATTAATAAAAAAAAAGTAGATGCTGCCAACAAAGAATCTCCAAGAATCTTCAAACTTTCTGTAAATTGGCAGCATTCTGCTCAAGCTGCTTAGTTTCCACAGAAGTGAGTCTTTGAAGCTGACAAGGTGTTCCTGGACAAAGCACTAGTTTGCTTAAAAAAAAAAATACAACTAACTAAAAAGGAAAAAAACAAATACTTTTGTTTTGCTCAAGACCTAGCTAAGCCTGATTGAGAAAGAACAAAGCCAGACTTTCTAAAGCCGCTGCCAGCCACTGCAAGACAGTCCATTCCTACTGAGTGGTGGTCAAAGGCCCCCCGTGCAGCTGCTGAGGGTATCGATGTACACGGCAGATCTCTGCCTCCCATTTGTCCTGTCTTATGTAGGTGAGCATAAGACAAAGCTACTCTGTTGAAAGATCAGTAGCCAATACAATGAAAAAATATTCCCTTTCCATGAACATGCCTTGGGAGGCAAAAAAATAAAAATAAAAAATGGCAAAGTGTTTGAACTCAGGAGGCAGAAAAACCTTACTCCAAGACTGGTTATCACTCTCTATTATTTGTAATATTAATGGCTAGTATCAGTATTAAATCCTTTGTATTCATTTGTATTCATTGTCTTACCAACATGCTGGAAAGAATGCCAGTGTATACCAATGAGTGGATCTGCTTCACCACTTAGCAGCTGCATGAGGAAAACAATTGTCCTGCATTCTTGCTGTTTCCTTCCACCCAGAAAGATTGCCTAAGCTTCAACCATTGGGCATCTCTCTCTCCTTTGCTTCACTTACCCTGGGAATGGATGGCATCTGGTTGGGGAACTTATTAGGGGAAAGTGAGAATGCAAGTTTGAGCACCTGACCTTTTCTCTCCCTGGAATGGGCCCACCAACAGAAAGCACATGGTCTCTGCTCCAGCAGGCCCTGCCTCTTACAGAATACCGCCCGTCCTTGTGTGGAAAGGGCTGCCCAGGCTAGCAAGGTCACGCCTGAGGTTTGTTCTTAGCACGTTCAATTGCCTACAGAAATAAACCACATTCTAGTATCAGTCATAATGTGGTATTTTGATTTTCCACTATCTGACATTTTTGGCTTCCTTGTCAACTGGTTAGGAATTTGGGAAAAGAGGAGCGATATTTTAGAGGACAATCTCCAAAGGTATATAATCTTACAGATAAAATCTTACAGTGCCTTCATTTTCTTGTCTGTAAAATGAGAATAATCATAGTACCTATTCAGACTCGCTGTGACCACAAATGAGATTAATATTTTCAAAGACAGATAAAGTTAGGGATAAAGGAAGAGGATAAAAAAGGAAGAGGATAAGAAAGGAGACTTTGCCTCTTGCTCCAAGTAGTTACTAAGTTGTGATGCAAAGAAAAAGTTCTGGAAGGAAATTAAAAGCGCTATTCCAGGAAACACATGAATGGTAAGAAAGCAAAGCAGCTTTATTGCTGATACAGAACAAGTTTTATTAGTGGTCTGTATAAAAGATCAAACAGGCACAATATTCCCTTAACCCAAAGCCTAACCTAGAACAAGATTCTAACTCTCCTTGGTTCTATAAAGACTGACAGAGATGAGAAAACTCCAAAAGAAAAGCTTGGGGCTAGCATGGGTTGGTTCACGAGGTTTAAGGAAAAAAGGTGCCTTCATAACATAAAAGTGTACAGCGAAGCAACAAGTGCTATTACAGAAGCTGCAGCAAGTTATCCAGAAGATCCAGCTGAAATAAGTAATGAAGGTGGATACTCTTAAGTCTAAACAGCAGATTTTCAATGTAGATGAAACAGTCTTATTTGGGAAGAAGATGTCATCTAGGACTTTCATAGCTAAAGAGAAGTCCATACCTGGCTTCAAAAAACAGGCTGACTCTTCTTACTGGCTAGTACAGCTGGTGGCTTTAAGCTGAAGCCAATGCTCATTTACCATTCTGGAAATCCTAAGAATTATGCTAAGTCTACTCCATCTGCACTCTATAAAAGGAAAAACAGAGTCTGGGTGACAGTACATCTGTTTACAACACGGCTTACTGCATATGTTATGTCTGTTGTTAAGATCTACTGTTTGGGGAAAAAGTTGCTTTCAAAATATTGCTGCTCATTGACAATGTACCTGGTCACCCAAGCGTTCTGATGGAGATAATCAATGAGGTTAATGTTGTTTTCACGCCTGCTGACACAGCATTCATTCTGCAGCCCAAGGATCAAGGAGTAGTTTTGGGTTTCAAGTCTTATTTAAGATGTACATACATTTGTAAGTCTACAGCTGCCAAGACAGTGATTCCCCTGATGAATCTGGGCAAAGTACATTGAAAACTTTCTGGAAAAGATTCACCATTCTAGATGTCATTGATAATATTTGTAATTGAAGGGAAAAGGTCAAAATATCAACATGGACAGGAGTTTGGAAGAAGTGGATTCCAACCCTCACGGGTGACTGAGGAGTTCAAAATCCTCAGATGACTGCAGATGTGGTGGAAATAGTTAAGAAAATGAGAACTAGAAGTGGAGCCTGCAGATGTGACTGAATTGCTGCAGTCTCATAGTGAAACTTTAGCAGATGAAGAATTGCTACTTATGGATGAACAAAAAAAGTAGTTTCTCGAGATGGAATCTACTCCCGGTAAAGGTGTGGTGGAGATTGTTGAAATGACAACAGAGGATTTAGAATATCACATAAGCAGGACTTGAGAGGATGGCCTCCAATTATATATATATATTACATATATATATATATATATATATATATATATATATATATATAATTGATTTATAATCAATAATATATAGGGAAGGGAGAGAGATAGAGAGTTAGAAACATCAATGAGAGAGAGTCATTGATCAGCTGCCTCTTGCACACCCCCTACTAGGGATATGCCCACAACCAAGGTACATGCCCTTGACTGGAATCGAACCCGGGACCCTTCAGTCCCCAAGCCAATGCTCTATCCATTGAGCCAAACCGGTCTCGGTGGCCTCCAATTCTGAAAGAGGTTCTACTGGGGCTTAAACATTATAAAATAAAACAGCGTCGCCTGCTACAGAGAAATTGTTTGTGAAAGGAAGATTCACCAAAGCAGCAAACAAACTTCATGGTTCTCTAATTGTAAGAAGTTGACAGAACCACCTCAACTTTCAGCAACCACCACCTTGATCAGGCAGCAGATGAGGAAGATCCTCCACCAGCAAAAAGATGACAACCCACAGAAGGCTCAGAAAATGGTTAGCATTTTTCAGCAATAAAGTATTTTTGATTAAAGTATGTGCCTTGTTCCCCTAGACATAATGCTATCACACTCTTAGTAGATGACAGTGTAGGGTAAACATAACTTCTACATGCACTAGAAAACCAAAAATTTCATGTTACTTACTTTATTCCACATAGTGGTCTTAAACCAAATTCACAGTATCTCCAAGGTATGCCTAAATAGACATCAAGTATGCATAAGACAAAGTAATTTAGAAAGCCAACTTCCCTCTCTCATCATCAGAACAACTTCTCTGAAGTCTTGACATTTTCAGCATTTTCTAGACTGAGTTTTAACACAGTGCTAAATGCATAAAGGCAGCACAGTTTTGTATTTCTTTCCATGAGTTAAAAATATGAATATTTTCAAGTCTCAATATGGTCATTGTGTGCTCTAGCACCTACACAAACATACAAAAAAAAAACCAAAAAAAAAACATGTTCTCTTTTAATTGAATTAAACTAAAAGACATGTATATTTAGCAATTCTGTAAAAAATACAATAAATCTTCAAAATACAGAAGGGAAAATCAATATTCCATCAATCATGACTCAAAAATGTTTAATTCAAGCTGAAGGCTTTCTTAGGATTTCAACACTATAAACCCATGTTGGCCTTCAATGACACATGTTCAAATGGAAATCATAATCATCCCAGGTTGACTTTTTCACTTAAAAGTCCAAAATTTTTAAGTAAATTGGAAAAACACTTTGTGTTGTCAGTGTAATAATATTTTCATGGCATTGATCACAGTTTCCATTAATATGAATGTAGTGTGAGGAATTTGCTTCAATGAATAGTTATTTTACATATTTTACAACCATAAGAAACTCAAATTCTGTGACATATAGTTGAATAATTCCCTGATCACTGCCTGGTAAGTTGTGTAAATTGTAATCATAATCACAGGAGGTTTATTGTATTGTTATGATAAGAAAGTCTTTTGAGACAAAATGAAAAAAAAAATGGCATAGTATAAACAGAATATCTCCATGTTCAGACATTTTAGAAATAGGTTGGTTAGCTACATCACTACCTCTATTTACTTTTTTTCCAATCATTGCCATCCCCGCTAAAAAAATAATAGCGTATGTCTGACTGGCATGGCTCAGTAATTGAGCATCGACCTATGAACCAAGAGGTCACAGTTTGATTCCCAGTGAGGGCACATGCCCAGTGTTGGAAGCTTGATCCCCAATGTGGAGTATGCAGAGGGCAGCCAATCAATGATTCTCTCTCATCATTGATGTTTCTATTTCTTTCTCCCTCTCATTGTCAGAGGAAAGCTATTCAGAAGTAAACCATGATTTTTTTCTTTTCTCTCAAACTGATTCTGTCCATAAAATATTATTAACAAGAACAAGTGCCCCCATATTAATTATTAACCAATACTCTCTAAATAGATGGATAGAATTTTTCTTTAATGTTACAAAATAATTCTAAATTTCATAACTATAACTAAGAAATTTTAGAATTTGAGTAATAATAGCACACTTAATAGGCTTTAAATCTCTCATAAAGGCACAATCATTAAAACCATTAGAGCATAAAAGAATAAGAGAATATGCCACATTATATATCCTCAAAACATATATATTTTTAAAATATTGTATTGATTTTTTACAGAACGGAAGAGAGAGGGATAGAGTTAGAAACACCAATGAGAGAGAATCATGGATCAGCTGCCCCTTGCACACCCACTACTGGGGATGTGTCCGCAACTAAGGTGCATGCCCTTGACCGGAATCGAACCCAGGACCCTTGAGTCCGCAGGCCGATGCTCTATCCACTGAGCCAAACTGTTTCAGCTCAAAACATATAATTTATACAAAGGTAAAACACAGTAAATTAAATAGCAAAACTCAGTAAGGAAATAAAAGAATGTTGATTTTTTTGTTTTAATAAATTAAGGGGAAAATGTTTAGCTATTTACCTCACATTAGCTCCCTCTAAATTGTATATGACTTAAAATTTAAAACATAAAATCTAGCCAGTAAGAAAAATGAAGAGGAGGAGAAGAAGGAGGAAGAAGGGAAAAATCTTTCTATGCAATTTTTCAGTCCTGGCTATGACAGATTAATCTATCTCAGACATGCCCTCCTCCCATAAAATAGCTTAAAAATTGGCCAAATATATGTGATAACTTTTTTTATATTGAATAATAAGGAACTCAAACCTATGATTCTGTATGGTAGAAAACATGCTGTGAGCCTCATATTTGTCTCAGTTTTCTGCCTCTGGGCAGACCACAGAGGTGGAGCTGAAGCAGAGCACAGCAGATCCTCTGAGCTAAGGAAGCCGAGATGAGAGATTGAAGATTCTGAAGAAGCTATAATTTGCAGGGCACATTACCAGATGGGCAGGAGACAGGCAAAATTGTCTCCCAGAATTCTGAGTGCAGATCTTCCTAGATCCTTAGCTAAGAGCTGGGCCAGCACAGACAAATTAAAATCGGCACAGAAAGGATTGAACCATGAGTTCACTCCCAGCCAGAAGAAAATTGGACACTCTTTAAAGATAATCAGCATAATTCCAGGCTTCCCTAGTTAATTCCAAACATGTCCAGCACATGATCCAAAATGACTAGATCTACAAAGAGGTAGGAAATGTAATCCCTGATCAAGAAAAACAAAAAAGTAAATAAAAACAGAAACAGGCACCCGAGATTTGCTGCTAGAATTAGCAGCAAAAAAAAAATTAAAACAACTATTGTGTTCATAAACCTAAAGTTGACATAAAGAGTGAATAGATAATCACAAAACATAGTTTATTGAACTTACTGAAATTCCCATCACTAAAAAAAGAATTAAAGGAAAATTCTAGAACTAGAAAATATTATCTCTGAAATAAAAAAAATGCAAAGGATGGGCAAAATATAAGATTGAAGATATTAAAAGGTTGGTGAACTTAAAAAGAGATCAACAGAAATTAATCAATCTGAAAAGGGAAAGAAAGAATAGTGGTTGGGGTGGAATAGCATGAGACCTGTTGACTAGGCTTCCTAATTTATATACCCAATTCTGACAAGTATGTAATGATATTCATGGTTTTAATTTGCATTTTTCTAATGGCTAATGAAGTAAGAATATTTTTGGTGCTTATTTTTCATTTATATGTCATCTTTCATCAAATGTCTCCTCACATCTTTTCCCTATTTTCTAATTAGATTTTTTAATGTTTTAATATTGACTATTGAGAGCTATTGATATATTCTAAATATTAGTTTTTTGTCAGATATGTGATTTGCAAGCATTTTTCTCTCAGTATGCATCTTGTCTTGTATCCTCTTACCAGAATCTTTTGCACAGCAAAATATTTCCATTGTGATGAAGCCTGATTTATCTAATTTTCCTTTTATGAACTATGCTTTTAGTGTCCAGTCTAATAACTCTTTGCATGTCCCTAATATGGAAGATTTTCGCCTATGTTGTCTTTTCTAAAATTTTTATAAATTTACATTTTACATTTAAATCCATGATCCATTAAAGTTAATGTTTGTATAAGATATGAGACAGATCACATTTCACTTTTTTGCTTGTGAATATCCAATTGTTCCAGCACCATTTGTTCAAAAGGCTATCTTGCCTTCAAGGGTATATTTTGTGGGTGTTCATTACTGGTCTAGAGAAATACAATTAATTTGTATGTTTATTTTGTATTCTCTGACTCTGTTAATTCATTTATTTGTTCTAAGAGAATTTTTTTTAAGTTCCTTGGGATTTCCTGTGTACACATATTATCTGCAAATAAGGGCAGTTTGACTTTTATTTCCTTTTCTAGCTTTATTGAACTAACTGAAACTCCCATCATTGTAATAAAGTTGGTGAGAGTGGAAATCTTGGCTTTGTTTCTGACCTTAGGTATGAAGCATTCAATCTTTCATTATTAAGTATAAAGTTAGTTATAGGTTTTGTGTAGATGCTTTTTATTTGAGGAAAATCCCCTCTATTCCGTATTTTTCAGAAAGTTTGTAGTCACAAATTGTTGCTTAATTTTGTCAAATGCTTTTCCTGCAAAATCAATTATATGATCCTGTGTTTTTCTTCATTAGCCTTTGGATATGTATATCACATTGTTTGATTTTTAAATCGATCCACCCATGTATTCCTAGAATAAACCCCTTTGGCCATTGTGCAGCTAAACTATCATCTTCATAATCTGGGTGAACCCAGACCCCTCACCCTGTCTCCTTCCTGCAGGAGTGAGCTATGGAATATGTGCACAGAAATTATGCTGATCACAGGATTCCCCTTATTTCCCTCCCAGATGAGGCACCCTAGATGTTACCTACCTCTTAACGCACTCTGGCTGCAGAGTCTCCTGGCACCGTCCCCTCAATCACCCGCACAAGCTCACTGCGTTAGAGATATGAGGGCATGTTCTAGGGTTTTGTCTTCCTATGCCAGAACCTTCATTTCTGTATGTAACACTATTAAACTTTCAAACTGATAAAAACTGAACTTATTTTCCTTGTTCTTTGGCTTCTTGGTTCCTTTGATATTTGGGGCCTGCTTTATCTATTTGGCCCTTTCACAAGACAGTCATAGTTTATAATTTTTTAATATATTGCAGAATTCTATATGCCAATATTTTTCTTTTAATTTCTTTTTATATCTGTATATGGAAAGGATATTGGTCAGTAGTTTTCTTTCTTTTTGTACTTACTTATCTGTTTTGCAATATAACATTAGTAATATCCTCTACTCCATTTTCTTAAAGACACTATTCAGAATTAGTGTTAATTCTTCTTTAAATATTTAGTAGAATTATCCAGTGAAACCATCTGGGTCTAAAAATTTCTTTCTTAGATGATTTTTTTAATTTTGAAAATTCAATTTTCTTTGTAATCATAGGGCTATTCAAATTACCTAATTAATATTGGGTGAGTTGTGGTTCTTTATGTTTTTCAAGAAATTGGTTGATTTCATCTACTTTGTCAAATTTATGCTTGTAAAGCTATTCCTAGTATTATCTTATAGAATAAAATAAATCAATAGAATAAAATAATAAAAGGTTGACATAATACATAAACATAAAATTTGTATATAATATCTCTAAAAAATTGCACTAATATAATTGAAAAAAATGTTCAGTGCAAACATTATTAAAATAATATTCTCAGAGCTAATATAAAAGTAAGAAAAACACTAAAACTCCAATCAATAGATGAGTAAAAATAATAAATAATTTGCAAAAGGGAAAATACACTTAAGCAAATGTGGCTAAAGTTATACTATTTTCTAACTCATCTCACTCTTGTTTTCCAAATTCTACAACACTATTCCACACTGCTCTTAGAATGAAGCTGATGGCAGTATATATAAACAAAGCCTCCAAATATCTCGATACCTCTAAGACATCCAGTAAAAATTTCTAGTAGACAGTTTGACATCTAAGTCTGTGTGTGGTTCAGTAACACTGCAGGAAACTTGAGAGTCATGAGCATGGTTTTTGTTTGTTTGTTTGTTTTTGTGTTTTTTTAATATAAGCAAAATAATATTGGAATTTCTGACACTTGTATCTGAAAATCCTGACCCTTTCTTACCTAGGTTTTGAAAGTATCAAATAATAAAACCTATGAAAAAGAAACTATATGAAATTCTGTCAAATAATTTTTCCATAATCATTAGTAAACTCTTCTTCAATGAATTTTTAATTTGTGAATCCCAGACTTTGACTTTTGGCCCACTGAAATGCTGCTTTAAACTGACAAGTTTAAGTGCTAGAGCTATTTGGGTTCCATTTTCTTCCCTATACAGATCGTGTCCCAAACCCTGGAGGATGGTGAAGGTTATCCTATGTTATCAGATCACGGACATCTTGAGGCCCAGGCCCAGAGTTTGAGCATTTATTCATGTTATCACTAAGTCTATTATGGACAGCATCCAGCTATTGTAGAATCACATACGTGTTTGTAACGAGCATGACATGCAGAAGTTGTTCCTGATATACTGCACACAGCACCCATTTATGGTAAGATTTCCGAGCCCCAAAGGGAAGCTAAATACTTTTGCAGACAGACTCCACATGGATCTGACTGAGCCCAGTGTTTTCATACATTATACTAAGACTGATTGATGTAAGTGCACAAATAAGCCATCATAGAAACTAAAATTGAGGTTTTAATGCATCCCTCGGGTCTCAGTGTCTAAGATGAAACTCTGATAATCTTGCCTGGAAAGAAGAGAATTTTTTACGAAAAATATGTTTTACTAGCCATGACAGATGCTGTAGAAGTTCAATTTGCCAATCTTTCTAGGCCTGATGATTTTTTTTTTCTCTTCTACATTGCTGCCAATATGTGTATGAAAATCTAGGATATACAATTTTCCAGGTGCAGCTGAATTAATTTTGTTCAAATCTCAGAATTGTTCTTTTTCTATTGGTATCAATATAGTGAAGACCTATACTCTGTGTTAATTTTCAGTTCCCCAGGCAGAGTATTTCATTGTGATGAGGTGAACCTGTTTCCATGGTTGGCCATTAAGCATCTGTGATTAAATCATGGTCTACTTGGTAATTTCTAGATTAGCATTACATCCTGAATATCCTGATTTTATACTATCTATAACCCTCATGACCTCAACCTTTCTGACTAAACAGGATGACTTTAGCATTAAGAATGAATGAAGCTGAGTGAGAAGTAACAATGTCAACAGATCTTACTCTTCGGATGACAAAAAACTAAATGCACCCATGCTTTCTAAGACATGCTTTTTGATCAGAAATAACGCAAAAAAGCATTCTAATCTTTCATCACAATGCCCTTCAGGAACATCAGCGTGTGTGCATGCATATGCTGTTATCTTTAGAAACTAATAAAAATCAGTCACTGAGGAAATGTAGTAACGCCCATTAAGAGCAGAGCTGTTCATGCCCCATCATGCTCACCATGAGCAGGGATGAACTATGAGGAAAAACTTGCCAGGCGGAACCATAGACTATATAATCACCTTTGCAAAAGCTGGGGGGGAAAGTTATTGTACAATGTGACATTTCATAGAACACACTCAGGTAAGTACTCTCATGGGAGGAAAAGCCCATAAACCAAAAAGTTTGAAGCAAAGCATGGAAATGATATAGAAGAGTAAACTCTGCTATTTAGGATGCAGTAATGTTTCTTCCAACATGAAATTATAGACTGCATTATTGAATAAGCAATAATCCAAGGGACAAATAAATTGTATTGGATTAAGATAATAGAAATTGCTTTTTATTTTCCCCATAAAGTATAAATTATTTAAAATAGCATGAAGTTATTAATGGTTTTATCTGAGTGCTAGATACCAAGAAAATCAGAAGCAATGTTTTCAAAGTAAATTTTACTTTTCTGGAAAATTCACTTAGTGTAAATGAAGTCTAGGTCTGTATCTTCTTGCTCGTGCTTCCTACACTGACTACCATGGAATTAATGTTATAAATGTGATAAATGTTACAGAAATGTGACGATAATTGCTGGATTAAGATGTCCACTGCCATCCCACCTTGCTCACTGTAACAAAGCTGTAGCACACCCCTGACTACTCCCACCGATAACATCGTAGGACTATTCCTCTAAAGTCAGTATTTCTGGTGTTTCTGAAATATATCTCTGGGAGAGGGAAATAACTTAAAGGGGAAAAGGGACAGACTTAAAAAATACTAAAGCAAGGATCTCCACCGGTATCATATTACCTGCTCCCAGAGTGTTATTTTACAGGTAAATAAACTGAGGACAGATAAGTAGCTTAAGTGTCAGGACTGGAACTCAGTACTCTGAATGCTCTGTGGGGGTACTTTTCACTTTACTCTGCTGATGCTGAAGATGTGAATTTTATTAGGACTTGGAGTGTGTGTTTTCTTTCATTTATTTTGTGATCATTTGATTCCTTGCATGGGCTCTCTATGTCCTTTTCCAAAACTCCCTGCATAGAACAATACATAAACTGAACAAAAATAAAATAAAAATAAGAAAAGAATGATGCCGAAGCTGGTTTGGCTCAGTGGATAGAGTGTCGGTCTGAGGACTGAAAGGTCCCAGGTTCGATTCCGGTGAAGGGCATGTACATTGGTTGCAGGCACATCCCCAGTGGGGGGTGTACAGGAGGCAGCTGATTGATGTTTCTCTCTCATCGGTGTTTCTAACTTTCTATCCCTCTCCCTTCCTCTGTGTAAAATAATAAAATAAAATATATTTTTAAAAAGTAGTTTCACAATCAACAAAAGTGAGCAAACAAAAATGCCAATATGTTTTAACTTCAATTTGCAAATTCACTTCTTTTCAGATACCAAAATTTGTAGCCAACTTTTTCTACATGAGATCAAACCACTTCTCTGAACAGTCTAAAACCTCACAACTTTGCCCTTTTCCCATCAGCAAAGGTTTCTACAGAAATGCATGCAGTGAACATTTGTTTGGTCTTTTTTCTTAAGTTTACGAAGTTGTTTAAGTGACAGAGAATTTCAATTTATAAAGAGTATCCCAAAAATATATATATATAATAGACTTTGAATAAAGGCAGTGTTTATTAAAATCCATTTCCTTTTCAAAATTGAGCTCTCAGCTATTAAAACATGTAGTGTACATTTTTGGGGACACCCTGGAGGTGAGTATTCTGTAGGATCCTGTGTGTATAAACCATAGCCAGAGATATCACTGTTTAGTATCTAAACTGCTCACTTCCTCTTCAGGCACAAACGAACACGTTTTTCTCTCACATTAATAAAGTAGCAGTATGGCAACTCCAGGTGGTGTGGTTATCTGCAGATAATCACCCTCCAGAGAACGCCTCCACCCCTCAGAAGTGATGATCGCCAGATCCGTCATGCCTTCCTGCTCGCTTACATGCTGATGACAGCAACTACAAACATCTGTAAGGAATGAGCCACACACAGAATGCACATGCTTTGCCCACTGTTAATTACAATGGCTACTAACACTATTGGCAAGTATGTGTACACTTTTACACTGTCATGATAATTTCACCAAGTTTTAGTATGTGGTTTTGTGTTGTGACATCATCAATCAAAGTCCATTTGCTGACATGTGTAGCAGAGGCAATATGTTCCACATAGGTTATTTCTGGAATTGCATTACTTACTGTAATAGAGTCCTGTCATGTGTCTCTATTGCATCAACTTGTCCTGCCCTACTGCCACCACTTGGGCTGTGTCCACTCCTATACCTATAACCTCTCAAGGACAGGAAAGAGAGTATTTTTAGGAGTTATATTTTATTGACCAATATGTACAAATCTACATTTGGTTTTCTGAATTTGATTTAAATACAAATACCTTGATCTTCTACTTTGTTTATTGAAAACGTACACATGACATAACTGGCCTTCAGAAGACCAAAACAAAAGGCTTGTTTTTAATGGAACTGCAATGTTTATATCCTATTGTTCGTTAATCTGAAAAACATGCTTTAGGCACAGTCCTCTTGACAGGAGAATACACTTTCTTAAAAAAAGGAAGGGCAAAAAAGTTGAAACAATTATTTTCTTGCATTTCATTCCACATTGAGTTTTCACAAGTAATTCAAGGACAAAATGGGGGTTGAAATGGAAACTGACACAATGATAAGAATAAGCTGGCTGAAATTTGAGAGAGAAATTAGAGTCCCCTTAAGTGATGCTAAAAAAAGCACTTTGTATATTGCACATGAAGCATTACAAGAAGGAGAGCCTTCTTTAACTTCAAGGAGAAAAAAAAAATCCCAATTATTGCCAATTTTAATCTATTTTCAGAATTGAACTAACTGCGTAAGATTTAACACGCTAACATCAGCGCATTATGAAAATCACTCACAATTACTGTCAAATGGACAACGTTCTACTCCAGAAAGCATTTGAATTAGACCGTTTGCAAAGCCTAGCAAGGAAACTGGCCGAGCACGTTTATATCAAGGGATATATTGTTTGAAAGAAATCTTTTACCATCATGTTCTTCATATGGTGGTTGGAGTGTTGAATGTGTAATTTAACACTGTAGAATTGAATGTGTAATTTCATTCATTTCTAATGAGCTTCAACACAAATGAAAATTCCAAAATTAGCAGAAAAGAAGGAAGGACAATAGGAATAACTAACATGCATTTGTGCTTTTGTAACAGGGTTAAAATTGTAATAAGTATCTAACATATATATATTATTTTGAATATATATTAAAATAGGACAATCAATGAAATAAAAAATAGATAATATATAGATGATGGATTGATAGATATAGATAAGCAAACTATGTTTCTTAAGGCAAAGGAATTATAAACTGAACTTAATTATAAACAATAGAATGTGGCATTAAGACAACAGGTTGGTGAGTTTACAAATCTTTTCTTCTAAAATAAAATCAATTCATCACTGATTTGTGTTCTTTTTCTAAAGTCTAATTGGAACCATGTGGTTAGTACATATATCGCCATTCTATTATCCCATGTTTTGCATTTTAAATGAAAGTTTCTAAGCAGACTTGCTACTTCCCTCGGGGAATGGATCAAAGGTCCATTCTCTTAACTAGAAAGTTTCAGCTACCAGGAGAAGTGTGGAAAGACACAATCATTAAAAGCACTATAGCTAGAAATTAGAAGACCCATTATTCACATTAATAGTCACCAGCTCATAGATGACTTTCAAGTCCATTACCATAGCATCTGAATCATTCACAATCTGAGGACGGAGGCCAAATCTTAAACATATGCATCCTGGAAAGTGCTTGATAGTACAACCTTTGTGAAATAATAGAAGAAAGAATTACAATTACTTCCTCAGAATGTTATAGTTCAAAAAAAAGATGTGACAGTGGGATAGATTGCCACAGAGACTAAGGAGGGCTCATTAACTCTCCCTTATGCATATTAGTTCATCAGAGAGCAACCGTATTCCTATCTGAAAGCAGCTGCAGAGAACTATGTGTAATAAATTAATGGATTTAACCTACTTCCATGGGTACTTCCATGGGCTCCATTAAATCATAAAAATTTGCATTAATCTGGGTTTTATTTGTATACCGAATCAAGAACCTAAGGAATGAATACGCGCGCGCGCACACACACACACACACACACACACACACACTTACTTATCTGCCTTTTATAGACAACTCTGAGCAACTGCTACTACTATAAATATATCTGTTCTTATGTTGTATTACATTTTATTTTAAGTCACTCTGGTTATGTTAAATTATGAGATCTTAGAGAGGATCGGAATCCCTGCTACATATGTCTATCTGTAAAGCATCAACATAACATAATAAATGTTAGGTATTTAGCAAATGTATTTTGTTGGTGACAGTGATGGTAAGGGGGGCTCTTTGAAGGAAATCTTCCCTAACCCACACAGGTTGAGATCCTCCCTCTCTGTGCTCCCACAATGGCTAGTGAAAGCAGCAGTCAGTGCTCTTATAAGGGTCTTATATGTTGATATGTCTGTCTATTTTTTCTGAGTTCTGACCACCTTGAAAACACAGATTATGTCTTACTCGCTTCTGGATCTCCACACCTAGTATGTAGCCCATCATTAGTACTTAATGCATGTTAGCATAACTGGTTGTTTATTCAGTTTGCCCTTCTAGGATGTTGCCTCCCATAATACCTATCTCCATCAGCCTTTACAAAGAGAAGTTAAGATGAATTCACATGGGCACTTGAGTTTTGTAAATTATTATTTGCTTTAGAAATGTAACTTAAAATACACTCTCTTGATCAGGATCAATTGAAAGAAACAATGCAAGCAGAGAGCCCTTGGCTCACCATAAAGGTTTTATGGGTGTGGCTATAACTAGGAAGCTAGCACAAGACCCAGAAAAATCCCATACTACAGATTTAAGCTCTACAGCCAGCCACTAATGACACCACAGGGTCCCAAAGAGCCAGGAAAATTATTCTTCCACCTTCTAGTTTCCTTATCTTGAACTTTTGGTCCATCTCTGATCCCCCTACATTTATGGGATAGTGGGTTGATGGTTACATCTATACTTCAAAATCACTATAGCTTTTTCCCCCAAAAAAACACAGGTGAGGACTGCTGGTATAGGAAGAAGGAATATCACATATCATTTTGACACACCTTACTTTGACAAGATTAGTGGCCTTGTTGCCCCTTTCCCCTAATGATCTTAAAAAAGATTACAGAGTGGATATAACAAAGTATAAATGTGTTTGACATACATGGCTGAAGTTCTCCATTCTCTTCCTGATCAGAATATAAAAATTATAACCTCCTGAGAAAGAATTATTTATATTCTTTCAGAATTTATATATAATATATATAAAGCCAAGTACCATATGATTTCTCATATATTATATTTTGCCTGATCTGACAAAAAAAAATAGGTAATATTTTGATTCCTTCATACCAGATGACTATTGCTGGGTTGGCTTTTGTCATTTCTCTTATTTACAATCTAAGGGAAGAGGTCAGTGCATAGTAAGATGTTGCATGTTTTAAAATTTCTTGTTGCACAATCACTGGTCTAGAGGAAGAAGGGCCAGTTAATGGTTGGGGCAATTCCGATATAAAATACTGCTGTTTATAGCACGGACTGAAGGGATGGATACAGGAAAGTTTGTGACTAAGAAATCAACAGTGCTGTATGACAAATGAGTTTTCTATATCTAAACAATGGGCCAAATAATGAGTAACTACCTCATAAAGTCAAGAATTTAAATGAAATAATGCATGTAAAAACTCATAACTCTGTCCCGTACATATTATTAATACAATATGTATTAAATATTTGTATTTCTTTTTTATTTAATGATAATAATATTTAATACTTATTTTATTGAGAAATAAAATCCTATAAAACTGCAGTCCAGATATCTGATATACTTGCAATTGCATTGATAAAAAAGGGGGGTCAAAAAAGAAGAGGAGATTTAGTAGATGAAAGAGGAATCCATACTGAAACTATAAGATTGGTTACAAAATATGAAGTCACTTTGGCTGGTTTGGCTCAGTGGATAAAGCATTCTCCCCAGAAAGGTCCCAGGTCCCATTCTAGATTCCATCCTGATTGGGGTGCCTGTAGGAAATAACCAATCGATGTCTCTCTCTCTCTCTCTCTCTCTCTCTCTCTCTCTAATAAAGAAACATTGAATTGATAGTTCTCTCTCACCTCCCCTCCCTTCCATTCTCTCTAAAAATCAATGGGGAAAAATGTTCAGGTGAGGATTAAATATCTATATATATATATCTATATCTATATCTATATATCTATATCTATATGGGATCGAGGTAGAAACAGTCATCTGACAAAATAAAAGCATGCTACTGAATGATGGGTTCTGGAAGATGGCCCAGATTTCAGAATTCTCCATCCAACAATGATAACAAGTTGTGGGAGTGGGTGGGACAAAGGAAATAGGAACCCACAGACAGATAATGATGCCCCTTAGAAAGGAACCAGAATAATACTGTTTCTAAATGTCACCAAAATGGGATTTGTTCAATTGAAGGTTAAGGTTATATTTCCTAGACTTCTGGACAAGTGAAGAAAAAGTCAGTAAAGTTGATAATGCCGAGGTGACTTAAGATTTTCTTTTTTAATTTCTTTATTGATTAAGGTATCACATATTTGTGACATTGAAATTGGGTCTCAAAAGAATTGGTGGTCCAGAAAGAAACTCACTACAGACTGACTCACATGCCTTTCAGCATAACGATTATGGCTTGTCTCATTTTTTATTCTTATAAATATATTTCCAGTAGGGCGGGATCTCACTCATCTGGGGAAAATGGTGAACAGCCTAGACTGATGAACAAGAACAGACCCAGAGATAAGGAGCCATGGGTCAGACTGCTGGACCTCAAAGGAAGGGTAGGGATAAAAGGGAGAGATCAACCAAAGGACTTATGTGCATACATATGAGCCTAACCAGTGATAATTCTTTTCTAAGTATTGTCAGGGAGGGCATCCCCAATAAGAATTAGAGGTCACACTGGATCTGAAAGAAGTGGAGTGGTTTAAAAACTAGAAAATGTGAAGCCAAGTTTGATGTGAGATAGGGCTCAGGTACAAAACTAATCAGAACGTCATACAAACAGACCAATCAAGGTAGCAAGCTCAAGAGGTTAGCCCTAAGTCAGAATCCAACAGATAGTGTTTACAAAAAAATAAGGCACAATGGAAGCAGAACAGGTTAGAGGTTTGATCACTCCTAACTCTAGAGTCAGATTGGATGCATTGAATTGAATTTGCTTAAGGAAATTTCATACATTTGTGTCTCATCTTGGGAAAATAATAAAACCTGTTGCACAGTGTTGTTGTGATAAATAAATGAGATCATGTAAGTAAAGCACTTAGTGCATTCACTGACACATAATAAATACTCAAAAATGTTAGTAATTATTGACAATAAGTAAGAAATTCTCCCAATGGCTAAACACCATAATTGGAGGTACTTTTTAGTAGAAACCCAAAGCTAAGACCCAGAGAATTATCTTCACCAGTCTGTTTAATAAAGACCTTAAATATTAGTATGACATATAGTCATTGTCCTTTAGACAATGGGAGTCCATTAATGTTATTTTATCAGTACACTGACAGGATTAAAATATATTTAAAACATTAATCTAGAAGTGGTAATCTTTGGGGTGGTTTAGATAAAAAAAAAAAAAAAGTCTTGCTAAATTCATTTCTCATGGCTAGTTATTTCTTTAAGAGAGCAGTGTGGTTGCTTTAGTTGCTTGGACATGTGCTCTGAACATTCACTGCCCATGGACTATCCATACACTGTTGGTGCGTGTCACTGAGACCCTTCAACTAAATATTTGTTGAAGCATTTTTTTAAAATATATTTTTATTGATTTTTTTTACAGAGAGGAAGTGAGAGGGATAGAGAGTTATCGGGTCTAGTAATAATTAATGTCGTTTTTTAACATTCGTTTAAAATCTTGCTTGGCGTTGACTTGTATTGACATAACCTTCAAACACGTGGTATCTACAGAACGTGTGAAGTGCAATTAACAAGTTTTGCTTGAAAAAGTTTGTGTTTGGTTTGGTTTTTGTAGCAAAACTAGGGCTAAGAAGATGGCGGATGAAGAGCATATTCGGCACTGCATGCTTTACGAGTTCCAATTAGGAAGAAAAGCAAGTGAGGCTGCAAAAAACATCTGTAGTGCTCTTGGTCAAGATGCAGTTAGCGCCAGAAAATGCCAGCGTTGGTTTGAGAAATTTCACGAGGGAAATTTTTCGTTAGATGACAAGAGTGGTCGAGGCCGTGTGTCCAATTTTGATCAAGAAGCTCTTCAAGCTCTCTTGGTGCAAAATCCTCAAATTACCCAACAAGAGCTTGCGACAACTTTAAATTGTTCACAAAAAACAATTTCCAATCAATTGCGTGCACTTGGCAAAGTCCAAAAGTTTGGAAAATGGGTTCCTCATGAGTTGACCGACAACAACCGTAATCAAAGAGTCACAATTTGCAGTTCGCTCCTCTCTCATCAAAACCGTTTGCCGTTTTTAGAGCAAATTGGTACCAGAGATGAAAAATGGGTGCTGTATGTTAATTTGAAAAGGCGACCTCAATGGTTGGACAAAAATGAGGCTCCGCAGCCCACGCCAAAACCTGACTTGCATGTGAAAAAAGTGATGTTGTGTGTTTGGTGGAATTTTAAAGGAATTCTTCATTATGAACTTTTACCATCTACCCAAACCATTACAAGTGCAGTGTATAGTGCCCAATTGGAAAGGTTAGCCCAAGCTTTAAGAGAAAAAGAACCCGCGCTGATTAATCAGAAGGGCGTAATTCTTCACCACGATAACGCACGACCGCATACTGCAAGAATCACTGCTGAAAAACTGCGCCAGTTGGAATGGGAAGTTCTCCCTCAACCTGCATATTCTCCTGATATTGCCCCTTCCGATTACCATTTGTTTCGTTCTTTGCAAAACTTTCTTCTTGGAAAATAATTTAATAATGAAGAATGCCTCAAAAATGCATTGACCGAATTTTCTGCATCAAAATCACAAGAATTTTACAACAGAGGGATTAAAATGCTTCCTGAGCGTTGGGCACAAGTAGTAGAAAACAATGGCAACTATATTGTTGATTAAATTTTGTTGTATTGTTTAAATAAATTCGATTTAAAGTATTAGAAAACGACATTAATTATTACTAGACCTAATAGAAACATTGATGAGAGAGAATCATCAATCAGTTGCCTTTTGCACACCCCCTACTGGGGATGTGCCTGCAACCAAGGTACATGCTTTTGACAGGAATCGAACCTGGGACCTTTCAGTCCGCAGGCTGATGCTCTATCCACTGAGCCAAACCAGTTTTGGCTGAAGTATTTTTTTTTATTCTGAAGATTTCCAGCCTGATAACTCTATCATATTTAAAGCCAGCAGATTGTACATAAAGGGTTGGAACAAAACACATTTAAAACATTGTTGGTTTCCAGAAATGATAAGAATATCCTACCAGTGAAAACCTAGCTTGCGACCCCCCAATTTCCCTTCCCTATGTGTCTAGAGACCCCCCCACATGTTGGAAACACTGCAAGCCAGTATCACATTTGCTAAAAAATAATTGCTATTCTTCTTTGTTCAGGTGTGATGCTCTGAAATCAAGTACAAAATATAGCAGCATCAATTAACAATCCAAATACAAAATCCTTCAATTCTACATATATTCCCTTTCATCCCTAGGATATTAAGACTCACACAAACTTTAATATTATTTCTACTAGTATAGCATCTGCCACCAAAAACAAAATCACAGAATTAGACCCACATACATCACAGCAAACCTGCCATCCCACAGCAATAGTCAAACATCCACCCGATGCTACAGCCTTCAAAATATTGAGATAATTCACGGACAGTCTTCTAATCTTGTCTCATCACTGAGGTTTCACTTCAGAACAATACCACATGATGAGTCCCTCTTTTCGATGCTAACACAAGGATACTGTTTTCATAACTCAGTATGCAGCATGCTGGTCTGAATGGAAATGTTTGTAAAGGGATTCCATCGTATCAAACAGAGGAGGGAGGGGAAATCTGACAGTAGGAATTCGTTGGATATAGACAAATCTCTGTTGGACCTTGCTTTAAAAAATGCATCCCACTTTTATAAAGCCATGCATGCATGAAACCGAAAGTAGTACTTTAGGAAGGAATTGGCGACTTAGTAAAAAATGTGTATAATTTCCCCATATAAAAGAGAATTGGGAGGCAACCAAGAAAACATTGTTCCTGAACAAGGTTATTAAAAATTAAGAAGTCCCTTTGACGTCAAAACCTGGGAAAGCTAATCAAATCTGTTTAAAGGTATACACCTTCACTAGAGAAAACTGCACGGGAGGATTAAGCAGCGGCATTTTGGACGTGTTCTGGTTCTTCTACTTGTCTATTTTTAATACTGAAAAACCACTAAAACAGAGTGGAAATGGAGTTAGCAAGTATGTGTGCTTTTCAAAGAAGAGCAACATTTCTAGCATTTTTATATGGGAATGCTGTATTTAAAGGAAAATTCTTGCTTTTTTTTTTTCACCCAAAATTCTATGTCTGAGTAACTAGACCTGGGTTTTTTGAAGCCATGTTTTTTAATAAGCTATTAATGGGCCCTGGAAAAATATCAGCATGTTTGTAACTGAAGCTAGTGCCAAAATAGTTCAAATAAAGCATAGAAGACCAATTTAAAATGGGATAAAAATAGTCTTCACAGATTTCACTGAAGAAAATGGCTCACTTTAAATATGTCTTAAGCTATTTCAATGATTGAATTTGCTTCTCAAATCATACCATTTCATTGCTTTGCAACTGTCCTGTGTAGTTAGAGCAAGGATTGTGGGGTCAGTCTGCCTGAGCCTCAAAATGGCTGGATTTTGGTCAGGTCCTCTTTAACAGTTAAGAATCTCATCAAAATACAGTTGCTACATTTGGAGATTTCTGATGTTAGCAAGCATAGAAGCCAAGTTCAGAAGATCTTCATGTGCAACATAGGTACTCTGGAAAATGTATTTTCAAATGATCTTTCAAACTGACATACTCCTTTTGGGGGGGGGGAAATGATACAACTTCTTTGTTAACTAAAAGGACTAGCACTACTAGATAAAAATAAAATATCCTTGTGGGAGGAGCCAATGGGAAAATTTGATTCACGTTTGTTAAACTCATCAGCCTTTCATCAATGCAATTAATATACAAATGCCTACTCTATTTCTAGAGCCAGTTGAAAATGACAGTCAAACACCTTTTTAAATTCAGGAGAGGATCACTGAAGCTTTTCCTATATGTAAAGATTTCCATAAATTTATTTTTACACTACAGTAATGATGATTTCTCAGCAATTAAAAGTAAAAACTTCAAACTATGATACTGGAGTTTTATAAAGTCATTAAATATAGGCATTTAAATACATTTCAAACTCAATTAGCCATAGAATCAATTTTTACTTAGCCGTTTGCTTCTTTAACAAATTAAGGTAAGGTCTCTGTGCTGTTTATTTCAATGTATCTCCACAGACCTCGGTTCTATTGACTTATTTTTTGCTTCTTGTAATATACTTTCTTTTACAAAGTAACTTTATCCTCACAACATAAGTCAGTTGGAGACCTGTTCAGGAAAGTGAAATAGTTTTAAAATGTACAATGCCCAGAAGCAGACTTAAATAAGATTGCACTGTGTACTGGGAGATGTTAGTGTTATAACCCGCAGAATTCAGACTCCAGAGAAATACCCGGGTCCAGGTTCTTGCTGGCTAAAGAGCAACATTAGCATTGATTGTAGCTCTGGCCTCGAGCTTTCTGCCCTGCCTTGTGGCTAGAAATGGGGTCCTTGGTGGCAACACCAACCATAAAGAAAATCAGGAAATGCAAAAATGATACGCAATGTTGATTTAACCTTTTGACCAACTAGAAACACATCAAAGGCTCAAACATTTGTTTAGAAGTGAAACTTCAATAATTTTTACAGCCTATAAATCTTTTCTAAAAGTGGTCTCACAGAAAAAGAAGAATCTCTTATGTGATTCAGTTTACTGTTGTTCTAAAATACCACCTATGTAGCCATCTTCAAGTAATTTTTTGTTGTTTTGTCTGAAACAATAATAAACAAGGAAACCAAACTGGGGAGTTAGGAAGGGAGACGGAGGTGACGTTAGAACTTATAAGTTTCAGTTAAGAACAATTTTGTATTTGCAACTCAAACTCAAACACATATCCAAATACCCAAAATAATTTCCTTTTATGCACCATTTTTTATCATCTTTTCTTCCTTCTCCCCTTATTCTGTAAATAAAAACATCTTTGTGTAAACATATTCTGTTTCCCTGCTGCTCTTACATTCTGAAATAGTACAAGATTTTTCACTGGAATGTCTTTCTCCAGATAACTGACTGAGTGAACTAAGCAAAAATGTAGATGTTTTTCTAATCCTCACCTGAGGACAGGCTAGGAGAGATGAAGGGACACAGAGAGAGAGAAACATTGTGTGAGAAAGAAACAGTGATTAGTCCCCTTTACATATATGCCCAGCAATGTTCTTGTACACAGGATGATGCTCAACCAACTCAGATACTACAGGTGGTAGACTTTTAAAACAGTAAATAAAATGTATACAGCTAAACTGAGATACTTGCAAGATTCTTTAGAGAAACCCAAAAGAACTAGTTTCAGATTCCTGGTTCCTGACTTCCATGTGTGTGACCTTGAACAAGTCAGTTTTTCTCTCTTTCTCGGTATTCTCATTTGTAGAAACATGACCGCAGTAATTTCACGAGTTTTTTTGTTTGTTTGTTTGTTTGTTTCAGTGAAGTGATGTTTTAAAAATATATTTCTTAAGTATTATATGAAACTGAAGGGCTATAAAAGTGGCAACTATAATTTTATTATAACAATTATAATCAAAACCAGAGAAGCACTATGAATGGGGCCAGGCCAAAATTAAGACAAGTCAAAGGTAAAATGATGTGCTTTAATACTCATTATCATTAAATATGTGGAATGACAGTACATAGATGCTAGTCTCCAGATTTCTCATTTAGTCCTTTGTGTAATCAACATTCAGCTAAATGCTGAATAAACAAGAGATATGGATACAGCCCAGTCTCTAAGGGTCTTACAGTCTAATGAGAGTTCAGCAGGTAACTAACAACTACTCTACAGTTCATTGATGCTATTATGGATTCATGGACAGAAACACCAAAGAGCAGCCTCAAACCCAGTCTGTTTTTGACCAATTCCCATAAAGATAATAATAGGTTCAACAATTACTTGATTTTTCTGTCCCCTTCTCTTCAATGTGAGAATGCACAAAAAGGGCCCTCACCAGGAACCAAATCTGCTGGCACCCTGATTTTGAACTTCCCAGCCTCCAGAGAAATAAATGTCTGTTGTTTAAGCCATCCGTCTATGATAGATTGTTTTAGAAGCACAAGCAGACTAAGAAAGGAGGCATGAATCTGAATAAAGCACGAAGAGAGTGGCTACTGCTAGAAAAGACAAGAGGTCCAAGGAAGAGTGTGAAGTGCTCTCACTAACTAAGGTTGGGGGAGAGAATGTGCCAGCATGGGACTCTGAATAGGTCAGGGCAAGGGAGAGCAGAGAGAGCTGAACCCAGAAACCGAGCACCAAGAGTGCTTTAAGGAGGAAGGATGATCAGTTGTGGAAAGAGCAGCTGGAAGATTGCACATAATGAGAATGCTTTTTAGCAGTTAGGAGTAACCTTGACAAGAGCTCTTTCAGTGGTGTGGTGTGGATAGGAACCTGGTCTAAAAGCCAGATAAAGAAATGGAAGAGATAATGCTCTCTATGAGTAAAGGTTTTGCTATTAATGGGGACAGAAAAATGATGCAGTAGCTTGGGAAAAAATGTGGAGAAAAATAAGCTTTATTGATAAAGTTTCAGTACAGAGAGTAACATTAATAAGTCATTTTGGGAGTAAAACCCTTGACAAGAGCAAATGAGATCCAGTGCTGATGATAGGATGGAGACAAGCCATTGGTTGTAAACAAAGAATGCACAACATATTGATATAGAAAAATTTATGTAATTTGTGAGGATGCATGTGGAATTTCTCTGCTATGGCTTCTATTCCCTCAGTGAAATAAGAATCACATAGGTTTAAGACAAGAAATACAGCCAACACCAGTATGTTAGGCCTACCACCCTGAAGGCACCTGATCTCCAAAGCTAATAAAAGAAGTATCAAACCCTTCAGTGAATACCTAGGGAAAGTTATTAGGATTCTTAAGCAGCATGAAAAGTCCCCTGAGGTTTATGGTCATAAAGTAAAGCCATTCATTATAGTTGTGTGTTTCTCTTCAGCTCTGTTCAGCTGCTCAGATGCAGCCATGGAGGATGGTGTGATTAGCCTACACATTGAAAAGGACTTCCAGCCTAAAAGATGCCATCTACAGATACAGTAGAGTAAGGGATAAAGCAAATATCATGTGGAAATATACTGTTCTCCTCAAGACACATGAAGCAAGAAAGGAAGACTCTAGCCCCAACTCCAGAGGGTGGGGGTGTTTTTGACTGGCCCAATCCATCCCAATTGTCCTTGCCAGTGATTAATTAGGCTTAAACCTGTGAAGCAATTCTGGCCAATTACGCATGAGCCAGAAGTCTGGAGGGAAAGGCTATGGTATTGGTTTTCTCATGCAGAGAGACATACGGAAAAAGCTGTCTCTTTTCTCCTGACATTGTCATATTTTCATGTTTCCATGGATCTGTCACAGCTATCTTGCACACAGGAGGGGGACTAGCTAAAAACAAGTCAGTAAAATGAGGAAAGGGGAATGAGAATTTAACAAGACAGTGAGTTCCAAATGATGTCATCATTGGGTGGCTGAACCAACCAACCCTGAAGCTGCCCTCTTAGGACTTCATTTTCAGTTTATTAAATATAATTCTTAGAGAGGGAGAGAGGAATGGAAAGGAGTAGGTAGGGGAGAAGATAAGGAAGGAAGGAGAGAAAAAATAACTAAATTAAGTATGGAATTTTAAAACTTTAATGAACGTTTTTAAGTTACAGTTTTGGGGTCAACTGAAACAAATTTTCACCAGGTAATTTGATATATTTGAAGTCGTCTTTCTCAGATTACAGACATAAGAGTGCTTGAAAAACACAAGTTAGACCTCTTATCCTATAAAATAAAAGCCTAATATGCTAAGTGTCCAGTCATCAGTTCAACCAATCAAAGCTTAATATGCTAATGATATACTAAGGCCACTCAACCGCTTGCTATGATGTGCACTGATCAGCAGGAGGCAGACGCTCTGAATGGTAAATTAGCTTGCTGCTGGGGTCTAGATGATCAGGACTGAGCAAGATGGCCCAGACATGCCCTGGAGCCCTCTCGCAGTCCCTCCTGGCTGGTCAACCTCCCATGTTCCTGCCCTACCTCAATTGTACACTGGTGTGATCCCTCAGCCTGGCCTACACCCTCTCACAATCTGGGACCCCTCGGGGGATGTTGGAGATCCAGTTTTGGCCCAATCCCGCAGGTCAGGCTGAGGGGCGCCACTGGTGCATGAATGGCCTCTAGTTTGATAGATAAGAATGCTGAGGTCCAGACACCATACATGGTCCCCAAAGCTCACAATAATAGTTGTGGTAGAGGCAAAACCTTGACTTGAGTTTCTCCATTTCAAGTCTAATGCAGAAGTTCCATTGTAACTGTTATAATATCTCCAAATAAAGACAATGCCACTTGTCCTAACTTCTTATGAGAAGGCTAGCGATATATCCATGACTCATTTCAGCATAAATAAAATATATTGATGTTAAAAACCTCACAATTCTTTGGATTAAAAAAAAAAGATAGTGTTAACATTGTAAAGAATGAATCACTTTCTAATTCACTAGTTAAAAATCATATAACTATATAAAATTTTATAGTTTGTTTTTTTACACTATCCTTTAATAGAAGCAAGTAATATTGGTTCATGGGTAATAGTGAGATTTTTTATTTATTTAATCTGTGTGTTTTTTTTACCAATTACAGTAGAGATAATGACAGGCCTAGCAATTACTTTATTTTTTTCCTGTCCTCTAAGGTCATGTTAATCATCTTATAAGAAAGAAATATCAGGCATATTTTTAAAGACCTTGAATTGCTCAATATTTGTTAAATAAATAAATAAATATCCTCATACTTCTTTTTAGAATTATTTTGATTACCTCCTAATTTTGTCACAAGCTTATCTAATCTTTTTCAGATAAAAAAATAAGTTATAGAACATTTAGAGAATGTCATAGAGTAAACAGATCACACACACACACACACACACACACACACACACACACACATCATTCTCCCAGTCAGAATGAGAGATATAAGCTGGCTGATAGCATTCTATGAGCAAAAGAGGAAAGGAGAGGTTAAAAAATCCTCACACTCAATTCTGTTTTCATAATTGTCCCCAATTTCCAGCCAGGTCTTGTACCTGTGGGTGGAGAATACCTCTAAGTTCAACAACTCCCCAAGCAAACCTCCTAACTTCTGTTATGGTGATGGAGGATTTGCTGTGTCACTGAGTCAGGTAGAGCAGATGACCTGTGGTTTTGCTCCTTAAATAGATTCTTGAACCTGCCTTCCTGACTTCAGAGGTATCTAAAGCTCCCAATTTCTAGCTTCTTGCATGGGCTTGTTTCTTCTTGGATTTTCTCCTGTCAGGTTTACATATCTATGATCTCAAATTTGTTAGGTCAGTAACCAATCATGCACTTGTTTGTTTGTTAATTAGACTTATTGGGGTGACATTGGTTAATAAAATTATACAGGTTTCAGGTATGCAATTCTATATTGTCTTGTGTGTTCACCATGAAAGTCAAGTCACCCTTCCCCTCTGGTAATCACCATACTGTTATCTGTGTGTTTGAGTTTTGTATTTGTTATTTGTGTTTTGAAATTTTTGCTGAATTCCTTTACCTTTTCATTGTTTTTGTGCTTCCAAAATGTCACTGACATCTCTCATCCAGTGTTGTCTCTATTGTCATTAACTATCCCCAGATGGATTTATATATATTTATATATAAGTGGAATATTTGTGTGTTATTTTTTAAAGGATCAGAGATATATATTTATATCCAGTTACTATTTATAACTGAGCATTGTTTAATAGATTTTCAAATGTTGAAACCTCTTTGCCTTCCAGAATAAGGCCTACTTGATCCTGACTTACTATTTTTATTATATTACTAGATTCTCTTTACTAATATTTGATTTTCAGTATTCAAATCTAGTTTCATAAGTAAAATTTGCTGTTTGTAATCCTCTCAATTTCAGTAACAGGTAAAGGTAGAACCCAGTTCAAACACATATAAATTGTTTAAAGAAAAAGATCTTAGACAAATATTTCTTCTTCTTTTAAGATAATCATTACAATTTATTTATATTTATATGTCTATAATTTTTTCTTCACATTGGTTCAGCAACTAATGGCTTTTTAAAAATGCCTTTTATAACCCTATTTCACCCATTTTTAATAGGCAAGAAAATTTACAATAGTATCTCCTTTTACTAAAAGATTTTGTGAACAAGTATGAATTTTTTGAGCTTTGAGCCTGTGTTGTAACTGTAGAATGGTTAAAGGAGAGTGTGTTTGGCTAATATTGTTCAAAAAAATTTTTTAAAATGCTTTCTTTCAACAACAATGAAAGATTGCATCTGGAAAGTCAACTGATCTAATTGGTTCAAGACCAGACTGCTAAAATGCCAGGCTTAAATATCAGAGCCATGATACAAAAGAAGAGCATCACTAAAATGTAAAGTGGCATATTAAATTCAAATAATATGAGCCTCTCTGAGGTTATCTTTTCTTTGTAGAGCATAGCTATCATGAATGCTTTGTTAATGCTATAAATAACGTTGGCATTTATAGCTTTATCAAAGAGTAATTATGTATAAAGAAAAAGAAATACCCCTGCCTCTAGAATTTTATACTGTTCTTACAATTTTCAAGGTGTACTGGGCATATACAGTTTATACATTCAAACACTGTCATTTTCCCCTACTATCAAGAGATTACATGAAAAGACTTTAGTCAGACATCATAATAATCCCTGCAAGGATGCTTAAGGGATAGTTTGTGTTGCATTTTGTACAACTTTCTGTCAAGGTGATTTCTATGGTAACCCCTATTTGCATTCTTTCAAATGGTGGTAAAATCTGACACATCCCATTAAATATTGATAGTAGTGTTTTATCCACTGTCAAGTTCACTTGGGAATTCTTCATTTTATCTACTGACTGCAACCATTCTCCTGTTGTATTAAGGCATCAAGGTTTTTACTGTTAAAATGTTAATTACATTTTATAACCATATTTATAGTTTGCTTCATCTTGATTGCTACAAACATGTTTATTTACAATTCTATGATGTTCTCATTAATATGCTATGGAAATGTGACACAGTGCACACAATTTAGCTTAATAACAAGTTGCAGAAATATGTCCTTAAAGACATCTGTGAAACATCTGTAGAATTATAATGATACAAAATAATTTTCAGTAAATGTGTTAATAAGCAGATGATATTTAAGGTCAGCATTTTTATGATCATAGCCTGTCTGCTGGTATGACTATTTCCTGCATTTAATACCACAAATATCATTATCTACTAAAGGTTAACTGAATGTGCTAAATTCCGTGCTCATTAAAAAAAAAAAGTGATACACATATAGCCCAGAATATCCTGATGTCTAAAATAATAGACACAATCATAGCATTTATTTGTAAACATTTTCTCCAAGACATGTCAATGAGCTCTACTCAGATCTCACTTACTCTTAAGACTATTGGCTTGAACATTCATTTCTCTATCACAAAAATACACAGATGCTAAAATCCTAAATGGCTTGCTTAGATCCATATAACAAATAGGAAATAACAATGAGATTTCAAGTTATATCTGAACAGATATTAAACTAAATGAAACCTGCTTTCTTTTTAAGAGTTTCCAGTGGAAACTGAGTATGTAGTGAGAATGTTATGTGTGTTACCTTGGACAAGTCACTTAATTTATTTGGAGAGAAAAGAAAAATAATCACCTCAAAGTGCCCAGGAAAGAATAAATATTACTTATTCACCTAATTTCCAAAAATATAGGAAAGGTCATAATAGGCAAGATTAAATATCACTGAGCTGAATGAATGATAGGTGGATGGATGCATATGGTGCTTTGCAAACATAAAGCACTATGTATTGAGATTAGTACTTTATGTGAGCCTGCCCATTTGCAAAAACTCCCAGTATGAAAGTTGTATGACCTATTAGTTTTCTGTTGCTGATTTAACAAAATACCCTAAAGTTAGTGGCTTAAAATAACACAAATAATACAGTAACAAAATACAAATAATACAATTCTGTAAGTTAGAAGTTCAGCATGGTCGCACTAAGTGGAAATAAAAGTTTTAGCCTAGGGCTTCATCCTTTATGGAGACACTAGACCAGCTTCTAGAGGCACATTCCTTGGCCCCTGGCTCTTTCTCTATCTAAAAACCAGCAATGTTGCACACTTTCATGATAAAAATCACGCATCAAACTAGGAATAGAAGGAAATGTCCTCAATGCAATGAAAGTTGTATATAAAAAGGCCATAGCAAAGGTCATGTTCAATAATGAAAAACTAAAAGCTTTTCCTCCAAAATCAGAAACAAGGCAAGGATATCCACTTGCACCACCTCTGTTTAGCTTAGTACTGGAAGTCCTAGTATTAGGCTAGAAAAAAATAAATAAATGAAAGGCATCTAAATCGTAAAGGAAGAAGTAAAATTATCTCTGCTCATAGATGACATGATCTTATATGTAAAAAATCATAAAGGTTCCAAACATTGAAAATTTTAAGAATAAACAAATTGAGCAAAGCTGTAGAATACAAAATTAACACAGAAAAAAAGAACACACACAGTTGTACTTTTATATATTAACTAGAAGCCCAGTGCATGAAATTCGTGCATGGGGGTGTCTCTCATGCACCCTCCCCAAACTGGGACCCCTCAGTGGATGTCCGACTACTGGTTTAGGGGAATTAACTCAAATCATACAGAATGTCCTTGACATACAAACAGTGTGGTTTTATGAGTTGTTTTTAATAATAATGGTCATTCCTTTAAATAATATCTGCTTACATACAATACAGCTGGTACTATGTGAATTCAGAATGTTAATATCACAAAATCATAGACAGTTGTAGTGAAAATCACCTTGAATTGTCTAGTCCAAACTTTTATAAATATTGGAATTCCCTTTTCAAAGATTTTGAATTCTTTTTGTCCTAAGAAACTTAACCAACTTTTGAGGCAACCCATATTCTGTGAAAGGACTGGGGACTCTGGTGGCAGGCAAGCAATGCAGCACACCTGCCACCCTTTAGGACTTGGGGACTCCTGTGGGGCTGAGGGGACTGGGCACCACCATCTTGTGGCTATGGGTGTCGCTACATTTGTGATTGCATGAGGGTCAATTAGCATATTCCCTCTTTATTAGATAGGATAAGTAGTCCAAAAATAAAATTAAGAAAAGAATAGCATTTATAATAGCATCAAAATAATAAGATATCCTATATAATAAAAGTCTAATATGCAAATTGTTCCTTCAGGAGTTTGACCATCTGGGCATTTGACTGCTCACTATGATGTGTGCTGACCACCATAGGGCACTGCAGAATGAAGGAAGGCCTTCATTCCTGACTGGCTGCCAGAAGGCCCTGATCAGCCCTGATCGCAGGCCAGGCCTAGCGACCCTACCCATGCACAAATTTCATGCACCAGGCCTTAGTTTAGAAATACACTTAAGGAGATAAAAATACTTGCATACTTAAAATGCAAAATATTGCTGAAAAGAATTCAGAAAGACTCAAATAAATGGAAAGACATCCTTATTCAAAGATTGGAAACTTAATATTAAATGTTCATACTACCCATAGCAATCTACAGATTTCATATCAAAACCCCACTGGCATTTATTGCAGAAATGGGGAAAGGTATACTAAAATGTATCTGGAAGCTCAAACCTGAAAAACAAAAACAATTCTGAGAAGAAGAAAAAAGATTTTGGAGGCCTCACATTTCCTGATTACTAAACATATTAAGAAGTTACTGTCTTTGTCTGTTTGGAGTGCTGTAACAAAATACCACAGGCTAGGTGCCTTAAATAACAGAAATTTATATCTCACAGTTTCAGAGATTCGGAAATCCCAGATCAACGTGCCAGTCAATTCAGTTCCAGGTGAGAGCTTGGTGGTTGGCAGATGGCCGCCACCTCCCTGCATGCACCTCCCCGCATGCTCACAGACCTCCTCTTTGCGTACATGTGGAGAGAAAAATCTCTGCAGCCTCTTCTTATAAGAACAGCAGCTGTTGTTCTGAAACCTCAGGAGCTTCCTGGGTGAAATCTGAAACGGGCTCCATACATGTTGGGCAAGGAGAGAGAGCAGAAAGAGGCCCACTTCTCCAGATCGGTGAGTGGTAGGTTCAATAACCAAGGGAACTTACATGAGGCTTGTCTTGGGTCAAATGCAAGCTGAGTAGATCTCCCCACCCATGTGCTAGAGTTTTATAAGTTTATATAGAGGCCTTAACTGTATTCAGTTACATATACAGTCCAGATGGTCTCAACACCACCTTACTCTCTCAAGACGGCAACCTATAAAATGGCTCCCAACTGTGGGGACAATGGGTAAAGCAAAAATTCCAAAGGTAGGGGAGGAGAGAGGAGCCTCAGAATGCCAGGGTCCAGGCTTCTGGTCAACTGCTAGTTGCATCCTCTCAAATGACTTCACCTTTCTTGACAGGTTCTTAAAATCTTATAAGCCCCTCTATTCTGCAGTGTGCCCTGTGGTCAGCAAGGGGTTTCACTAGCATGTAGGTAGCTCATTTGGTTGCTATCTGGCTACATTGGAGAATGATGCCACAGTAACACTACAGGCACATACAAGAGAAAGCACAGATTAACATAATAATTCCCAATATATTACAATTTTTTCCACCTGGTGCCCCATGAGCTGAACCATTAATGAACTATGGTTGGGTCATCCTAGGGTTGGGTCATTCAAGGTATTCACTTGTGTCTTCATGTGGTTTAATAAAGATGATACATTAGCAGACCCATTCAGTATAAACACATTTCTCAATCACACTAGCAACATCTCAGAATTTGATGTCATATGTGACTAGCTAGCTACTGTGTTGGACAGCAGATACAGAATATTTTCATCATATCAGAAAGTTTTGTTGGTCTAAAATACTAGTAAAGGAGAATGGAACATATTATATGTATAACATGTATAAAACACTATGTAAATTCATATAAATTACTTCTTATAATTAGCTTTAGTTCTTTGGTCTCCTGTGATTTTTTGTTTTGTTTTGTTTTTTGTTTTTTATATAACATATTTCTTCTGTTTATTTTTTTCCTGTTATTTTCAGATTTTTAATATTTTCTACAACTTTTGTGATATTATACTATGTTATACAGTTTTCATAATGTTATTATACTTAAAATCCTCTTATTCTTCAATTAGTAATGTTTATTGCATGTAATATTATATATGAGATCATTTTTTCTTGAATAATTGGTGTTTATTGCATTTAATATTATCATATTTAAAATCATTTTTTCTTGAGATATTAAATAGCATATGACATATGTTTGCTCAAGTCACTTCAGGACATTTTATTTAACTATGATTTGAGTAGAAACAGGGATTAAGTCAAATGGCTCAGATATGGCAAATCAATTGATGGCATTTCTCTTGATTCTTCAAAAACCTAATAAAAGTACCTAGACATGTTGATAATAGGAAATGAGGCAAGCTCAGGGAGTTTTCAACATTTTCTTCCTTCATAAGAACATTAAGACAGGCCATCTATAACTACATAACACACTAGGTATCGTGGCTTCAATGACTATTTTAAGAAACAAAATGACCCCATTAAAGGGTAGGCAAATCTTGACCCTCCAGAATGTTGCTATGAGGTCAAGATAGAAACCAGGTGTCTTAGGACCCAGCAGCCTGAATTAAAGTTGCTAAAACTAAATTAGGAACTCACATATGTTTTTAGCAGCTCCAGATAGTACAGGGAATGAGACAATTAATAGTCCCTTCCTTCTGCATCCTAACTCATCCTCACGTATTTCTTCCTCAACTCAAGGGGGGTCATGCTCAACGGACCCACCGGGACTCAACAGGGCCACAGGACAGTGCTCTCTGTTTTCTGATTTGTTTTGAATTTCTTCATTCTTCCATCTCAGTGGGAGACCAAATGCCCAGCTACATGATACAGTATTTTTTATTTTCTTAATTGATAATTAAAGTGATATTGGAATATATAAACTCCATACTCTCCCCATGTAGTTCAGTCAGCATTCCTTGTATGAAGAGACATGGGTTCATTTTTGGTTCCATTCTACTACAAAGGCTTCTGAATATTTTATGAGGGCGTGTCTGTCATCATCGGAAAGATGTGAAAGAATAAAGATTATACCAAGAGGAGTAAAATAGAATTACTTAAATAATTCACCTTCATGTCATGTAACCGCACTAGCAGAAAGGAGACAGAACAAAAACCTGGATGACACTTCCGCTAGTTGGTGAGAATTTAATCTCAGATTTCTGTAAAAGCCTTTTATCTTCTTCTACCCCCAGCTTTTTCCCTCAACTGACCCAATTTAATGCTACACAATCAGGTTAACTCAGCTGGAGACACAGAAGTCAGAAAAACAGATTACTGCTCTTTCAAATGGAGAGAAAAAGTCAGGAATCTAAGAACTAAAGTTGAAAACTTGGGGGAAATTATTTTAAAGTTGGGGGAAAATAAAGGAATGTTAGAAATAAAGGTCAGAATATCTGTTTTTTTGTTTGTTTTTTCAGATGAAGTAAGAAAACATTTCTGTTATATTTTTTGAGGTATCTACATACACAACACTGGAATTAATTATGACTTATCCCTGCTGCATTAATACCAGCTAGCATAAATTGAGAGTTTACTAGTGCTAGAAGTAGACACGGAATTTTAAATGGGTTGAGGGATGAAATCCTCACAAAAAAAACACCCTTATCCTCACCCTCCCTTGCATAGCAGTTAGTAACTTGAGTTTAAGCACCATGCCCAGAGCTGGAGGAGTTAGGATGCCAGCCAAGGGAATTCAATTGCTGAGTCTTTGCCCTTACGAGCTTTACTATAGTTCCCATTACTATACAAATCATTGCTTTCAAAGAATGATCCATGGACCTTGCCCATCATGACTTATAACTTTTGTTAAAAATAAATTCTTCATACCCTCTCAGACCAAATGAGTCAGAATCCATGGGAATAGGACCCAGAAATCTGCATTTTTTCAAACTTTCCAGGTGTTTCCAAAACACTCATAAATACATATTTAAAAGTTCTAAATACTTAAGGGGCAATATATACCCTGTTTCCCCAAAAATAAGACAGTGTCTTATATTAATTTTTTCTCCCAAAGTTGCGCTAGGTCTTATTTTCAGGGGATGTCTTATTTTTCCATGCGCTAGGTCTTATTTTCGAAGAATGTCTTATCTTCGGGGAACATGGTAGTAGACCTCAAAAGCATAGTCACTGAAGCCACGATACCTAGTTTCAAACCTCTCCTAAGCCACTATTTCTGTTACTTGAACATGTTACTTAAGCTCTCTGTGGCTCAGTTTCCATGGAGTCATTACTTGATAGGCTTAATGGGCAGCTGCCTATTCATGGTTAAAAATGAGTGAATTCATTTTTCACATTTATAGGGGGGGCCAAAGAATGAATGATCCAAAGGTGAGATAATGCTAAAATAATTATTATACTTTGGATCTGTTGCATGTGAATATTGATTTGATATTCTACTAACTCAACCAAAACCAATAACTAAAACAGCAATAAATGTTGCCACATTGTGAAAAAGTTTGGTTTTGAAAGCACAAGGAAATGATCTGGTTTCTTCGCCTTGATTCTCTCTGAAATATACTTCTTCCCTGCCTTACCACTGTAATTTCTTATAAACCACAATATGCTGATATTTTCTCCTTTCTCTTACAGTTACACTCCTTTACACTATCTCCTTTCTACTTTAGAACTTCTGGGAAGATTGAGATGAAAGGTGTAGAAACAGGATGGAAAGAGGGGACAGATAAGAATTCAAAAGAAATATTTGGGTAGTAAATTACTTCAATGTATATAAAATATCGTGTTTATCAAGTCTATTAAACTAACACTTATCTAAAATAGGTTCAGCTATAGTAAAATGGAAGGTAAGGTTTGCTACAAAATACAGATAATCAACCAGAGAGTTTTGACTATCAAAAACTCTACATCAGATCCTTTTTAGCACTAGAAAACTCAGCCTATTTAAAGCCGTGAATTTTGAAGGAGGAGCTGGGGCAATGAAGACATTCAAAGCACTAAAAATAATATTTATCATAAAATACTAGATTAACATTTTCCCCAAATAACTTTATCCTTAAAAGGAAGAGTCAAGTGTGGACCCAAATTCAGTACATTCACAAAAAAACACATCTGGGCACTTTCAAGAATCTTCAGATTGTCCTACATAACTCTTCAACAGAACTGCTCATTTAATAATAATTAAAAGAAAACAGAGAAATCTTGGGAGGACAGATGTCCTAGCAATGAACTCTGCTTCACCTCTGCTAAATGAATCACCTCACACAAAAGCCTGGCAGAGAGCTTCGCTCAGATCCCTGCTTCATCAGAATGTGTTTTTACTAAAACGACAAGTTCCACAAGAATGGGAACCTCCTCTACTTTATTTGCTCTTCTATCCCCAGTTTCCAGATCAGGGGCTGGTGCAGAAAAGAAAGTTGGTCATTGTTAAACTGCTTTTTAAATAGCTGAGTTAATACTATAGGTTATGGACTTTTGCAGTTGTTCTTAAAAAGTCAAAATTTAAATGTTAATTTTATAGGATATTGATAAACATCCCCTCCTTTAACTAATTTTACACCTGCAGGATTGGTAGATAAATTAGAAATGATTAAGATTTAGTTCAGTCATTTAAAAAAAAAAAAAAAAAAGGCATACAAATGACCAATAAGTATATTATAAGGTACTCAACATCACAAATCATCATTGAAATGAAAATAAAAACTATAATGAGATACCTCCTCAGACCTGTTTGGATGAACTTTTTCCAAAACAAACAAAAAATAAATAAATAAATTACAAATGTTGGCAAGGATATAGAGAAAAGGGAACCCTGGTACCCTGTTGAAGGGAAGGGAAGTTGATACAACCATGATGGAAAACAATATGAAGATTTCTCAAAACTCAAAATCGTAACTACCAAATTACCCAGCAATCCCATTTCTACCTTAATAAATATTTATACAAAGGATTTGCTATCAAGATCTTAAAGAAATATTTTTAGTCCCATGTCCATTGAGCATTATTCACAAAAGCCAACAAATGGTAAAATCCCACATGTGGGATCTAAAATAATCACACTCCACAGAAGCAGGGAGTATAATAGTGGTTGCCAGAGGCTGAGGGGAGGAGAAAATAAGGAGGTGATGGACAAAGGGCATAAAGTTTCAGTTACACAAAATAAAAATTTCTAGAGATCTACTATACAACATAATGTCAACAATTAAACAATACTATATTGTATTAAAATTTACTAAGACAGTAAATCTTATGTTGTCTTCTCACTCAGAAAAGAGAGAGAGAGAGAGAGAGAGAGAGAGAGAGAGAGAGAGAGAGAGAGAGATGAATAGATAAAATAGAGGAATATACAAATTATCCAGGACACATTACATCATGACTGTTCGCAGGGTGGGCAGGGCTGCGGGGCAGGACTCTGGGTCCAGCAGGATTCCATCCCGCCCAGGCAGACTCTTCCGTGGTCCTGCAGCCATATCCTGATGCCCACTCGGGGTTTACTAAACTTTACTGGAGCTGCTCCCCACACCCCCACCCCCTGCCCCAGGGCTGCACTGCCTGCAGCATTATGCCCAGCAGCCTCCTGACAGGCAGGAACCAGGGAGAGCAGAGTGGGGCAGGGGCTGCAGGGAGCCACGGAGGGGCGGGGCAGCCAGACCCAAGTTCTTGGGGGTTTGAGAAGAGTGCATGACAGGAGCCCGGACTGCCAAGAAGGAAGGGGAAGCAGCCACAGGAGCTCTTCCAGTGCCCCTGCACAGGCACCCTATCCCAGCCCCCGCACTCCTGGGGGGACAGGGAGGCTGACCGGATGCGATGACCTGTCAGTGCCCTCAAGGCACCCACCTCCTGCAAAAGCAGCTCGGCTCCCTCCCACCAGCTCCCAGGGAAGCAACATGGCTCCTGCCAACTCCCCAGGGCACACTGCGGTACCCGCAGGCTCCCATGGAACCAGTGGGCAGCCTGGCTCCCACAGAAACAGTGGGCAGCCTATGATATCACATACTGGGCCAGTAGTAATAATAATAATAATAATAATAATAGCAATAATAAAAATGGGGGGGGGGGACTTCAGACAATGATGGATATGTCTGTGGTCTTGGTGGGGCTGCTGGTTTCAAGTGTATACACTTATCCCCAAACTCATAGTGTTGTGTACACTAAATATGTACAGTTTTTTATATCAGTCCTATTTTAAATGGTTTACATTGTTTTTAATTAGTCACAAGTAAATATTCAAAACTGTAGTTCAATGTGCTAAGTAACTTGAAATTTCTCAAAAAAAATAAAAAGAAAGTTTGAAACCAGTGGGGGTAAGGAGATGCTTTGGGACCCAATGCCTTTGGGGATAATCCCTTGTTCTCATTGATAGTCTTGGCCTTCAGCAAATGCTCTAAGTTGCTGGAGGAGTTATGAGACTAAAACAAAACAAAAAAATCAGAGGAGTGAAAAAGCACAATGTTACTGTTTCTTTCTCATTTTTGTCCACCTGATTTCTTCTCAGTCTTTAGCTAATTTTCTACTTACTCTGAACAAGAATTCCATCAAACAAATAAGCAAAGAAGTCTGTAGAATTATACTCTCATACCTCTATCCTCTTACTCCCTCCCCCACCCCCCACTCAGAATCGCAGATGCGGGCTCTGGACCAGTTCTGCCTCGGGACAGGATAAAACACTCCTGTTTTATCATGCAGAAGCCACCTTCCCTCCATTCACTCAGCGCTCCATCTAAAGGTAATCATAAAGCCGGCTGTACTGGGCCATCAGGAAGTGACACATCTTTTTCAGCAGAACATTAAGGATTTCAGGGAGTGCATCTTTTAACAAAGCGCCCTTGTTATCTGCCTAAAATGCAGCTGATAATAAACCTTTTGCATCTGTGCAGAAAGATTTCATTTCAGGTTTATTTACCAGAGGATGGACAGAACTGCTTTGTAGCATCCTGACCTCGGATGGCGCCTGAATATAAATGAGAGCAAGTGGAGCAGGCCTGAGCCTTATGTCCCTGGCCAGGGCTGCTGACTTAACTCCCGCTGTGGAGGCAGAGCTTGCTCTAAACTAATCAAGGAAGGGCCAAGAGGTGTGGTTTGGAGCTAAACCTTAGATTCTGAGTGAATCCAAGCACTGTAATGCCAAAGCGAACTGGACCTGTGGAGCTGGAGAGCACACAGTCCAGGTGAGACTGAGTGCTGTGTCAGTCTTTTGAAAATTCCCTCCTGAAAGAGAACAAAGGAGATGAAAAGGGGCTCCTGTGTGGACTCCCCTCCGGCCTCCTGCCCTCAGATTCTAAGTGATATTGTGGCTACAGACATCAGCCTGATGGATATATGAGGAGGCATCAATGTTTGTACATTTTTAAAGAATAAAAAGCCACAGCGATGCAGGTTCCCTCAAAAAACGCAAGCTGTTCTGTTTGGCCATGGAAGTACCGATTGCTCAGTGTCTGTCCGCCTGCTGAATAAGGGCACAAGGCGGCTGAATGCAGAGTCTGAAGCTCAGCCCAGTACAAGTGGGTCAGAACGCTTTGACATAGGACCGGGTCAGGAGCTGTTATCGTCCCTTGTGCAGAATGACTGAGCTCAACTTCTGGATCGCTGGGTCGGGGCCATCGCTTTAGAAAGCAGCAAATGGTGCTGTCTGGATGGAGCAAAGTCCCACCAGCCCAGGCTTTGGTGATGAAACAAGGGAGGAAATGGGGAAGGAGGAGAAGCTTGTCAAGCGATGCTGATAACAGAGTTAGACAAGCCTAACATCACAAATCAGCTTGCCACGCCCACCTGTGGCTTTGAAAGGGTGCTGCTGTTTCTTACTGTATCACCAGCTCATTAACAGGAGTAGGCAGTCATTACTCAGGTGACATGATAGAGAACATAATTTATATATATTAAGTAGTTAGTCATGAATTTCTCAGCATTCCTGTTCTCAAATGCCTGTCTTTTTAAAACACGTCAAGGGCACAGTTCAGATTCATGTTGCCACATTAAAGTTTTCTTCTATCTGTAGAAAGGATGCTTATGAAACATTATGATTTCAGTAGCAACTACATAGGTTATTTCACTGGGTGAACCTGTATCCCTTGTCTGAAATGAAGGTGGGAACTTTTCTAATATACATGATTATTTCTACTGACATTCTGATGAAGTTAATGGACACAATTTACATGAAGGGCTTGTTTGAGAGTTCTCAGTAGGGATGAGTACCGATAACGTTAACTTTTGTAATGAAAAAAAAACACACATAAAAAGCCATTAATTTTATCATAAACTAATTATATTAATAAAATTCTCTTATTTTGAAAATTGTAATGGCTACCAAGATCGCTGGCTGACATCTCAAGATCTACATCTTCCTACTCTTACCATAAACAACTGTGCTGTCAGCAGGGCGAGAAGAGGCCAAGTTGGGGGAAGAGTTTATTGATAAACAGGAAAAAGGCCTGTGGTTGCACAGTTACAGTAGAGTTAGTGAGATTCAGCCTGTAAATCAATGCTTTCCTAAAAAAGCAAGTTCCAATAATAAACTTCTTGGCACATGACAGAGCAGAAAGATGTGGACTAGCTGGTGGTTCTGTGACGGGAACCAGTTCATCAGGTCCTCTCTGCTTTCAAAAACACATTTATGCCCCCATTTGTAGGACACTCAATGACTTCCCCCTGAAGCAGGCTGCATAGCTTCAGAAAGTATGAGGGAGCAATTGAGGGGGGGAAGAGGATCACATTTGTAATAATCTGAACAATAAAGATTTATTTAAAAAAAAAAAGAACAGTGGCATTTAGGAGCCCTGATTAGGACTATGTTGGAGGATTTTTAAATACATTATTGTATTATTAAAGTAATATTACTTTAATACATTATCCAGGATGGGGGAAATGCATATGATTCTAATTCATAATTACTGTTAGTATTTGGGTGTTTGCTTTCAAGTATATTTTTCTACTTATATTAGAAATATCTCACACAGTTGTTCATTCTCCAGGAGCACTAAGATATCATATTCCTATGGTATTCTAATTTTAATGGAAAGTATGAAGGCTATAACAGCAGGTTCATTTTAATAAACAAGATAAAATAATTTGGGGGTGTTTAGGAAATTTTCTTCCTGTATAACCATTATGCATGAATTATTATGACCAGGAGATTAATGAATGCTAAGTGATTATTTAGAGGTCATTGGCTGTAAGCCATGAATGAGAATTCTGCAAATATTTTCAACTACTACCTGGATCTTACCGAAGTCTACTTTTTCCCCCCGCACCTTTGAACATATATATACTTGCTTATTGGCCCAATAATAGCAACTCTGTTACTGCACTCATTTGCAGAAATGAAGTTGCCTGTTTTTCTTTCAGTCTCTCTGTGTGTTCTGGTGTTGGTATATTCCTACTTACACTGTTTCTGCTCTGTCTCTGCATTCATTCACTCACTAAGCCATGATGTATAAAAGTCAGTCAAGCCTTTTGCTGGCACCAAGACTATCAACCTAAATAAGAATCAACATCGCTTGGCTCTCCTGCATTTCAGCAGGGTTTCCAATTTAAACAAGGTTGAAGAAATAGGGCCTTAGTCTGGTTTTAAGGATTGGTGAATTTCTTTTTTTTTTCAGGAATTTATCTAAATTTTAATTGACTCATTAAGTTGTTGAGGAGGTAAGAAAAGCAAGTAAGCTCACACATATGGTCATTGCATCCTTAGAATTGAACGAGTATGTGAATTCTGAAATACTTGTGCAACCTTTGGGATACCCAGACAGGAACTTCCCCTATACAGTGGAGGCTACCTACCTGATTGACTCCCTTTGGAAGTCAAAACTAATAGAATTCTCATTTGGGTCCACCTGGACAAAACATCTATGTCAATATTGACAGAAATTCTACTTAGGAAACAGAGTTTGATTTAGATTAGTTGGAGCCATATATAATGAAAGTTCTGCCTAATTAACTGTAAAATTAACTTCAGCATTAAAATAAATACATGACAGTAAAATCCAGAATCTCTTCTCAAGGGGGTCAAGGTCTTTCTGGCCTATTGGATGATTCAGATGAGAAAATTGTTGGGAAACAATTAAGTATTTATATTCTTAGTACAGTGTATGAACAAGAGAGAAATTAAATCTAGGCCTTGGGACTTCTCATAGCCCTATTCCCAAGTATAATATATATATATATATATATATATATATATATATATATATATATATTCTTAAGTAAAGTATATGTGTATATATACTTTACCCAATAAACACCCCTTGCCAGAGTAGTTATTCTATCAGAATACTCAACATTTTTGGTTATGAAATTGTCAAACCTCTTAAAAGTGATGGGGAAAATGGGAATACTATATAATAAAGATGGTTAATATAACCTTTACAAGCAAGACTTATAGAATTTAAAGCATTTCTCTGGAGTTGCACAGATGGTAATGAGTCCAAATGAGTTTCAATTCAGATCTGCCTGACAGTGAAATCCTTGCTCTTTCTAGTAGTCTATCTAACACATCAAATTGCCTTAGGAAAGACAGCTCCCTGCTTGAAACCCACACTACTCCCATCCTGTGATGATCTTGTTTCTTTATTCATACCACAAACTTTTATTTAGAGCCTATCAGCCAAATGTTATATATTGGGACCACTGTTTAACAATAATTATAAGTAATTATCTTTATAGCTACCATTATTCAAAATTATAATTTTAGTATTTTTACTTATGAAGTATTCTGGCATAATGAATTACACATTAACTAATATAATAGATGACCATGTCACCACCCAGATTTAATATAAGCAAATATTGTGTCACATCAATTTTTTCATTTGAAAACCAGAATCTTGAGGAGTTAGCCACTACCTAGATGTTGGTGTATATGATTTGCATACATAGAGTTTTCATACTTTTATTACATTTGTATCTGTAAAGATCCAGTTTTTTTCTATTCTTCATAGCATGCACCTTAGGCAGATCTAACCCTTTCTAACCCTCTAAAACTTTCTGGCCCTTCATGTCTAGAGTGATCTGCTCCAGGCCTCTGCTATGGACCAACAGCAGGCCACAGAGCAGGCCCAAGCTCTCCATTCAGTGTCTGTACCACGGGAGGTTTAGCTGGGCTAAATAGACTTCACTTTCTGCTGGATCACTGGGTTCTACCTGCCTATGCTGAGGCCACTGACTTTTGCTGGAGGTCTACCTTACATAGCAGTCTTCTCTTAGAGTTCCCAACAGGGATGAGGGGATTCTATCTGTCCTGATCTCCTCCTATGTTTGAAGCCGGTACTGGGGAGATCAGAACCCACATCTGACCACCTTGCTTACATCCTCCCTTTTGCTCATCTTTGCTTAACAACAAGCCTCCATGAACAGAGGGGGGACTTCAAAAAAACAAAGGGAAACTTCCTCTGTGTGATCTGGTTCAACCTCCTGCCTATGCCTTAAGTATAGATGCAGTATATTTGTTAGATGTGTGTGTGTGTGTGTGTGTGTGTGTGTGTGTGTGTGTAATGATATGAGTCCTTTAGGTTTAATCCTTTATGTGTCAAATGGGCAAATAAGGAAATTTAGCAAATCCACCATTTCTACATATAACTTGGGTTTCAAGCCCATTTTCATCCAAACACATCAAGTTTCAGCACTTTTTCTCCAATAGGCCACTGGACAACAATCTGAAACCCCACTCACAACTGGAAATGTTTGGAGAAGATTGCTATCAATGTAAGAGCAATTCTCCCATTACCAAAGAAATGGCTTCAGCATAATCAGAATAGCACAGCAAAATTCATGACTGAACGGTGAAAACCAAAATGCCTTAGTTTAATGCTGCATAATATTATCTTTATTGTATGTAAATTTGGAATCATGGCTGAATAAGCAGTAATTGATAGAACCTATAAGAGAGATGAAAGAGCTATAGAGAATGAGAAACCCAAATACTATAAAACACCAACATTTGAACAACAAATTGGTAGAAGAGAAGCCAAGGAAAATGCAAAAGGTTGAGGGAAAGGGAAGAAGAAAAAGAATTGGAAGTGAATGGCATATAAAGTTTCTAAAGGTCAACAGTGCTACATGCTACCCAAGGTCCAGTAAGGTAATAAAATCAGTCCACTGCAACAGAACATTAAGAGGTCATGGACAGGTTTAGCAAGAATAGTTCTGATGAAGTGGTACAGTCAGAAAATACTTGGAAAGGCTAAGAAAACAAAGAGAAGTGAAAAAGTTTAAGAAATAAATTTCTTTTAGGAAAACTAGTTGAGTCCTGACCAGGTAGCTCAGTAGATTGGAGCATCATCCCAATACACCAAAGTTTTGGGTTCAACCCCCAGTCAGGATACATGCAGGAACCAACCAATCAATGCCTGAATGAGTGGAACAGCAAATTAATGTTTCACTCTATTTAAAAAAAAAAAACTAGTTGATAAGGGAAGAATAAATGTAATATAAGAGAATGTCTGCAGTCTTAGGAAGGTTATTTTTAAGAAGGGGAACTATGTCTGTTAAAACAGGTTGAAAGATAAACTGCAGTAATATCCCCAAAACTCTGAAGTTACATTGCTCCATGTCCAGTGAAGTTATCAAGGGTCTACTATGTTCATCATAGTCCCTCAGGAGCCCAGGGAAGAGGAAGTTCTATCACTTTGACTCTTAGAACTTTCAGCCATCAGTGGAAGTCATCTCCTATTATTGGCCCAAGCATGTCACATGGTCATATATGACTTCAAAGGGAACAGGAAAATACAGCTACGTAGTATGAATGGATAGAAAATATTATTTTTGAATAGGTTTATTGACTACTATGGGCAAAAGTGACTTGCCCGTACCAACCAAGTGAAAGGGAGAAGGTGAGACTGAAGACAGACTAGAGAGAGATAAATTGAAAACACATGGTTTTAGAAAGAAGAGGAGAGGGAAAGGTAGAGCAGGAGGTGATAGCTTTTGTACAAGGGCTAACTGTTATTAGAGATGGACAAGAAAGAGGTGAGGGTGGCCATAAATGGAGATGGGATGTGCAGTTCATATTTGATAACATCTGTTTTTGTTTTATGTGAAATAGGAGGCAAAATCAATGACTGGATACGGGAGTGCAAGGGTTAGAATTAGGGTACTGAGAAATTTGATGCAGGTTCAGAATTATGACTCTAGCAAATGGGAGGTGAAGGATTACACGAGGAATCTTGGGTTCCCAGCAAGTGAGTTGTTTTCATTAGATATGTTTAAAATTGCACCAATTTGGATGTTTGTTTAATTTTCTCCAGCAGGAAAGAAGGATGACCCAAAATGCTTGGATTGTTACATGTTTGGCACTTTGCTGTTGCAACAGACAGTTGAGAGGCTGAGTGTTAAGGCCATTGGCAGGAAAGAGGCTGAGGGGCTAAACCAGGAAAGTAGCTCATCAACTGGGAGGAAAGAAAGTGTTGACCAACTTCTTTTTCCCGATGAAAATGAGGACTTTTTATATTCCCTGATAACGCAAATGCCTTGGAGATACAACAGCTGTTTGTGGAAGTACAATTAAATCAAGTAAGATTTGCATGCTCTCTTTGGTAAACCTTCCAAGAGACTTCTAGCAGAACTGCTCTGTCACTGGGAGTTATTGCTATGCAGGAGGCTAACAAATCTACCCCTTTGATGAACACATGAATATGTCCTGGGAGCCTAATATATTTATCCAGCAAGAAAAGATGGATTCTAGCAAACTTAGTTTGCAATTCTGAAGACATAAATCACTTTAAGAATAATCATTAGGACTAAAGACACCAGCATAATAGAAAGCCTGGGAATCCTTTAAGAAAAATCTTTATTAGAACCAAGGAACAAATATAAATTCAGAATTAATTGTTAGAATCTAATTTTATAATAAATTCTGGATTGTGGGACATTACACCTAGGAATATTTACTTCCCTGGTTTAAAATTTCTAGCTAGAGCTAGCTATTGCAAACCTCTCAAATCTAGCATGCTGACATCCAACTGCTTTTCATTTACATATCCAAGAATGTGAGGATGATTTCTGCAAATAAAGTTGGATAGCTGAAATGATTTCATGCTCTTATTCCCATCAGGTTTTTTTTTTAGCTTGAGTCACAGGTTATTTCCTTTGCTGCTTCAGTTCCAAATCCAACTTGAATTGGACAGACTTTTTATTATCTTGTATCTCTTAAATTAGGAGGGGAAGTACTATACTTGGTGATAAAAATAGACCAGGAAAAGCACTGTATAAAAAGGCCAGCTTGGTCTGATCCTGAAAACTTCAACCAAAAAAATGTAATCTGTGCTTTAGTTACTGCCAATAAGAACTGGATCAAGTCCAGAAGGAGGTAGTTCTTTAATCAATTGTTTTTAGGAGCAAAGTCTATAACCTTCTGGCTTGAAAATCTTCAAGCAGTAAGTCTTGTAGAGGCTTGCCAAAATTGCATTATGGCTTCAAACCATCACAAATTACACTGCACTTTAAGTTTTATTACCAAGTAAGACAGCACACAAATTCATTTCCATGTCTGTTGCCAATTTAAATGAACGGCTGGTTCTTGCAGCTCAGGTAGACACCAGAGGAAATGTTGCACAGATCATTGGTGCATGGAATAAATGATAGCAGGCCCCTTGGTCATTTAATCTCAAGCAAAATTTATATTTTAAGTAGGCTTTAAAAATGTAACGTGAATTATGTTGTATAAGGATAATAATTCAAAAAAGCAACCACATTAAATGCCTACTATGTACTCAGAACCATTCTAGATGCTGTGGGTGATACAAAATGAAATGATATAACTTCTACTCTCAGACTTTTCCTGCACAATTGGTCAAAGTAAACTAACACACAGACAAATACTTAGGTCACCATGTAATTAGGGTTAAATTGCTTCATATATCCAATGCTAGGGGAAATCAAAGGGGGTGGTGGTGGTGGAAACTAGCATAGTCAAGGAAGGCAAGGTCTTAAAGCTTTGAAAGAGAAAAGAAAAATAAATGTTGCGTGCAATGAAACAATAAGAAACAACAGCACGAACTTAGAAACAGGTTACAAATGCGTGAGATAGTGAAAGTACCCATTTGACCACAGGAGGCTTGAAATAAAGGACTGCCAGAGATAAAGAACATGGTCCAAGCATGGAAAAACTTCTAAGCTTGCAGAGGATTGAATGCTGTGTAGCCATGGCGTATGGTTTTATTTTTAAATAAAATAAATAAAACCAGCAGCTTTATTAGCAGGGAAGATTGATATATTCATTTATCATCTACCTGGACTAAGTGTAATATTGTGTTAGGCTGAGTTGGGTTAGAAATAAAACCAGTCTGGGGCCAAAAATCAGCTTAGAAAAAAATTAGTAAAAAATGGCCAAGGGAATTGGAAAACAAAAACCCAAAGTCCCTTGATATAGGGAAGGGCTATGGCCAGGACAGAGGCTGAAGTGTAGAGGAGAGAAAAGGAAGACATTGATACTCGGAAGGAAGGAAGGAAGGAAGGAAGGAAGGAAGGAAGGAAGGAAGGAAGGAAGGAAGGAAGGAGGGAGGGAGGGAGGGAGGGAGGGAGGGAGGAAGGAAGGAAGGAAGGAAGGAAGGAAGGAAGGAAGGAAGGAAGGAAGGAAGGAAGGAAAGGTTAAAGATCAGAAGGTAAAGACTAAGGATTAGGAAGCTTGAAAAAGTGTATAAACTGATAAGAAAAAAGAAAACTCTGAAAGTGGAAGAGAAAAATAAACTTTAGAGAGAAGACAAAGGAATTAGGTATCCCAATAGTATGAGAAACAAAAACAACAGGAGCCTGAGGCACATATATCATGAAATGACAAGGAGAAATGATAGCAGATGAACAGGAGGAGACTGTGGGGGAAAGAAAAAATGGTAAAGCCTGGATAAATGAGCCGAGGGAATATTAAGATGTCATAGGTAAATAAATGCAAGAGGAGAGGGTGGGGGAGAAAGAGAAATAAATAACCTCTGAGAGTTAGAAAACATTCAACAACATCGCTTTTACTTCCTTACCTTCCCCTAAACCAGCACTGCCACATTTCAAACCTCAAGTGAACCCCACTAGGACAACACTTCCTGCCCAAACGCCACCTGCCCAGGCTTCTCGGGGATGTTAGACCATTTGAAGGCTTGGCTGGCTTATGACACTTCACATGCAGACTCCAGAATCTTGAATACAATGTGTTACCACTCAGCAATGTTTCATTCATTATTATTTAACATTCTATTACCTTTCCGATACTACAAGTTCCTAAAATTTCTCTCTCCATAAGCCCTCACAGTCACCCATTCTGCTGATCCCTTACTCTCCCATTACTGTGCTTTCTCAACTTCCCTTTCTCAGAATTTTAACATTTCTCAGCATCTTCCTTCAATGTCTCCTCTTACTTGGCCATCTTTTGCTGGGGGACAAAGGAAGTAAGAAGGAAGAAAGGGAGAGAGGAGTTACTCCTTCCATGCATTTACCGTTGGACCTCTTCCACAGACGTATTATATCTCATACCCCTGCCTCCTTCACTATTCAAGTTTTCTTTAATTTCCTTCTTCCACACATTTCTGTCTTATCTGAAGCTTCTTTTCTTCAAAGCATTTTGCTCTTCAAAACTGGACTATCTGGGCTCTGCCTCCATACCAGTATGAACACTTTTATCATTTTTAACAAAAAACCCCCAAAAAACTGTACCTCCTTTTAGCAGAAACTCTCTTCCCTCTTTCTTCTATATCAGAATTCCTGGTGGCAAGCACTAGTATTTAACTCTGGTGATTAGGGCAGAAAGGAACTTATTAAAAGACTACTGAGTGATTGACAGAATCTTTGGAAATGCTGAAGGACCAGACTCGAGGCCAAAGCTTCCAGAAACAGCAGCCACACCAGCCTTTAAGGACAGCCTGGGGCAACTGCTGCTTCTGCCACTGACCCTACTGAGCACAGCTTCGGTTCCTGCCAAGCACTCAGCTCTACTGCAGGGATAGATTGCCAACACCAATGCCTCTTCTGACCAGAGGCTAAGTCCTGCTGCCGCCGCGGTCCCCAAAACCCAACTGCTTTTGCTTCCTCCTTTCCCAGAAATATGGATACACACCAATCTCTTCCCCCATATTGCTCGGAATTAAATATGACATGAGCACAACTGGCTGGTGAAGCCCAATAGGTACTTGGGCACATCAGTTGACTAAGAAAAGGAAAGATATAAATAATCTATAATAATAAAAGTGTAATATGGTAATTAGGCTGGACATCCTTCCAGATGTCCTTCCGGATGAAGCAAGGACTATGAGGGCCGAGGCAGCCACCCTGGCTGCGAGGGCTGAGCCCCTTGCATGAATTTAGTGCATCGGGCCTCTAGTAATAAATATAAAGGAAAATCATAATCATTAATTCTTGACACACAGAGTGATGTAATTTTTATTTGCCTCCATTTGAATGGCAGTCACATCCAGAGCCCAACATATCTGTGGCTCCACTACTGCTGTGTACTTCCAGGATGAGTAAAGACATTCTCAGCTATCAACTAGCACACATAGATTGGAATTTGTTTTTTAAACTGACGCCTAAGTCAGCTTCTTCCAGGCTGCACCCATATGCTACTCCAGATGTTGTGCCTGTTTCATTTTAGAAGCTATTATAACTGCCTCATTTTTGCTTCCAGAACATCTATGCCTACATGGTAATAATTCCTGCAGTCAGAGACATTTGAAAAATGCTATAATAGTGAAATGATGGTTTTTAAAATTTGCATAAGTCCTATCAATTCATGGCTCATGTTTTCCTTAATATACATGCTATACGAGCATCAAGCCAACACAAAGCATTAATCTGAGCCCCACTCATTTTAAACTCAATCACCATTGGTGACTCTTTGTTTCTACTTCTATTTCTGTCCTCTCACTAGAATGCCTTTTTCATTCAACTCAAATTTATATCTATCAGCTCCTTCCAAACTGAATTCAAGATTACCTATTCCAAAAGCCTTCTTCAATTAAACACACCTGATCCTGAACTCTGTTTGTCCTTCGCTTTTGTGAATGTGATGCTTGCATTGGTTTAATGCCATTTTCTATGTGTATGTTTTCTCCCCTGCTAGGGGAAGGCTCCTAGAGAGAAAGGGTCATAACTTCTGTTTCTTGTATATGCCCCTGCTCCTAGCCAGAACTAAATCTGAACTACCCTTGATGTAGGGGCCCAGGACATGCCCCCAGAGGGAAAGGATAGACTTGGGTAAAGGCAGAAAGTGCAAAATGCAATCCCTTCTTCTGATAATCATTTTAAAACTTCATTTTATCAACAGTGAAAGTATATGCCATGAGGAACTAACTATTGTTAGTTATCCTACACTGTCATCTTTAAAGAGGATGAGAAATGATGGGAGCCACATATGCAGCAGGCAACAGCTAAATTATTTAAACAGAAAGGCACCATGTGGAGGAATTTCAGCACTGAATCTCCGTTGTGATCTATGACAGGAAACTTACCACACATCTTGATAAACTGTCATAACCCAAGTTACTAAGAGAATAAGTTGAAGAATATTTCATCGCACAAATACAAAGAATGTGTTCACTTCATGGGAATTAAATTTTACCAAGCTAATGGGTTTTATTTTTGTAAATTATCTGGCCATTTTTCATTGCAAATAATTTGTAACTCTTTTCAAAACAGAGTATTAAAATGCAATTTTTATGATACAATAGGAAATTTGAACTTCAAGGATATATTTCAATACTTGATGTGTGTTTTTTTGTGTGTGTTTTTTTGTTAATTTGGAGGACTGTGATAATAGTATTATAGTTGTATTTTATCAAGAATCCTTGTCTTTTTGAAGTGATAAAAAGTGCTATAAGCACACTAGTTTAATTATTATAACAAAATTATGTAAAGTAGATGCTGTTCTGCTAATTTTACAGATGAGAAAATGTGTTTAGAAAGGTTGAGTTTCTTACCCAAAGTCACACAGCTAACAACTGACAAATTCAAAATCTAATCTGAGAACTATTTGATACCAAACCCCATGTTCACAACCACAAAGACAAACTGTCTGCTTTAACACAACCCCAAAATAAAAAATTCCTTTGTTGTAGGAGATTTTTATTCAGCTGCTCACAATTACAATTTGATGTCATGCCCTTCTACTAAAAGACACTCAAGGGGATATAATTTACTTAAGAAGGCAAACTATTCACCAAATATATCAATCATCTAGGACTGATGATATTGCCAAGGGGACAAAAGTTTATATATATATATATATATATATATATATATATATATATACATATATACTATATATATATATATATCTCGTGTGTGTATATATATATATCGTGTATATATATATATCATACATTACTATTCATATATTCTTATAGAAAATATTTCTGGTTGGGTTCATCATCTCATTATTTCCCATATACATCCAACTAGTGAGTATATACTGCCTAGAAAATTGTAAAAATTAATTCAATTAAGCAAATATTCATTTAATAACTTTTATACTTCAAGCCCTGTGTGTGAATCTAAATATCTAGTATATAAGTTAGTTACTGCTTTCCCTCCCCACCTTCTCCCCCCACCAAAAAAAGAGCTTAGAATCTAGCTACTGAGAAAGGCTAGAAAAATGACCATAATAAAATATAAAAAGTTCTTTGAGAAAGGAGCAAATTGTTATTTGGAGTTTGAAAGACAGAGATTACTTTGAGTTGGGAGAATTACAAAAGCTTCATGGATAATAGTCAAGATTAACTAGATTTCAGCATTGTATTAGTGAGGGTATAGACTGAACTTCTGTAACACAGATACTTCCAAATACATTGTAGGAAAGCAGTGAGGTATCTTTTGTCTTGTTTTTATTTAATATCTCTTTATTTTTTGATAGTTTTAAGAGTTTTCTATAGAATACTTGCACATCATTTCTTACATTTGTTTCTAGAGAGTTGATACTTTTATGTTATTATAAAAGATATTTTTATTTAAAAATTTCAGTTTCTCCCTGTTGATGCTACAGGGAAATATAATACATTTTTGGATGTTGTCCTTGTATCCAGCAAACTTGCTAATTAAACTTATTATTTATAATAATTTGGAAAGCAGGGAGTTTTGTTAGTTATTGAAACATCACAATATCTGGGCCCATTACTGGTTGCTTAGGCCAGTGTTTCCCAATCTTCTCTCATGATGAGAATCACCTGGTGGAGTTGTTAAAACACAGATTCCTGAATCCCAACTAAGAAGTGCTAAACTAGAATTTTTGAGAACATATAGGTAAAATTGCATACCTAACTTAGTGCTCTGTGTATAAAATCTGTCTTAGAGCACTAGTTAAGTATACAATTTTACCTATATGTTCCCAAAAATTCTAGTTTAGCACTTCTTAGTTGGGATTCAGGAATCTGTGTTTTAACAACTCCACCAGGTGATTCTCATCATGAGAGAAGGTTGGGAAACACTGGCTTAGGCAATACATTTCCCCACAAATATGCTAGCTTTCTAATCTATTTGCTTCCAGTCAGTTCCATGTAAGAGCAACCACAGCCAGAGCTCTCTAGTTGTTTTAAGTCTGTCCCTTTCTTCCGTTAGTCTCAGGCTTCTGTGCTCATTGTCCTCAGTTTCATGATGGCAGCTTGCACCCACCTGAGACAATGTGCTGGACAGGACTCCTAACCGATCTTCACAGCTAGAAATCCCTGGGCAGCAATCTTTCCTGCCATTTAGTGCACAGAAGAAGTTGGCTTGTTCAAGCTGATGAGACCCTAAACCTCTAAACTCCCACATTAGTGTGTATGCCATAGGCACAGGGAGACTCCCTCAGCAAACTTTTATTACCTCTCATCTCTGCCTCCCATCAATCCTTGCCTAAAGTCATTTTTCTTGTGTAGTAGTTTCTAAAAAGATCTACAAGCAGCCAAAAGTCACCGACATTCTGCCTTTTCTAATCATGTTACCCCAGAAGAAAGTGTGGCCTTTCAATAGAAAATGATCAAATGTTTCAAACAGAAGTTAAAGCGCCTATCCAGTTTCTGTACATCAGGGAGCACCTAAAGACCAGATCACTCACCAGTGCAAGCAGAGTTCATAGGACTGAGAGAAGAGAGGCTATGGGCCTGTGTGGTACAGTTCACAGAGAGTGTTTGTCTCTCACAGCTGCAAAACTTGCAGTTGGATGTTTTCTGGTTTTCACGTCTCATGCTCTGGATCACTGATGCAATCCAATCCAATAACTGTCATAATAGAAGTTTTCTGCTTTTGTGAGGTCTGTAGTTTACAGGTTACTTGGGGTTCCTGAAGCAGGGGAGACCACAACTTAATAGAGAAGCAGAAAAAAGGCAAGAGTCAAAACTAAGGGGCAAACTGAGGATCATCTAGCATGTCTGCTTTAGTCTTTTCACAAGCATAATGTGTTGCCACAGCTCAACAAGGTTTGTAGCCACACATCCTACCTAATAAGAGAGTAATATGCAATTGATGATCACTCCAACACACAAGATGGCTGCCCCCATGTGGACCCAAAATGACCACTACAAAATGGTCAGCAGGGGAGGGCCATTGGGAAGGGCCAGATCTGCAAGGGAGGGCAGTTGTAGGCAATCATGCCAGCAGGGGAGGGCAGTTGGGAGGGACCAGGCCTGCATAGGAGGGCAGTTGAGGGCGATCAAGCCTTCAGGATAGGGCAGTTAGGGGTGACCAGGCTGGCAGAGGAGGGAAGTTGGGGGCAACCAGGCCTGCAGGGGAGGGCAGTTAGGGGCAATCAGGCTGGCAGGGGAGCAGTTAGACATCAATCAGGCTGGCAGGCAGAAGCAGTTAGGGGCAATCAGGAAGGCAGACAGGCAAGCAGTTGGGAGCCAGCAATCCTGGATTGTGAGAGGGATGTCTGACTGCCTGAGGATCAGGCCTACACAGGCAGTTGGACATCCCTCCAGGGGACTCAGGTTGGAGAGGATGCAGGCTGGGCTGAGGGACACCCCCCCACCCATGTGCACAAATTTCGTGCACTGGACCTCTAGTGATAAATATAATATATCCGACATGCAGAAGTTACTCAGTCGTTGGTACACACTACTAAGACTTGTTCTAAAAGAGAAAGGGAAGGACTGGGAGGTTCTTGTGCAGTAATATAAAATATGAAATCTGTGCCTTAGTAAAATAAACATGTGCCCGGTTGGCATGCTCAGTGGTTGAGCACTGTCCTATGCTCCAGGAGGTCACAGTTTGATTCCTGGCTAGGGCACATGCCTGGGTTGTGGGCTAGATCCCAACTGTGGGGTATGCAGAAGGCAGCCAATCAATGATTCTCTCTCATCATTGATGCTTCTATCTCTTTCTCCCTTTCCCTTCTCTGAAATCAATAAAAGTATATTTTAAAATAAACATGACAACTGTGAAGAGAATGATTAGAAGTGCAGAGAGAGAAGTTTCAAAGAAACCTGAAATCAGTTTATGGCACAAAGAATGGTAAAGAAAGGGTTGGATGTAAGAGGATGAAAAAACATGTAGAGCTTAAAAATCAAGTCAATCTAGTAGTCAACGAGCTCTTACTCTGTCTGAATAACTGAAAGAATAAGGTACCATTATGAAAAGTAAGGACATTAGGTAGAAGTCTATTTTGGAAGTAAATTGCAATTAAGCAGCCCATGAATAGATAGCAAGCACAAAACCTTAAATAAAATTCTAAAATCTGTGATGTAGGCAAAGGTTTTCAGTGAAGATTCAGAAGTCATACAAAATGAGATGATGTTTACTGGTCAGGGCACATATAAGAATCAACCAATGGAATAACAAGTCAATGTCATTCTGTCAATGTCATATTCTCTCTGTCTCTCTCTCTCACACACACACACTTCCTTCTCTCTCTCTCTCTCTCTCTCTCTCTCTCTCTCTCTCTCTGTCTCTCTCTCAAATCTCTAAAATCAATTTTTTAAAAGAATGCAGAAATCATTTGATGCTGTGTTTGACACCTAACCCCATAACTGGCACATAGAAGAACTGAATAAATATATACCAGATGAATGAAAGAATGAGTAGTTCTTTCCCAGGGACACTAGTCAGTGACAATTTAAATCAGAGTTGGAGAATCAATGGCAGAAATGAGAGGAGAACAAAGAGAAAGACAGTGATGTAAGAGTGAATGCGTGGGAAGTGTCTGCTCATGGAGTCCAGGTAGAGAGGAAAGGCAAGTAAAGTGAGAGGAGATAGAGATTAAAAATTGCAATAAAAATAAAATGCAGTTTGAGGGGGAATGAAAGAGATATTTGGGGAGAATTTTTAATCAGAAAGAGCTATATTTCTGTACATAAGACTTTGAAAACAAAGAAGTCCCAACTGAAAGCAGTGTTGAGACCTGGAGGAAAGATGTTTAATAATAAGCTGGTGAAATTGAGAAATTTTTAAATAAATTTACTTATTTTACCATGTCAAAGGTACATGAAGTTTCAGCATAACAGTCATCATTTTTAGTAACTAAACTCTTAGCAATAAGTAATAAATTGTCCCACTCAGTATAATTAAAATGCAGAAATAGAACTATAAAAAAAATCTTATACCAGTATAATCATTGAGTTGACTTAAGTTGAGTAACAATTTAACTAGAATTCACCACAAATAGTATCTGATTAGGTGATAAGGGCTTATATGGGGGGGGCGGGGGGATCTAGTAATATTTCATGTCATCTTGAGACAAATTTATATAGCTCCTTTAAAAATCTTCAAGGTTAAAACTATTCATATTATAATGAAATGCTAAAATGAAGAATGGCTTATTGGCAAAAGCATTATTAACAACATATTAAGAATGGTGTATGTGGAGCAAATATTGAAGAATCTAGATTTTTAAAATAATTTCGAAGACCTCAAAAAATCACTTTGTCCAGATGGAAAAAAAAAAAATACTAATTTTTCCAAAAAGTTAATGATGTAATCCCCTTCTAAATTTTATTAGAAGGATCCAAGGTAGAAATAGTCCCTATAACAAAGAGTATATATAAAAGTGCTTTTCTTTATGTGTATGTACATGTACACCCAGGACAGTATATCAGACATATGTACCTACTCCTTACTCTTGCAGAGAGATTCATGCCAATTAAATAATGATCTCAAAGCCTTCGGAACATGAAAAGGAAGAGGGAAGCAAAGAGAAGCCATTATGTGCTGGAACTCCAATGTTTCACATCTGTTCTCTCATTTACCAACATATGCATCCAGTCTGTCTCATCGTTTTAAGGTTCTTTCTGTTTTGCCACACTACTTACCCATGTGATTGTAATTATTAGCACCCGTCCATAAATATGCATTAATTATTCAGACTCCAGGCACTGGAAATAAAAGTATCTGTGTTTGAAGAACACATGGTCTACTAAGAGCACGCAGTTCCCCACCAAAGACTTGTATGCAAACAATGACAGCACTTTGTGGAGAAGGTAGGTGCAAAGGGCTGTGGCACGAGTGCCCAATTCCAGGCAGAGGGGTTCTGGAAGCCCCCGGACACATATCAGGCATTTAAACAGACTTCAAAGGATTAGTTCAACTGGTGGGCACTGGGGAAAAGGATTGACAGGCAGAGAGAACAAGCTGGGCCTATGTTCTGGGAGATGCAAGTTTAGTAGTTCAGGAAGGGGGATAAGAAGACGACAAATACGTGGTAAGTACAGGTTTATTGCCAATATCTACTACCCCTGGACCTGAGGGTTCCAGGGTATATATATTTCCCTGGATAAGCCCACCATGAAGTTGTTTCACTTCTGGAATTGTTTGCATGACGTGTATCATTCCCATGTCTTATTTTTAGAATTCACAGAAGCATTCAGCATTGAGAGCTCTTATTTTATAAGGTTTCTTGTTGGATGGCAAATTATGGTATCTTATTAAAATTCAGAAATAGAATACTATCTGAGTACAGTAACTCAGGAGAAATTGGCCATCTAACCTTTAACTTTTGGATTTCTGAAAAGTTATAGAAAGCTCACAACTGCAAAAAAATATATATAAAATAAAATGTATAATAGAAAGTTGTTAAACTCAGGTATACCAAACTTTCGTTGCTACTTCACACAAACTTTAAGAATTGGTACACAATCTCAAGGAGTCTAGTTGTAGTTATACTACAAAGTACTTTGTTTCTGAAAAGTGTGTTTCTTTGTTATTTAAAATGTAGGAGCTGTAAAATATAGCCTTTTTAATAACATTACATTTTAAAATTGTCTCTACCAATTTGTTATAATCCTCACCTGAGGACATACTTGGAAAGGGTTGCCAGTTTGATTCCGAGTGAGGGCACAAGCTCAGGTTGCAAGTGAATCCCCTGTAGAGGGCGAGTAGGCAGCAGCTGATCAACACTTCACTCTCACATTGATGTTTCTCTGACTCTTCCTCTCCTTCTCTCTCTTTAAAAAAAATCAGTAGAACACTTTTTAAATGTGTAGATTATAAATAACATTGACCTTGTAACCATATACAGCAAAACAATCTTGCACCATGAGAGTTTCTATCAAAAGGTCAGCAATCAAAGGTTACAACTGTAAACCCGCTTCCTGGACCAGGCCAGCCTCAGACCAGACACTACATGCCTCCTCCCAGGGGAGCAGATGCAGCCCAGGGTCTGGACAGGCCAAGCCTCTGTGTGTATTTGAGTAATTCAATGTCAGCACCTTGAGTAGAGAGATGATCACTGTGAGATACAATAACTCTTAAATCTCTCCTAGAAAAAAAAATCATCTAGTGCTTTTCAGCAGATTTAAGCTAGGGTGTCAAGTAAGCAATATAAACACAAAAATAACCTAAGGATTTGAATAAATTGTAAAAGTAGAGCTAGTGGAGAATTTAGGAAAAAGAGAGCAGCCTTGGGTATTAAGTAGACAAATCATCAAAGTAAGCATCTCCTATATGGTACTTCTGAGATGTTATCTTTTATTACCTTCTGAGATGTTATCTTTTATTACCTTTTATTATTTTTATAAAATTTACCAATTCAGTTAATACACAGAACCTTCATTTTTATCAATATCATCCTCTAGACTAGTGGTTCTCAACCTTTCTAATGCTGCGACCCTTTAATACAGTTCCTCATGTTGTGGTGACACCCAACCATAAAATTATTCTTGTTGCTACTTCATAACTGTAATTTTGCTACTGTTATGAATTTTAACGTAAATATCTGTGTTTTTCAATAGTCTTAGGTGATCCTGTTAGTGGTTCTCAACCTGTGGGACCTCCAGACAAAGTCACAGTGGCAGGAGCCACTGCTGTAGAGTCTAAGACCATAGGAAAACACAGCTATTTACATTATTATTCATAACAGTAGCAAATTTACAGTTATGAAGTAGCAATGAAAATAATTTTATGGTTGGGGGTTACCACAACATGAGGAACTGTATTAAAGGGTCGCATCATTAATAAGACTGAGAACCACTGCTCTAGACAGATACTGTAGACACTTTAGAAAATATTCTATGAAAATCTACAAGGACGTTGAAGACATATGACTCTTCCTCCCCCCCGCCCACCACCACTTCCATTAAGAAGACAGAGTTCTTTCAAGCCCTATAAGAAGCTGACCATATGTGGGATTCCCTGGGATAGCACCACAGAGGCAGGCAGGGAGGGATTTTTAATTCTCCTAGAGCAGACTTGAGAATTGAACCTGAATCTAATATGTGAGCTTTAATTTTTGGAATAAGAATAGTCTATACTAGGGGTGTCGAACTCAATCAGAGAAGGGGCCAAAATCTAAAATCCAGCCTAAATCACAGGCCGAATGGTTTACTGAACAGTCATAAACTGTCATTGTGATGGAAATGCAGCGGAGTGCAGTGATGACAGCGCGGTGCGGGCCACATTGCAAGGCCTGGCGGGACGGATTTGGCCCGCGGACCTTGTGTTTGACACATGTGGTCTATACTAATAAAAGGGTAATATGCTAATTAGACCAGATGTCTTCCAGACATCTTTCCAGACAAAGTCACAGTGGCGGGGGCCAAGGCAGAGTGGTTAGGGGCAATCAGACCAACAGGGAAGCAGTTAGGGGCATCAGCCAGGCATGCATAGTGGTTAGAGTTGATCAGGCAGGCACATAGAGTGTTTAAAAGTGATCAGGCAAGCAGGCAGGTGAGAGGTTAGGATCCAGTGGCCCAGATTGCAAGAGGGATATTCGACTGCCAGTTTAGACCTGAGGGATCAGGCCTAAACTGGCAATCAGACATCCCCTGAGGGTTCTCCCGGGTTGAAGAGGTTCAGGCTGGACTGAGGGACCACCGCCCCCATGCAGGAATTTTCATGCACCAGGCCTCTAGCATATATATAAAACAATTTTTAGTGTGAAGTTTTATGGCTCAGTGAAATGCATGCCTTCTAATATGCTTGGCTAAAAAGAAGCTACAGAGCACAGTACGAAGTATGAGGAATTTGGAGTTTCCAGTGTCTCCAGGGGTAAGTGAATTAGCCTCTCTGGGGCTTAATTTCTTGGTATGTTTTTTTAAAGTGGAAGTACCAATTTCCATCACAAATAAATGTAGTCAGAATACAATGTGGCATTATGCTTAAAGGTGAAATCTAAATTGAAAAGCATTAAGTGGTAGTTGTTACTAGTTCTAAAAAATGCCTCCTTGTCATGTTTCCTCTGCTGTGTCATAGGCAGCTGAGCCCGCTCACTGTTCTTCTGTAGCACTTGTCTGGCCTTCGCATCTCCTCTCAGTTGTGGCCAAATTTACTTCCTCATTCTCCCCATGGAGGTCAGGAATTTATTCTGTTCCTGGTTTTCTCTGAGTCCATAGGAGCAAAGCATATAACTTTGCTCCTGTTGCTTCTTCTTGGCTCTGAGATTTGTCATCTCTACTAAAGCTGGGTTACATTTCCCTAAAATAGTCCTCTGCCTAAGTTATTGTAGAGTGTCCAGTTATCGCCTTAACACTCAGCTTGCAAATTGTACCTTTTTTTTTTTATCATCTCTGTAAGTCTTTCTACTTTTGAATTTATTCACAATGGAAGTCAGTTGCAGCTCATAATATGGTAAATTCCTTTACTAGAATTCAATAAGTTCTGAACAAAAGAAACAGAGGCAAAGTTGCAAAATCATCATCATCATCATCATCCAAACTCTGTCAGTGGTTATACATCAATTGAATGTGAAAATGAAAATTCAGCTCTCCCATTTAGGAAGAAATTGGGGAACCATCGGCTCCACCTTTTGCAACCTGAAGATAAAGAACCAGGTCCCACGTTGGACAGAACAGTATGGAGCATCCTGAATTATACATATTTTAACTGAGCTGTGACCCAAATGCAGCAAGCTCCCTATGTGCATGGAGCTTCTCCTACCTACAAGTATCAAATGAGACCAGGCCAAACATTTAGTTCTTTTTAAAGCCACTGTGCCTATCTTTGATATGCAATGGACAGTGAATGTTTGGGGAGAAAAGGAAACTACCATGAACACGTGCCATCTTACACTTCACAAAACATATATCACATCACAATCTCTTTTGATTTTCACACATTTCAAATGATCTTGAGGGAGAGTGAGCACACATTGTCTCTACTTTCAAATGAGGAAATTGGAGCTGCAAGATTTTCTCAGAGTCCTACAGGCAGTAAATGGAAGATTCTGACCTCAAATCCACTTCTGACCATAAAATCCATGCCCTTAATTTTTAATTTCATAGAAAAGTTTTTAAATTACTACCTAATCCTAATATATAAAAGCCCAGGGTTCATAACATCCAAAACAAGTGAAGGCTCGAATGACCAGCAGTTGCTGAGGGTGCCCTGACCCAGCACTGACTGCTGAGGGGGCTGCAGATCAGGCCCAAAGAGAGTCCTGGAGAGAGAAGCAGAGTCTAATCTGTAGCCTCTGTAACAGCTCTTGATCAGCACTTGCTTCTCTCTTTGTCTTGGGCCTGGCCAGCAGCCATGACTCTCTTTCTCTTGGGCCTCTGCTAGGGCTGCTGATCAGACCTGCCTCTCTGATCAAGGCCATTGATAGGCCCAAAGATGCTGACTGAGAAAACTGACAAATCAGAACCAAAACTGACTAATCAGAACCAAAACTGTGAAGGCAGAACCTAAGGTGGGGGCTGAGAAGGGGTTTTAAGGGCAACAGCTATTTAGTGTAAGGTGTAAGAAAGTGGTTCAATTTTTTAATGACCTATTTGGCAGTATAGTGCATATGGCTGGCTATCAATCCAGATATTGGGATTATGTATTTTTGTCTGCCAAGAGCATCTCCTCCTGATGAAAAAGGCTACCTCCCTCCCCCGATTTAAGCAATCCTATCCTATAGAATCTATATATACTACTAAAAGGGTAATATGCTATAGGATCGGGCCTAAACTAAAGGTGGGACATTCTCCCAAGGGGTCACCAATTGGAGTGGGTGCAGGCTGGGTTGAGGGTGCCTCCTCACCTACCCCCATGCACAAATTTTGTGCACCTGGCACTAGTATTTTATAATAAAGTGGTGATTAACAACACAGGTTTTAGAGGCAAGCAACCTCTAAATGTCTGAAATCTGTGAATGCAGCCACTTTGCTAGTTAATAACAAGTTGCATGGCCTCATGGAGTTATGTAACCATTGCATTCCACCTTGGTTTACTTATCTAAATATAAATGACAATTTAGACGTCTCATTGAGCATGTGAGAACCAAAGAATATAACATATGTAAAGTCCTCAGCACTGTGACTAGCATGGATGAAGTCACAAATTGGAGTTGTTATTCATTTGTCGTCCTTAGAAATTCAGTTCACCCTCAAACAACACAGATTTAAATTGCACAGGTCCACTTAGATTTAGACTTTTTTTCCCCAGTATTTTCTCTTCTTTATGATTTTCTTAATAACATTTTCTTTCCTCTAGCTTACTTCATTGCAAAACTACAGTATATAATATATAACTACGCAAAATATGTGTTAATACATTGTTTATGTTATCAGTAAGGCTTCCTGTTAATAGTAGGCTATTTGTAGTTAAGTTTTGGCAGAGTCAAAAGTAATACACAGCTCTGGCCAGGTTGTTCAATTCATTAGAGGGTCATCCTGATACCCTAAGGCTGTGGGTTCCATCCCTGATCAGGGCACAAGCAAGAATCAGCCAATGAATGCATAAATAACGGTAAGTAGAACAACAAAAATATATCTCTCTCAAATCAATAAAAAATAAATAAAAACAATAAGAAAAAGCATAAGCAGGTTTTTAACTGTGTGCAAGTTGGCATCCCTAACTCCCACATGGTTCATCGAGGGTCAACTGTACTTAGTGTAAAACTTTCATTAAAAAAATAATAATAACCAAATCATTCTCCTTGTGTATGTTTAGTATGTGTATAGTACATATAAACACAGGCTATGTTCCCATGTAGAGTCCTTAAGATATTTTCAGGGGCACCGAAACCGGTTTGGCTCAGTGGATAGAGTGTCGGCCTGCGGACTGAAAGGTCCCAGGTTCGATTCTGGTCAAAGGCATGTCCCTTAGTTGCGGACACATCCCCAGTAGGGAGTGTGCAAGAGTCAGCTAATCGATGATTTTCTTTCATTGATGTTTCTAACTCTCTATCCCTCTCTGTAAAAAATCAATAAAATATATTTTTTAAAATATATTTTCAGGGGCCAAAATTTTTATAGCCCTGCTATTCAACATGCAAACTAGCAGCAGCAGCAGCAGCAGCTTCACCTGTGAGCTCACTAGAAATGTACAGCCTCAAGGCCCACCCAGGCTTGATGAATCATATCTGCATTTTAACAAGAATCCCAAGGGATTTGAATGCACATAACAATTTGAGACGTACTGATCTCCAGCCCTGTGGTAGAGACCTGAGTGGAGATGTAGGGCACAGGCACCAATATTTGTCAAATTCAAAGTGAAAAGGGTGTGCATTGTGTTCAGCAACAGTCTCTGAAACCACTCACTCAATAGCTAGTCTGTAAGGTGTTTGGTTTCATTAACTTATCATTGATTTATCATTCTTCCTCAATGCTACCATTCTATTCTCAACCCAGGAGAATATATTTATACACACTTACGAGATCAACACAGCCTGGAAGCTCGTGCTGGTAAAAATGTTCTAAAAGCCTTCTTTTCAGACCTCCCTGTTCCCATTCCTTATCCCAGTTCAACCCAAAAGGGCAGCAACTGCTGAGAATAAATGTGAAATCTACTAAAATTATATCAAGAAAAAAAATTGTATATTTTACTGAGGTTGGAAGGGAAGGTAACGTTTTTAAAGGTTAAATTAGGCAAATTAATTGAAAACAGAACAAGTAAAAATCAATCCTCCTTGCTGAGAGTAAAGAAGCACAATTTTCCAGTTATTGGATTTTGTATGCTCCTTTGTAGCTCTCCCTAAGGTATAAGACCCTTTGTGACCGGCGGAGACCAGGACTTCATTATTTTTCTTAAATTCCTTCAGTGTCATGGCTATGTGGCTCCATGGCCTCTCAGGGTTCTGGTGGTTAGAACAGACTGCAACAGTACAGAGAAGACTTACATAACCTAGGGCAACCACCACACCGCAGCCAAAAGGACTTCAATACTGAGGACTTTCTAAAACAAGAAAAGGTCATTTGTCAGCAACAATGAGAATGTTGTTATAAAACAGGAACTTAAGATTTACAGGGTAGAAATGTTCCTGAATTTCACTCATGGACATTGGAAGCATAAAGCTTATATTTCGGCCCTATTTTCTCCAGGTGTTACTATGAGCAACTCTTTAGCTGCTGTATTTGTTTCTTCTTCTACTATGGATATGTGTTATTAATTCTTATACACTAGACTAATTAATATATATTAATTAGTACACACGCACAAACACACATACACATAGAGTCCTAGAACAATTCATCAGTAAATAAATCTCAACTCATACTTCACATCTTATATGACATTTTAATTAAAAATGTACCATAGTTTTATTTACTGAATATAAAATGTAAAACTATAAGGCCTTTAGAAGAAAAATAGCAAAAAATTTGTGTGACACCAGGTTAGGCAAAGATTTCTTAAATTTTATCCCAAAAGCATGAAACAAGAGATAGTATGAATAACTTGGACTTAAAATTTTTTTAATGTCTTATTCTGAAAAAGACACTATTAAGAAAGAAAAACCATGAAATAGGAGAAAACTTCTTAAATTACATATCTGACAAGTCTTGTAACTAGAATATGTTGAATTCTCAAAACTCAAGCTCTGGCCTGGTGGCTCAGTTAGTTGGCTAGTTGGCACGTGGTCCCATATTCCAAAAGGTTTCGGGTTTGATCCCCACTCAGGCAGTGTTAGCAAGGCAGGTGCTCACAACTATAACTCTGGTGAGAATGCAAATGGCACAGATACTTTGAAAAATAGTTTGGCTGTTTCTTATAAAGTTAAACATATAATCATAGGTAATTTCCTAAGAGAAACATAATTTTTATTCACATATATTGAGATTCCATTTGTGTAATATTCTAGAAAAGGTAGAATTTAGGGATTAAGAACAGAAGAGTGGTCGTCAGGGTGTGTGGGGAGGGGAGGAAAAACTACAGATGTAGCACAGAATAAGTTTTTTGAGGGTTGGGGTGTGATGACATAGTTCTTTATTTTGATTATGTTGATAAATAGACAACTTTATGCACTTGTGCAAAGTCATAGGAACTGAACTATGTACCACAGAGAGTAAATTTTATCATATACAATTTAAAAATTAATTTAGAAAAACAAGCACTGGAGAGGAAGAAACAAAATTGTTATTTTTATGTTATATAATAAAAAAGAATCTCTAAAAACTTATCTTGCCTAATAATAGACAACGTGCAAATTAACCATACCTCAGCTCCTCAGCTATGCCACCAACCAATCAAGAGTAATATGCAAATTAACCCAATGAAGATGGCAGTTAATTTGGATATTCAGCCACTGAGTGATGGGGGGAGGGGAGGGGTGTTGCGGGGGGGTGCTTGCATTGGAGTCATGTGATGACACAGACATTCTGGTGGAAAAAGGTGGTTCTGGGGCCTGAGCGGAAAGGGGTTGGGCCAGAGTGGAAAGGCAGTGCCAGCAGCCAGGGAAAGGAAAGCCCATTCTAGCACAAATTTTTGTGCTTGGGGCTTCTAGTTAGAAATAATAAGAGTTTAGCCAGTTAGATAACTAAAAGAAGATCCATATACAAAAATAAATTGGATTTCTCTATACCAAGAGATGTCACTGCTAGAAAATATAAATTAAAAACAAGATTATATAGGGTAAATTTGTATACAAAAAGTCATTAAATGTGGAAAAAATTAATATAAATAAATGGAGAAACCTACCATGACAAGTATAATGGCCAATTTTATATGTATGCTACTCAACAGTTTTCAGTTATTTTTATCAAATACTAATCTAGGTGTTGCTATGAAGATATTTTATTAAGTCCATATTCAGCTGACTTTAAGTAATGAAGGTTACCCTGAATAATTAGGTGGCCTGATTCAATCAGTTCAAAAGCCTTCCAGGCAATGTTGAGACTTTCCTGAAGAGGAAATCCCACCTGTGGACAGCAGTTTTAGTGTGTCCCAAGAGCTCTGGCCTGATCTTCCTCATGGCCTGCCTGTGACATTGCACTTGCCTCACCAGTCACACAATCATGTCAGTTAATTCCCTGCAATAAACCCCTTAATAAATATCTCGTGCTGGTTCTGTTTCTCTGAGTGAATGCTGACTAGCAAAAAAAGAAGGCTGCATTTTATAAAGCATCTATTTTCCCCTAAATTATTTTTGGATTGAATACAATTTTAAACAAATTCCTCTTCTTAAGTCACTTGAAAGACTTACCCTAAAAAAAATTTTTTTTACAAAAGTATGAAAGCTCAAGAATTGCCAAGATACTCCTAAGGAGTAAGCACAAAATGGGAGCTTTGCCCTTTTAGAGCTCAACACTTATTGTACAGAACAATTAGAACAATGTGATATTAAAACAGGGAATTTCAAAAGAAAATTTGACAGAATGGAACAGAAGAGAGCCCAGAAACAGACATCTAGATGCAGGGAAACATGATTTATGAGTGCCATCACGGAGCACTGTGGAAACGAATGTGCTGTTTCACAGAACCATCTCAGTGAATCTGAGAAATAGGACACTGAGTGGAACTGGCAAGTCCCAGATAAATGTATACAGTATAATACTACTTTTATAAAATTCAGAGCAACAAAATGAAATATCATTTCTAAAAAAAAAACACAAAAAAAAACCAACAAAGTTGATATACACATAATTCAAGATAATAATCACCTCTGAAAGGGAAGTAAGGGAGCAGAGAAATATATTCAATGGCACTGATAATGTTCTTGTTCAAAGGTTAGTTGATGATATCAGAGATATCAAAATATTTACCAAATGATAGAATATAATTCCAAATCAATTAGAACAGAAGAAGCCAGGAATGACCTGAATAACTCAAAGAGTGCACACCCAGTGACCAGTAAGTAGTTCTAGCAGGTTTTATCACTGCTGTTCATTCTATTATTATGTGTACTAATACATAACTTTTACACATTTTATAGATCTTAAATAGAATAAAAAATTATAATGGCCAACAGGCACACGAAAAGATACTCAACATCCCTAATAACCAGGGAAATGCAAATCAAAACCACAATGAGATAACATCTCATACCTGTTGGAATGGCTATCATCAAAAAGAAGGGATAACAAGTGTTGGTGGGTCTGTGAAGAAAAGGGAACCTTGGGCACTGGTAGGAAATGTAAATTAGTGTAGCCACTATGGGAAACAGTGTGGATGTTCCTCAAAAATCAAAAATATAACTAACTACCATATTATGCAACAATTCTACTTCAGAGTTTTTATACAAAGGAACTGCAATCAGCACCTCAAAGACACATTTGTTGCACTCCCATGTTCACTACAGCAGCATTTACAATAGCCAAGATGTAGAAACAACCTAAATGTTCATCAACAAATAAATGAATAAAAAATGTGGCATGCATATGTATATACAACTGAATATTATTCAGCCACAGGAAAGAAGGAAATCCTCCCATTTGAGACAACCTGGATGGACCTTAAGGGCATTCTGCTAATTAAAATAAGTCACACAAGAAAAGACAAATACTGTATGATATCACTTACATACTGGAATTTTAAAAGCCAAACTATAGAGAGTCAAATGGTGGTTACCAAAAGCTGGGAGGAATGTCTAATGAGGAAATGTTAGTCAAAAAGTATAATCTTCCAGTTAGAAAAATAGGTTCTGAGGATCTAATGCTCAGCATTGTGATTATAGTTAACAATATTGTATTATGTATTTGAACACTACTGCAAATAAATCTTAAATGTTCTCACCACAAAAAAGAAATGTCTCACAATCTATATATATAAAAGCCTAAGGGACCATTACTACCAAACAGCCAGAATAACCAGAACGACCTGTCAACCATGCGCACTGATCAAGGTGGCCGAGGGGGGGGGGCGGGGGGGAGAGACACTCAATGCAGAAGCTCCTCCCTGGTGGTCAGTGTGTTCCTACAGTGGGTGTGCTGCTCAGCCAGAAGCCGGGCTCACAGCTGGCTAGCACAGCTGCGGTGAAGGGAGCCTCTCCCACCTCCACAGCAGCACTACCAGAGTCGCAGCTGCTGCAGATGCAGTGGGGCCGGGGTGAGCAGGAGCAGTGCATCACCTGGCTTGGGCTCCTCCATGGCTGCCTGCCCATTTAGTGCATTGTTCCATCCCTCATACCCCATAAGCCTGCAGTTACAATCTCCGGAGAATGGTTGAGGCATGACCACTTGAAGTAACCAGGACGAGCCTGATATCACTGCTGGGCTCCCAGAACTCTGCCTCGGGCATCAAGATAAAATCTCATCCCTTATCAATTGCTCCTAGCTACAGGGAAAGGCAGCAATATATAATAACAGTGGCTACAAGATGGCAACTGACAATCGGGTAAAAGTCAAAGAGAGAAGGATCTGAAGTGTGGGGGCAGCACAACAGAGCACCCCCCCCCCCCCGCCCCCATGCCAGACTCTCAACTTTGAATTGTTCACCTTGGAGTGTCTCTTAACTGGCTTCAAGCAGTGGAAAGCATCCAGCATGGTCCAAGGCATCCAATGGGGACCTCCTGGCCAGCATGGCATGACCCTGGCCTCAGAAGGGACATTTGGAAATACTTTTTCAGGAAGCTGCGGGGAGGAGGACAGACTCCTCACATAACTTCTCAGCAGTTCATGGGACATGGAAACTCTCCAGGCATTCAGGCGAGAGCTCCTGATTTCATTTCAATGTGCATGAATCCATGCACTGGGCCATTAATATATCATAAGATGTCTGAAATACCAAACAGAAAGAAAATATGCACCCCTATATTCATAGCAGTGTTATTTATAATGGCTAAGATCTGGAAACAGCACAAGTGCCTATCATTAAATGAGTGGATAAAAAAGCTGTGGTACATTTACATTACTATGCAGCTATAAAAAAGAAGGTTCTTTTACCCTTTGAGATAACACAGAGGGACCTGGAGAGAATTATGCTAAGTGAAATAAACCAGAGAAAGACAAACATCATATGATTTCTCTTCTATGTGAAATCTAATGAACAAAAGAAACTGGCAAACAAAGAAATAAAAAATGACCAGAAAACCTGTCATCACTGTTTGCAAATTCCCCATGGCAATGATAAACAATTTTTTCTCCCTTAAATGAACAAGACAGAAATAATCTTCTTCGTGATTCCATAGAACATACTAAAATTACAAATTTTATCATCTTTGCAGCTCCAAGATTCTGTACTTGATAATGTGATCAAACAAGAAAATAATGTAAATTATTAATTCCCCAAGTTATAGGAATGGATAAGATATATTAAAATGAGTATTTCCATAGGACCTGTCACAGTTTTGGATAAAAAATGACCCCCTGTAACTAATGTTTCTATCATCTCCTGAACCCCCACAAACTAAATCCAAACAAACAAGAGAAAGGTTAATTCTGTCAGACTGTTAAGCGTGCCTCCCTTTTCATTGGTGTATTTCTAGTACCTTGAGTAGAGCTTATCTATAGAAAGTCTCCAACAAACATTTTTGAGTTAATATACAAATAAAAGAATACATGAAAGGATGTCTCTGTAAAAGCTCTTCACAAAGGAAAATGCTAAATATAATCAGTATAGCCACAAGGCTAGCTGAGAGTAGCATGAGGATAAATCTCTATTTTCATCTCCCATTGCTCCTCTTTGCCTTTCCTAGATAGGTTAGACAGCACACTCATCTTTAATTCCATTACAGAATAAATCCAAGGCCAAACCTAAATGAGGGAGACAGACAAGAAGCACTGAGTCTGCATTATGAAGAGTCCCTGTGCCTGTTGTCCATGGGCCACAAAAGATCCAGAGCTCCGGATTTGCCTCTGATCTCTAGACTAGAGTATCATAGGTTCTCAACTTTATTAAAAGTCAGTTCTGGTCTGTAAACTTTGACTTACATTTTTTAAATCCATACTGTTTAGTATAATTTTGAGATGTTCAAAGTCACAAAAACTACTCCCCTTCTTCAGCTGCACCCATACACGATAGTTAGATTTGATGCATATCCACAAAAAAAGTCCAAACACATCATATATAATAAAGTTAAAACGTAGTCAAAGGAGATTAAAAATTGTCCTTAGGATTCTGGTGATTATGCTTAATTGATAAAGAGGGGAAAGATCACATAGAAGGTAGAACATTCATAGGAAATGAATCCTCATACCTTCAAAAGATAAAAATAATGCAAGAGAACAGAAAGCAAGGTGGATAAAAGAAAACAATAAGAAGAAACTCCAGCCATTACAAAAAATCATTATCATTGTGTGATCTTGAAAATCTGAGGAGGGGAAAATAATTATTAGAAAAACGTCCTGAAACTGAATCTAAGATACATGCATACAATATTTTAAAGTTCAAAAACTCTTTTATGCAAATAATTTTATCTTTATAGCAACTCTTTTCTGTTCCTGCTTTCCAGGTAGGAATCTTGAGGTACTAGAAATTTGGGCAAGATCTCCCAGAAAAAATAATGAAAGTGTCAGGAGAAAACTCCAAATATTTAACCTAATATTGCTTTTATAAAAAATATATTTTTATCAATTTCAGAGAGGAGGAGAGAGATGGAAACATTAATGATAATAAAGAGTCATTTACCAGCTGCCTCCTGCATGACCCCCACCAGGTATTGCGCCTGAAACCCAGGTATGTGCCCTGACCAGGAATCAAACAGTTATTAATGTCCTAGGTAATCTGTATCAATTAACTATATGGAATATGTTGTGGGAAAATCATATGTTGTGGGAAGAATCTGGGCCATAGGTTGATGCTCAACCACTGAGCAACACGGGCAGGGCTAGCCTAGTATTTCTTTCACTCTAGATTATTCTGACTCTTTCCAAAGAAACCCAAAATTGATTTTAAATGATACCAAATTAATCAATTAAAAGGAGAAAATATTCAGCCATTTAACTGTAATTTGTACATGTCCCCGTCTTTATTTTATGGGATTTGTGTTTCACTGAAACAACTGATGACTGTGATTGTATCTTTCGGGAATACAAGACAGCCATCTGAAGTAAATTAAATAAAAAATATCAATTCTGTAAGTTGTTCAGTAGTAAAAGATTTAAAACTACTTAATCTCATTAAAAAGAAAAGAATAACTTGTGGACATTTAAAACATATGACTACTCTGATCTCTTAAAGTTTAAAACAAATTTTTTTTAAATTATTCCAGAATCCATTCACTCAGTAGCTCAGTGACTATCTTTTCATAATAATTACCTTTCATTTCAGCTCTTTGCATATTTATTAATGCCCTAGTGACCATAACAATTAAATATATGGGTATATGTTGTGGTGAAAATCATAATACATATTTTACTTCATATATATATATAATATATATTTAAGTCTATCTATTAAACATTTCAAGTGAAAGTAGACAAAAGGCTCTTTTATTCTTCTATTTTTAATTCAATCAAGGGAAAAATTATACAAATGAATAAAAAAAACAAGGATGGTCAATATAGTCATACAACAGATGCAGAGGCTCAAATGGGAGTGCATCCTAGAATAATGCTTGACATTTTTAACATAAACTGAAACTGAACCCACTTAAAATTTGTAGGAGGTAATCTCTTAGCCTTGATTTTAATTGTAAAAAATAACATTAAAATTGTAAGTGCACACATTGATAGGTGACATTTACCTTTACACTTGCAAGGTTTTCACACTGTCACAAGAACAACTCATTGCACATTGCAGCTGGGGGTGGGTGCCAAGGGGGCTGCTGACTCAGAAGAGATCACTCCGCAGTGCATCCCTCTGTGGTTATGGATGATATGGACAACCACTTTTTCCAGTGTGAAGTGAGAAGCTTGTTAGTCATTTTCCAAAACATCAATGGACAGACAAGTATATCGCCAGTTGGGGAAGAAAAAGAAAGGCTCCTGCAGCAGAATGTAATGCACCTTTAACACAATTATGGAACGCAGCCAGGGCCTGGTGCCTCGTGGGAAAGAATGTATCTGTGGCGGATTTATCAATCCCGAAGGTTAAAAGGTCAATGTATGTCAATAAAGAAAATCTAAAACACATTTTTCTTTGTTCTTATGACAGCCTTCAGACTGTTTGATTACGATTATTACAAACAACACAGGAACTTTTCACCCCGGAGCAATTTCAATGGATCAAATGCAGGAACAGCTATAATGAGTAATTGCTCGCAAATTTCAGCACAATCTTTTCCCAAGGTTTAACCATCAACCTTCACTTTTGTCTTTGTTTTTAAATATTATCAAATAAGCCTTAAATAACAAGATCAAAGTTGTATTTTCATTTTATACAGAAAGTCAGCAGAAATTAGCAGAAAGAACACTAACCTATTATCAGATCTGGCTTTTATTCCTCACCCTAGAATTAACAAGGTGAGTTAATAAGAATTCATTAAGTTTATGAAATGTCAGAAGCAATTGTCATTCATTTGCCTCATAAAAACTTTACATCACTTAAAGAACTAAAGTAATTCTTTCATATGTAAAATTAGAAACTGATTCATGGTATTTAAGATAATTTCTAATTGTGAAATACTAAGGGCAAGACTTGTTTCCTTTAAACTTTGGCATCACTAAACATTTATATTTGGTGACTGTACAATGTGTTGGTCTCCAAAAAACAAAACATAAAATTTTCTAAGTAAGAACTGTGTCTATATCAGGTTCAAACCAAAACAAACATTTTGAACTCCTGCCATCCTTCTTTGTTCCTTTGCCTTTACTAGTTTCTCTCCCCCACCAACACACTCCCCCTTGCAGCTCCTGCTAACATATGTAGTTCTCTTGTCTTGTTCTTTGCAAATCTCACTCATTTTGAAGTCCAAGTAAATCATAGACCCCCAGGAGCAGCCTTTGGCAAATCACACTGACACCCCTTCTCTGGAACTCAACTGTTTTACTGGTCTTCCATAACTGTATTACAAACTCCTCATATAACAGGGGATGCTAAGACATTTCTGGATTTCATACACTCCCTGACACATTACCAGTGTGTTAGAGTTCCACAAATGTACCAATGACTAATGAATCATTCAGTTTATGAAATGTCAGAAGCAATTGTCATTCATTTGCCTCATAAAAACTTCACATCACTTAACAATTCAATCTCATTTGACCCTTTTTCAACCTTAAAAAAATTAAATTCTTTTTAAAAACTTAATCTTTTTTGTCTGCAGAACTATAAAAGCACAAGAAAAAAAAAAGATGTACCATAATATCTTAATAACTCTCTAACTAATATTGAGGAAGGATTTTTCTCACCCATCTTTTTCACATCTATTCTTAACATAACCTAGAAATATCCTGGCAATTTTTCTCTGACAACAGCATCACAATGATGACTATAATTTGTATTTATATTCACAAATTTATTTAACTAGTTGACTTAATGATTAGCTCAATCGAAAAGAAGTCAAACACATTTATACATCTCAACATTATTTTGGTCAACTATAACACAGAATTTTTTCTTCTGTAGTACTCATTCTTAGCACACATCCTGTATTTTAATTATGCATATTTTCCTTCTGCTTTTTATTTTTTTTAAGCAAATGTCATTCATTCCTTGTAGGGACATTTTTCGAGTATCAACATCATCTGAAGTGCTATTTCTGTCTTTCCTTCTTAACATGTATAACCCTTACAAACCACTGACTAACCTATTTTCATTCATTCCATAACTAATAAGTAATATGGTGGTTAAAAACTCTGCAACTGGCTTCAAATAAAAATTCTATAGGAATAGACCCAAATCTCAACTTTAATTAAGGAGAGATTTCTCTCAAGTTAAATTTCTTCTCCATGGAAGAATCTCATTCTTGTCAACTTTGTATTTTGGAACACTATTTTTTAAAAGTGGGAGGAGAGGATAATATATTTTCAAAATACTGACAAGTACTTTGCATAATTGAAGCATCCACCTTCTGTTTGAAATTTTAACCCTGCTATTTTGGCTTCTGTAAACGCTTGCTTGCTTAAATAATAAGAAAAATAAGACTACCCCCATTCTGGGGAGGCCATAAACCTTCCCCCAATGAAGTTATCAGTGCTGGCACCAGCGAAGCCTTTGGTTGAGGTCTCAAAGTGCCAGCACATAGGGCTCTTAAAGAAATTGCAAAGGGGACTAGAAAACCCCATATTTTGGAGACAAAGAGGATAAAAATATATAAATAGAGAAACTTCCTCCTTGTTGGGACCCAGAATTTGAAATAGAGTTCTCTCTCGGCCCGTGTGTAATAATAACAATAATAAAGTGTAATTCCATCTTCTAAGTGTTGCTTGATTCCTCTTTGGTCTTCTGCAACGTAACGACTTGCCTATACTTCCCATTTAAATATATGAATTGTCTGAACAACATAAAAACATCACTTTGTGGTACTCAAAACTATCCATCAAACTAGTTACCACAATCTAAGCTAAGAAGTGTGTCTTTGTTTTACTTTGTGTTGAATTGATATATATGGTAAAAGCCTAAACTATCTTTCACCCCTTTCTTGCTCTATTTTTAAATTTTTAATAATTATATATAAAATGGGAACTTATTTTCAGAAAAGGAATGGTCTCAGTGAAGTTACTTCGTATTCCTGAAATGAATGGTTCTCCATTTAAGTCTGTACTCACTCTTACATTGTTGGCACATTCACTTTCCTTTTCTACTCTCAGTCTTAGCTATCTTGATCATTTTTTTCCAAGCAAATGGAAGTGATTCAAGTAGTATTCATAGTTTACATTCACAAGTGAATTTCCAAGTTCCACTTGCATATTCTATAATGCATATCTACTTACACATTTTTGTAAAAATGCTTGTAAAGAGATACGCATCTGCCTACAATTTCTCTGCTTCCAGAAGAAAACATTTTTCTACCTAATGACAAAGGAAATGCATTTTACCCTACTAGCTAACAAACCATCGAAAACAGCTACTGGCTAAAAACCCATTGGAAACAATGTCTTGACAATTATCAGCCTAGACACAGGTATAATTATGGGGAAACAAATCATTTGCCAAAAACTGCCTAGGAAGTAGCAGGGACATTTTTCCATTAAATTATTATTCATTTAACAGATGTGCTGCAAAATGCAAACTACCAAATTACACAAAATGCTTTTCCTAATGTTCTGAAGAATTTAAAAATACTATACATAATAGTTAAACATAGTTCTGTTTCTGTTAGTTCCACTGTTTTAGATTTCACAGACTGAGGCACTCACTAGCATTGTCTTCAAGAGGGTAAATTAAGTCAGTTTAGAGAAATGTAGCAACATTTAGAGAAAGCTACAATGCAACTGACAAGTTTCTGACTGACTAATGTTCTGATTATAGGCTTAGATAGGAACCAAATTCAGCATTTACCCAGAAGAGACTAACAAAAGTGTCACAAGTCACTGTCATATAATGGCAAAGGGCAGCCCTCGTCAGAGGAATTGTTAGTTTTCATGTATTCTTCCTACATCAAAATTACAGCAATATCCTATTTGACTAATTATATAAAATATGCACTTTAAAAGGGAAGAAATGCACATAAACAGGAAAAAGAAGCAGAAACATAACGTCTTTCCATGTGTGCCTTTTAAAGAACCTTGAACTAGACCATCTGTATCACTTCACAATGAAAACTCAACAGGCAGCCACTGAGCCTCTTCTCCATAGGTATGAAATGAGAAACTCGGAGAGCCACTGAACATCGAATTTTCTCAGTGGAACAGCACGCACACATTTAGCACAAGAGGTTCTGCCACTGAGACGCGCTGGGGAAATCCAGCACGTTCAATGGCTTCAACTTCACACCCCACAGCATGGTGTCACGCGGGATGCTGTGCATTCCATAAAACAAGGGAAAACACTTTTAAAAACCAGCAAAATGATGATTGAAGCTGAGGTGCTTCATTCTCCGACATGCAAAAAGGAAGAAACACAGACCGCTTTACATACTGTCTTAGTTGCTCTGAGTCTAAAACCAGAGGGAGAAACAAACAAACAAAAAAACACTATCCAAATAATGTCAGTGGTAATTATGTTTGCCTTCACATTGGTTATTTCATAGCCTTGAATATTTCTGTTGGCAATTATATTAAATAGTCCCTGCATTCTGGTCTACCAATCATTTCATCTGCTTCCTTTAGTAAGAGCAAGTGCAGACCTACACATCAGAATTTTGGCTCTACGTTAATCAGGAACCAAAATGCAATCCTGGTGGCTTTCAGCTCGACATTCTGCACATATGCAACTGTGCTGTATGATAATTACCATGCTTCTGACATGATCCTGTAACTGCACTGGTCTCAGACTCCACACAACAGGATGGAAAACGCCAAGAAGCAGAAGAGAGGAAGAAGCACAATATAGGAAAGACAACTCGGAAGTCATCTTGCTCCATCTCCACCGTGAGAGAGAATTGCAGAGAAACATTTTCCTAAGGTGTGCCATCAGGAAGCTGTAACAGCACCAACCAATTACACAGTGCAGTGTTTTGCAAGCATTGTTTAGAAATAACTATTCAGCATAGCAGCCATAATCAAGAGCACATCATCTCATAAGAATGTACTGTTGCAACATTTTGCTGGGTAGCAGATGCTCTCAAAAAATGTTTCACCTGGAAATCCATCTATTCCACTACAAAAAAAAAAGACAATTCTAAATGAATGTAAAAAGTCACAGGTTACTGTAACCCCAAGGTCAATCAATCTATTCATATATCTCTGCCTTGTTTGGCACAACACTGTTTTCTGTGGTACTTGGACTTTTCAATCAGATATCTCCGTTGTCTCTCATTCTACAGTATGTTTACCTGTGACAATAGAAATATCTGAAATCATATAGTCCATACAAGTTCCACAATCTATTTTCTAGCAGCATTTGAATAACAGTTCAATTGTGGAAGCCTTTATGTACATGTTTGGGTTTGTTTATTTGAAGCTCTATACAAAATTCCTGTGGCCCAGCTAATTGGAGCATGTTGTTTTAGGTCTGGGTAGCAAATCAAGATCGAGGTTATAAACTGCAAGTAAACCATTTGGTTTGGGGTTGTTTCATGGCCACATGCTTTAGCCCTAAACCCAGTTAGCTGTAAAAAAAAAAAAAAAAAAAAAAAAAAAAAAAAAATACTAGCGACTGATTAGGTTCTGGTAAAACAAGGACTGGAAACATAAAAACTGATCTCAGTAGTGAAAAAAAAAAAATATATATATATGCTATAAATGGAGTGTCCAAGGTAAAAATGGCAAAGATTATGCTTGCTATGACACATCATAATGTCTGAAATTTTATGCTTCTAAACATGTTATCTCTGTTGTTGTAAAAAATAAACCATAAATTACTGAGATATACTCATCATAGAAGCACTGAAATCTTAGCCTAAATCACTGTTGTTAAGGTTATTTTTGCCCAAGACAGTAAGTAAGGCATTCACCTCTGTGGTGCTGTCACCTGCTTAGAGTCTAAGTCTTAAGTAATTTTGCATTTTATACATATGCTTGCATATTGATCAAGTATTTATTTTTAACAGGTACCAGTGTGATCTGGAAAAGTATAGTATGTACTACAAATTATTTAGTATACTCCAATGACATTTTGAGGGAACCAACGAAAGAATATTTTTTAAAGTGCTAGAGAATAAGTTATTTTTTATTTTGCTTCACTTCCTTTTAAAAATCAGACTCAAATATTCTGCTTCCTCTGAGTTGTTCATTTCTGTGTGTTTGGTCTCACTGTTCTCTCTGTATCTCAGCTGTCAGAACTACAAGCTTCAGAAGTCAGTTCAGTTGGTTATCTGCAATTTCTCTTTGTAGTGCTCTTCGAGGTCAAATCCATTACAGCATATGTTCAGACTGATTTTACACACTTAACTCCACTGGGCTTTCAGTGACATATTCAGCGCTTCACCTGAGAACCTGTTATCCATAGATACAGGAGATGTTCAAAATGATAGCATGGCTACAAAAAAAAAAAAAAAAAAAAAAAAAAAAGAAAGAAAAGAAAAGAAAGAAAGAATGGAAGAAAGAAAAGAAGGAAAGAAGGAGGGAAAATATCGCAGGTCATGCCTATGTACGCAGGTACTACATTTATGGCTGTAATACTAATCTACAAAACCTAAAAGCTTCTAATAAAGACCATGCCTCCTTTTTTAAAGATTAAAACATTTTTACTATTATGTGATGCTACTCTGTTCCCAAGTCACCTGGGCTCCCATCAGAGAGGCGTGAAGTGTTGTCTCCACAGACTTCTTGGAGGAGGGAGGGATTGGGGGGAGAAGAGAGACAGCAACAGCAACATAATCTTGTCATTACCTAATTTGCCACTCACTAAGGGAATGTGTAACAGTAGATAAAGTTCACCAAACTGATTCAGAAATATGATTCAGAAACAGCAAACACTGAGCAATTTTCTTTTCCCATAAGGAATGCAATACAGGGAACACTGCAACTGTGCCCCTCAGGTTCCGTGGACTTGGATCTTCTGGGAAGGTTTCCCCTTATTTTAAAAATACAACCTGGTATGATTTCTTGAACTGACAACTGGTTAAAGCAGAGGGGCCCAGGAGAGGGTGCAAACAGATGCCATTTATTTGCCATTTCCTTTGTCTTTCATTGCTTTTTAGGAAACCCAAGAAATTATATGGGCAACAAAAGAAAAAGGTATATAAATTGTTGCCATCGTCAGTGACACTGCAGGAGCAGTAGATGACATTTTGTTTTTGTTGTTGAAAAGTCCATCTCAGAAAAGAGTAAGGGGGCAAAGCATTCACCTGGCCTGACTAAAGTGATCATTTCCCTGAGCGGCGCCTAGGAAACAAGCTTTCCCTTAGGAGAGACACACCCAGCCCCTTCAGTCAGCTGGAGGATGTCTGAAAGGGCCTCAACAGCTAAGGGGCCATTGCTCCAGCCAGTCATTCCTCTCCCTGAACCCTGGTCACACACACACACACACACACACACACACACACACACACACACACACCAACAGTAAGCAGCTACCTCCAGGTCCTCTCCATAGCTCTACTGATTTGAGAGAAGGGAAGAACTCCAGCTCACATGTTTTATGTATGCTTTTTCTGCTAGAGCTTATGCAGAGAATTTTTTTAAATATTCAGCTCTTTTCCTCAGAGAAATAAAACTCTAAAAGCATAAAAGAAGTTGCCACTGCTCTTCCAATAACTAGTTGTAGTTACTCAATTTATTAATTTCTGCATTCATCTGCTCAAGCTTAGAATTTTAATATTGCTTCGACCTTTTTCTATTTTTTGGCTACCCCCTGCTCCACACTCCATCCCAAAATATTCTCTCCCAATCTTGTGTCTTCCTTTCTGTTTCTAGTATCTATTTCATCCTTTCAAAGGACTCTAGCACAGGCCCTTATCACCTAATAGTCAGTTGACTTCTAAAGCCTTCTAAGGTCATTGCCCTGCTTACCAGATGTCTAGGTCATACCTGTGAGTGCTCTGAGAATTTACCCTAATTGCCCACTAACAAGTCTGCATCAGTTTCATCAATGCTGGAAGAAGACACAAAGCTCCTAGGTTAGGGACAAGTACATTAAACCAATAATTAATAAATGTAATTAAAAATACGTCAGTTTATTTAATTTAAAAAAAAAAAACTACTCAGAGTAGTAGCATGAAGTATCCAAGATATTCCGGTTTACTTCACTGTCCTAAACCTCAGTTCCCATAGGAAAAGGACAGAAAGAATTAAGTGACTCCCATACATGCATTTCTGAGCTTAGAAAATCCATATTCTTAGAAGAGGCAGTCAAGCCTGATGTCGATTTGATCCAGAGAAAAACATTATTTTTATTGCACTAGAAAGTAAATAAGCCTTCCCTTTGCCCCAAAAGGAAACACTAGCTCTGTCTGTCAAAATGATTAGTTATACAAACATCCATGAACAGAGATGCAAGAGACCCATGGAGAATGGTCTCCTGCCACTTATGCCTTGGGGAGACGACTTAATCTCTCTAAATTCAAGTGGCCTCTTCAATAAACTATGAATATGAGTATCTGCCACATTGGGCTGTTGTGAAGGTTAAATTAAATAATGTGTGTTAAAAATATTTTCTCTCATTTCCTGACTCAAAGTGCACAGTAAACAAACTTACTTAATTACTGCTATATTGTTCAAGGTCTGTTCGTTCCCACTCAGTCTGGGCTGAACAACATCAAAACTTACTTCTCATCCATACAATATATAGATCACTTTGTTATTTATTGGCAAAATGGTCTATTCACTTCTTACTAAAGATGATGGGAGCTATTCCATCCCTACAACTGAGCACATAGTCCCCCTGTCTGAAATCTCCCCATTTTTCATCATAACCTCAACCACCTCTCATTGTCAGCTAAATCTGCCAATTCTTCAAATTCCACCAAGTCATTGCAGGCCCCAGGGAACTTCTCCTCCAGCAACCAAGCCACATCTGCATATGGACCTCAATAAACTCCAGGTTTCTTCCACCTTCTTATAATATATTTACACACTGATAGATTAGATTTCTACCATGTTGGTCTCCCACTTGACTTCTTTTTAATATTTCCACCTGGGCTTTCTTGCTTCCCAAGTAAAAGCCAATTATGTGTACAAAATAAATTATGCGATAATATAGTACCATGATACAATTGTCAGCAAGAATCCCTTTCCCCCCCCTGCCCAAGGTTGTTAAGGAAAGCCTTAAGTTTTGTTTTGTGTTGCTGTTGTCACTGTTGTACTTAACGTACCAACTATGTTTTATACATTCCCTTCTCTTAATAATGCCTTTAATTTTGTTTTAAGGCTGAAAGTAACTTCCCTGTAGAAAAAGTTGTGCTTATAACTTTAACTAACTCTCAGAGCAAAATAGAAGTTAAGAAGAAACTGGAAGTTAATAAACTCTTCCTGGGCTAGTGGTCTAGGTTGAAGTGAATTGAGAGTTCAGTGCAGGTGTCTACCTGTCAGTAGAAATGCCCATCATCCCTACTGTTCCCAGCTACGAAACTTCAGTAAAGAGAACAGGATGAATGAAGCTGTTATTTGAAATGGCATGAGTCAAGCCTACAGACGAACCCCTAGAGAATATAGTTTAGATCCTGAAGTAAGTCCTCAGGGAAATCTTTGCCTCAGCTCCAGCAGTTTGCTTGTCATTCTGGCCATTTCCAGGAGAACTAAGTGTAATTCCAAGCCTACAGGAAGGCTGCTCCCATGGCTGCAAAAGGGAGCTGAGGCAGCTGCTGCAGTCAGCACAGGACTGACATCTCAGAAGAAAACCCTATCTTGATCTCAACCCATTGCCAAGCTTTATTTTAAAGAAAAACTTTTTAATAATACAGCATAGCACATACTAGCAACTCATTAACTTTATCAGTTAAAAGCCTGATGCCTCCAGTAGGTCAGAGAAACTTCTCTAGGTAAGCACTAACCAATGAAATGCTCTCTAATGATGCAAATGTTCTATCTTAGGGCTTTCCAATAGGATATCACTAACCACATAAGGCTACTGTGCTCTTGAAAGATGGCTAGTGCATCTCAAAAACAAATCCTTTTATTTAATCTAATTTTAATTAAGTGGCCCCATGCAATTGGTAGCTCCTACCTGGATGGCATCACTCTAGAATCCACTAAGCAGTTGTCCTTCCTTTCATGGGCATTGTCTCATGTAGCCCTCAAACTAGCTATTATCATGTTTCTTTGTAGAAATGAGGAAATAGAGACTGAGCTATTTCCAATCATTAGCACAATATTATCTATACTAATAAAAGCCTAAGTAACCCTCACACCCTTGAACAATGCCCTCACATCATCACAAGATGGCCACCCTCACGTCCTCACAAGATGGCCCTCACAAGATGGCCACCACAAGAAGGCCATTACAAGATGGCCACCACAAGGTGGCCAGCAGGGGAGGGCAGTTGGGAGCCATCAGGCAGGCAAGGGAGGGCAGGTGGGGGCAATCGGGCCAGCAGGAGAGGGCAGTTGGGGGCAATCGGGCCAGAAGGGGAGCAGTTAGGCATCAATCAGGTCAGCAGGAGAGCAATTAGGGGGCAATCAGACTGGCAGGTAGGCGAGTGGTTAGGAGCCAGCAGTCCTGGATTATGAGAGGGATGTCCAACTGCCAGTTTAGGGATTAGGCCTAAACCGGCAGTTGGCATCCTCCGAGGGGTCCCAGATTGGAAAGGGTTCAGGCTGGGCTGAGATACACCTCCCCGCCAGTGCACAAATTTCATACACAGGGCCTCTAGGATAACTAATCAATGGCAGAACCAGAATTTAATCAGGAGTAATGTTTTTTTCTGACTACAGCATTTAAGGATATTTTTCCCTTTTTTCATTTGCACCATTTTGCCTTTTAAAGTAAAGTCCAAATTCTCTAACTTAGCATGAAATCACTTTATAATCAGATCCCAATATCTGACTGAAGCCCCCCTCCATCACCACCACCAGACCACTACCTTTATTTCAGGGAATACTCTTACTCTGCAAATCCTAACACCTTTTCCCACTCTTTGCCTTTTGATTTATTTTATAGTGTCCATAGCCTGGAGGGCCCAACCTCTACATCCTGTCTCCCTCCATGCCTGGTGAGCTCCAGTATTACATTCTGATTTTTTTGTTTCTATGTCCATTTCCTTGTCTAGAATGTTAGCTGAAGGAAGTGTCATACTCACCTTGTGTTCCCAGGATGTAGCACAGTACATAGTAGATACTCTAAAAGTACTTAGTGACATGTAAGTAAAGAAAAACAAGATGATATAAAAGAATTAAATTCATCACATATTCATACAGCCCGACAGCACACTGCTCTACTCTGGCACTAAGGATGTCTTATTAATGAGTATATTAAGAAGGCAAGGTCTCCTCCCAGGTTTGTCAAAAGACCCGCTTTAACAGTTTTTGAGGAGGAAATATACTCATGACCATGGTTGGCAGTGAATACTACCAGTGGTCATATCTTAGTTAAAGAAAAGTGGGCCACAGGGTTTTGAGGACAAGCTACCCTGGGTGGCTGGCAATTGATAACCAATTCCAAAGTGATCAGATGATGTACAGGTTGCCTAAATCAGAGGTCATGAGCATGCTTTTCCAACTTTTAGAGTAGTATGTGCTAAGCCACTGGGGATGAGTACTCAACCTATGACAGGCACCAATTTGGGGTCCAAGGTGTTTAATTAGTTTATTGGGATACATGGCTGGTACCACTGCTTCTTAGAATAGAAGTTCACCTTGATGGGACTAGACATGCATTCTTCTGAGAGAAGACCCAGGAACTAACTCCTGATTTAGCCTCTGTGACTATCTCATATGGGTTGATTTACAAACAGGTCAGCTATAAGGAACAGGCAACCTTCTTTAACTCTCTCCTCTCTCACCACCACACATGTACCCACACAAAGATGCAGAGGTAACAAGATACCATTGAGCTGCCACCATAATGCAAAAGCCATGTTATTGCCAAGAATTGATGGGTAGAAACTTTCCCTATTTCCTTTGTTGTAGCTCAAATGTTCATGGAAATCTTGAACCACCTGGATATTAGAACCACACGGGTATATTTAAGAATATACTCATGCCTAAGCCCATCTATAGAACCTCTGGTACAACAGCGCTGTGATGAAGTTGAGGCACAGATAGTGTATAAAAGCTCCCCTGTGATTCCAATGTGCATCATTGTTGAAATCCAGAGCCCTAGGTTGTGAGACTAGTAGCTCAACCACAGAGGTTCTCTAGAGAGGACAGTGTCAGCTTTAGCATTACAGCTGACCTTTTGGGAACAGCCATCAGAGGGTGATCAGGAAACTGCACAAAAGGGAAAAAACAGTGGACTTCAGCCAGAAAAATACTAGCCTACAGCTAAGAAATATACCGTTCATTCAACTCTTTTGCCCCAGAAACTATCTGTGATCTGTGTTCCTTTTACAATATTGTACCCATCCTTGATCCTGAGACTTGTTTGTTGTCCTAATTCAATTCAACAAACAATAATAAGATGTTTATAATTATTGTGCATTCATTCTTCTGGTCCATATAAAGAGAAGAATAAGAATAAAAAATAGCTCAGGTTCAGACATTTGGTGTATGTGCTTGGCTGAGGAGCCAATGGGGCGAAGCTACCATCTGTGGGATTATGACTGAACGCCTCTAAGTCAGAATCCCGCCCAGGCGGAAAGATAGGCAGCGCCGCGGAACCTGGGTTGGCCTCGGATAGCCGGTCCCCCGCCGGCTGTCACGTCCAACCGCCTCGCCGCGGCGGCGCGGCGCGCTCCGCCGCGCGTCGGGACCGGGGTCCGGTGCGGAGAGCCCTTCGTCCTGGGAAACGGGGTGCGGCCGGAAAGGGGGCCGCCCCCACGCCCTTCACGCAACGCACGTTCGTGGGGAACCTGGCGCTAAACCATTCGTAGACGACCTGCTTCTGGGTCGGGGTTTCGTACGTAGCAGAGCAGCTCCCTCGCTGCGATCTATTGAAAGTCAGCCCTCGACACAAGGGTTTGAATAAAAAGAAAAAAAAAAAATAGAAAAAAGAAAGAAAAGAAAAAAAAAGATAAAAAAGAATAAAAAATAGAATTAAAAGCCTGAAAGTCTAAAAAGGTAAAAAAGACACAGTTTAACATGCCGTGTTACTTGGAGAAATAGATATTAAGTACTGATGTGAAATGGGAGTTCTAAGTACAAAGGAAGGAGTGAATTACATTAGCTGTCATTCAGAATAAAAGCCAAAGGCCTTACAATGGTCTTCCAAGCCCTTGGTCAGGCGCTCCATTACCTCTCTGACCTTGTCGTTTATTCCAATCCTACCTCACTGTCCTCCTCAATGTTACCAGGCTCGCTCCCCACTTAGGGCCTTTGCTCAGGCAATTCCTATGCTTTGAATATGCTCCTAATTGACTTGAAATCTTTTCCCAAATTCTTCATTTTATTGAGACCTACCTTGCTGACCCTATTTAAAATTGAGACCCACACACTCCTATCTCCCAACCCCAGTGCTCCAACCCATTTACCCTGCTTCACTGTTTTCATTGCATGTGTCACATTCTAGCATAATACATGACTTACTTATTTTGCTTATTGTTTCTGACTTCCTGCACCAGAATATAAACTCCACAACTGTACAGATTGTTTTTGCCATCGATAAATCTCAAACTCCTGAAACAGTGTCTGGCATATGCTGGGCACTCAGCACATTATGTTGAACTAATAAATGAGGAGTTTTGCAAAACTCACACCTGAGAGTAGTTGGCTTCCTCTGTCTTTTAATAGAATCTAAGTTGTTATCCTGTAGTCAGTGTGATTCTAGATTGGGACAGTTAATAATTGCCCCCTGGACCTACAATGGACAGACTTTTTTCTTCAACTTCTATGAGAGCCCTGTCAATCATCCATCATTCAGTCAATCAGTCAACAAATAGTTCTTCAGCAACTATGTTATGCTACATGCTAGGGATTGTGAGCATCAAAATTCTGACCTCAAAAGGCATAATTCATGATAAGAAAAAAAAAAAAAAAGATGAGGTCAACACACAAATTAGCGCAATAAGAGGCAAGATGTACTGAACCAGAAGAAGAGTGCAGACAGCAGTGAGTCTTTGGAGTCCTTTGAAGGTTTGTGAAATGTGACACCCAGGACAGAAACTATTGCCTTTCTAGGCTTGGGCACCTCAAACATGGAATGACACTAATCATTTCATTTACCAAAGATGGGGTTTCTAATTTTGGCCTCTAATAACCTGCTACCCTTCATGAAATGCCCAGCAAGGAAAGTTGAGCTTACTAAACACACTTGAATTGACTTTGCTGATAACCTTTACCTTACCAAATCAGGCATGAAAGCAACTAAACAATTGCTAAGTCACTTTTTATTTTCCCCAACTTTAAGGCATTTGATTATTGGTTCCAAACCATATGCAGTACAGCATGTTTCAGGAGAGGCCTATGGAATACAGCTCAACAACAGCTTAGCAACTGAGCTACTCTTTTAAAGCTCAGGCCTGTCCTCACCGTTAATATAAACTACCTTGGATCAAAATGCATGGGTGGTTCCACATGGAGATGAGCAAGTGATTTGTCCCTCCAAATAGAAGCCCTCAGACAAACAGTGTTAATCGGTATCAGTTGGTGACAATAACAGAGCTAATTTTAAAGAAGGGGAAATTAAATAGTGGTTTCAATAGTCCTGGCCCTCTTAATTATTGTGATGGCAAATTATGAACAATTTCCTGTCACTTCCTCTTCTAAGGCAATTATTGATGTTTGCCTTATCTCTGAACTGTGCTGCAAACTCTCTAAGCAGGAGGCTGTCTGATTCATTGCTTTGTGGGCTCACATTCCGAAAGCCATTTGGCCTGCAAAGTTGCTGGATTATCTGTAAACACAGTGAAAGGAGACGGTGATTGCATGAAGCAGAGGGAATGCTCTTGAATGCCAATAAGGCAAATGTCATGACAGGGAACACAAAGCCAACATTCCCTGTGACCTTTTAGATACAAACTGATTTACTTTGGTACCATCTCAAACAGAAAATTATGGTGTAATTTCTCATGTCAATACATAATTTATTTTGTAATAAATAAGGACCCGCACCTCGCCCTGTTTCTATGATGCTCTCCTGCACATTCTCTCTCTCCAGCACACGCTCTGCCTGCTCCAAATCCTTTGCAAAGCTTTCTGTTTTCAAGGCTGTTCTCTTCACTAAGCTTGGTGATGACTGAAGAAAACATTATGGGATTAAAAGGCACTTTCTATCTCTGCAAAGAAACCTAAGTTATTTAGTTTCTTACTTCAAATTACCAAACATCGGGTTGAAGGATTCATGAGACCAAATAAAAATAAAATCAAAGCAATGCAGCATTAAGTCCTGTCTAAAGCGTGTTTCCTCATAAAGAAAGCTGCTGCATTTAAAGTGGTAGGAAAATCAGTGAATCAAAAGAATCCTGCCTTGCCCTCTGCTCCCACCCCTTTAAACGCATCTGCTTCTCTGTGGGGGGTCTGGGACCAGGCCACCTGCCTAGTCACCTCATTCTCTGTCTTTACAATGCAAATAGGGTGAGTTCTTGAGAAACTCCGCTCTTTCCCCTACAGGTCAGCACTTTGAGTCTCCCCCAGGCTGCCACTGACAGGAGACTCTTCCCATCTGACAGATGGTCACTGACCTAGCGGAAAGCAGTTGGTGGTCCTCCCTGAGCCTTGAGCCACAGGTCATCTCATCACTGGCCCGGCTATCACAGCACGCAGTGAGTGGTCTAGTTATATGGCCTCTGTCAAGGACGAAAGAGGCATTGGTGTGGAGTGGCCGGCAGCCCCTGCCAGCATCCCCCTCACTGATTAGTCCGCATCACATTCTTGAAAACTGAAGAGATTTGGGACCTTACTGGCTAAGATCCAGCATCTTTATCAAAATTTCAGGAAAAAAGAAAAGGAAATGAGGACAACTCACAAGACAGAAAATAAAAAACAGTGAGTGTATAAGCTACTTTGAAACAAACTGCTTTTGGCTTCTAAAAATCTGTTTTTAGACCATTTTGGTGTTAAGGATTATGAACATTTGTTTACAATGTGGGTTCAATCCCCGACTAACTTTTGTAGTTTAATAACAAAAAGAAGTAGCAAAGTTAATACGAGACGGCACAAACATTCCTTTGGAAATTAGCCAGCATGACACATCACACACACACACACACACACACACACACACACCCCAAAGCAAACCAAACAAATGCATTTCTTTGGCTTCACAGGAGAGGTAATAGCCACAACCACAATGTGGAGACAATCAGGGCTCTGATTCAAACAAACATATTGAGAAGCAGAAATCAATACCCGGAGAAGGTTTTGCATAGCACTGGTATTATTTTTAGTGAGTAGCTGTATAGCACCACCACAACTGACTGGAGGCCGGGATTCCCTGAAGGCTAACTGGCTTCATTCCTCCAGCATGCCAACTGAGTCGTTTCCGTTCTGTTTGGAAAACATATGCTGGGATCTACCTAGGTGCTTGTATCAATAAGAGCATACTGACTATGTAACGGGTGCCCAGCAGAAAGACATCTGCTGCATGTTTAGAGAAATGTTTTCTGACTACGTGGTCATCCCCATGTTAAAAATGGCATGTTCAAATAGATAACGAAACACATTTCTGATATAATCTTCATGATTCTCAATTTACCTAGGGTTACTAATTTGAGTCCTTATGTGTGTTTTGTCAAATAAGAATCAGTATTTACTTCTTTGAAATGAAAGCTTTATAAAGCCATTGTCAAATTACATTGACAAAAATGTACCTATGCATCTTTTCCTGCAGGATCTTATAAAGAATAATATTTAGATAGTATCGGATTTAACACTGCATTTCTGATATTTAAAAAAATAAATAAAATTAGCATTAGAGAATAAGAAGATAAAGCCAAATCCTTGAACAACAAAGATTTTATATTATTTTCACACATTTGGATCAGAAGGGAGACAACAGGCTTTCTTATTGTGTTCATATTTAAGGGTTATTTTTAGAAGAATTATGCTGTTCTTCATCACTGTTGAAAATAGAATTGGCTTAGAATTAGATAGAATTGCAGTCCTAGCTAGGCTGTTAGCCAGGGCTGCAATCTCATTGAAGACTCAATTGGGCAGGAAGTTGGGGAGGGGGATGAGTAGAGAGAGGATCAATTCACTCCCAAATTCACTCAGTTAGTTGCAGGCAGGCTTTGATTCCTTGTTATTCATGGCTGTCTACATGCTGCCTTATCCAGAGGAAGTGGTCCAAGAGAGAGAAAATGGAGTCCCCAAGATGGGAAACGCAGTCTTTCTATAACCTAATATTAAAAGTGATATTTCTCCATATTTGCTGTATTCTCTTCAGGAGAATCAAGTCCCCACGTCCCGCCCACCCTCAAGGGGACGGGATTGCACAAAGGCATGAATGTGAGGAAGTGAGGATTGCTGAGGCCACCTTAGAGGCTACCTACAGGTTTCGTTTTAAATCTGTTCTTTCCACTACCCTGTGCTGAACTGTAATAGATAATTTTCTGGAGTTAAAGTTACTAAACATTGAACAGAGTATTTTGGAAGACTGTAGGATCTTAATAGGACATTTTTTCACCTATTTGAGGAGGTTTAATTTTACTTTCTTATCTGTAGGTAAGAAGTACAGTGCATGTGGTGTGGTATAGACTAGGATTTTAGTAGCTATCCAGTGGAGTAATTAATAAGATGAGGCAACTAATTTTTTCTTTTCTAGGCCTAGTTTCCTTACCACAGAAAGTTGGAAATAAGACTAAGTTTTAAGCTCACTTCCAACTACTTCAAGTAATATGTCTCCAATTCTGTTACAGCTTTAAAACAATGACTCTCATATCTTGTCATATTCAGGACTGACCTTACTTATAAGTAAACTAGAGACCTGGTGCATGAAAATTCATGCACTGGAGCAGGGCGGGGGGTCCCTCAGCTCAGCCTGCCCTTTATCACAGCCCAGGAGCCCTCAAGTGCAGCAGGTAATCCTGCAATCAGGAAAGCGATGCCCCATCACACCTCTGCTGCTGCCACTGCCGGCAGCACAAGCCTTGGCCAGCCCTGGTTACCTGAGCTTCGGGCAGCTCCAGGTGGCTGGGCAGCCATTATCTGTGGCTTGCCTGAGCCTCGGGCTGGCCCTGGATGGCTGGGGGCTAAGGGACTGGGGGACTCTGGAGGCAGAAACATGGCCTTGCCCCACACCTGCCACCCCAGTGGGGCTGAGGAGACTGGATGCTGCCATCTTGTGGCTGTGGATGCCACCATCTTTGAGGGTGTGGTAGTCAGTTAGCATATTCCCTCTTTATTAGATAGGATCAAATGATAAATAACTATCCCAGGATTTGACATAGAGGGGGGGGGAAAATGTGCACCAAAATCTGTGTCACTCTGGCTTGAAATTCTTTTTTCTACTTATATTAAAAGCTTCTGCTAAAATGCAAATGTGCTATCTGGAATAACAAATTAAACTATCATCACAAATTAATATTTAACTAAATTTGTTTATCTTGTTAATTAACATATCAGCTGGTAAGGATCCAAAAAAAAACTGGGTAAGGAAATAAGTTTTTAATGAATTTCTTTCCAGAGGGTTTTAAGGTTTAGAAGAACAGACTCAGAACAAGCTATGTATGAAGAAGAGAGGAGTGGCCATTATCTCAACAGTAAAATGTCTGGATGGGCACATGGGATGATGAAGTCAAATCTAGAGAAAACAAAACTACTAATATAAGCAGACTTCTGCTGAAGACACAACATCCTTTAACCCTTAGATGTGAAAAGTCTTTATTTTAAACACATATAGATGACTTTTCATTGCCACAATATTTCTTCCTCTGCCTCAGACAGCCATTCTCGCAGCCATCCCATCGGATGCTGTTTTTGCCTCTCCACCTACAGTCAGCTTATTCATTTACCCTGCATTCCCATGCAATCCCTCCTGTCTATGCTTCCATTCTTCTTCACATTAGATCTTAATATTGAGTCAAAAAGGACTATACATTCTGCACTTATCTCAGGTCTTCATATCTCTCATCATCACACTAAAAAAATATAAAAATAAAAAATTTAAAACACCAACTTTGAATGAACCCAGATGTCTTATTTGTCCTATATCTGTGCAGCTGGACAATGTGTGGGGGAGGAGGAAAACATGATAACTTTACTATAAATTTATGATGACCAAAATAAACAACCCTGCCAGCCAACCTGCTGCTTCTCTGAACACTCCAAACCCTCTCTAGTATCAGGAAATTAAGATATGCACTTCTCTCTGTTTAGGACTCACCCACCATTCACAACTTCTTTTCACCCTTCAAGTTTTATTTTTAATACCACCACCAGAAAGAGGGTTTCTCTGACCATATGTATGTACCCTCCACTCCCTGTTCAGTTAAAATCTTTAATAACATGTTTATATACCTTATACTTAATCACAATTAATAATTATATATTTACTTATTTGTTATCCACTTTAACTAGAGGCCTGGTCCATGAATTTGTGCACCAGTGGGATCTCTTGGCCTGTCCTTGGGAATCGGTCTGAAACATGCTCTCCAGCAGCCCCCCAAGGAATCCCAGATTGTGAGAGGGTGCAGACCAGGCCGAGGGACCCCACTGGTGCATGATCAGGCAGGGGAGGAACCGCAGGAGAGTTCAGGATGTGTACAGTCTCACTCAGTCCCAATTGTCAGGACCTTAGCAGAAGCTAACCTACCAGTCAGAGCATCTGCTCTCTGTGGTCACTGCAAGTGGCCTTAGCATATCATTAGCATATTAATATTTGATTGGTTGAACAGATGACTGGACAGTTAGCATATTAGGCTTTTATTATATAGGATCATTTCTCTTCCACTATACACTGTGAGTTCCAGAGGACCTATGACTATTATTTGTCAACTTTTTATAGCATGTATACTGGCTAGGGCATAGTGGGTGTCCAGTATATACTTGCTGAATAAATAAATGAACAAATTACTGTATAGCCTCCATGTTTTTGGCCAGGAGGGGCCCGTTTACATCTCTTCAAAATTCTTGAAGCTTCCCTCTTTCCATTTGTTTCTTTAATCAATCAGTATTCTTTTAAACACAGAGATTTCTAATGGAAATGCTGGCGCAGACTTTGCTTCAGCAGCATAAATGACATCAGTAGCTGACATGAACCCTCTGTTGCCACTGGCAACAGTTAAATTAGCTATATAAAGCCAACACAAGAGCTGCAGCATCCATTCAGTAAAATAACCATTCAGTCTTTCAGCACAAATACTGACCTGTGTGACTGTGCTTTTAGTACATGAGCAAGTGCTGAGCATTGTCTGCCCAAGACAAGACATTAACACAACTCCTGACTCCCATTTCTACTTCTGCTTAAAAGGGTTGCCTAATTAATTGATTTTATTGAATCTCTACCAAAGCACATTTGTTCCTTAGTAAGCTAATGAAAAAAAACAAAGGAGCTACTTTTGTAAAATACAAGAAAAGGGATGTGGAAGTCCTGTTTTATGCTATATATCATTGTAAATAAAAGTATAGTTGACATGAATATTGACTGTTAATGCCAACAGACAGACATGAGCATTTTTGTGGATCTCTGTGCTCAGAAAAAGGCATTTTATCTGATCCAGTGGGCTCTTCTCACCCCTCACTTCTGTACCACACTCACTTCTGTATCACTCTCTCCTGACCACACTGGCGGCATCCACTTTGTAAAAGCAAAGCCAGAATAGTAAGTGTACTTCTAGAAAATTAGATGAGTTTAGGGAATAAAGCAACTAGCATTGCTACAAACCTCCACAGCTAACGAAAGCTGCCTGATACGTTACCTCCTCTGATGCTAGCAAAAACAATCCTTATGTCCACATTATTAGACCTATTTTTCAGATGAGGAATTTGTGTCTCAAGGAGAGCTAACCCACTTTATATTACACAGCCAGGAAGCCCAAGTCAACACTCTGAGGCCCAAACCTGTAATATAGTTATGTAGCCTACAGAAGAAAGTAAACAGGCCTGAACTAAAACAATAGACACAGAAATGAAAATAAAGATAAAGGGATGTTGAGAGGGGCTTTCAGAATGTAGAAGTTTAAGGTAGAGTAAGGGAGAGTGTTTTCTGACCCAGGTATACAGACAGACTGCAATGTAATGTTCCAGAACAGAGGAAGAAAGGGCACACTTAAACAGGCAGGGAGAAGGCGGGGGGGGGGGGGGGGGGGGGGAAGAAAGAAGGAGGGAAGGCGAGAAGGAAAGTAGCACATTTAAATTGGAACAGTTGGATACAGGATGCTCCTGCTATGTGATACGTGTGAAGAACAGATTTACATATAGCAGTCTAGCTCACACAAAAGTTATCAAGAAGAAGGTCAACAATTTAAATTGCTGTCAACTAGTGAAGTAAAATTTTAATTAAAAGGTTTTCATTGGAATTAGCAACTAGAAGATAACTGGTTACCTTGAAGAAAACAATGTCACTAATTTAGAGGTACAATCCAGATTGTAGCAAAATGAAGAGGTAGGTACCAGGATGGCAGATTAATTTTCCAACAATTTTGTCTATAAAGAGAAAACATATTGAATATGTAATATCAAGAAAGAACTGTAGGGTTAAAATAATAGTTGTTTTTTTAAGTTATTATTTCAAAACAAAGACATCCAAAAAAGCTGTAAAAATCACCTAGATTCTGCAAATGCTAACAACTTATTTATATTTGCTTTTATGTATATATTTAAGTTTTTGAACCATATAAGATTAAATTGCAGACATAATGCCCTTTTAAAACTAATATTTTCAATATTCTAATATGTGTTTACAAAAAACAGTAACACTGCAGGACATAACAGCACAATTATCAAAATTAGGACATTAACACCAATACAGCTCTGATGACCAGAAGGACATCAACAAAATGGTGGCACTAATACTCCTTCAAAAACATCAATTTGGACAATTATCCATGCACAAAAATACCTTCAAAATAGACAAGGATTCCTGGTGAGAAATTGCAGCACCTGGGTAAAGCACAGAAATAGGAAAAGATGAATTGAACAGGTTAGGAAACAGATCCACAATATCCCATAATTCCTCTCCCCAGCTCAGGCACCCAGTGCAAAGAGAGAAATGCCCTCTGTGGGAGAAGGAGATAGTGAGCATCTGACCTCACCACGGACCTCAGAGCCAGCCCACCCCAGCACCCATCAGACTCACGGAAACCTTGTAGCCCAGGAGAGAGTCAGGTGATATATTCAAGATGCTAAAAGTAAAACAAACAAACAAAAACCCAAACTTCCAAACGAGACACTGCACAGCAAGGTTGTTTTTTAGGAATGAATGAGAGATAAAGACTGTCCAGATAAACAAAAGCTGAGGAAATTCATCACCATTGGACCTATTTTGCAAAAAAATGCTTTTTAAAAAGCTCTACAAGATGAAATGAAAAACCAAAATGTTAATTAGTAGCATGAAAACAATAAAATATAAAACATACTGACACAGGTAATAGTCAAATTCAGAATACTCTAATAATATAACATAGTGGTGTGCTAATCACTTAACTCTAGAATAAAAGTTTTAAAGGGCAAAAGGATTTAAAATAACTATACCTACAATAATTTGTTAGTGGATACACAATAGAAAGAAGTAAATATGACACCAAAAACATAAATTATAAGGAGGAGAAGTAAAAGGGTAGAGTTTGTGCATGCAATCATATGCAATCATGCTTCAAATATACTGTTATATTTATAAGATATTTTATGTAAGCCTCATAATACCCAAAAAAGCAAAAACCTACAGTAGATATATTAAAGATAACAAGAAAGGAATCAAAGCATACTATTATAGAAAGTATCAATTCACAAAGAAAGAGTAAAAGGTAAAGAAAGTAACAAGGGAACTACAAACCATCCAGAAAACAGTAAGATGACATTAGTTTATCTAGCAATAATTATCTTAAATGTAAATGGGTTACATTCCCCATTCAAAATGCATATGGTGGCTGAATGGATTATGAAGCAAGACTCAACTATTTGCTATCTAGAAGAAACTCACTCCAGATTTAAGGACACATACGCTCAAAGCGAAGGGATAGAAAAGGTATTCCAAGCAAATGTAAACCAAAAGAAAAGCAGAGATAACTGTAAGTATATCAGGAAAAAAAATGGATTTTAAGTCAAAAGCTAATGACAAAGAAAGTCATTATACAATACAATGATAAAGTGGTCAAATCATCAAGAGAATATAATTATAAAATATACACAATCAAAAAAACAAAGAAGACATACATAAATGGAAATATATCTATAGTTCATGGCTCAGAAAAATTAGTTTTATTAAAATGTTCATACTATACAAAGCTATCTATAGATTCAGTGTAACCTCTTCCAAAATTCCAATGGTATTTTTCACAGAAATAGGGGGGAAAAAACTCTACAGTTGTTCTTATGGAATTACAAAAGACCCCACATCATCAAAGTAGTCTTGAAAGAGAACAACAAAGCTGGAGACATCTAAGTCCTTATTTCGAAATACAGTACAAAGCCACAGTAGTCAAAACAGTAGTTACAAAAATAAAAACAGACACTTAAAACAATAGAACAGAATAGAGTCCAGAAATAAACCAACACATATGCAGTCAACTAATAACTGACAAGGGAGTGAAGAATACTCAATGAGAAAAGGATAGTCTGTTTAAATATGGTGCTGGGGAAACCAAATATTCACATGCAAATAAATAAAATTGGACCCCTTTCTTATACCACACAGTAATCAACTCAAATGGATTAAAGGCTTAAAACCTAAGACCCAGCACTATAAGACCACTAGAAGTAAACAGGGAAAAGCTCCTATAATGGGTCTTGGCAGTGACGTCTTATGTGTTTGTTTGTTTTTACATTACTCCTAAAGCACAAGTAAAAAGAGCAAAAGTAAAGAAATGGGACTACATCAAACTTAAAAGCTTCTTCACAGCAAAGGAAACCCTCAATAAAAATAAAAGGAAACCTATGAAATGAAAGCAATGGTTGCAAACCATATATATATATAATAGGAGGCTAATATCTTAAATATATAATAACTCGTCAACTCAATACCAAAAATATTAATAATTCATTTTATAAATGGGCAAAGGACCTGAATATATATTTCTCCAAAGAAAACTGAAATTGCCAACAGGTACATGAAAATATGCTCAACATTACTAAGCAGGAAATTATAAACCAAACGACAAGTAACCTCACACCTGTTAAAATGGCCATCATCAAAAATCAAGAGGTGACAAGTGTTGACAAGGAAGTGGAAAAAAGGAAACCTTTGTGCACTTTTGGTGGGAATCTAAATTGGTGCAGCCACTGTGGAAAACGGTTTGGAGATGCCTCAAAAAAATTAAAAAAATAAAACTACCATATGGTCCAGCAGTCCCACTTCTGTAGGTATAGGGTGTTCCAAACAATGTATTCACACACTTTGAATTATTATAAATGCAGTGCTTATTAAAACAAATTTCATTTTCAAAATTGAGCTATCAGCTGTTAGTGTGTATACATTGTTTGGAACAGTCTATATATCCTAAGAAAATGAAATCATTATCTTGATGAGTTATCTGTATGCCATGTTCATTGCAGCACTATTCACCACAGCCAAGACTTAAATATCCACTGACAGATGAATGGATATAAAAAATTTATATATATATGGTAACATACATATGCACACACACGTGCATATTATTCCGCCTTTAAAAGAAGGAAATCCTGCCATTGCGACAACATAGATGAACTTTCCACTTGGAGAGCATTATGCTAAACAATGTGAGACAGAGAGAGACAAACACTATATATTTTCATTTATATGTGGAATTTCATGAAGCTGAACTCATGGAAACAGAGTATAGAATGGTGGTTGTCAGTGGCTGGGGGATGAAGGAAAGGAAGAGAAGTTGGGTAAAGAGTATAGACTTCCAGACATAAGATTAACAAATTCTGGGGATATAATGTGTAGCATAGTGATTATAATTAACGATTCTATATTATATAATTAAAACTGTTAATAGAGTAAGAAAAGAAAATTAAATAAGGGTATAGAAATGTTAATTAATCTTATTGTGCTAATAATTTCACAATTTGTAACAAATAATCATACTGTACATCCCAATCTTATATATGTTATATGTCAATAGTATCTCAATAAAGCTGGAGAAATAAACCTACCAATACAGTAGTATTATCTAATCAATAGGCCTCATGCAAATATTCCCCCAGTTGCTCTACTAATGATCTTTCAAAAGAAAAAAAAAAATTATCCCATGCTCCAATCTGGAATCACATGGCACTTTTACTTAGTTGCCATATTCCTTTATTCTTCTCCTGTACTCTGAAAACTTCAGATTAGTTTTCTTTCATGACCTTGTCCGTTTTGAACACTAGAGACAATTATTTTGTAGACTGTCCTTCAATTTAGGTTTGTCTAGGGTTCCTTCATGATAAGGGTCATATTATGCATTTTTTACATAAAGAGCACAAAAATGAGGTTGTGTCCTCACTGCATGATAATAGGAAGCACAGATATCCATCTATGCCATTGATGAACCTGTTAATAGTGATCAGTTAATTAAGGCAGTGTCTGCCAGTGTTCTCCTTTGTAAAGTTACTAATTATCTCTTTGTAATTAATTAGTATTTTGTGGGAAAACTCTTTGAGACTATGTAAATATCCTATTACTCCTAAAACATCCACTCACTACTTTTATGCACCCATAGATGATCCTTACCTGAAACAGTTAATAATATGACTACGAAATTGTGATTTTCTAATTCAGTTTTGTTTCCTATTTGTTGGTATGTAAGAAATAGCTTTTTCTCCACTATTTATTCATTTTTTTTAAATTTCTTTATTGATTAAGGTATCATATATTTGTCCTCATCCCCCCATTCCCATTCCAAACCCCTCCCCACATATGCCCCCACTTCCTTGTTGGCCGTGACCACTGGTTAGGCTCATATGCATACACACAAGTTCTTTGATTGATCTCTCCCCTTTATCCCCACCCACCCCTACCTTTCCTCTGAAGTCCAACAGTCTGATCTATGCTTCCTTGATTCCCAGTCTGTTCTTGTTCATCAGTCTATGTTGTTCATCATTTCCCCTAAATGAGTGAGATCATGTGCTATTAGAAATACACTTATAAGAACCGAAAATTAGACAAGCAATATTTATTCATTTCTTCAAATATTTATTTAGGTCAGTTTGGACTCATTGATCTCTTATTCTAAAGGCTACTCTCTTTACTTATTTTGATGCTCAAGTTTACCCACATTTGGCCAGTGGGAGCCAAGAGAAATAAATGTTTTCTAAGGGATCCAGTATGAAGGCTGGAAAGAGATGAGAGAGTACAATACTGATGAGCAGAGGAGCTTAAGAGAGCAAAAGGAAATGGTATGAAGAACAGTTTCAGGCAGGAAAAGAGAGAACTGATCCACTGGACTTACAGAAAGGAAAGAACAACAACAACAAAAAAATGAATGGGTGATTGGGAAATTGAGAAGTTTATGATAATTTCTATATTCTCTGGGGAGTATGAGGTGAAATGGTTTGCTAGGAGAGAAGAGGATGTGGGAGAATATGATACCAAATAAAAGTAGTGACAGTGCTGAGGAATAGCAACACACAGATTGATGATCCTTGCAGAGGTCTTATGCCTCCAGGATGTAGAGTTTTGCAGATATGTTAAATCTGTCTCCTGCATCTCTGCCTCCCACAGCCAACAATCACACTGATAAACAGTTATAATAATTTAGGTGAGGGAAATGAAAGTACGAAGGGGATAAATAACAAAGTAAAGTTGTGTTTTATTTAAATAATGCAATTATAGCAATGGGATCATGTCATCTGCCATGGCTAGGGAAGATAGTAAAAACAAAAGAAGCTGCTGATGAAGAAAAATTGAAGGATTGAGGCCCTGGAGTTCAAAGAAGTTTGAGAAGAGGCAGAGAGGAGGAACTGACATAAGATGGTTGAATGATGGGAGTCAGGTTCAAAGAATGGAATACTGGAGTTTAAGGTGGAGTGGTAGTATTTCTAGGCAGTGGCAATATCCTCTCATTTAGTGGCATGTCAAATCTCATACTTGGTCCAGCAAAAAAAGGAGATGTGACACTTCATTGACTCAGAGGTAGCACCTATCAAGCCTCCATCACCTGGAATTCAGCCAACATCCAGAAGGTGAGCAAAAAATGCCTATCAGCAGCAGTGAAAATACATAAAAATTTATGCGCCAATCTCATCCCCTTCACCAGATTTCAGCTCATTCTAAACAAAGGAATGATTTCTTTAATTCTATAGAATGTGCTGTAACCATTGTCTCACTTTTCTTCTCAGTATGATTTTCAATTACCATTGAAATAAGAGAAAAGAGAGAAAAATATTGCAAAACAAATATAGGAACCCAAAAAGTATACCAACATGGTATGGTCTAATAAAAAGGCAAAGATCCCTTATTGAACAGTAATGTCTGAAAGATAATCTTACAATAGCAAGATTATTATAACTTGTTGGTTCTAAGCTATCTAGAAATGGCTAAACCATGCTGAGTGCACTCAAGTCAGCAAATCTTATACACTATATTTTAAAAGGTATACACTGTATTTTAAAAGTTTTCCACATTAAAGAGTAAAACAGAAAAAGTGTTTGGCACTTAAAAGGACCTGCGAACACTGAGATTCTCTTTGAGACAAAATACAAAGATAGACAGAAAGAAAGAGTGCAATACAATGTTTATTGAACATTGTTCCACCACACGGGCACTCAGCCTGATCCTTGATATGTTAACATATTTTTGTAGTTCTTACAACAGACAGCACCATGAGTACTGTAGTTTTCCCAATTTAATGGTTGAGAAATGAAAGCTCTAAGGGGTTAATCTGCTTGAAAATGGCAAAGTCAGGATTCAAACCCAAGCCCCCTTGTTCTAAAAGCTGTTTACTTAATAATTACATTACTATGAAAACCTTCCTTGTACTTAAGCATCCATCTCAAAAATAAATTAGATGACAGATAAATGATAGATAGATAGATAAAAACTAAAAAGTATCCATCATAAGCAAATTCTAAGACAAATAAGAACTTGAACATTTTCTGTTATTGTTTTCATCCCAAATATATTATTAAGGTTGGTATACACAAATTCAATCTAAATATTTTATTAGAGGTAACTGTATATTCAAGATGACAAAAAATATGACATTGTTTACAGCTTTGATATTTTTGAAGTTGCAAACTTTTTATTTTTTATATTCTTTGGGAAAACTGTATTAATAAATAATATATCAGAATCATTGATGAGATATTAAATCAATAGTCGTATTTCTTTGTCAAGAACAAAGTTAAGTCCTTGATTTAATGGTTGATTTTAGGCAAAGATGCAGAATCAAAAATTCTATCAGGAGAATTGTTACTATGTCCTTTACAAAGCAGCCAGCCATGGTCTTTATTTAAAAAAAAATAGAATGGAAGGAAAATTATAATTTATTATAGTTTAATTGTTTCTATTCCTTCTAATTAATTAAAAGATAAGAAACCATGAATGATTTGGGCTGAAAGAGACAGCTACAGTTCATTTTGTATGCTACATCCATGTCCTGTTCATCAGATGATGTTTCTGTCCTTTTCTCCTTCACAAAAACAGAGGCCTCTAAAATGCAGGCCACGGAAACTCCTGTGCAGATACCACATGCTATTCAGCATCTTCCCTGGAGTTCTTCTAGTTCACCCTCCTATCATATTGCAACATTTTTAATATTCTAGCCCTGGCTTTTGTAATGTTCAGTCTAAATGTGCTAAGCTAGAGTGTAGAGTAGTTTTCAACTATGGAGAAACATCAATGAACAAAAACAAAAACAAAAATCTCATTTCGTATGTGCCAAATGTCACAGCATACCAGACAGGCTACTGGATTATTCAGAGAGAGAGAGAGAAAGAGAGAGAGAGAGAGAGAGGTCTCACACTACCCAGATCCAAAAGTTCCTTTGAGGAAGCTGCTTGGTAAGGTGAAAAGCCTCGGCTAAAACAAAGGTTCCATTTCCCCTGAACAATTCCTCAGTTCAGAAATGTTAGTAATTAACAACCAAGTCAACTTCTGGGGACTCCTTAAGTGTGCAAAAAGGGTAGCTGTGTTTGTCACACTTAAACTGTTTACTTCGGTGTTAAATGAACACAACCATTGATATTACATAGGATTTTACGTTTGATTTTCATTTACAAGGCATTTCAGAGGTGAGGAGAATATGTGTGTAAGCAGTACAGTTTAAATAGATGATCTTGATACTATTGAAAGCTAATTTTCTAAGCCTCAGATTTCATCTTAGCATTTTTAAGGAAAATTATAATGACCCATGAAATCTCAAGGCCATAAAACAGTTGGCTGGTTTGTCTACAGGGCGCTGTCTTAGAGCAACACCTAGTGGCTTCTTGGACTCTTCAGATAAACTGTTCAGAATCAGAAAGAAGCAGTTTTTTAAAAAATGTTTTCTTTTAAGAAATTTTAGGAGGTAGGTATTTCAGACAACACACTCTCTCTGGTTTCCTGTGCCTGTTTACAGTTGTGTTTAATTTCTACATACACGTTGGATCCCAAATGCTGACTTCTATTAATCTGGTGATCCTATCACAGAGTTACAAAGAGTGTACTCGGTCTCAATAATCAAAGAAGGTATGGATATTTTACACAAAGACATTATTCTCCAGCCAAAAATAAGTCCATGAAAAGCCATTGGTAAAAAGAGGATAATTAAAAGTTTCCAATAGCATGTGCAACTGCTACAGAAAGATTTAGTAACTTTTTTAAGTCATCAAAAGGTTAAATTGAGGTTAATTTTAACCAAAATGTTATTTTATGAGGATCTTTGGAAATTATTGGGTGTATGCGCTTTGCAGGAAGATTCACAAACAAGCCTTTAATGCTATGACTATGTATGACTCCTCCCAATTCGGTGGTGAGTTTAAAATTCTTTTGCAGTCAGGTGTTATACTCAAATTCCTTCACCTCTTCCAATAATATAATCATAAATGGGGAAAATTCTACTGCAATCATTTGCAGTGTCTGTGGAGGTCTGCAAGATCACAATCTTCAAACTGATTTAAGAAATGTTGACATTTATCCCATTCCCCGGTCCTGTTATAATCACAGTCAGCAGCAGGCATTTATGAGGTTTTTATTTTATGTTCTTGTCAAAATCTCTGTCACAAAAATGAAACCGAAAAAGTTTAATACTTTATGTGCTTGCTGAGAGATGATAATAACTTCGGCTTTCCTGACCTCCTCGGTGTTTCAAAATTTAGTGGCTGGTTAGTTCTCCTCACTCCTTTTTGCAGCCTCAGCAACCTGGGAAGCCAAATCATCAACCAATCAAAACGCAGAGCATAAAGATGGTTCAGAGCTTTCTCTCTTGCTAGAAACCAGGCTTGGAGCACATCTCCGATCTCTCCACAGGCAGGAAGGTTGTGTTAGGCACTTCTTGAAACCTTTCTTAATGACACTTCAAATATAATAGAGAACAAACAACATTAGCGCTTCTGTCAAAAACAAACAAACAAACAAAAACACACGTTATAATATCCTATGAGCTTCGTAAACTGAGGTTAAAACCAGAGGTTTTTCAAAACAAGCAGTTTCACAGGTGTATCACTGAATTCACCCCAGTGCCTTATCATGTGTGTTACCAGCCAAAGGTGTTACCCACCTCTCTTCATTTACTCACAGTTGTTTTATCCAACTGCTGCTTACCTAAAATGTCAATGCCAGAATCATGGATTTAGCATTTGGATAAATACTCAGCTTTATTTTAGCATGGTCTACTGGAAGGCACTACCCACATCACTAAGAACTTCTTAAAGAAATAGTTTATACATTTCAACACTATTATTCTGTTATCTTTAAATACAGAAATGGGGTTTATTATTATTATTATTATTATTATTATTGACACTCTTCCATCAGGACAGGATTGCAAGTCAATGCCTTTGCTTCCTGCCTAAACCTGTCTCATTATACTAATTCAGGGACTTTTTTTTTTCACATTATAAAGCCTAATTTCCACACTAAAATCACGTGAGCAAATTCTATTACATTAGTCCACCAAAAGTCATTAAAATCATTTTAGGAAGTATAACAAGAAATTTAAATTTTCTCACTGATTCTTTTGTTAAGTAGGATGAGTCATTATTTTAACTATATAAAGACAAAAATCAAGATTTTATTTTCACAGTTGATTACACTCCTGGTGTCATTTATCCTGCGGCTGCCTATTTGCCTTCTACTTTCTAAGATGCATTGCTCATATAACAATATCTTTTTAGGTATAATTACTGTGCCTGAGTATGAAAGCATTTTGATTATAATGTAAGTCTAAATGGTAAACAATGTGAGTTTCCATCCTACTTGCTAAATAGAATATTTTACCCTCAAATTTCCATTTACGCATACCTCAGCATATGATTTGTAAGTTTTTTAAAAAAGGTTTCAATACAGCTTTAATGCTAATCTACAAGACTATGTTCTAAGATTAATTCCTTATATTCTGGAACAATATGCATGTATTGAGAGAACTAAGCCTGTTTTAAAAGCTCTAAATGGGCTTAGTGTTCTACATTTAGAGGCCCTAGTAAAATAGCTGAAAGACGTACCAATGCCCTGAAAAAAATCTATTGAATTCATACTCTCCAGGCAATGCTTTCCAAAATGTAGAATTTCATCAATTCTGAATTGAAAAGATTGATCTGCTTGTCATGTTGAATAGACTCCAAAAGTAGTTTAAGCAACAACTGACCCTGAGCACAGCAACAGCACAGTCTTCTGGGATCAGGCTAAAGGCAGCTAGATTTCTAAGATAACTGAAATTGTCTCTGTTGTGAAAAACAGCAAAGCAGCTCACAACAGACTGGAATGCTCAAGAGGCTTTTCATAATTGCAGCTAAAAGAAATGAGATTTACTGGAAGCTGCATTTACATGGCTATGTCTTTCCTCACAATTCCTTATGCTTAAAAAAATCAATTCCATCCACTTTTCATAATTCCATTTGCTGCCTTTTTTCTCTGACTACCAGCTACTAAATTTAAGCCATATTAAAAAAGTCAACTGTGAACAAATCTTATTAGTGATGAATCTATTTTAACTACTGACTTGTAATTTTTCAAATATTTCGTAATTCACAAGGACGTATATTAGAATAAAAAAAGACATAGGTATATGCTAGAATTAGCATGCTTTAGCCACTGATGAAATGTGGAGGTGAGATTCAAAAGAGAACAGCAGGCATAGCAATAATGAGAAAGAGGCATTCTCTAAATGAAGAAGAATGTTTGACATGAGCTATGTAAGAGATGTGAGTGGAATACTTAATGTTAATAAACGTTATTTAGGAACACAAACTACATGCTTTACAATCCTTGATATTTATAACCTCACATTCCTCTTTGTCTTGTCTGGGCCAGGTTCCTCACTCTGTTCTTTCAGCTCATTATGAAGGGACTAACTTGTTCTCCTTTCAAGCTACTTTGGTGAACAAAGGAAGAGAACTGATGATGCAACAAATTTGTAACTGATACATGTTGCTACTGACCTGCTAACTCACCTACTTGGAGTGAAGCAACATCTGGACCTGCAGTGAGTACTTTCCCTGGATCCTCCTTCAGTTTCTCTGACTCCCAAGCCAAGTGTCTGGTTTTAAGGCTATGACAAAAGGTCCAGCTTCACCTGACCACTGTGGCTCAGTGGCTGAGCATCAACCCATGAACCAGGAGGCCACGGTTCGTCCCGGTCATGGCACATGCCTGAGTTGTTGCCTTGATCCCCAGTAGAGGGTGCACAGGAGGCAGGTCAATGATGTTTCTCTCTCATTGATGTTTCTGTCTCTCTCCTTTCTTCTCTCTCTAATACAATAAAAACATATTTTTTTAAAAAGGTCTCAACCTCTGCCAGACATGCTCATCACTAAAGGTCAGAAGCAACAGAGCAAACGGGCTTTGAATTCATGGGTATAGGATTCCAGCTCGTGACTGTGTGTTCCAGCCTATTCATGATCTTCCCTTCCTAACTGCCCACCTTGTGGATATCAAGCCTGAGCACCAGATGTGGAGACAGCAGCTTTATAGGGACTGTTTGACCAGATCCACAATTTCATAAGCCACTTCCCTCTAACAAAAACCACTTTTTTTTTTCTTTTTTTTTCTTTTTTTTTTGGAATTTAGGAAGCCTTTATTACGAACTCAAGTCTGGGCTCCCGTCTCAACTGACACAGCAGCAAGCAACGAGAGCCCTGACCCACTCTAAGCATGCTCCTTTTATCCCCGTTTTAGGAATGCCTGGCAGATTATGATTGGCTAGAAGTTTTAGCTTAAGCAGTCTCTGTTTGACCTGGTTTGGTCTGTTTGTCCTGCCTTGCAGTTACTGGAAACAGGACATGCCTGCCTGGGGGTTGAGCCTTGCAACAGAACTATGTTATGACTAAAAGTTATGCTACATTCTTTGTTGTGTGTCTGGTTGCTCATTCCTTCCCTGGCCTGGAGTCCTGCCTCGATAAGGCCTTGCTGGCCATCTGGAGTCCTGCCTGGACCAGGTTTTGCCGGCCACAACACCTTTGACCCTATAAAATAAACCTGCTGCGTGGCTCGGGTCACCTTGCTGCCTCTCCATCAGAGAGATGGCGCCCACCCAGTGCCCAGCTTGATGAATCTATTTCTGCCTCTTGGTCTCTTTCTTTTTTTTTTTTTTTTAATATATTTTATTGATTTTTTTTTTTTGCCCCCCACCCTCCCTCCCATGCATACCCTCCCTCCCCCAGGTTTAAAAACCAAAAATTTTTAAAAAGATATACACACACTTATATAGTATTTAAATATAATTTGTATATATACATAGAAATATATTCTGCTTCTGTCATTAAACCTTGTCTGACACAGAATTTGGGTTGGAAAAAAACAAACACAAATGTTTGAAAAACCTCATCCAGATGATAAGGATTTGTTGTTGAATATTTTAGTGACATTTAACTTTTGGAGTAATTTTGTGTTCAGCTGAACAGGATTGCTGAGTTCTTTGAGGATGGCTCTTCTCACCTTGAACTGAGATCCCAGGAGTTGTGGTACAGCCATGATCCAGGAACTGCAGCACTGATGTTTGCAAACATGAGATTTTTAAAGAAAAAGGAGGCTTTGGAGAATGCCCAAGCACAAAATGCTAATTTCACCCACAAGGATGGTGGCTGATCAGAAATGGTCAGTGAGCCCACCTTTTTGAAACTAAAGATGAGTTTAAGAAATAAAAATTGCAGTTGACCAAGTCTTCTATTATGAGCTCTTTTGGTATGTTATACAGATGCTCCTCAACTTGCAATAGGGTTAAGTCCCAATAAACCCACAGTAAGTTGAAAATATAGTATGTCAAATTTCCTTTAATACGCCTAACCTACCAAACAACCAACCTTAAATGTGCTCAATACACTTTAGTCTACAAATGGGCAAAATCATCTAACACAAAGTCTGTTTTAAAACAAAATGTTGAATAACCCACCTAATAAAAGACTAATATGCAAATTGATCAAATAGGGAATTACCGGTGGGCAAGCAGGCAGCGCCAGGTCAGCCAAGGTGGGTGCCAGCGGGCAGAGGGAGGGAACTCCGATGGGGGGGAGGGCGGAGGAAGAGGGGACAGGGGCAACAGGCGGTGGCAGAGGGGCAATGGGGGCTGGCACTGGCCAATCATTGGCTGGTGCCATCCCCGGATCAGCCTATGGGTTACCCCCTGCAGAGGGAGGCCAGACTGCAGCCATCAGTTGGACATCCACCAAGGACTCCTGGTCTGTGAAAGGGTACAGGCCAGGCTGAGGGAAACCTCCTCACAGTTTTGAATTTTCTTGCACTGGGCCCCTAGTCTTATATAACTTATTGACTACTAGAAGCAAAATGCAGAATGGTTATGTGCGTAATCACCATTAATGTACACAGCTGAAGCACATGGGCACACAGATGGGCATTTGGTAGACATGATGGGATGCAAAAACACAAAACACAATATCCAGAAAACACTGGCCACACAGTGTACTGTGGAGTACCAGTTACTAACTCTGTCATCATGTGGCTGACTGGGAGCTGCAGCTTACTGATACTGCCCAGCATCACAAGAGTGTATCATGTGTACCACATAGCAGTGGCCTGGGAAAAGATTAAAATTCAAAATTGGAAGTATGGTTTGTGCCAAATACATATCACTTTGGCACTATCAGAAAGTGGGAAAATTGTATAAGCTGAACTATAGTAACTCAGGAGCCATCTGTATAGTAATTAGGCTGTAAATATTAGAAGATGATACAAATGTCACCATTTAGTAAAAAGTTACAAAAAAAATACAAAGAGGTAAATCTATGTTTTCAACACACCACTTTAAAGATAATTTTTTTTTCCTTCAGAGCACAGCAGATTGGTCCATTTTATTAAATATCAGTTAGGGCACTGGCTTGATTGCTACCAAAAGGCCTTAACTTTTCCCTAAATCATCTTTCTATTTCAGATCTTACTAGAGACAGCCATAATTTTTTCTGTGCCTGTCCTTTTTTTTAGGAATTTATAATTTGGCAGTGATACTTCTGACATTCTGTTTCTTAAACTCAGTAGCTATTGCTCCTCATCAATTTTCCAATTTATTTCAAAACTTAAGTTTTCTCATCATTTATTTTACACAAGTTAAACAGAAAACAATTTTATTCAATATGGCTCCAGCCCAGAAAAAAAAAATCTGTATAAACAATATTTTGAGAACTTTACTGTTCTGACTAGTCTATCCATAAACTCAATTGAGTCAGGCATATTTCAGAGGGAAAAAAATTTCCTCCTCCCCAAATTTAATTTTCTCTCTTTTGGTTGGAACAAATTTTTTACATCATAGATAAAATTCATTTTATAATGCATCTAATTCTTAGGCATGTAGCTAGCTGTCTTTTCAAAGTCCTTTCCATCTTATTCTATATTAGATTATTATGCTATCACAAACTCTTTTGGTCATACCACTACAAAATAACTTTTCTCTAATCTACAATGCTGCTGTTATCCTGATTAAAAAGAAAACGTAGGGAATTAAAGTTTACTTTTTTTACTCTGCTACACTAACAATCAATCAAATTTGTCTCCTTTTTGACCACTTTATTAGAATTGTATACCAATATGGCTACACTGAAGCTGAGTTTATTTTATATTTCACTTTTTCCATTAGTCAGTTTTATTGCAGATATATCTTTCTGACATTTCTGTAATAAAGAATGCTCTACCTGGAGTATAGTTTATACAAATTCAAACTAGACCATTGTTCAGTCTTACATTGCTTGGCACAGCCTCTGCATTATTAAATTACTACATTTTTTCTAACATACTTAGCATTTATGCTTCAAAAGTTCATACTGTTCTTTTTATGAAAATGAAATTATTCTTCAATGCCCACCAACAACAAAAGTAAAAATACAAAAGTTGATTAAAAGGAAAAAGAAAGATATAGTAATATTCTTAAAGACAAAGAGACAATGTGAGTCATTTACCTAGCCATATTAATGGTAGGGCATTGGTATCCAAATAGCATAGAAAAAAAGCAAGCATTAGACTTCAACATTCTCATATTTCATATATCCTACTTTATTTTTAATAATAGTTTGGAAACAATCTGATTTTTTAAGTCTAAGTTAGAAGAACTCAACTTCTGTAGTCAAATAGCCTGTAGGTAGATGTTCAACCAGGAGATGGAATTCTTAGAACTTACCAAGCCGGCTCCACAGAAGTGGTCCAAATGAACCTTCCTTTTCAATTGGAGAGGCAGAACCTTCACTGATTTTGAACATTAGAGCCTTAGAGTCATTGTAGGACCTTTAATTAAGGCATTTGGTGTGCCTGATTAGATTAGCCCATTTATTTTCCAAAAAAATCCCAACTCTGACAAATAAAACTACAACATATCAAACAAACACTGCATAACAGGCATTTTGAAGAGCACAGTAATAAGATAAATACATTGTCTTCACCCTAAATTTAAGGAAACAAAACACATACCTTTTTTAACTTTGGTTCTACTATCATTTGGAAACATAGTAGACTTTACTTTTATAATTGTTGTAAGAATAAAGAAAAAGATAATTACTACCAAAAGAACAAATAGCAATGTGGAAAATAACCAAGGAAGACATTCAAAGACTGGAGAAAACAAATTTGATTGAGATTATTAAGAAAGGTTTAATAGCAGTGAAGCTTAAATTGCATCTATGAATGTGGCTAAACAGATTAGTAGAGAGGAACAAATAGGGACTTCTAGGAAAGTAGAAAGACTTTTGTAGGGTGGTAGGGAGCCTCAAAATTTCAGTAATATAGAACTATGACATTTATTTTCTCCTCATGTTATAGTTCAATGCAGACATCCCTGGTCTGTGTCTTTCCTCCACATGACTCAGTTACCTAGGGTTACTCTGTTTTGGAGTACCACTGTCACCTAAAGGCCTCAGAGTCTTCCGATTCAGCCAACAGAAGGAAAGAGCAAGTCTATGTAAGATATACCCATTTCTCAAGCACCTTTGGCCTGGAACAAACACACACCACTTTTGCTGACATGTGTGTCAGCACTGGTAAATACTAGGTAATGCCATATCTAGATTTAATCAGACGCTGGAAATGTAGCTCCTGACTAGGCTGTCACTTTTCAGTGACAGCTCCAGGTTTTAAAGAAGAAACATGCATTCTGATGGACTGTTCTCTATCTCTGTCACATCGAGCATGCCAAGAAGTACAGGAAGAAAAATGTTCGTCTTCTGCAGTTAGCCAAACAGGAGAGGTTCTTACAGGTGCTACAACAGGCTGGAATGTACTGAGTGAAGATTCTAAGTCAGGGAACGAAATCATCAAAGCAGCATTTAGAAAGAGAAAACAGTGGCCATATACAACAGGATTACAAATAGCATAAGTGCTTTACAGTACAGACAGGAAGGCTGGCAGAAGGTATAGAAAAACCCTGGTAAGAATTTGAGCTATAGTCTTAAGTAAGAAACAAAGTTAGTGCATGATTAGAATGGGGTGGAGGGTGGAAAATGTAAAGGAGGCAGACAAAGGAGATATGAAAGTGGAAAAAAAATGCTGACCATATTCAAGCTTACATGATAATACTCATAAAGGACAAGTAGGAAGTAATTTCTGAGAGAAGAGTCCAGGAGCATGATCCAATGCTCCAGGGGAACATCGACATGGAGCTGTCCAGTTGTTGGTCACACAGGCAAGATGAAGATAAGAAAGATCAGAAGAAGAGACCTCATTTCCTGACTCTCACCACTGTGCAATTTTTCCTAGGCTGCTGTAGTATCTAAGAGAAGCAAATGAACTATGCTGTGACATTGCAAATCCATTTGTTTTGCCCGTCTACAGAATCAATACCAATCGCCACAGCCAAATTGATCTGGCTGCAACTCACATCAATTCTTAGAAGATGGAAAGGAATGGACTGGCCATGCCATAGGCCAGCCATTTCACAATCCTCCGACATGCCCTGGTCTGCCTCAAGAGTTATTAGGCCAATGGAAGAGGAATTCAAGGTTACCACCTGTTCATTTTTTCAGACTTGACTATCACATTTATTTATTTTTAGGTTCCACAACTACTAAGTAATTTGATGTGAATCAGTTCATTTCAATTTTTTTTAAAGCCAAACCAATAATATTTGAGCATTGTCTACATGCAATGCTCATCTTGGATAAAGTAAAGCTTGTAAAATGGAGGATACTCTGTTGAGAAAAGAGAAGTATATCAACACATTGCAACTCCACTCAAGTCCCTTTTGTTCCTATTACAGAGATGGAATTAATATAACAAGTATGTCCTCTATGCCAGTCATTGCTCTAGTGTTATGTCACTTGCATCTCATATTAGGCCAACGTAAGCATTACATCTCCATTTTTTAAGAAGCTTAATAATTTACCTAGTAAGTGACAGAGGTGGCAATTAAAGTTTGGTGTGACCCAAAGCTGAGATCATTCTTTTTTCTTTTTCTTTTTTAATATATTTTATTGATTTTTTACAGAGAGGAAGAGAAAAGGATAGAGAGCTAGAAAGATCGATGAGAGAGAATCATCGATCAGCTGCCTCTTCACACCCCCCACCAGGGATGTGCCTGCAACCAAGGCACATGCTCTTGACTAGAATCGAACCTGGGACTTTCAGTTCACAGGCCGACACTCTATCCACTGAGCCGAACCAGATTCGGCAAGCTGAGAGCATTCTGACACTCAAAGTTAGCATTTCCTGTGGATCTAATCAGTCCCATTTAAAAAGCCAGTTCTTGTTGCCATATGATCAAAACTCTCAAACCAGCATCTGGCACTCCTTTACTTCTACTATAGAGGATCAGTTCAATAGTGAAGAACACCCAACATCTCCCTGAACACATACTCATACTAAAGTGGAACTGAATGGTTATTTTGAACCCTGAGTATAATAGTAAAGGACAAGAAAGTAATCTCCAGTTACTCCTGGCTCATTAGTTCTATCTGTGACACAGCTTTAAATTTGCAAAACATAGCAAGATGTGTTCTTGACAAAGCAGAAAAATATACAGCCATCTGCTTAAGAAAGCTAATCTGCTGTGAGGTCCAGGCCAGTCTGTGGCCCAGAAGGACCTTTCTCTTTACTCCTCCATGGGCAAGCTGGATCCAGAGGCATATCATACCCTATCGGGGCAGTGTCCCAAAGGCCTGGACAGGACACTGCATCATCTCTGAGACAACCTTAGTAGGTATGGTATGTGTCCTCCAAATGCAATTTCTTCAAGCAAGGGCCACGTCGGGGCTGGCCAGTCAATGTGGAATTAATTGCCCATCCAAACAGGGTTAGGCAAAGAGATTCAGATCTAAAGTCAATGTCGATATTACTATTATACTATTGTACATAGACACAGACAAGACTGTGGCGAAGACCTCGGGTGAGGGGCAAGAGTGGGCTAGAAGGGGTCAGTGGGGTAAAATGGGGAAATATTGCAACAATAAAGATATTTTTCATGGGAATTAAGAGATACTGGCTAAAACTGATACATCAACCACAAAAGGCTTGAAAGAAAAGGTTAAAAACAGTTACCTCTGAAGACTAGGGTCTAACCAGGCGTCCTCAAACTTTTTAAAGTGGGGGCCAGATCACGGTCCCTCAGAGAGCTGGAGGGCCAGACTATATGAACTACTAATTCCTACTGTAACACCTCGGCTGCACTCACTGCCCAAAAAACCTGGCGGGCTGGATCAGACTCCTCTGCGGGCCACATGTGGCCCGCGGGCCGTAGTTTGAAGACCCCTGTTAGGGAGGGAATTATAATTGTTATTAGCTCTTTAGGTTAAATTTTGTTTGTTTCTGTTTTCTTTTTACCATGCATATATTACACTTTAATTAAAAAGCAGTACCTATAAACGTAAAGAAATAAAATAAAGCCAATGTAGACAGAGATGAAGAAATATAATAACTGAGGGAAAGGGGGCATGAAGCAGAGCCAAAGGGCAACAAAGCTGTGTTGTTTGTATCTAGTGTCAGAGCAGAGCCAGAGAGGATTTTAAAATCTGGCCAGGGAGCAAAAACAGATTGTTACCTTGCAAGCTGAAATATCCACAGGCTGTGGAAGATCAAGGAAAATAAAAATAATATTGTTATTGCAAGGGCATCACAAAGAGAAGCACCATTTCAGAATCACTCTTGAAACAAATAACAGAATGCGCTCCATCAGCCTCTCTATAAGCCTTTGCTATGCTCCACCTCTCCTCTCTCCCCATACCGCCCCTCCCTTCCACCAGCACACACTCTGGGTCAAGTAGCAGATCAGTTCTTTTCCAAAACTCATTAGAATGTGTGCCCTTTCTTTGTATTATGTATTCTCAGCACCATAAAATAAACTGTACTATTAATTTCCTATTGTCTTTGGAAAATCATGCTAATAAGACATTTCGTGAAAAGCGCAGTATCCCAGTAAGTGGTAATAATCTTTTATGAGTGTTGCTGTGAAAACCATGAACAAATGTGTTGACCTTGAAGGTTCCAGTCCTACCATGAGTGCAAGAACAATGACACAAATATTCATGTAGATGAATGCTTACTATGCTTGGCTTAAGATTTTGAGCTACCCACATTTCAATTTTCCTAGCTATGCTCAGAAAACCATGTTTTGTGATGGAAAGCAAGAGGATACTGTTGCCATGGTAGCAAAACATTTTTTTTCTCCCTCAAAAATAATGTCAGACCAGTGGGGAAAAATAATGTTAACTGCACTTGCAGAGGAAATTAAATTTATACACAAGTTTTTGCAGTTCTATCAGGTGCTGTTTATGTATCTTTCTATCTTAATGTGCAAGGATGACTTGCAATGAGCTTACTAGTTGAAGTACAGATTACATTTCTCTGCTTGGAGCAGACTGTCCGACATGCAGAATACATCATTTAAAATCCATGAGTGAATGAGAGTCCAAATTTACAGCTGTCTAAAATGATATTCAATAAGTTTTAAAAAACTGCCTTAGCTAAATACAGCTAATTTTAAAAAATGACAGACAAGCAACTACAACAATAACAGCGACAGAAACAATGACCGTTACCCTTTCAAATTACTCTGCCTTGTCATTCAAATGAGACACAGTGAATTGTCTTTTTCAGGACTGGCTGAATAACTCAAACTAATGTACCAACCTGTGCTGCTCACATTCCCTAATGCATTTCATTTTAGTAATATTACATTTCCAGCCACTACATTGGCTTCCTGCAAAATAAAGTCCCTAAAATTTCCCTGCATTCAATGAGCTGTTGACATTTTTTAATAAGAGAACACAAACTAATGCTTCTGTCTTAACTCTGCAAATTACTTTCCCGCCAAATTCAGTGGAGAACCGATGTTACAGACAAGCAATCCTTTAGAATCACAGTCACCTCTCCAGCTGTTGTTATAGCTTCTGCACTTCCCATCCTGGGCGCATTTCCTCCTTTATGCACTATGATGAATGTCAGTGTCAGGTCTTTAGAGAAGCGGGGGATCTTTTCACTGCATATTTGAAAACATGTTCTTACTTCTTATTTCTACTCTATGTCAGAAATTCTAATTCAGATATGTTCCTTTTCCACACAAATGTCCTTGAGAAAATCAGCCCATATTCTGATATAATTATCAGTTATAAATTATCATATTGTATATGCACATAGTTAAGATATTGCTAATTGTATTATAATTCCTCCTACTATGTTCATTTTATAGTCAGATTTGCTGAGATTTATTTACAAGCTAATCTATTCCCACAGTCTTTATCCCAAAGCCAGCTTATTCTGTCAGCCATATTTCCAAATAAGCATTTATCCTGAATAAAGGATGAACAAATTAGTGAGTGTATTACAGGGACCAATTATATTACTCTTTTCCTGAGAGACATAAAAAGCATTGTCATTATAGCTTATTTTGGCATAGGGAAGATTTTCTGTCTGGTCAGTGATTTTCTTCCTTGCCAACACGGTGCATCACTGTCTTTTTTCCTTTGTGATTATAACTAATTGGTTTTAGAAATACAAAGAAGCCAGAATGTCTTTGGAGAACAGACTTATTAGATCTACCCCAAAGCCCCATACACCTACAGCTCCTCCCTGACAAAAAAAAAAAAAAAATAGAGCAATATTTTGAAATATTTTGGTTCTCTGGAGGATAGTCACAGTTACTGGAAACAAGGTGAGATCACGGGTGGCAGCCTCCTGTATATAGCAGGGAGATTTCTCAAGATGATGCTGTCAGGGCTTCCTAGGAGTACTGACTATGTCTCTAAAGATTGCTCTGTCTTTACAAGTCATTTTCTGCTTTCCCCCACCTTTATGATGTATAATTTCATTGTTGGCAATTGTACTTTGAAGTGTGATTTAAAGACTGTGTTTCTGCCAGGGCTTAAAAGCAGCTTAGGCTCTAAGCCCATTCCATCTTTGCCTTGTCGTCTGCGAATGCTATCAATAGGCATGCCAACAAAGATGCAAATGGTTAGAAACAATAGGTTATATTATTCTTCTATTAGCCTCTATCCAGAACTCTCATTGATTATTTTTCATGTGTTACAGAGAATACATTAGACTAAACTGAGTACTAGTTGCTGTCAAGATGACTTAAGGAGGAAGAAGTATTATCTGCAGAAATTCTAGGAGATAAAAACAAATTATCAAGAATGAAAACTGCCCAGAAAATCAGTCCTGTAGAAAATAATCATACACTCGCTGAAACATATACATTACAATATAAACATATGTATATAATGGTTCATGGGTTCTCTAAAATCCCTATTGATAGCCCCTCTAGAACCCTTAATCCAAGTCAACAAAGTCTAGAACTACCTTGTCAATAGCTTCCTCCATTTATTTATTGTAATAAGGGTTCCAGGTGAGCATTAAAAATCTGGAACTCAGAGCTAAGAATTCAGCACTCATATAATTCTGAGCTCAGAACCAAAGACCAGGTCTATTGAGCCAGGACTGCCAAGTTTTTATGTAATTTTTAAGTTTCTTTTGGTAAAATAAATAGTTAACTAGTGAATAACAGAAGAGTTGAGCAGTAATCTCAATATTCCTTCTGTGGATTATAAAATTTTGAGACTCAGACACATGGTTTATAAGACAAGAGCTGGCACAATTCTTCTGGTGGGTAATGTGTCTATAATGCTTAGGAAGAAGGGAATAAATATCTCAAATAAGAAGTAGGAGAGTAGGGTTCATCCCATTCTATAAGACAGATCATTTGTCTGTCTTTATATACCTGACCTCACTCCAGATGAGGATTTCATGCAACTCATATAAACATATATAATATAATATGTTCTTCTAAACAAATATGTTTAAAGCAGAAACAATAGTAAATAAAGTTGGAAAGATGTGTTTTCTGAGGCCATTTTCTCTAGTGCCTGTCATGTTGCAGATGGCAGATGCTCAAGGTAAAGGCTAGGATGACATCAGTACACACATAGCACATGTGATTGCTGGAGGACTGCAGCTCCTTGAGATTCTTAGCCACCAAAGTAAAGAGATAATCACGTTTCACTCAGATTTACTTTGTCCATAGATAGGAACTTCCAGGTACTCAAGGTAGTCACTGCTTTCCTCCTGCAGATCACCTGAAGAAGGTCCTGCATCCTGTAGCAATTAGGCTTCCCATAATCAGGGACAAGAAACATGATATCCAGTTCAGGTAACTGCGTCTCATAATGCCCCTCAGGGCAAGTTGTGTATATCATATCAAAGCACGCTTCTGTAACCCGGGTCCAAAAGAACCAAAGGAATGCTTTTTGGTACAAGCTCCTTGAAGGTTTGGCTTAATCCAGAAACAAAATTTGAACATCTAGGGTAGGTGTTTGCAAACAAAGGTCTGCACCTGTTTTTAGAAAGAGAATTCTTGGAACACAGCCACCTCATTTGTTTACACATTGTCTGAGGCTGCTTTCAAGAGTAAAGTAGTCACAACAGAGACCATTCAGCCCACAAAACCTAAAAAAGTTACTATCTGGCCTTTATAGAAAACGTTTGCCAGTCCTTGGACTAGTGGAATACAAGGACTGCTACCCTTTGTTCTCTAAAACTGAGTTGGGAAGCTCTGAATTCCAGGCCATATTATGAGGAAATGTCTGCAGAACAGATACATTGTTAGGTTTGGGCAGATCTACGTGAACTGAGGACAGCTGTGTGAAAAGGTGGTGTTGATAACCTCTGCCTCAATCCAGCCATTGATGTTTACCCTTTCACTCTATGCAGATCCCTGAATAAACTTGTAGTTTAAAAAGTTTTATGTAGGTGGTTAACTCTCCCCGTTAAATGTCTAGTCCATATTTCTCCCTTACACTATAGAATTAAACCCCAGTGACCAAAGGGCCTGAAGATGTAGAATAAAAGATGTTGCTAAACAATGCAATCCAACAGTCAGAAAAGAATGTGAACAGTTCTGACAAGAACCTGCGGTGATTAATTACATGTGTCACTGGAGCGCCGTGATTTACTAAACATTGGTTGAACTTCAGAGAGTCAAGGTAAACACAAACAAAGCTTTAAACGGTCGATCTTTTTATACTAGTAGCAGTCTGCACTAGTTAAGGTAACAGGTAAACCTCAATATCTCAGCAGCTCAACACAAAGTTTATTTCTCACCTACAGTCCAACAGAGATGTTCTTGGCCAGCAAAGAGCTTTCCTACCTATGATAGAGGGATCAAGTTCCTTTCAGGAGCACAGAGAACATGAATGAGAGGTTTCCTGGATCAGGACTGGAAATGACCCATATCACTTGCACATGTGACCTAGCAGCAAGGGAATCTGGAAAACTCAACCTTGCTCTGGAGTCAGACTACAAATAGCTAGCCAAGCTCTTTCATACCCATTGTCAAAATGTAAAAACCCAATTGAAATTCACTCTGCTGATCTGAAAGATGCAAGCAATTTTCCAGGGATTAAATCAAGAAACAACTCAGGGAAGCATATAAATATCATTAGAAGATGCAGGAATAAATGTTTACTCTACTGACTCTAGCCATTTCACCTAAACAATGTTGCCATGTGTATGCCAACCCCATCTCCCAACTGGACAACTCAAAATATGCTCTCTTCCAGCTTTTAAAGGGCATTATATTGAGCTACAGACACTGTGTCTTTTAGCCAATTCTTTTGATGCTGGTAGATTCGCCCTGAGGTTACTGCAACCATTTCTTTTCTGCTGTCCAAGACTTACAGACCCTGCCAGCTTAATAGAGATACTCTTTGCTCTGGTTCTTGCGCTCTTCACAATTAATCGATGTTTAATGCCTCCACAAGGTCCTAAGCTGATTACTGCAGCCTTATCTTCTAATGTCAAGATATCTGTTTACTTAAGCTGAACAAAATGCTTAGACTCCTCTGATAGACCAGAGCAGGGCCTGCTGTAAGACCAAAGATGCATTAGGAAGCAGGACATAAAAGTGTAGTATATATCACTATGGCATGGCCAGGATTCCTTTACATGGTGGTAGGTAGAGCGTAGCACACTGATATGAGACCTACACCAGCCTAACGACATTAAAACAGTAAGTACACTGCTCTAGCGTGCTCTAATCAGAAAGATTTCTCTTTCCATAAGGACTCCACTGACCAATGAATTGTGAACCCACCTCCAAAAGAAAACCAGGAGCCATCTGGGAAGTGGGTCCACTCATTCACCTGTAGGTAGTTACCTCATATATCCTTTGCTTATTTGTTACTTCAATAAAAACACCCAAGTGCAGATCATTTTAATGGAGTCCCCTTTATCATTCTCACCAACCTTCCAACCCAGCCCAAATGTTTTGGGCTTGGCCATTGAGCTCAGGTGACTTGTATACTCAGCTCTAACTTCCTTCACAAGCTCTTGACCAACAATATGGTAGATTTTTTTCCACTGGGGTATCTCCAACAGGTCACACTAAAGTTGACAACTTTTTCCTATGTTACTACCTATTAGAACTTAATAATGCCATCATTTTTTCTAGTTACCTGGTCTTAGAATAAGAGTCACAATTTTACACTTCCCTGTCCTTGGCCCACTTACCTTCCAGCAGCCACCAAGCCATACTAATCTTTTTCTAAATCAAAGTGCCAAATTGCAAATAGGTGGATTGACTAGGATTACGTAGACTTAGAGTTCATGGAGTGATGATGTTAGGTAACTTACAGAATGGCCAGAAAGGCCAGAGCATGTGATCAGAGGACAAGGAACAATGCCAGGAACTGTGAAGCAGAACCTATTTATCCTAATAGGCGCAACTGCCGCCACCTCAGGGTACAGTCACGCAGATCACATCACAGGCACCAAAAGTGTGTCTGGGTGGCATCTCTGGAAAATGGGCACAGATCACTCAGCAACTGCTACCACTGCCGCCACCACCCTTCCCAAAATGGATTCTGCACCACCTCCATCTCTTCGTATCGCGAATGTCCAGGTTAATGTCTTGAGCGGGTGGATCTGATTGACGGAGCTCTGATTCTGTTTCTGAGCCACAAAGGACATTAGAAACACAAGAAAGAGGTTTCGATGCTGGATGTTGGAGGCAGGTCCTGCGTTTTCGTTCTAAGCCCTTTTGTCTTCTACACCTCACTTTCTTAGAAACCACTACAGCAACTCAGTTCTGGCCTATGAAGTAGAGGCAGTGGTGTCTCTTCTGCATTCTCGTCCTTTTTATCTGAGTATGAGGCTGATTCTTTGTAGGGCATCGGTCACATGTATGTCATTCACAGCCATCTCAATTCTGAATAACACAATATCTGGTAACTGGAAGTAAGAATTATGAAACTAGGTCACTGAGGACTAGGAATCGAATACCCTGGTGAGACAGTTGGTCACATTAGTCACCTGCTGGATGCAGAATGCAGAGCAGGCAGCACCCAAGATAGTATTAGAACATATGGAGGCTCTCCAGGAAGTTGGTTTCTGATGACCCCTTGATTTTTTCAGCCAGAGTATGGCTACCAGTCAGCAAAGAGAGAATGAGGGAAATACACTTTGTTAAAGGAGGGGCTTTCAGCCCAAAGCCTGCAACCTAACTTCATTTAAGAGTCCTGCAATGCCAAGTCCACGTGTTAGAAAAAAATACACAAGTCTTCTCCACCCTGAACTCTAACTGTTCATAAGCTATGGCTGGGCAGGTGGGTCTGAGCGATAGATAAGTCTATGGCCCCAAAGCTTTCTCAAGCATTACAAAAGATGGTACAACTGGAAGTGAGAAGCACAACAGTGCTTCCTGATTGCACTGTTGGGTACTATACTACCCTGCACTCCAGACTTCTTACCAACAGGAGGCAAATAAGGCCCTATTTGGCTAAGGTTTCTCTTTTGTGGTTAACAGTCTTACTGATACATGGTCAATAAGAATGACAAATATACATAAAACACCTTAGAAATGATCCTCCTGTACTGCAACCCATTCTGTTCTGGGTGCTTTGCCCTGGACTCAATCTCTGCAGTAGGCGTGGCACTAACCTCCAATTTTCCTGCCCTCTCCTTAGGCCCATAAACTACATACCGTGTTTCCCCAAAAATAAGACATCCTCCGAAAATAAGACCTAGCGCATGGAAAGATAAGACATCCCCTGAAAATAAGACCTAGCGCAACTTTGGGAGAAAAAATTAATATAAGATACTGTCTTATTTTCAGGGAAACAGGGTAGTACTTGTAGCTGTAGCAGATCCTCAGCTCCCTTGCACAATGCCTGACAGACAAGAGTTAATCTACACATGTTTGTTGCAGATGGGACGTGAAAAATTTGAAACAGAATTGGCCAAAGAATCAGTAAAAGTACATATCAGCTTCCATCTGGAAGGTTCAACTGTATGAACTTATCTGATAATATTTCTGGACTTTGGAGTTTCTTAGTTTGGAATAATTATTGCCTAGTGATAGGAGTATGTGTGAAAGTCCTCTCAAATTTATAAAACATTACAAAGAATATTGTTTTGGTTATCCTTGTAAAACTGTTAACAAGGTTTAGATAATCAAATTAGGTAGACCCATAAAATAACAGTAATTGAGAGAATGTTACCACCCACATAAATCCACTAATAGGTAGAATATCCAGAAAGAGGATTGAAAGGTATTAGAAACATAATCACCATGTAATTTTCAATGTTAGATAGGACATGACTAGAAGATAGTAGTTCAGGAGGCAGAAATAACTTGTCTGCTACTTATTGTGCCACAACATAATATTTACTCTATAATTAAATGGCCAATATTGACTTGGTGATTACATAGCTTTTCACATGGCTGCCTGCACCTAATAAAATAAAGGAAAAGTGGTTATCTTTATTTTTCCCAGGGAACAGATTGGACAGAGATAAACCTTCTTGAAGATCTTCCTTCTTGGCTTATTTTATCCTAACAGTTGCTAATATTTTGAAACCATATATAGTTTTTGTAACATAAGCTTTCCTTTGTGAACTTCAGATTTCAAAATCAATCCCAGGACAAAGGAGCTATCGCTTTGTCTGAAATCCCCTCCTATCTCCCTGCACTCCCAATACATAGGGTAGTATCTTTCAAGACAAATAATATTGCTTGCACTTAAACTTATCACATAATGTGATTGAAGATAAAGACCAAAGTACATGAGGCTTCCTCTAAATCCCAAATCCCAATACTCTGAAAAGACTACTAATATATATTTGTGGTTCTCTGAAGCTGTTTTATAGATTGTGGGAAAGGATTCTTAAAATCATCTGTGCTTTCATTTTCCAGTTTTGCATAGTAAAACACCCCTGGCACATTCACTGGAAGTTTATAAATGTATGTTGGGGCCATTGTTTACTTTCAGAAGATGAAAAGGTCTCCCTAGTCAGAAAACCAAGTTGCTTCAGAAAAGTACCTCAGGATCCAAAATGTTTCCAATCTGAAATGTGCTGTCATTCCTGATTTATGGCAAATTTATTGTTTTGCAGGTACAGTGAAATTTACTGCATTTGTATTTAGGAAGCTAAAGGCTCAACCTAAGGCACTTTAAGAATTCTAGAATTGAGGTAACTAAATTTGTATAAACAAAACTGAAAGAAATCTATTCCAGGGAGAGGAGCTCAGACAACAAGGAAAAGGGAAATTGTAAAGCTCTGTGCACAGAAAACCCAGCATCTAGACCCAGAGGACTTGAATATGAAAGGGAAAAGATTTAATTGCTTGAGTTTAATTTGGAATACAATTGGATATTGCTATACTTAATGAATCTACATATTTCATGATTACCCTAATTGTTTCTATTTATGAGATGGACAGGGTAAGACACATATTGAGAAATCCAATCTAATTTCATGTATGATGCCATTTTTGTTGCTGAAATCAGACCAAATAACATATACACTACTTGTTGTGAATAACAGTATTTCCTCCCTATATTAAAAAAATAGTGAATTGGTGTCAGAGCTATTTCTATGTTTCAATGAGACTTATTGAAGATATATGATTTAGAAGGCTGAAAATTTGTTCCTAAATCTTATCACAATAAACATGGCAGAATTAAAGATACAAGGCAACAATGTAAAGACTGAATCTCTCTAGTCCTTTATCATTCATACTCCATATATTTCTAAAAAAAAAAAAAAAAAAAAAATAAAGCTTCATAAGAAAAGCTGTGTGTGTGTGCCTGTACACACTCACATGCACATATATACATGCACATACCTGCGTACATGTGTGGTAGGGGATGGAAAAGGGGATGTAGTTGTGCCTATGAATTGAACATAAGGAAACAATTATATTTTTGCAGAAAGATTTTTAAAAAGCATGATGATTTTCAGAGCTTTTCCTAATAACTTTTACCATATACAAATTTCCTATCAGAGGTATCCATCAGATATATATCAATTACCAACAGACTATGGCTCATAGAAGGCTCAATATTTATTATTTTACTCATTCACTCAGTCAACAAATACTTCTTTGGCAAACTACTATGGACCAGGTGCTATCCTGCTAAATGGGAATCTGAAATCTGAAAAACTGTGTCACTGGAAATTTTTAAGGGAGAAAAAAATAAAATGTTAACAGTTATACCTCAAATATAGATTTACAAAAGACGTAGAGGTTTATGTTTTTCATTCCTATTTGATAAATTAATGTCATACACCTAATATAAAATTTTGATTCTGTGAAGGCATCTCTATGCAGAGTTAAGTTATCACAGCATAGACATGGAGGTTTCTAGAGCTCAGACTTGGCCTCTACTAGAGCTGGGAGTGTCTATTCCAGAGGAGTAGTCATTTAACATGAAACTACTGAAGAGAGTTCTCAAGATAGATATCCACGGCCTTTTCTTGAAGTCCAAGTACTTTAGGTTGTTGATTGAAATATCAATTTGCCAATGGAAATGGCTGAAAAATCCTCCTTACTAGAAATCTCTCTTCTACCTTGTTAGGAGTCACCTAAAACCTAAAATTATACTATAAAAGATTTATTGCATTGGGAGAGAAGTCATTTCTTCAAGTACCCTTTGGACACTTCTAGTATGGTGCTTCTTGAATACAGTTTGTCTTTCTTCAAAAGATGTGAGCACATTTTGCTTCCTACTCCATAACCCCAGCACACTGTCAAACATACAGAAAGCAGTGTGATATATCTATTGAGCATAAATAAATCTGCAAGCCCTAAGGGTACCACATTGGCAAGGATGTGTCCATACATTGCCCGGACAATATGAATTATATAGCCTGACTCATCATATCCTATTGGAAAACTATGGATAATCTTGCCAGCAGCACCAAACTGCTTTCAGGAAAGAGATTAGGTCTGTACAGACACTCAAACAAATTTGTCATTAAAGCCCTAGAATCTGACAATACAAAACAAGAAAAATATTACCTTTTCCTAGAGAAGTGGAGTGCAGATATTATCAATCATCTACTTCCACTATAAAACAATCATCATATGACTCACTGTGAACTTTCATGGGCCCCCAGGAAGTTTAGCTACGAAACACATCCCAGATCACTAAATCAATTCACCTGTGAAATAAAATATTGATAGTTTGTTCAGATGCCCTTCATCTTAGACAAGATTAAGAAAGGGCCAAAGAATTTACAATATATTGGCCAACTCCTTGGTTATTAAAAATTAAGGCATCTAATTTAAAAAGATTTTTTTAGTCTAGATCCTAAAATTGGCTTTATAAAATTCAGTAATACAGTTGAATCTAATAAAAAAAATTTTTTTTGAGTACCTACTAGGTTCCACATAAATCATACAACTAAGAGTTTCCATTTTAAGTTTTCTAACTGAAAAGAGTTGTTTTCCAATGTTGTGAGTGACAATTCAAGAAAACAAAAGTGTGAGGAGAACTGGTCTCAATGAGAAAATAAGACAAATCCACAAGCAAGAGTTAAATGAAGTAAAACTGTAAGAGAAGTATCAACCAAATATTGTATCAATCATATCTCTTCAGGATATTTCCTGACATTTTTAAAGACATCTAAGGAGACAGGGGAGAATTGTCACTTCATTAAAGAGAAAATATGTGAATGGTAAAGGCTTAAAACTAAAAATAGCCCTCGTCTATTGCCACAGGACAACAACTTTCAATTCTGTTGGCTGAATAAATATGATAAAAGAATTTTACATGGCTCAACAGAAATTCCCTTTGTGGTAAATGAGGATTGAGCTCTTCACCCCACTAGCACATTCTCCTTTCCAAATTTTCCCTGATAGTTATTTCATAAAAATTTAAGTCAATCACCAGTATTCATTGATGAGCGATATTAGATGTATTGTGATTATATCTTTCTTACACAACTTTGTTTCTTACATACACAATTGTCTTGATTTTATTTACTTAGTTTTCAATGTCTCTGTTTCTAATCTTTCCCAAATATTCTGATTTATCTTAGAAAATGCCTCTTAGTTTTGTTTTCCACATTTGTGTATGTGTGTGTGTGTGTGTGTAGTTCATTTGGTCTTTCATATTAGATTGCATAGCCATTCTATTCTTCTCTCTCTTCCTTCCCAAATATTGCCTTTTTGCTTCCTGGACTCCTCTATTTTCCTGCTCTAGGCTGCTGTGGTTAATCTCAAGAACTTCTGAACAGCTATCCTGGGACTTCCTTTTGCATATTCCTAAACTCTTTCCACTGTTTCCTGGAATTCATATTCTGTTTCTGGGTCCTTCATTTTGGTGAAGAATATTCTGCAGTACCTTTCTGAACAGGTGCTTCAGAGGCATCATTTTAGAGTCCAGGCATATAAGAAAATATCTTCATTCTGCCCTCACACATAACTGATAATCTGTTCCCACATAAAACTCAAGGTTGTAAATCAGCAACAATCAACAATCTTCCCCTGTTAAATTCCCTGTGTTTAAAATTTCTGGACTTGTTTCCATTTTCCAGGCTGGATTTCAACTAAAATCAATGCTATATACTTGTTATTGGCTTTTCCCAATGAAAAGTAATCTACATGAAAGTAGGAAATTTGGTGCACAGCACACTTCCAGCTCATATGGGGTACTCAAAAAATATATTTTAAATGACGAAATTGTTCGAGCATTTATCCATAGCAACAAGGTATTTGGGCTATAATCAGTTAAAAACATCATAACTATGATAAAAGAATTTTACAAGGCTCAAAAGAAATTGTTAAAATTTTATTAAAGTATTCAGAGTACGATAAAGTCATCAAAGCCACAATAAAAAGTCAAATTAAAAATAAAAACACAAAAGCAGGCAAAGGGCTTGAATGACCTGTGCATAAATAAATTACTTTCTCAAGGTCATTTCATTCAATTAATTTGGGTACCAGCTTCAAGTTATTTTTTAAAGTTTATTTTATCTATAAAGTACATGTTTTCATTAAATGCATCATTACTTTTATGACCCTGTAATCAATCTCTTTTTACCCATTCTAAACATGAGAAACAAATAAGATAGACACAAACATTTATATTGATGAGCTTAAAAAAAATATGTGGGAGATGGCTCAAAGGAAAAGGAATTACAGATAGCTTTATGATAAAATCTACATTTGGGGCAGAACGTAAATGACTAAGGATTCTGAGAGTTATTTCACAGCTCAGGAAGAAAAAAAATCAAAGTAAAATGGACCCAGAACAGAGCTTGCATAAAATAAAAATGGATGAGTAAATAAGGACTCCTGCAAGACACTAGGCTCTCTTCAAAAAGAAGATTGTGATCATGGAGCATTTCTTTCTCTTTAAGTGCAGGGATTTTTAAAGCAGCAAACCGAGATTGCAATGAGAAGGCTAGGTGGTTGCACCTGCCTACCAGGCTGGTTTCTTTGGACACACACACAGTTTTTTGTTGCATTTTATTTAGTTTTTTTAATTTGAGTTTGTTGCCAACATTTAAAAATCAGGCCATTTCACATAAACATCTGGAATTCTGAGATCTCACCCAAATTCCTGCAGTGCCACAGCCGGCTCTCCCAGGGCCGTGGACATCCCTTAGCCAGACACAGGCTCCCCAGGCAGACCCCTTGTCTTCTCGGGCCTTATATGCACCCACCTTCTCCTGCTTGGCCCACGAGGTTTTATATTTGAGCACACTGCAGGAAAATACCTCATTTCACTTCCTGCGGATCTGAAATGTTGCGAGTTCTAAGATGGTCTTCTTGGGTCAGAAATACAGTATAATAGTTGGCGTTTAGGAGTCGGGGAAACAAAGAAACTTTCCAGCTTTACCTCTGGAAACATGGCCTCATTCCCTGCCCTGGCCTGTGTACAAGGAGCCCTGCTGCCGTTCTGTGCCTCATGCCGCCAAGGACTCCCTCTCTGCACCACCAACATGCATGTCCTGGACCTGCAGGGTCACAGCTGTCTGTTTACTGTAAGGCAGCACTTCAGTCTTCACAGGGCACTACCCAATTAGTTTCTAGAGAAGGACTGTGTTATCAGTGGTGTGAATTCCATTAAATCTTCAAAGCCAGTATTGAAAATATTGTGTTACGAACTCTCTTTATCATATACCAACTGCCCCTGGAAAAGAAGACCCATGTGACCATTTTCCTTTTCATCTGGGAAACAGTCACAGACTCCAGGATTCATTAGGGCAAACCCTTGATATCAGAAACAAACATTCTTCAAAGCTGAAGACGAATTCTCAAAACAGCCCCATTTATTTCTGCAATAATTGGTAGGTAGTTGACTTTAAAAATTGGCTTTGAAACCGCATAGAAATTGAATTTTTAACGGCTTAATGGCATTAAAGCCTATAATTTACAATCTCACAAAGCTTTTGTCTCCCGCGGTCTCATTTTTACCTCCTTTGATTCTATAGTTTTATAATGATAAGCATTCTAAAAATGCCCAGGCAGCTAAAGAGATAGTTCCTGAAGCCATCTTTGAGTGTGGAAGGGGGAAAGACGCTGCCAATTAAAAATGCAGCAGAGCCCACTATTGTTGATTTATGGCTGTGGAGAACACAACTTTTTCTCATTCTGGTTATTCAATTTGGAGAGCAACCCAGTTGCTATGTGAAATAACTTGATTTTCCCTGATTATATGCAATTCTTCTAACACCGTCATTTGGCATACTGACTGATGATTGGATAAATTTGCTCGACTTTAACTATGAATCATTTAAATTACTCTTTTGCATAAAGGTTTAAATTTGCTTTGGAGCAGCCATTAGAGAATTGTTTTTAAACACTGTTTTGTTTTTTATAGTATTGTCTCAATTTCCGCACTGGATTTTCCCCCTCTCGAGGTTACTATTAATTGCCCTTCCCTTTTGCAAAACAAAACACACCTCTGCACTGAAGAGATGGAAATTAGAAAAAGGGGAGAGTACAGCAATGAAACTCTCTCATGGAATTTCCCTGCAAACCTGAGCTATAACATCTCCATCACAATGAAACCACCTTCCTCCAGGACCTGGACATCCCAGTTTTAAGTTTTGTTGAACAGACAAGATCAAGAATAAATTTTTGTAGCTCCAACAACATTCAAAGCCCAGAAATCCATATGCCCATATGCCATGCGCCAGAGGAAAGCTTGGCAATCCATTTCTAATTTACCAACAGGAGTCTGGGTCACAGTATTAGACCAGGAGTAGAGGGCAAGGTCAATCATGAAGATCTCAGGAAAATGAGAAAGCCACAGTGCCAGATTTTCAATAGACACACAGCTAGTCTCTCTCCTCTGGAAACTGTCTGCCAGAAAGTCCTCACCAGTTGTTACTTCTTTGGGTGAAGCACAGAAGCACATGCACTATCTCTAGGAGACCCCATCAAAACAAGCATATATTACCTGGGAAGGTAAGAAGAATGGCATTCTGTTAACTGCTTATGACTGGATTGGGTGTTAAAGAACTGTACTGTTCAATATATGGTCACTGGTCACATATGGCTATTAAATACTTAAAATGTAGCTGGTCCAAACTGAGATGCACTGCTGAGTGTAAATAACATGCTAAATTTCAATATATATCAAAGCAGTAACATGAAAATGTCAGCTATTATTACCATATTATTATTACAATCAAAAAGTTGGGAATACTTTCTCAGAGATGTAGTTTCAAGATTATTGGCACCCACCTCACAGAATATCTCTTTCAGGCAAGTTAATGCTGATAAAGTTCTCTGAGGTCTGCAAAAAGTTAGGTCACAACGTGCCCCCATTTCTCCAAATTGACTATCTACATGTGTTAAGATTCATCAAATACTGAACAGCCCCAGATGTTCTTAGCAATGATACATCTGGATGAATGAAGAGGGTGAAATACACGAACACAGCTTGATCAAAGTATTTAGAGATTCAGTTGGCAGTTGAAAGATTTAGGTAAGCATTCCAAATTTGTAGAAGCCTCCTTATTAGCATTCTTCTAAATTAGCACTCTTGAGATTTTCCCATCATACATAAGAAATATTTGGTTTTTTACCTTTTCAAAATGGTCCCTACATTGAATTTATTCCAAGCATTCATATGCTCAAAAGATATGTAAAAGGAAAAAAAAAGGAACATTTTTGCAAAGGATTCTTTTATTTCTTAAAGACACATTTTCTTGTTATAGGACATTTTTCAATATGTTCCCCTTTTAACTAGAAGAAAAACAGTTGATTTCTAAAATTTTTACCTTAGTGATGTTGGTAGTTTTTTTTTTAAGTTAGTCATATATATATCAACACAACACACACACACACACACACACATATATATATGTGTGTGTGTGTGTGTGTGTGTGTGTGTGTTGATTTTTTACAGAGAGGAAGAGAGAGGAATAGAGAGTTAGAAACATCAATGAAAGAGAATCATTGATCAGCTGCCTCTTGCACACCCCCTTCTGGGGATGTGCCCGCAACCAAGGTACATGCCCTTGACCGGAATCGAACCTGGGACCTTTCAATCCACAGACCGATGCTCTACCACTGAGCCAAACCAGTTTCGGCCTCTCCAATCTTATAATCATCTAATCCAGTGGTCACCAACCTTTCGGACCCCATGGACTACAGCTTGGCAATGTCTCCACATGATGCTAACCCTGTGAACACAAACATTCTGATATGCAGTCTTAGTATCATTCAATCAGTTTCATAAGTGTGTCTAATTATGAGCATAACCATGTAACTACAAGATGACATGAACATTTATAAATTTAGGCTGAATAGTTTTTTAAAGTCAAAGACCTTGAGTACATAACCACAAGGGTTTCTGTACTTAATCATTTCAAGTAATATTGGAATCTAAGCCTTTTTAGAGCAGTCAGGAAGATTTCAACTATCACTCCTAAAAAATTCATTCTATAAAAATACATAAAACCCCTGATTTCTGCTTTCTCTTAAATCTCAGTAAGTACCTACAATGTTCATGATGGAAGTTGCTCATTCTGCCCCCTCGGGTTAACTTGTGACTTAAATTTGAGTGTCAATGCTGTCCATTCGTACCCTTCAAATATGTTCATTTACTTGTCAACAATTTAACATTCGAATATCTTGGAATGAAAAGCAGAAATTAAAGCAGTAGTGTCTGAATAGTATTCACAAGAAGTATAATAGATACTTTAGCAAGAAAAATAGTTCATACGTAAAACAGTCAAACACACTTTTATACAGCTGAACCAGTGCACTTCACAGGTCAACTGTAGAGTGAGAACCTCACAAATTAATGGATATTCATGCCAAGTATTCTTTGTCGTTTTATGTATAGATGGAACCAAATAGTTTCAAATCCTGTTAAGGGGCCAAATGTCATGGTAATATATGATTAAGATATGTAATTCAAATGATTTTAAATACAAATTCTATGTCTTTGGTTTCATTAAGACTTAAATGATCCTAGACTTATTTTCAAAATTCTTTGCCAAAATATCTTAAATATAAGGAAATCAATCAAAGATAGTCTATGAGAAAATTTTAGATTCTACACAACCAACAGAAAAGAACAGCAAGGCAAAAGTAAATAATAATAAAAAGCAACTCTAATAGAAAAATCTGGTTAGTCCAAGGGATATACTGAAACTCATTTTATTTAGAAATTCACCATGTTCTAATTTGGCTTCATGGACAGGAATAATTAAGAGACCCACTAGTGGTCTGGTTGAAAGTATCAAATCAAGCCTTAATACAATAAGGCTCACTAAAGATTTCTCTCTCTCTCTCTCTCTCTCTCTCTCTCTCTCTCTCTCTCTCTCTCACACACACACACACACACACACACACACACACACACTAAAGCTCGACAGTAAAACAGTAAACATACATGCATACAGATATGTATTAGAAAAGAAAACATATACTCTCATGCCTGTTTTTTCCTTGCTGTATTCAGGTAGTAGTATCACTCGCTTAGAAACCCACATCTGAAACCTTTATGTTCATGTTGACCAATGTCACCCCAATAAACTTAATTTTAAAAAGAAGGAAAAAAAGACCTTTCATACTTTTTGCAAACCAAGGTTATATAACAGAAAGACTGGTATAATAACTCTCAAATCTGAAAAGGGTAAAATTCTAGGCCACTTTCCCACAGGATCGTTGTTCTTGGGCACTGCTTCTCGGTTATTCAATTAAACTGGAAGGCAGAAAAGCACCCCGTGCAGCACTTAGGCTTGCCCTCCTCCTGCATCCGGGGATATGCCAAGTTTCTGAGCAATTGATTCAGAACCAATTTGTGGCAAACAAATGCTCTCCCGCTACTTAGAGTGGAAAGATCTCTCCATGCACTTTTGTCTAGACAGTCTCGACTACAGGAATATAATGTGTTTGCTGGCTCTCCAGTGATTTATTAAATGCCAAATCCATACAGCACAGGCACTAAAGCTTAAGAAATGGGAAAATAGCTTACCCAGTGGACTTGTAATGACTTATTAAGATTATGTTGGCAGCAAGAGTTATACAGTATCAATAAATAATAGCGATCTATCAAATAGCTTTGGTTGAAATGGTAATGTTTAGAAATATCCCACTTAGGTGGGTGAAATGCACCCATGGGGAGCTGGTGGCACGGAAAACATTCTCGTGCAGTGATGTGAAAGAATCGCAGGCCCACTGCAGCAATTCTGCTTGGAATTTCTGTTGCCTTTAAAAAAATAAAGTTAAAAGTAAACCCTGAGCTAAAACTCAGTTTTAAAAAAAGAAAGGCACAAACTTAAAATCTGTCCAAGAAAGAAACTATGGCTTTTTCTCTGAAAACCCCAGTAAATTTTCTTCATTTTTATTTCTCAAGTAAGATGCTGGTCATTATCCACACTATTCATATTTTCCTTTGATAATCCTATTAAAAATACACTCTCATGTATTCCCTAACCAAATGTTAAATGCTAACAGACATTTCAAAGAATTACTAGTAAGATGAGATAAAAGATTATGGGGGAAAATGTTTCATCTTGAGAAAAATCATATTTGATAATAAAAATATCTTTTCCAGATATTTGCTAAATAAAAATGTTCCATATCATCAGGTCAAGGTATTGTGTTGCTAGGTATTTGTCAGTTAAGCTCATCTCTACAGCAATGAGAAATTTAACTGTTTCTCTGCAAACCATAATATTTCAAAAGGCATCATATTATGTGTGAGACTAATCATCATAGTACTTTCAAAATATAGATTATTCACAAAATTATTCGCTGTTATGGGTCTCTAATTTATAATGCTGTGAAATGCACCATTGCTAAGAAAATAGATGTTTATTCACTTTCTTTGGGAGATGTTATCCAGAAATAATCTTAAAACTCATTAATCTTTAGGAAAATAAAAATATATTCTTTTTATCAACTTGGTGCAGCTAAAGCAATTTTCTCAAAAATAATGTAGATTGATTTTCCCAAATTATTCTTTTAAATATTTAAACATTCATTATACCCAAATATTGTAATAGGAATTTGACAGCTATGAGACGTATATTATTTCTCTGAAGTTCTTCAGCTTTTTCCCGCAGAAGAAAAAGAGCAAGCCATTGAAATGGTTTCCATACTGTCACTTCCTGATGCCTCTCCTTCATCACAGCTACCCTCAGAGCACAGGCAACTGAAGAACTGCCCACCTGTTTTCAATCAGTTTACACTAGGCAGCAGGCCCAAGGCACTTTAGCAATTGTTATTTTTTTCTTTACTATTCCTAAAAGAAAATGTTATCAGTAGAAGTGGGGCGTCCACCAGTGGAAGTGGGGGATCCCCTTCCGCACTGGGTGCTCATGGTTGGGTCTTTACAATATCTTGAGAAAAAGAGTTTTCTAAGACTCACCCATGAGGATGAGTGATTTTTATTTATGTGGAATTACATCCCTCAGTTTGCAAAGTCCCATTCCCTTACACCGGTCCTGAAAAGGGTGCAGAGCTCAAAGCAAAGCCAGTGTCCAGAGTGCCCATTCCATGATGGAGTTGGGTCTGGCCCAGCTTCAAACTAGTTCCAGTCCATCAGTGCACTGTGTGCAGTCCACATGGCCATGAGCCATGGGGGTGAATGCAGGGGAGCGCACCCCTGCAACTAGAGTACCAGGAGCCCAGAGTGCAAGGGAGAAAGAACTCCTTTGTTTTGGAGCTTCAGTACCTCAGACTTTGTATCCTTGCAGTGGCCATGCCTATCCTGGCAATGTCCTGTTCCCAGGTGTGACTGACAGCCAAGTACGTATGTCACCCACACATACGGGCATGCCTATAATACTCTGCCTTCCCTTTGTTCCTTTTCAGTTAATTAATAAATTGGGTTAAACATAACATATCAAAACCACTTAAGAGGTGACATTCAATGAGGTTAAGTACATTTTCTAAGTTCATATTGACTATTGGGGGAACCAAAATTCAAAACCACACCAGGCTCCGAAATCTTTGTAGCTCTTAGCACTCCTTTTCCACACAATTAAATTTTACCAGAGACTTTAAAACAGGAAAATTGTGTTAATTCAGGTACTATTTGGCTGCCTTTTCCTACTTTCGACAAAGTTAACATTAGGCAACAACCATTGTTGTTTAATTTTTAGAACTTAAATTTTATTTTATTTTATTTATTTTTTTTCTTTTTTTAAAAACACACCTAAATATTTATTTAAATATGCTTATTTACAGCACATTCTTGGAAGTAGTTTGAGTAAAATATCCCTAAACAAATTTTATTTTATTTTATTTTATTTATTTTTTATTAAATTATTATGTGTACATATTTTAACATTGCCCCCCCTCCCCAGAGTTTTGTGTCCATTGGTTGTACTTATATGCATGTATACAAGTCCTTCGGTTGATCTCTTATCTCCCCCAGATCTCCCTACTCTCCCCGCTGTAATTTTACAGTCTGCTTGTTGCTTTACTGTCTTTATATTTGACTTTTGGTTTGTCAGCTTATAATGTTCTTTAATATCCATAAATGAGTGAGGCCATGTGGTATTTCTCTTTCATTGACTGGCTTATTTCACTCAGCATGATGTTCTCTAGTAGAACTTAAATTTTAAATTTAAATTGGGTTTAAATCTCTAATGAGGGGTGGTGCGTGCAGTGGCAGGTAAAAATGTAACTTGTGTCCCAAAATATTTCAGAATTTTATCAGGAATTATTTCAGTACCGTATTTTTAAAGTGAAGTCTTCTCAGAGTGTGAAATATTAATAAAAGCATGTTATTTGATAAAATTAAAGTAAAAGCTGACTTTATTGGTGGAAATTAGTTCTGAATATTATTGACTGATTAAGTTTGAACATTTTTCCTTAATGTGTCTGGAGGCTGAGATATTCTGCAAGAATCCAGAACAACCAAACAATGTCCAATCAGGGCCACACTTGTTGTAAAATTTCAGAATACCTGGGACAGAAGGAAACTGGCCTCAAGATAGCATTTAGCTCTCAACAGCAACATTGCCAGAAAGTAATATGACAATGTTTCAAAGTAATTACCAACATATGATCTTATTCTTGGCGAAAAGGACAATCAGGTATGAGTGTAGGGTAAACTCACTTCCACATGTGCAAATTCTCAATCCATTTCCCTTCTGGACAAACTTCCTTACGGAGTTCCCAGCAAAATGAGGGAATAAACAAAGGTAAAGAGAAGGAATCCTTCACAGGCAAGCAGTGATGTGGGTCCCAAGGACTGAGGTTCCCCAATATGAGAGCAATGTAGGTCTAAGAAGCAATCTCATGAAACTAGAACAGAAGTCTCCAGGATAAATTTCTACTGAACACTGTGAGATGAGAATTACACAACTGAGAAGTGTGAGGGTAAATTAGTAGTAAGATACAAAGAAAATTAAGCATAAAACCGACTGTCAATCCAAGGAAACAAAAACAGGAAAGAAAATAAATGATATCTTACACACACTAGCTCAGCTTTCATTAAGTATTGCATACTCCTCAGAATGTACAGTAAGAAATGATCACATCAAAATTATGATATAATTAAATTTAAAGTTTGTGGCATGAACCATGTATGTGGTTTTGGGGTAAGGGTTGCAAGATTTAACAAATAGAGAAATAAGATACATAGTTACATTTGAATTTCAAATAAATAGCTAATAATTATTTGTGTACGTTTGTAATAGTGTATGGATGGAGCTGAAGGGACTAAAAAGAGCTATATCTTCATCTTCCACAGTGGGAGTCAAAACTAAAAAAAATAATTAAGTAGCATTATAGCCAAGTGTGAAAGTACTAAAATATTTGAAAGCCCTTGCCTCTGGAGAGCAAGAAATTATGAGCAGGAAGGTAAATGGTACTTTAAAAAAAAAAAAAATGTGTAGCTTTTAATTTTTTTTTCCTTTTTTATACACAGAATTTGATTAAAATACAAACTGAATTGTTTAAACAGGTATAAAGCAAATATGATAAAATATTATAATTTGAAAAAGCAGGGTATTAGTTGTTTGTTATACTATTCTTAACCTTTTTTTTTTTTTTTTTTTTTTTTTGCTTCGGAGCAATCAGAGGTATCTAAGGAAATTTCAACAAATACTTAAAGGCTACTGCTTTGCAAGGTTTCCATATTATTGAACTGCTTGGGATTGTGTTGATGAAAATGATGGAGGGGTTTGTAGCTGTGTCATTAATTCATTCATACAACAAAGACAAATTGTGCACCTATTGTGTTGGGGAAGCAGATTAAGTAACAGATAATCAATTTGCTAATCACAAATATAGAAAGGGCAATCAACAACCAATTATCAAAAGTTTAGTCAATCAAGTCAGTTCAGCACACAGTAAGTTCTACTTCCCACTCCTGAGGGATCTTACAAGTTTATCCATTTTTGAGCACAGGAGTGCTCAAAAATGGATAAACTTGTGGGTTCCCACCCTCCAGAACTCCTGGAGGGTGGGAACCCACATTTATGGATCTGTAAGAAATCCTTCTTAGCCTAAAATAGTATCTAGAACAGTATCTCAGGAAGAGCTCAGAAAACATTTGTTGGAGTAAATAAAAGTGAACCAATGAATAAATAAATAACTGTGATTGAACTATATTTTACAAGCTCTGACAGTAATAAAAGGCTTTATTGAAAGGGCAGAGCACAGAGTTAGGACAAGTAGAAGGCTACTGAATTAATTTTTATTTGTGTAATTACCATTTAAATGATACAGGGATGGTAGCATTGAAGAGGAAGACAGGCGCACAGAAGATAGCTTACCAGCAAACAACAGAACTGGTTGACAGAGTGGAGGGAAGGAAAACTGAAGCATCAAAGATGTAATTCAGAAATCACTTAGCTTGGGAGCCTGGCAAACAGGAGGTCCTACTCAGAGACACAAAAACGTGGAAGAAAAGCCAGCTTTGAGGGAAGTTAAAGCTCAGTGTTGTGCATACACATTAATCTACCTTGAAGGCATCTCACATTTTAAAAAATGTAAATGTGAAAAGAAGATGGTGGTTTCTGGTTATTGTCACCTAAAATATCATCAACTTGATTTCCTGAAAGTCTCTTTTACACAACTCTATTTGACTTCCTGCTTCCTTCACCAACTCATTTACCAGGTGCACCCAGCGCTTTCAGAGGTTGTGGAAGATCAGGTCAGCCCATCCCCGCCCTTGGTAAATCAGGAGTGCCACCTAGTGGTCAGAGAATGTCACTTCTGTACGCAGGAGTGCAGGAGATGGGGGACAAACAGGGGGGTCAGGGAACCTTCTGCTTTCTCTTCAATCGCCAGGTTTGCTGTGGCCGAGAAAACCAGCCTCTCATTGTCTAAATATGACGTTATGAGAGTCTATCTAGTCACACTGCTAAGAAATGAAGTATGTCTGCTTTTTAATGCATTCTGAGCAAATGATATGGATGCAGTCTAATGGAGAGAGCAGTGAATGCAGTGTAGATCTAGTTTGTTTCATTTTTCATAGTTTTTCATATTTGATGGAGAAATGTTATGAGTAGCCATAAATATAATTTGGCTATTTTCATATCATTAAAGGAAAGGTTTACAAATACCTAACTTGTAAACATCTCACATATAAATGAGTCACTTTCCTTAACTACCTACAAGTCACTCCCTTCATTTGCTCTTCTACGTAACCCCCTGGGGAAAAAAAAAAACCATAAAGCTATTTTGATGCCCATGCCCCAAAGTCATCCTTTTTTCTCAGAATGTCAGGACATTTCTCAGACCTTTACAACTATTTATTAAATGCATGTCTTATCTCCCTTGCTAAGCTGTAAGCTTCTTGAGGCAAGAATCTATCTGTTTCTGACTTACGCATTAAAATTCCAAACAGCTAATTTCTAAACAGTGTTTCTAACATCTGAGAGTCAGAGCCTCCTTTCAGAATCCCATGCAAACACACGGTGGGCTTCCTGGCCAGAAAACACGTGTACTTGCAACATTTTGCTCATATTCTGAGGGACTTCAGTGGCCCTTGAGGCCCATTAACATGCTGGGATTTAGAAATCCCAACCTACAATGAACTTCTGGAACACAACCTACTCACTAATCAGACAAGACGGGCACAGGCAGAGATACAGAGTAAAGCTTATAAACACTGACTTGCTGGCAACTATCCACCAGAAAGAAAATACCTGTTTCTGCTTATTGAGATTAGTAGAAGACACAGCTGAGATTCCTTGGCCTTGTGGGGAATGAATGAAATGTGGAAATGGTCATCCAAAGGTCAAACAAGACCCTTTCTTTTTTTGTCAGGATCCCTAAGATCCCCAGCCCTCTATTATCCTAGATTTTTTTTTTGTTTGTTTACCTAAGTATAAAAAGAAAATATTTCCCTGTGTACTTAGCAATATTATAATTTCCCCATCGTTAACACTTAATTCCTCCCTCTCCCACCCCCTCTCAAATATCCAAAACACAAAAAATAAACTCATTGCCCTGACAATCTGCCCCAGATTGGTTTGGATGGTAAACTGGCATCTCTTGTTTCTGCCTTAACCTCCCCCCAAGTCCCCTTCTCAGACTAAGAGCACTGACGACCTATTCCCAGTTTTGGACCCCTCCTTCCTTCCATGAAAAGAACTGGACCAGGAACTCAGTGATATCCCAACCGACACACAGGAGATCCCTCCGGATTGACAGGGCCCTCCCTGTGAGGTGAGGGAAGCTCTCCCAGCACTTCTCCAAGTTCACATCGGCCGTCAATAAGCACAGACTCCTTGCCACCTACTTTACATGATGGTTCCTCCCTTGCTCATGAAATAGAAATGTCTTTTCTCCACAGGAAATGTTGATCTTCCACGGTGGCTTTCAATATGGCTTTTTAAATATATGGCTATTTTCACAGCATGGTCCAAATGCAAACATTTCATCAGAGGTTAGGCAAATAAAGTGTTGAGGGTTTATAGCAAGAAGAAATGAATACAGACCTGGCATAGCAGTTCTTGCATATGGAGAAGATACTGAGAAAACATAATATTAAGAGCCCGTGCTGCAGAGTGGGCCTGAAAAAAAAGTAAAGCATATTATACTAGAGATGATTTGACCTTGGGCAAGTACATTGCAGAGGGACCTCAATTTCCACATCTGGTGAGGGGGTTGGACCAGATCAATGCTAGCACTGATGCTGTCATGTAGACAGTTATTTGAAAAACAGGGGAAACAAACATCAGAAGGTTACTATGGTAGCCAAAAGGAGAGTCAGTGGACAGGTGCTAAGGATTAGATGGGTAAACCAGAGAGTAAAAGGTGCTCCTCACATCATCTTGAGCAAGAATGACAGTCAAGATCATCTGTAGCCAGCGTGACATTGGCATGAATCTCTTGGAACAATGTCCAACCCATCTAGCAGTCACAGGCCCATGTGAGGAACTGAGACATACAGCCACAGCTCTGTTCAGAAAAAATGATCAGCAGAAAGCCTCAAATAAATTGATGTGTAAGAAATGCAAATTCCGCCTAGCCCTTGGTTCAGTGGATAGAGTGTCAGCCTGCGGACTGAAGAGCCCAGGTTAGATTCTGGTCAAGGGCATGTACCTTGGTTGCAAGCACATTCCCAGTAGGGAGCGTGCAGGAGGCAGCTGATCGATGTTTCTCTCTCATCAATGTTTCTATATATCCCTTTCCCTTCCTCTCTGTAAAAAATCAATATATTTTTTTTTAAAGAAATGCAAATTCTTCCAGCTTCAATATGACTGCAGAGCCATATACTGAGATCTTAAGAGAGTGATTCTCAAGTCGGGACTATTGACACTTTGGGCTGGAAACTCCTTGTGGTGCTCTGTCCAGTGCACTGTAGGATGTTCAGCAGCATCCCTGACCTCTGCTTACTGATGCCAGCTGTACTTCTCCTATCCTCGGCTGCGACAACCAGAATGTCTCCCAACACTGCCAAATGTTCCTGGGGGCAAACTGCTCCTGTTGAGAATCACTGTTTTAAGAACATTTTTCATGACCACAAGATCAAAACAATGCTCCAAGTTTTCCCGACATCTTTTTCTAGGCTCCCTCCTGAACTTAGCCACTTGGGCATCTTCCTGTTTTCTGAACCCTGACCTCAGTTTTCTCTGCCTGATTCTTTGGCTTTGGCGTTTCAAACTATCCTTTGCCTGGAACTTCACCTTTACCTAGGACTTAATGCACACCACCTTCTCCTCTAATTCTCAGATCCTTCCTTACCTTTCCTCAAAGTTCCACAGCCAATACCCAGCACTCCTCTGATGCACAGTAAGATCTCCTGAGACCTCAGCCATCCAGTGCCCAGATCCTGCCCCAAGACTGAGAATCTGACAAGTGCTGTTGAAGTGATCAAGCTGTTCTTTCCTTATTCCTGGTAACCCCAGAGGCTGCCAAAAGTGTTCTTCCCATTCCTATGGCATCTGAGGCTCCTCTCACCTGCACAAGGTGTTAGAGCAGGACCCTCAGAGACAGAACCCAAGTGCTCCCCTCCTCTTCCAAACCCCAAAGGCCCAACCTGCCTTGACCTCTCTGCTCAGCAGGGCTCTGTCTGCCTCTAGATCTGTAGTTTCCTTGTTTATGGGTTGGATTTGCTAACCAAACCCTCAGATATTTCTCTGGGCCACAGGGATGAGGTCTCTCCCCTCAAAGGAGCACTAATTGCGTGGCATACTGTTCTTTTCTCAGGAATTTTGACCAATGATACAAGTTTATTTATTCAAAGAACCTTTCTTATGGGGCACATCTGATAAAATATATTTCACATTATAAAATATTTCATATTCTAAAAATGCAGCAACTCTGTGACTTATTTAACCAGAGTCTCAATCTCGGACTTTCTTTTTCTTTTAATATATTTGTATTGATTTCAGAGAGGAAGCAGAGAAACACCAATAATGAAAGAATAATTGATTGGCTGCCTCCTACATGACCCCCCACACACACACTGGGGATGGTGCCTGCAACCTGGGCATGTGCCCTTGACCAGAATCGAACCTGAGATCCTTCAGTCCACAGGACAACACTCTATCCATCGAGCCAAACCAGCTAGGGCAAACTCAGACTTTCTTAATCTCACTTCTTAATCCCCACTCCACTGAAAACGTTCTCTCCCATCTTCTCCCCCTGTGTGGTTGATGGTGTCATTCTGAGGTTACTTAACTTCTTTCTGCTTCAGTTTTTGCATCAATTGTAAAGACAGTTAAAAAAAAAAGATCTTTAGGTATTAATAATTCAGCATATTGAAAATGAAATACTTTCCGCCAAAATTCCCAATAAAATCCCCCCACCCTAAATATTTTATTTCTTTGGGTGGCTAACAAGCAGGGCCCTCAGCTCAATAATGCATTATATTTTATTCCATACAGAAAATAAACAGGATGTAAAACTGGCTATTGAATAGAATATAGACCTTTTTAGCAACCAGAATTGTCAACAATGAAAAAGACTGACATATGTATGAAGAGTTCTCTATTGATGGAAGCTATTCAAGGAGACAGTAGATGATAAATGTCAGGGATGATACAGCCAAGGTTCTGGTGAAAGTAAGTGAACTCTGAGGTCTTTTGTGGGTCTACAATTCTAATATGACTTCCCTTTGGCCAGAAATGATATTTGATAATCTAGCATCGGCAGTTCATCCACAAAGGAAGGCTATTCTCCTAAGTGGGATGTTTTTATTATGTTAAGATATCCTCTTTATCAGTGGAAGTGAGGGTTATTCTTGGAATTGAGTCTTGGCCCTATATGTAGAAGGCTAAGGAAAAAGCTACTATTAATAGTTAAAGAGAGTAATCCCTACTTTCAAATCCTTCCAAAGACCAAGTGTTAGAGATTTTTTGTTCCATGACCATGAAGCCAAGGAATTTACTGTCTATGTCAGGGTTCTTCTGAGACCCCAGGGATGTTAAAAAGGTGCTTACAAGGGCAGCTTACACAGCGCTCAGTGAATCTTAGGGTACTACAAAACACCAATTGTTTCAAAATTTTTAATTTTCAAAACCCTGTTTCCCCCAACAAAATATTTAACAAGTCAAAAGACTTGGCTTTTAAAAGTATCATTCCTGTTATCAATCTCCTCTTTACATATCTGCAATAAACTTATTTCTCCTCAGGGCAATGGGAACACCCAGAGCAGAACAAGGGAAAGGCCATGTACAAGAAACTACAAAGATTAATCTTGCAAGATATCTTGCCACATGTAATTATAAGACAATTCTGCTAATGGCAAAAGATTGCTATTCATAGAATAATTTGGCATTTGGGGAGTGGTACAGTAATGTCTTTAAATAAATTTGTGAAAATATTCAGCAAAGAGAAAGAGCAAACTGGTATGACATCTGCCCTCATTGTAAGAGTGGCTTCACTTAGGGAGTAGGTCAGGTGAGAAACAACCAGAAAGGCTGCCGATGGCTGTCTCCCAAGTGTTAGAAATTACTGTCACTTTAAAAGCATAAACCATATTTTGAAACTAAAATTGCTACTTCCACAATTAACAAAACATTTGTGCAGTTATGCAGTCTTTCACCAGACCTTTCAGTAGTCTATTTTTTTTTACCTCATTATTTAATTACAGAAAAAATAGTGGTGAGCTGATAAAATACTCTGTGGAATTGAGTATTCATTTATCTGTCCTTCCCTGGCCTTCAGTTTACTAAAAAAAATTTTGTCTCTCAATAGTTTAATTATATGTAAAAAGACTCCCAATAACACACTGGTGTTATAGCATATTAGAATTAAATGAGGGGAAAAACTTTTCATTATGTAGTTTTTTTGTTCTTCATTTGTACAATCATTTGACAATATTGACTCAAGCTGCTGTGTGTCTTTTCAGCCTCCAATATTTTCTATCCCAGAGCTCCAGCCAAGAAACTACATAATTAAAAGAAAAGCATAGTTTATTTTAATACCATGTAAAGATAGCGGAATTTCAAGAGATTCCATTTTTATAAAGCCATCTTAAATAAAAGCTACACTTTTATTTGTGAATGAACCAATTCTTGCCATTCCAGTATGCAATCTGACATATGTGTTAACAGATATTGAAATTAGATGAAAATCATGGGTCAGACAAATCCATCATATCTGAAGTTAAGCATTATAAACGAAAACAAAGCCCAACCTAGCCAATGGCTTAAAACATAATTCTCATTTTATTTATACACACACACACCAGGTAAAGCCATGGAAGAGTTTAGCTAAAAATATAACGCATTTCAAACAACCATTTTCCTCGCCATAAACGGAAACCTTATTCTGAGTAAGATTATAAGGGGACTAAGTTTTAAAGGAAGAAAAACAGAGAATTCCTTTGATACTGGAAATAGTCCATCCCTGTTCTGAAATAGTTCTGCCCTTATGACTCCGCTCCCAAGGTAGGCTTTTCTGGCATAAGTAGATTTAGCTTTATTTCTGGAACAAGTAGTCTTTCTTCATAAGTGTCACACTGAGCTAGGCTGATTTAGCTTTCTGTCTTCTTTATACCAGCCTTAGCAAGTTTCAAAATATATGGCCATTCAAAGCAAGTTGTGTTGCAAGCTTTTCTCATTTGTTTTCACGTATCAAAAAAGTTAGAAGCCAAAGTTTTCAGGCAATACTAAGTCAAGGTCAGAATTCACTGGTGATTGGAGTATTTTTCACAAAGAACATGTACAAATTCCCAGTCAAGGAATTAGGCCAGAACTCACAGATTAGGAAATTTTCGCTAAAACTGAAAATAGATGAACCCCATAGCTCTCTGAGAAAGGAATTAAGGGGATAAGAACCATATAGATCCAAAGTCTACCAATCAATGTGTTCTTTGAAAATTTTACATATGCTATTTTTCCAAGGAGATTTCAATTTATGTTGGAAATATTTATTAGTAAGAAAAAGAGGTTAATGTTAAGGTCACTACAAAGCAAATTATTTTATTTCATGGGTACTTTAAGTTTTCCTCCCTGACATGACGGTTGTTTGTGGCTTTGTCTAGGTTTGATGTCTGCCTTTGTATACCTGTGGAATGCCAAGTTCCTTTTTCAAAGGTTCTGATATCACTCACGACATTCTATGGTGATTTATTCTCTGACCTTATGCTTTGGAAAACCTGAAATACTAAAAAAAAATAGGGGCCTTTGTAGATTATGAGTTATCTCCCTTTCCCAGAAGAAGTATTAGCAACCAAAACCAGAGGCCAAATGAGGGTTCCTTATGTCAAGACCCGTGCAGAGCCGAAGCCGGTTTGGCTCAGTGGTAGAGCGTCGGTCTGCGGACTGAAGGGTCCTGGGTTCGATTCCGGTCAAGGGCATGTACCTTGGTTGCGGGCACATCCCCGATAGGGGGTGTGCAGGAGGCAGCTGGTCGATGTTTCTCTCTCATCGACGTTTCTAGCTCTCTATCTCTCTCCCTTTCTCTCTCTGTTAAAAATCAATATATATAAAAGACCCGTGCAGAGAGTCTTTTGAGCAGGACACTAGTTTAGAATTTAATGTGAGGATAAGATGGTGGTCATGACAATGATGATAGCCAGCAATAATGCTTTACTGACTTTCTATTCATTTTGAAACCGTGTGCTACCTCAGCTAACACTAAATCTGAAAAAAATATCCATATGTAAAATTCACAACTGGTACCAAATATCAAGTATGCCTTGATCATTTTTTTAAACATTACAAGCCAAGGAAAAATTTTCCCCTCAAATTTTCCAAATTACATTTAAACTAAATTTATAAGATTTCATGTTTAAAGTATTTTGACATTCTGATCACATACCTACACATATGGATATGTGATCAGAATGTCAAAACATATTACAATATATATACACATATATATGTGTACAGATATATATGTGTGTGTGTGTGTGACAGCCTATCTAAGAACGAGGGAATATGCTAATTGACCATCATGCTGTTGCAAAGAAGGTGGTGCCCACAGCCAATAAAGAAGGAATATGCTAATTGGCTGCCCCACCCTCAAAAATGGTGGCACCTACAACCAGTAAGGAGGGCATATGTTAATTGACTGCCATGCCCTCAAAGATGGTGGTGCCCACAGCCACAAAATGGTGGTGCCCAGTCCTTTCAGCCCCACTGGGGTGGCAGGCCTTTCCACATGCCTGCCTCCAGAGTCCTCAATCCCTCAGCCCCTCAGCCACCTAGGGCCAGCCGGAGGCACAGCCAAGCCTCCAATGGTGGCTGCCCAGCTGCCCAGGGCCTTGAGAGGCTCAGGTAATCAGGGCAAGCCAAGGCTTGTACTGCCAGCAGTGGCAACAGCAGAGGTGTGATGGGGTGTTGCCTTCCCCTGATCGTCAGGTTGCCTCCTGCCCCTGAGGGCTCCCAGACTGTGAGAGGAGGCAGACCAGGCTGAGGGACTCCCTCCTCTAGTGCATTAAAACATGCAATACCTGACTGTTTTCTATTTAGTACTGACCCCCCATTTCTCCAGACTGTCAAATAAAAAAAATGACAACAGCCAACCCAACAATAGTTGTACATTGTGAATGAATCAAAAGTATTCCTATTTTTATCAGATTACCAAGAAATAAAGTTTTTGGTGTGCTATAGAATTTTAGTCATTAGTTATGATGGAAAAGATTGAAAATCGCTGATGTACAATTTGAGTTGTATTGAAGAATAGGATCCACACTTAGCAGTGACTGACTGAGACTAATAGGAATTGTATTAAGTTTTTTCATTATTTAGCCTTATACTGTTTTATGATTATTTTTAAAGCATAATTATTGCACAATTTAATTATTCTGGTACTGTGGCTCCTTTAGTAATTATTCAAGAAGTAGTTATTAAGCACCATATACTGGCTAATACACCAGGTACTGGAGACACTAGGCTTTGCAAATTTAGAAGTCTTAAAACTCTCTGGCAACCATAATCAGTACTTTTGGTTAAAATAGATAATCCAAACTACACATTCAACCCTCAGTATGACTTTGTGCCACTCTGTTCCCAATTCTATGCATTTTCCTTCTCTGAAGAGGATGATCTCAATGGAAAATCACGAACCACTCCTTTGTAACGTGTGCTTCTCAGCACTCCTCACACTGCTCTAAATATCCTCATCCACCTGGACCAAAGCACAGTTTTAACTGCTCCCTCACAGAGTGAAAAATACCCAAATCTATCTCTGCCCCAGGCTCTCTCCTGAGCTTAAGACCTACACATCTGATCTCCACCTGCTGCTCAACAGAAAGCTCACCCTACATGTTCAGAAACAGAACTGATCATTTGCCTCACACGTCTGGGAATCCTCAGCAGAAAGCTTGTTTCACTGAATGGAGACACCAGCAGTACAATGAAGCCAGAAATGTGTTATCTTTTATACCATTCTTTCCCTCATTACCTCTCCCTACCTCTCCCCAGCCCCCCCAGTTGCCATGTCAACAGTTTTGAGGAGGGGGCTTTAACTGTAAATGGAAGAGCTATTATTCTGTATTCATTATTTAAGTGGTGGAAGTCTAGATTCAGAGCTGTGGTATCAATGTCTGTCTTTAATTCTATGTTGCCATAAAATGTAAGACCTAAGTCCAACCGCCACTTCAGGAACATTAAATTGTAGGAGGACATTTAGAATAAAAAATATACTGTTTCGCCGGGACCGGTTTGGCTCAATGGATAGAGTGTCGGCTTGGGGACTGAAGGTTCCCGGGTTTGATTCTGGTCAAGGGCATGTACTTTGGCTACGGGCATATCCCCAGTAGGGGGTGTGCAAGAGGCAGCTGATCGATGACTCTCTCTCATCGATGTTTCTAACTATCTCTCTCCCTTCCTCTCTGTATAAAAATCAATAAAATATATATTTTTAAAAATGTATATATATATATATAGTTTTTCTTCTTATTCTCTAGGAGAATGCCTTGTGATAGTTTTATGTCTTATTGACCTCCTGTATTTTTTAAACATACAAATGAGTGAAGCACCCTTTTGTTTTCCAATTTTTGCTAGTTGAATATAGGACTTATGTGATAAGCTTGCTGATGGCATGGGTAAGCCCCCAAATAATACCATTACAGTCAGATGTTGAGTAAAGACTGGATATCTTTGGGAAATTCTGTAACATTAGGTGCTGAGAGCTCACAAAAAGATAGATATTTAAGAATGAATTTAGAACACAGACTTCCCTACTTGCTTTATGACAAAGACTTGACTACTTATTACAGATAGAGATTAGTCCAATGATGAGAAGAGTATTTGAAACAAACTGAATAGAAGAGGAAGCATACAGAGCAATAAAAATTGGATGATATTTTTAATATAAAAATAGGAGGCACAGTTAAGCTTTCATCAAAATATAATCCATTTGAGTTAGACTGAAGATAAAAACTTTCTTCTTTCACAGCTGATATCATAGTTGAATAAAAATATGAAGTAGACAACTGTCTTTTCTCCCTTCCCCAGGATGTTAGAGGCCCACAAAGGAAGATTAGCAAATTTTATTTTTATTTATTGACAGCAAATTTTATTTCTTAAATCAGTAACAAATCTTCCCTGCTTGCTTCCCTCTCTACCAGCTGATACTATAGTCTAAATACTGGTCATTTGCCTGTCACCTGCACTGTGTTATAGTCTTATAACTGGTCTCCTTGCTTCTGATCTCTCTTATTTTAAATCAGTTCTCCACATTTTGCACTTATCACAAATTATAAATTTATGTATTAATTTGCATACTTCTCTATCTCTATACCCAATGTTTGTTCTTAAAATTCCATGAGGCTTATCTGTAACTTGGCTATGTTACAAAGTTTGAGATAATGATACTGAATAAATGAATGAACGAATGACAGTATCATCATAGCCTTTTTTATACTTAAACTTGTGCCAGACATAAGGCTCTTGGGTAAGGTCCTCTGGCTCCATATCTTCATTTATACTCTCTACCTCAAAAGTTATTAGGAGGATTCACAAAACAAGCTTAATATATGTAATCCTTTTAAAACAGTGTTTTCCACATTGGAAGAACTCAATTAGGTACAGCCATTATAATTTACTAGAGGCCCAGTGCATAAAAATTCATGCACTTGAATGGGGAGGCCCTCAGCCCAGCCTGCCCTTCTCACAGTCTAGGAGCCCTCAGAGGGAGAGGCAACCCGGCAATCAGGGGAAGGCAATGCCACATCACACCTCTGCTGCTGCCACTGCCGGCAGTACAAGTCTTGGCCAGCCCTGGTTACCTGAGCCTCAGGCAGCCCTGGGTGGGTGGGGTGCTGAAGGGACTTGGGGACTCTGAAAGTAGGCATGCAGAGCCGCCCCAGCAGGGCTGAAGGGACTGAGCAACACCATTTGTGGCTATGGCCAGTCAATTAGCATATTCCCTCCTTATTGGCTGTGGGTACCACCATCTTTGTGATGATGTTTGGGTCAATTGGCATATTCTCTCTTTATTATTGTAGATAGGATTATAATCATAATGTTTCTGTTATTATTATTAATAGTAGTATCATAATTTAATTTTCTACCTCCCCTCAAAATATGTGGTAAAGTATATCAAATGCAACATGATCAGTGCTATGAAGTGAACTGTGTCTCCCCCAAATTTAAAAGTTGAAACCTTCACCTCCATTGTGCTTATATTTGAAAACACACCTTTCAGGAGTTTCTTACGGCTAAAGAGATCCTAAGGAGAGAAGATCTCTATCCCTTTCTCTCTCTCTTTAATCTGTAACAAATATTCCCTGCTTAATTCCCTCTCTACTAGCTAATACTATAGTCTAAATAGGACTATAATCATAATGTTAATGTTATTATTAACATCTGTCCTCCTTTTGTCCTTCTCTCTCTCCCTCCCTCCCTCCCTTCCTCCTCTCTCTCTCTCTCTCTCTTTCTCCCTCCCTCCCTCCCTCCCTCCCTCCCTCCATGAGCAGGCACCAACTAAAGGCCACATGAGGGCATAGTCATCAATCTGTGGTGACTAATACAATTGAGGTCATGAATTGTTCAGCACACCTCAACCTCCTGCTTTGTGAAGCCATCTACAATACACAACTCTTTCTCTCACTTCCCTGCCTTGGCAAGAACATCTTTCCCTCCTACAGTGGCTATTAAATTAATATGTATTCTTTAAGAATACATTCAGACTGACTAAGCTCTGTACTGTAAGTGTCCCCTGTGCTATGGTTTATCAAATCGCTGATGACCACCAGAATCACTAAGTATGCTGTAAGTGTTCCTCAAATAGATATTTAATAAATATGTCACTCAAAACTCATCTGGAATAACCTTGATTTTCTGCTGGTTGACTGATATCATAGTAAAGCAATAAAATTTTTCAAATAGAATATCAGATGCACCTATTATTAAAGTCCATCTGGCCATATTTTCAGTTGCTTGGCTAGTTTCCCCTTCATCTGTCTTCATCCCTTTTACTTTCCCAACTCCACCACCAATAGCTGTACCAGCACCACCACCAAATTTCTATTATTGCTAATGCAAAGCATCTTAGCTAACCCATTTTTTTTTTACTTCTAATTCATGCCTTTAAGATTTCACAGATCACTTAAAGAGAATTTCTGCAAAGAAAGACCTATAGTGGGTTTCCCTAGCTATTTGGAATTCTTAGAGGAATTGTTTAGAAAATAGTTGTTTAGACTTAATTGCATAGGAATGAGGGAGACTGGCAGCTAAATATAACCTAACAGTACCATCTGGTAAAGATTATCTCCAGTGAAGGCAAAGCCCTGGTGGAGTGTGGGAGGATTTAATGCTACTGGGTGTCAAGAAAACACAATAACTTTCAACATTTCAGTAAATGTGTGAGAAAGAGGGAGGGAGAGAGAGGAGAGAGAGAGAGAGAGAGAGAGAGAGAGAGAGAGAGAGAGAGAGAGAGAGAGAGAGAGAGAGAGAGAGAGAGAAGGACAGAAGGAGGACGGAGGGGAGAGGAGGGAAAAGGGAAGGGAAAGGAGAGAATGAATGTAAAGGAGATTGGAGAAGAAAGACCACATGTAGAGTGAAAAGGGCCCAGGAGACTCTAACCCCTTTGCTAGGGCAGCTGCAACCAGACAAGCATTTGCCGGTTTCTTGCCAACTCCTCTACTTGATCCAAGATGTGAAATAAACTGGAAATTTTTATGTTACAAATACAACTATAACATATTATATTATAGACAAGCTGAAGTATGTCTCTAAATCAGATAAGAGAGAGAAACTAACAAGCAATTTTGAGGAGCCAGGAAGATATATTTAAAGTATTTACATTACAAACCATATTTATCTACACAATCATACCAAGAACAACTGTGACATTCATCTTTTCTTAAACATCTTCAGGTTTCTCCATCCTCTTCATGATCTCGTTCATAATATAAGAATAATAAGGACTTGGTGTAGTTACAAGAATAAAAGAATGTTTCCTAATATTTTAATATCATATCTAGAAGTAAACCTAATGCAACATCTATTTTTCTAATCAGAACCACGTTTTCAAAGATGAACACATCTATCATTGGGCACCCTGACCTTATTTTACCCATTCTTCATTTTAATAAACATAGTATATTTTATTCAATTTTAAAATTAACATTTTTTTCCTGGGAAATCTTTTTATACATGTGAGTAAATACATTCTTAGAGAGAAAAAAACAGCAGCTCTGAATCAGGGCCATGAAAGAAGTTCCTGTAATAAATTACTATGGCTAGTGCTTCTAGACAAAGTGCTTCGGCTCCTGTAGCAAATTCATCCCAGTTCCTTTCATTAATCAGACTGCTTGCCTAGTTTTGTCATTAGTGCCAGGCCTTTGGACTTGGTGCCTGAACCAATTAATACATAATTTAAATCAGAAGCATGTTTAAAAGTCTATCAGAGTACCCTGTAGTGACTGGGATAAAAGTACCTAAGCACATCACCATGCATTAGTTCTCAAAGTTTGTTTGTAAAAATAATTGATTATTATAGGCAATAAGTTTTCTGAAGCAAATACCTTTTTTCTTATTTGATATTCCTTTCTGCATGCAACAGATAGTATCGCCTGCAAAGTTTAATAACAGGTATCCATTGGATAAAAACATCTCACTAGAAGATAGTGTGTGAGTGAGAGAACGAAGGGAGAGTGTGAGGTCCCACGGGGAGTGTTTGTGTGTTGAGGGACAGGGGACTGTGGGAGGTTGCCCAATGGGGTTTCCTTGACTGGACAGCCTCCACTGCTGCTGGGATCCCTCCCAGAGCAACCAGCTCTGACACGAAGACCACGCCATCTTGAAAAGGAGAGTGGATATTGTCGGAAGCCTGAAAATCCTGGGAATATACAACAGCACCCAGTGAACAGCTGCAAACCCAGGAACACTGGTCCCCAAGTGGCACATGCACGCGGATTCGGAGCTCTGTGCCTCCTCACAGAAACCTGGGGTAAGGTGAGGTCTGTGGTCTGGGCAGGAGAGAGAAACGAGCATGGTGGGAGCTGGAGGATCCAGGGAAGTCTGCACCCAGAAAAGTCCATGGCCGGGCCATTGGGGCTGGCATGATCCATGAATGTGGGAGGGGATCCACAGGGCTGCTAACAGAACGGAACTTTATAAAGCAACCCATAGCTGATCTGGGAGCAAAGGACAGCCTAAAAGTTTTAAGTGTGCTTAGATTCAAGGGGGAAAAAAGACCACACAGACTAGCACCACAGCGCCAAAGTTTTCGCACTTTGGTTTTTCTTCCTCTCTCTCTCTCTCTCTCTCTCTCTCTCTCTCTCTCTCTCTCTCTCTCTCTCTCTCTCTCTCTCTTTTCCTCTTTAAATCCTTGCTTTTGATTACTAAGCCCAATACATAAGATCACCCAATTGGGGACATTCTAAGAGACTGCAGGGGAAAGTTGTTTTTGTGGAACCTGGGAATCAGAGCGGAGAATAACGATCAGAGAACCAGCTCTGGGCAGCCCATTCCCCCAAAATGGTATTAAGTGCTGCAGAGAAAACAAAAATCTAAACACTAGTTATAAAGGACTTACAGACCTGGAGGTCAGTCTAGAAACACTGTCCTTATTTGTAGATGACAGGATATTGTACATTATATTGTACATAAAAAAACCCCAAAGACTCCACCAAGAAACTATTAGATTTAATAAATGAAGTTGTCAATGTAGCAGGATACAAAATTAATGCCAAGAAACCTATGGCATTTCTATACACCAATAGTGAACTTACAAAAAGAGAGACTAAAAAAGCAATCCCATTAACCATCATACCAAAAAAATTAAGATACCAAGGAATAAACTTAACTAAGGAGGTTAAAGACCTATATGTGGAAAACTACAGGATACTGAAAAAATAGATAGAGGAAGATATAAACAGATAAAAGAACATACCATGTTCGTGTGTCAGTAGAATCAACATCATTAAAATGCCCATACTACCCAAGGCAATCTGTAGATTCAATGCACTCCCCATTAAAATACTAAAGGCATTTTTCACAGACCTAGAACGAATTCTCCAAAAATTCATCTGGAATAAAAAAAGACCTTGAATAGCCACAGCAATTCTAAGAAAAAAGAATAAAGTAGGTGGGATCCCAATACCATATATCAGGCTGTATTACAAAGCTACTGTTCTCAAAACAGCCTGGTACTGGCACAAGAATAGACATATAGACCAATGGAATAGAATAGAGACCCAAGATATGGACCCAAACCACTATACTCAGTTAATATTCCACAAAGAAGGCATGAAAATATAATGGAGTCAAGACAGTTTCTTCAATAAATGATGTTGGAAAAATTGTACAGATATATGCAAAAAAATGAAACTAGACCACCAACTTACACCATACACAAAAATAAACTCAAAATGGATGAAAGACTTAAACATAAGACAGGAAACCATAAAAATACTAGAGGAACCCACAGGCAGCAAAATCTCAGACATATGCCAAAGCAATTTCTTCACTGATACTACTCCTAGGGCAATGGAAACTAAAGAGAAAATAAACAAATGAGATTACAGCAAAATAAAAAGCTTTTACACAACAAAAGAAACCATCAATAAAAAAAAAACAAGAAACCCCACTGAATGGGAGAAAATATTTGCAAATGTTATCACTGATAAAGGTTTAATCTCCAACATTTGTAGGAACTCATACAACTTAATAAAAAGAAGATAAATGATTGAATAAAAAAGTGGATAATGGACCTAAATACTCTTTGAAAGAAGACAGAAGGAAGGCCAAGAGACATATGAAAACATGCTTAAAGTCACTAATCATCTGAGAGATGGAAATCAAATTGACAATGTGGTACCATCTCACACCTGTCATAATGGTTATCATCAACAAATCAACAAATGACAAATGCTGGTGAGGATGCAGAGAAAAAGGAACCCACGTGCACTACTGGTGGGAATACAGACTAGTGCAGCCACTGTGGAGAACAGTATGGAGTTTCCTCAAAACACTAAAAATAGAAATCCCATTTGACCCAGTAATCCCACTTCTAGGAATATATCCCAAGAAACTAGAAACACCAATCAGGAAGGATATATGCACCCCTATGTTCACAGCAGCACAAATCACCATAGCTAAGATTTGGAAACGGCCTAAATGCCCATCAGCAAATGAGTGGCTTAGAAAACTAAGGTACATCTACACAATGAAATACTACGCTGCTATAAAAAAGAATTCTTACCATTTGCAGCAGCATGGATGGAACTGGAGAGTATTATGCTAAGTGAAATAAGCCAGTCAATAAAAGAAAAATTCCACATGATCTCACTAATTTATGGAAAATAAAGAACATTATAACCTGACGAACAAAAAGTAGATACAGAGTCAGTAAAGTGTCAAACAGACTGTCAAATTACAGAAGGAAGGCTGGGGAGTGTTGAGGAGGGGGGTAAAGAGATCAACTGAAGGACTTGTATGCATGCATATGAGCACAACCAATGGACACAAAACACTGGGGGTTGGAATGAGGGCATATGACAGGGAGTAGGGGAGGCTAGGGGAAGGTCATTGGGGGTGGGGGAATGAGATATATGTACTACTATGTGTAATACTTTAAACAATAAAATTAAATTTTTTTTTAAATCTCACTAAACCCCTCTCCACACTGCCTGAGAGTTTTTTTGAGGTTTCTTGAGGTTTACAATCTATCACATCAACCTTTGAGTAGTCGTAAGCAACAGAGAATAAAACTTGCAAAGATCTGCCAAAACTGGTTTGGCTCAGTGGATAGAGCGTCGGTCTGCGGACTGAAGGGTCCCAGGTTCGATTCCAGTCAAAGGCATGTACATTGGTTGCGGGCACATCCCCAGTGGGGGGTGTGCAAGAGGCAGCTGATCGATGACTCTCTCTCACTGATGTTTCTAACTCTCTATCTCTCTCTCTTCCTCTCTGTACAAAATCAATAAAATATATATTAAAAAAAAAAACTTGCAAAGATCCAAAAACTTACAAACTAATAAGCTAAACTGGGTAAACTATTAGTAACTCACTATTCACCAATTTCATGAATGGAGAGGTGAATGACAGACTTGCACTCATTATTTTCCCCATGATTTACAGATGTATTTAGATCATCTGTATAGACTCCAATGACAAGCTGCTTATCAGGAATGAAAATGAAAACAAAGGGCATTGTTGAAAATGTGTCAGGCCCTGTCAGCTGCTGATAATAGAATCTTTGATCATCCTTATTCTGGTTCTCATTGTAACCAAATTGCCACTAATAGCTATTTAGAACCTTACAACCATATTAACTTGTTGCCCCAAACTAAGTATTAGACTTCAGTATATGTGACAATCATCCCTTAGAAAAAAGTTGTCACTTTATTCTTCATGCTGAGAGAAACTGATTTCAGGCATTACTTGTTGTTACCCAACAGCCATACACATCCTGGACCCCAAAGCGTGCTCGCATGTGCGTACACACACACACACACACACACACACACACACACACACATATACACACTGTTCTTTGTGAAGATCCCGGATTTTGTTCATTTTTTGCTGATCATATGCCTAGAGTAGGGGTGTCGAACTCAATCAGAGAAGGGGCCAAAATCTAAAATCCAGCCTAAATCGCGGGCCGAATGGTTTACTGAACAGTCATAAACTGTCATTGTGATGGAAACGCAGCGGAGTGCAGTGATGACAGCGCGGTGCGGGCCACATTGCAAGGCCTGGCGGGACGGATTTGGCCCGCGGGCCTTGTGTTTGACACATGTGGCCTAGAGTTTCTCCAGTCCTGAGGGGTGATTATGAGAAAGAGTAAAGCCTAATTAATATAAACCAGTCTTTGTAACTCTTTTCTTCTTGGTAGTAATTAACTTTAAAATGGCCTTACGATACAAGTCTAGCAAAAGTAATATGAAGGGACTCCTTGAAAAACTTTTTCCTTACTTTAAAAACAAAATATATCAGAGAAAACAATTCTTTCTGCTCTGGAATTTGTAGTGATGCTAGAAGCTGCCACAGCCACCTTGACACAGTGAGGGTCAAGTCTGAGAATAAGTACCAACATACTGAGGAGGAAAGGACAAGAAATAGGAAAATCTGGCTTCTTGATGATATTACTGAGCTGTTCAGTTGTCTGACCTTGGAACCACTTTACTTTGGAGCTTCCACTTGTGCATAATAAAGATTTTTGTATTCTTTAAACCATTTTGTTATAACAAGTCTATTTACAGTTGAAATCATTTCATCTGATACAACAGCCAAGGTTCTTTGCTCAATATCTTCCGAAGACACTATATTTCCAGACAAAAAGGGCCTATACAAATGTAAATAAGAATAAAGTACAAATTGACCCAAATAATCAAAACAACCTCATACCCTTGTTTTTTAGCTCAATATAAGAATTCTAATCTTCCTTGTAATTTTATGTTACGATATTAGACTCCTCTTCTGTACTTACATAGTAATTAATTAGTATCAGAATTCATTCACAGTATATCATGGGGATTAAGATGTCAGGCTCTAGATTTAGGTGCACAGGGGTTAGGTCCTAGATCTGCCCTTCGCTAGCTATGTTAACTGGTAAAAACACAAGCTTCCTAAGCTTGGGTTCCATCATCTGTAGAGTGAAAAGAATAATGGTAGCACTTATGTCCCCGCGATAATGTCAGCATGATGAGCTAATCCATGTATTTGGCTCAGCACTCAGTGTATAATAATTATTCAATAAATGCTGGCTACCAAACAAATCCAGTAATTATGCAAATACACATCAATATTATGAAGAAATAAGAGTTTAGGTCTTTTCCATATTAAAATGTCAACCTAGAAAGCACAGTTATAAAATGTTATACTGGTAATGTTATTCAGAAGTAAGAAAATAAAAAAATAATAACTCCAGGAGGATTTGTGAAAAAAAATTTCAATCTCAGTTTTCCTCTCAAGAGAGTAAGGTCAGACTTAGTTAAATGAAAATTATTCAGATAACAATGGGCTAGCTTTATTTACAGGTAATATGCTACATCATAAAAAATACCATTGTAGTATACTAAAAACCTATTATGTAACATAATTTAGCACATGGGGGCAAAAGGCACACTCTGCAGCTTTATTTAAATACATGAATGGAAGGGGTGGGTATTAGAAATACCCAAAAGGTTTTAAAAGCATGGCTTCCTTTTTAACTCTGGTGGTAACCTTTGGTTGCCTATTAGAAACAAAGGTGAAAATTATGATACCATAAATTAATTTTTTAAAGAAGAAATACATTTCTAATATTTAATGCAATATACTTGCCAAAACCTACTCAGAGTTAGGGGGATTTAAGTTTTAAAAATTTAGCCTTCAAAAGAAATTTCAATCGCTGTACTATTGATATTTGGCTCTGTTGACTAATGAGTTTGCTGACCACTGGTTAAGGGGAAAGGACCCTACCCTCTTCTACAGTATGTTACCTTGTTTTGTTTATCCTACCAAAAAAATTAAGTCCAAACTCACTTTCTGCCTCCACTTGAATAGCCTCTGTGCCTCTGCCTTCCAGCATCTATACAGTCTACACAGTACACCCCTCTTTCATAACTTAGTGCCTACAGACATGCTGAGAAACCATTTCAGGTGATGATAAACATCTCAGTTTTAAGCAAAGATGTCAAAACATATTGGACAACCTGGGTATCTCCTTCACTGTCAATTTAAATTGAAAAAGAAAATTCAAATCCTCTCGAAAATGCTGAAATCAAAGACAGTTTGAATGCCCCTGCTGAGTTCTCAGAACATTGATTTCAACATATGCTACTAACTTCAGTTAGATTGCTTAATTCTAAATTTCTATTAGCTTCACCAGCTTAATTCTTTTTACAGAGAGGAAAGGAGAGGGATAGGGAGTCAAAAACATCGATGGGAAAGAAACATCGATCAGCTGCCTCCTGCACACCTCCTACTTGGGGATGTGCCCATAACCAAGGTACATGCCCTTGACCAGAATCGAACCTGGACCTTTCAGTCCGCAGGCTGATGCTCTATCCACTGAGCAAAACCAGCCAGGGCCACCAGCTTCATTCTTGATTCAGTTTCCTGTGCACAGAAGTAAACACTTTTAATGGCTTTGGACAGAGATGCTGTGAGCCATGCATGTCACTGCAGATGAGGTAATGACAATGGGAAGATAAGGGTCATGAGTCAGTGAGTCATCAGAGTCGTCCAAAGAAAGAAGAATCTTATCACAACATAAGAAATGGATGTTGTGATTCATCTCAAACTCTTCTCTACAAAGCAACTTCCTGTTCACACACTACTCTCCACTTTTCTATGAGAAGGAATAAAAAATATAAACCATATTATGCAGTTACTCATTCTCATAAAGCTGAAAGACACCTAGCACATTTTTTAACAGTCCGCAGCACTTACTCTGTCGTGCCTTTCCTTTAAAACATGCTGGCAGCCGTGAAGCTAGCAATCTTGTCACTCAAATCCATAATTATAAGTAAGAAAATAACTTAGAGCATAAATTGTCACTGCATTAGCCATTGCATTTACATGTCTCCTCGATTTAATAATTGCCATAAAAGCCCATTTTATTTTTAAAGGCCAAAATGTAAAATAATTAAGTTGTTGTTGTTAACTCTTTTGAATGAGCAGCTTTAGTTTATTGCAATTTTTAAAATCAACTTTGCACCATTCAGTGTTGAATGACAGCCTGTTAACAAGGCAGAGAAGGAACAGTTGAGTGTTTCATTTAACAATGTCTGCACCTGAAATGCACATCTTGCCAACCAGATTGAGCAACCACAAGGAATGGCGTCTGAGAAAACAAACCTAAGCTTTCCGGGTGCAGTACCACTGCCCCGGCTTATTTTGGTAAGGAAAAACTTCTGCTTCATATTTCCTTAACTCAAAAATGAATACCGTCCCTGAAACAAACTTGATTTATAAAGTAGGACAGGAAGGTTTAACTGCAACAGTAACTATTCAAACTCACCACAAATTCAAAGTAAGCCTACTTTGTTCACCTTAAATACTATGGATTTCATAACTTCCTTTCTGGATGTCTTCAAAGTAAGAGAAAAAGAACTATAATACAAGTCATCTTCCTCTAAGTTCTAAAAATTATTCTGTGACTTGAGACTGAATACAGGCTCGCAGAATTATGTGCTGGCCGAGTCAGCACATGGGGATGCTTTCTGGACAGGCAAACTCCTCTCTGGTCCACACTTAACACGCTCTGCCCTGAGGAGTTACCCAGAAAGGATGGGACTCTGTTCACCAACATTTCCTTCCACCCCTGAGTCCATACTCAATACATATAAGAGGGCCACGTAAGCAAGTTAAAACTCACATTAATTCCAAGGGGAACAATCAAAGAAATATTACAGTAAGAAAACGAGAAGACAAGCCACAGACTGGAAGAAAATATTAGCAAATGACATATGTGAAAAGGGACCGTTATCCAAAATATACAAAGAACTCTGAGACCTCAACAATAAGAAAACCCAATTTTAAAATGGACCAGGTATCTTAACAGATATCTCATCATAAAATATATATAAATGGCAATGAGCAGATGAAAATACCTCCGCACCGCATGTCAAAAGGAAAATTCAAATTAAAAAGCAATGAGATGCCACTACACACCTACTGAAATGGCAAAAAGCCATACACTGACAACACCGAATGCTGTTAGGATGCAGAGCAATAGGAACTCTCATTCTTTGCTGGTCAGATTACAAAATGGTGCAGACACTTTGGAAGACAATTTGGCAGTTTGTTACAAAACTAAACATATTCTTACCATACAATCCAGCAATCATACTCTTTGGTATTCAACCAAAGGAGGTGAAAATTTACATCCACACAAAAACCTGTACATGCATGTTCATAGCGGCTGTATTCATAATTGCCAAAACTCAGAAGCAACCAAGATGCCCTACTGTAGGTGAAAGAATACATAAACTGTGGTCCAATGGTTCTCAACCTTTCTAATGCTGAGACCCTTTAATACTGTTTCTCATGTTGTGGTGACCCCCAATCATAAAATTATTTTTGTTGCTACTTCATAACTGTAATTTTGCTACTGTTGATGAATCATAAAATAAATATCTATGTTTTCGGATGGTCTTAGGCGACCCTGCTAGCGGTTTTCAACCTGTGGGTCTAGAACTGCATGAGGAACTGTATTAAAGGGTTGTGACATTAGAAAGGTTGAGAACCACTGATCTAGACAATAGAACAATGTGCAGTGCTAAAAAGAAGAAGAAGGAGGAGGAGGAGGAGGAGAAGGAGGAGGAGGAGGAGGAGGAGGAGGAGGAGGAGCTATCAAGCCATAAAAAGACAGGAAAGAAACTTAAATGCATATTACTAAGTGTATGAAGCCAATCTAAAAGGCTACATAGTGTTTCATTCCAACTATATGACATTCTGGAAAAGGGAAAACTAAAAGAGAACTAGTTGCCAAGGTTGTAAGGGAAGGGAAGAAGGGAAGGGATAAAAAGGCAAAACTAAGAGTATGTTTAGGGCAGTGAAAATATTCTATATAGCATACGATAATGATAAATACATGCCATTATACATTTGTCCAAACCCATAGAATGTATAACACCAAGAATAAATCCTAATGTAAACTATGGACTTAGAGTAATTATTATGTGTCAATGTTGGTTCATCAATTGTAACAAAAGTACCACACTGGTGAGGATGCTGATAAAAGGGAGTCTATGCATGTGTGAGGCAAGGTATAAGGGAAATCTGTTCCTTCCTCCCAATTTTGGTGTACATCTAAAACTGCCTCCCACCCCCACCCCCCCATCCCCCCCAAAAAAAGCCTTTTAAAAATCACACAAAAGTAAAGAAAATTTGAAGCTCTATTTTTCAGGCTATCATTGCTATGAATAATTATAGCATAGGGAAATGTCTATCTAGCATTCTGTCTTGATCGTTTTGCTTCCTGCATTAAATTATTTAAATGAACATTGTCACTGGCATAATTTTTTAAATTGTGACTCAAAGAGCAATGCATTTGACAGCTCCTAACCTTCATATGCCATTGAGACCTTAGATGGCCAAGATGCCTCCTGTTTACTTATTTTCTTTGCTGTGGTCTTACTGTTACTCTGTAGGAAAAATGTCACCTTCCATTGTATTTTGCACAGTAATAACCTTTTCTTGCATTTCAAGTGAAAGTAAGTTACAATAAACAATGTCAACCTTAGTTTTCTGGTATTTTACGCTAAGTCACAGAGAAACCAAGTGTAAAATGCTTTGCCTCGCTTTCTTCCATTCTCATTAGAAGGCATCATAGAAATGTTGAGAGCTAGGACAAATTTTACAAACTATCTAGAGTGCACGCATTCTATTTACAGAAATAGAAACTGAGGCACAGAGAGAGCAAATGACTTGTCCTAGGTTGTTCTTTATCATCAGTGCCAAAAGCAAGCATGGACCCTAATTCTAAGCTGCTAGAGTAGTGCCTTTCCCCCACTACCCTTGTTTACTTGGCTTATAATCGGATAAAAGTGATCTTATGGTTGAAGAAAGCCAAAAGTGTAACGAGTACCTTAGATTCTCAGAACCTTCAGCGTTGAAAGAGACATTGTTTAAAAAAAAAATTCATTTAGAAGAAACCAAAGTTTAGCTTATCCCAGATGGATGCCAACAGACCTGCATTCCAGTGCAAGAAGGCTCTAGTCTTGTGCCATGTCTTTGCTCCCAGACTCTCTGCTCACTCCAAGTCATGGAAGGCCCATTCAAGGTGATTGAACAAATTAAAGAGGGATTGATTGACTTTTGTAACTAAAAAGTCAAAGGTTATCTTCAGGCATTGTTAAACCTAGGAGTTAAAATAATGTCATCAGGCACCCCTCTTTATTCCTCCGACTACAGAACAGCCAAAAAAATCGGTTGTTGTAAATGAAACAAAAATAAGAACACAGAAAGGAGAAGGCAGGTTGGCGAGGGACTCTGGGACTCAAAAATGACACAGTGGTGAGTTCCCTGGGTTTCTTTTTGCCTCGTACATTCCAGACTTGGGAGTTGGAGAAACCAGAAACACAGAAATACTATTGGCAGGAATAAAAAAAGAGTCCTCATTAAAAACCTGTCCTCAGCCATGGGATCAGAAGAGTGAAGCCTAGCAAGACAGGAAAGGTTAGATGTCAGCCCTACTCCAGTCTCAGAGTTTGGAAAACACAGTACCCTCACCCATGCCCCATTAGAAAGACTAAGTGGTGAGCCTCTTCTTCCACCCTTACCAGGCTGTAATGCTGCCCAACACCCCACCATGGTGGAGTCAGAGAAGGCTGAGGAGGGAGTTAGGACTTTCATCCCCACTGAGCAGCAGAAAGATCCCTCTCTGTGTTGTCATTGGAGGCCACATGGGGAGCCTAGTCTCCACCCCCAACTACTAGTAAGGAGGCAGTTCTCCAGCAGCAATGAGAACTCACCCCACAGTGTCAGTGGAGGCCAAGTGGAAAGAGATAAAAGGCACCCCTCCTCCAAGCAAGGTTATGTCCATGTTGGCCTATTGTGGAACTTGAACTTTCCCACCCGTATGACAGTAAATGAGAAATCTTAATTCCACCGCCCCTGACCCCACCCACCCAACCCCACCCCCCACCACCCAGGGTGTCAAGGAAAAACAAGTGAGGAGCCTGAACTGCCACCTCATCTGGCTGTAATGTGGCAATGACTCCTTCCCCTGCCGATAGGATGTCAGAGGAGGCCTTTTAAAATACAAAATTTAAATAAGATCCAGATTGTCTTAACACAATATCCCAGATGTCCAGGATACAATAAGAAATCACTCATCATACCAAGAACCAGGAAAACATCAACTTGAATGAGAAATGGCAATCAACAGATGTCCAAACTTAAAAGACATGGTGTTGGAATTTTTCCACAAGGATTTTAAGGTTGCCATAAAAAAAAAAAAATTGTCTCAATGGACACTCTTGAAACAAATGGAAAATCAAAATTCTCAACAAAGAAAGATATTTCCAACAAAGAAATAGATTATGTAAAGAAGAACTCAGTATAAATTTTAGAACTGAAAATTACAGTAATCAAAAATTTAAAGCTCAATAGATGGGTTCAACAGAAGAACAGAGATGACAGAAAAAAGTGAACTTTAAGATGGAACTGTAAAAGTTACCCATTCTGAACAAGAGAGAAAATATACTGGAAAAAAAATGGGCAGAGCCTCAGGAAACTGAGTGATTATAACAACAACAAAATAATAATCTTGCCCTAGCGGTTTGGCTCAGTGGATAGAACATCAGCCTGCAGATTGAAGGGTCCCAGGTTTGATTCTGGTCAAGAACATGTACCTAGGTTGTAAGCTCTGACCCTGGTCAGGGCACATAGGGAGGCAACTAATGATTGTATCTCACATCAACGTTTCTCTATGTATGTCTCTCCCCCTCCCTTCCACTCTCCCTAAAAATCAATGGAAAAATATTCTCAGGTGAGGATTAACAAAAATTAAAGTAAAAATTCTAGAGTTCATATCACTGAAGTTAAAAAGTAGATTCCTCTGGTCACACTCCTCAGACCTCTGATCATAGTATGCACTAGTTGCCTCTTCATCTCTCTCTTTTCTATACTAAGCTGTAGGAGGGCATAGATTATGGTGTCCATCTCTGCATCCCCAGTACTGTGCACAAAAGTGACCAATAAATATTAAGTGAGGCATGGACTCCTTTCTGTATTTTCCATATATTATATCTAATAATTATGAGGCTTGAAATTAAGATTCAAATTCTAAAAAATTTTTACTTCATTTTTGTAGATAAAGTCAGACTGGCAAATTATTTTTTAATATATTTTATTGATTTTATACAGAGAAGAAGGGAGAGGGATAGAGAGTAAGAAACATCGATGAGAGAGAAACATCAATCAGCTGCCTCCTGCACACCCCCCAGTGGGGATGTGCTCACAGCCAAAGTACATGTCCTTGACCAGAATCAAACCCAGGACCCTTCAGTCTGCAGGTCGACTCTCTAACCACTGAGCCAAAACAGTTTCGGCGAGTGGCAAATTATTTTGAAAATCTACCAAACAAACTTGTAAAAATGGAAAAACAATTTTGCTACCAAGGAAATATTTTACTTGAACCAAATTCAATATTAAAAATAACACTTTGAAATAAATACTTTGGTTGCAGAGCACTAAGGGACTTCTGAATCTTTAATATACAATGATGTCATTAAAACAGCATACAAGGTTATAAAAGCATTTTTATGAAGAAATGGCTCTTTATTCAATTTCTCATTTAGAGCATGCAATAAAAGTCAATTCATATTGTGAATTTTCATAGGAACATTGGAAAATCTATGAAGCTATTTCATGTTTTATGGATTCAGGAAACTATGGTTCAAAGATATATCATTTATTATCTTTTTTGCACTTGCTTTATTAACCATCTAGATAAAAGAATACTAAAAATTCCAAAACAGAACTATATTCAGTGTGAAATGTTTTAAGGAGAAACATGAAGCAAGTGTTCTACCAAGCTGAAGAGGTCCTTGTTACGATTTGAGAATTCCCAAGAGAAGACCCAATAACCAGTCTTTACAGAGAGCTCAGAAGTCTTAATATATTTCCTGAGATCTGACTGACCCCAGCTTTATCAAATTTACAGAACTGAGAGGATTCATCCAGATGACTCACAGGTCTCAAACTCATAAATTCTACCACCTCGTCTTCAAAGGAGACAGTTCTTTGTATTGGCCAGATTACTCATGTCCTCCACTCATAACATTATGTTGCTGGTATCAGTAAATGGGGGGAGAAACAATTAGCAAAGTTGTGTGTGTGTGTGTGCGTGTATGTGTGTGTGTAGAATCACACTATAAACAATCTCTGACTTAACTATGGTTGGACTTACAATTTTTCCACTTTACAGTGGTGTGAAAGTGATACACATTCATTAGATATCATATTTTGAATTTCAAATTTTGATCTTTTCCTGGGCGAGTGACATTAAATGCAATACTATATCCTGATGCTGGGCAGCAGCAGTGAGCCACAGCTCCCAGTCAGCCACCCCATCACCAGGGTAAACAAACTGACGTTCAGTAGATTCGATGCATTTTTAATGCTTTCAATTTATGAGGGATTCATCAGGATGTAACCCCATCGTAAGTTGAGGAGCATCTGTACTGTGATTCTTCTAAATATTTTCCTTTCTCCTTTGCCCTTCTGATCTGAGTTGATCTCTCTATCTTGTATCAATTGATCCAAGACTTTCATTCTTCTGGTTGGGAAGCCATAACAGGAAATCAGAGGAAAGGAAGAGAATGAGATTAAGGTATTTATTCCCTTGCTCCTTCCCCATAGGTTGCCTCTGTCTGGCTAGAGCCCTCAACCACAAGGTCACTGCATCTCTCAAGACAACATCATCCACATAACTCTCTCAGTCCATGTTCTTTTAACCTCTTCCTCATCCATGCTTCATGCCTACAGGTGATGAAAATTTCACTGCCAATTTTGACCACTTGCTCCATCGCTTGCGATTCCCTGACATTCTTCCTACTCACACCTTTAGGTAGCCTCTTAGAAAATACAGTGTCTTTGGACCATCTGGATTTAAGTGTGCTATCTTTTTTCTGTCGGGACTGTGACAGACACAACAAAAGAAGATGGCTAATCTCAAAAGGCATATGGCCTCTGTGAGATTTCAGAAATGACCACAGACTCACAACAGAGCACCTCCCTTGAGTGTGTACCCACCCTGTTCTCTATCCCTCTTCAGAATAGTGCTGAACAAACACTGCCAATTTCTGTTCTTGGGACTTCCCTTTTCCATGAGTTTTGCAGATGTTCATCTCCCAAACCAGATTTGCTCACAGAACATCCTCCAGAAAGAGTGCAGTGTGAATGATTACCTATAGAATACTGAATTATAACCACTTTCCCCAAGGTTTGCCTTTCTGACATTTCCCATGCTATCATATGACTCCTGAGGTGTTTCTAAACTCTTCAATCAAATAATCAGGCCTGTTGGTTTATTATCATAGGCAACTAATTATTTTCATATTTTGTGGAGTTCGCCAGTTTAATATTGAAATATTAATCTTATTTCCCTGAGTTTAAATTTAAAAGAAAGGACATTGTTACTCCATACACTACAAATAATAACTTAAAAATCTAAAAAAAAAAAATCATATTTTAATTAAAATCCGTTGAAATTAATCTTTTCCTTATTAGGACAAATTAATTTGACAATTAAGATAGTAAGATTAGAAATGTCTTTCCTTTATAAGTACAGCTTTTTACAAAACAGAGAAGTCTCCTACATAATTGGAAAAAGAATCCCACCTATGTATGAAATCTCAGTAGTTGTCAACCAAAGAATTATGTGTTCTCAAGAGCTTAGTCCCAATGCATGAAGTTTCTTCAGGCATGTATAGAGAAGAACTAGTGATAAAATTCAGAATTTATATGGTTGAATTTTTCCTACGAAGTTGTAATTTCTTGTTTCGAAAGTTTTCACACATATTTTTAATTATGAACCACGTGATTCAGACCAAGGGCCAAATGAAATAACGATTCTAACTAGAAATCAAGAGCTCATCCTGTTAATAAATTCTCCTGGTTTAACATTTGCTTTTCTTCATCCAGATAAAAGAGTTACTTCTTTTTTTCTTCACCCAGAGATGTTTCTTGCAGAATTTCAGAGGAACCAGCCCCTTAATGTCTCCCAGTGAACCATGACCTCAAGATGCTCTTCATTTTCCTTCAACCTTGACTTCCAAAATGCTAAGTCTTTTTCTGGTCTGTACTTTATACCTACTTGATTCTAAACTTACTTTTTAAAATGTAGAAATGTAAAGCCAAACACTAGTCAGCAATCTATCAATTAAGTGACCTTAGTGCAGGAATGTTTTTAAACTTGTAGCCTGACTTGTTAATACACATAATTGCTGAATAATTTAATGCAGAAACAAAAATAGGAAAGTTTTTATCCATAAGTTATTTTTCAAGAGCAGAAATATTTACCACTTTTGCCCCCCAAAAAGAAACTGTTATTTCCTTTTCTTTCTTTTTTCTTTTTTTTTTTTTTTTGCCACTGTAAAATATCAGTAATACTTAGGGAGAAAATAACCCGTACTGAACAAGGCAGTTATGTTACATAGAGTTTACAATATTAAGATTTATTTTTGCTTGAGGTAAAGTTAAGATTAAAGAGATGATGTCGCTAACTCCACACAGACTCATAAAACACTAAGCCATTACTATGACCTTAATATGGAGCTTGGGATTCAAAACATCAATATTGTTTTGTAATAGTCTCATATTCATTTAAAATTCAGTTGTAGTTCATCATAGCTCTTTCTATTTCCCATCTCCATCTAAACTACATTGAATTTTGGTTGCACAAAATTTTTTTTTTTATTTCTTTACTGTGTACCTTAAAAATTCATAAGATTCAAAGGTGAAAGACAATAAAAAATTTATAATATCAAACAATATCAAGAATATCAAGACCTCATTTTCTAATTTGTGATCTTGTTCAGTACCTTTGCAATGAGTTCAGGGATTGCTGCATGTACTAATATCAGACATTATAATAACAAGAAAATATGGAAAATTACTTGTAATTTTGTTAATTCCTTCTCAAAGTTTACTAACTGCACATCTTTACCCATTTATCAAAAAATCACACGTCTGCCATATATTGTGCAACCTAAAGTCTAACCACTGAGCCAAGATTAAATAATAAAGACTAATTATAATGGGGGAAAAGAACATATATATTCTGTACCAATATAGAAATTACAGTTTTTATCCTTCATACTTGAAGATACAATACTTTGTGAACTTCCATGTACTAACTTATACAAACACAACTGTTTTCCATATTAACTATATTTTATCAGTCTGAAAAAATTTCAAGTGTTTTTGAGCATATTTCCTATTTCTAGGACTAAATATCTTATTTATAACTAGAGGCCCTGTGTATGAAAATTCATGCACTGGAGGGGGTCTCTCCAGCCCAGCCTGCCCCCTTCTCACAGTCTTGGAGACCTCAGGGGCAGGAGGCAACCCGGAGATCAGGGGAAGGCAATGCCCCCATCACACCTCTGCTGTTGCCACTGCCTGCAGTGCAAACCTTGGCTGGCCCTGATTACCTGAGCCTCCAGCGGGGGCAGCTGCCATTCCAGGCTTGCCTGAACCTTGGGCCAGCCCTGGGTGACTAGGGGGGCTGAGGGGACTGGGGAACTCCAGAGGCAGGCAGATGTGCAGAAAATTTTCCCAAGAGAGCAATCTATACTAATAAAAGAATAATATGCTAATTAGACCAGAAAAACTGGACATCTGGATGTCATTACAAAGTCCTTCCTGACAAAGCTGGGGGCGTGGCAGGCCTGCAAACCCCCTGAGAATCCTTGCCCAGGCCAGCCCCACCCCTCAGCGGGGACCCTCCATCCCAAACCGGGGGCCCCTTCAGGGCAGGCCAGTCAGCCCCCACCCATGCACCAAGCCTCCATCCTATATAATAAAAGGGTAATATGCACATTGTCCCTAATGACAGAATGACCTCTGGACCAGTCACTGAAGCACAAGGACCACCTCTTGGTCCATTTCCCTGGCTGGCAGGCTCTGGTCGCCGAATGGGGCCAGCGAGCGGGCAGGAACAGCCAACCTCTCGGTCCTTTTCCCAGGCCGCCAGGCTTTGATCACCCAATGGCAAATGAGGAACTGGGGATTAGTGGCAGCAGGGGGTGGGGCCGGCTGCGGGCAGCTGGGAAAGATGGCCCTGATTACAGGCCAGGCCTAGGGACCGTGACCACACACGAATCTCATGAGCCAGGCCTCTAGTCTAATGTAAAAGGGAATTAAGCCAGGTCTGCACAGAATATTACTTGAAATGTTTATTTAATGTTCTGTTTTGTTTTTTCATCTCTGTGCATATATAGTATGCATCTGCAAAAGCAGTCCAAGATCATAACAGTGAATGCCTGCATGTGTACAATACTTCCTATAGCTACACAGCCATCAATTCCCTTTACAAAGCCCTGCTTCCGTGGGTTAGCCACTCTTGTCAGGAAACATCACTCAGTGGTTGGTTAATTCAGAAGCCAGTGCTAAAGCTTTAATGGAGAGCAGTCCAGGAATTTGAAACACTACAGAATGAATACCTTTCCGTAACTTCAAAATTCAGTGAAAATGCTGTCTACGATTTCTGATGCGAATGATTTCTGTGTGCTTTCTCCTCTTTGGAGCTTGCTGCAGAGACCCTGCCTTGAGGTTGACCAGCTGGCCTCGGGCTATACATGAACCTATGCCTCTGTGAGTGGGATGTCAAATTGGGGCATGTTGATACCATTTAACAGTCTTCAAATAATGCTGGTAGCTAGCAAGTTTTGTATGGATTCATTATTTCAAGAAAAAATGGTAACCCTAAATATTGCATTATTCCCAAACAATTTAAAGGCAGCAGTAAAACAGTGTAGAGACAGAAGAAACCAGGACAAAGAGTGAGGAACGCTTAGTTTTATTCTGAATGCTGTCTGCAAGCGGCACTTGGCCGGTCACTTAACCTCTCCAGATTGCTGTTTCTTCATCCATTACATGAAGGGCTCAGACTAGATGATGACTTGGCTGCCATTATAGCATTCCAGGCAGAAAGAACCTTTTGAAAACAAATCAAGTGGAACAACAGCTATGATGGAAGGCAATCTCTCCTGTCCTGAGAGTATGAATTTGAAGATGGAGAGATTCTAGGATCTGCCTGGATGAACTTGAAGGAATCACTTGTCTTCATCTCACAGGTTGGTAGGGAGGATACGACAGATAATCTGTGTCAAGAACTTAGCACAATGCATAGTACATGCAGCTAAATCGATGATTACGTTACATTTTACATTTGTGGTATTCGGTTTGGAATCTAAGTTATATAACAGATTCTTATATTCTAATGTTAATTATAACATTAGGTGTTAACATAATAAATCTGAGAGAAGGGGAAGGCAAGGGAGAAGAAAGGACCAGAAACGAAGACCTGTGTGCCAATGCCTTAAACATTGGCTGAGAGGATTGAAAATGATGTGTGCAAAGCCCTCAAATATAGACACACTGAATGTTATCTCTTAGTCCATGAGGGATATTGGAAATTTTTCAGTAATCAAAAGCTCCTTGTCTTGGTTCACTGTCAATAATTATATTTGCACTGTATACACTACCATGCTCTAAGATTTTCTTTGTTAGATTTTTATACTGAATTATTTGGCTAAAAGAAATTCAGTATAAAAAGGGAATAACACAAAACTATCAGAGGTTAAAATAGTACACCGCCAAAAAGAGCAGTTGTATTTGATTCCTTTTTTCAAAGCACCCCCTAGAAAAACGTAATTCAAATAATTTTGGACTTATGCATGAATTAAAAACTTTTGCAAAGGAAAGTAGATATATAAACTATATCTTGCCAAAACCAGTTTGGCTCAGTGGATAGTGCATTGGCCTGCGGACTTAAAGGTCCCAGGTTCGATCTGGTCAAGGACATGTACCGTGGTTGCAGGCACATCCCCAGTGGGGGGTGTGCAAGAGGCAGCTGATCAATGATTCTCTCTCATAGATGTTTCTAATTCTCTATCCCTCTCTCTTTCTCTCTGTAAAAAAATTAATAAAATATATATTTTTTAAATTGTATCTTATTTATCCTCACCTGGGAAAATATGCATTGATATTTTTAGAGAGAGGAAGAGAGAAACATCAATGTGTGATAGAAACATTGGTTGGTTACCTCATATATATGCCCCTAATGGAGATCAAACCCACAATCTAGGTATATGCCCTGACCAGGAATCAAATCCGCAACCTTTTGGAGTATGGGACAATGCTCTAACCAAGCCACACTAGCAGGGGCAATATCTTAAAAAGAAGGTAGAATGAAGATTCGTTAAGATTAGAAAAAAAGTAAAGAAAGTTATATTTGTCATTACAAATATTAGAAGGTAGCCAACTTCTGTCTAATGAGATTAATATTTGTGGTTTCCCAACACGGACATCTCACACTGGTTATAAAAAGAAGCAATTTTTTTCAGTTTCTGGTAGTATACTGGGATTGACATAATAAGCTAACTTTGCAGTGCACGTTAATGTTGTCCTCACATATATGAAACATACTTTCTGTGATGATAATCACACTTCCCCCTCCCACTTTAAAAAATCAGTTCCAAATATTATTTACACAGTCATCCCCTGCTGTAATGATTGTACATATCTAAAGCTCCACTTTCACTTTGCATTACCTTCAAAGTCAAAAGTAAATTTCTTGCCTAGATGGTCAACATCGTTTATCATGGTGCTTCTAGAAATTGCTCTTCCATGATTCCCCCATGTAAGGCCCCACTCATATTTATCCTTCATTCCTGTTTCCCTTTCCTTTGCCAACCTCCAGGAATTTCTTCCTCCTTACATGCTTGCCCTGTGTATCTAAATGTGGGGTGCCTATTCATCTCAAAAATTGCTTCCTTCCAAATCTTTGTTCTTCTCACCTTTCATCTATCATAATACAAAAATTTCCAAGCTCTAAACTTGCCCTTTGCAGATATATTTCATGAAAAAGACTCTTTTCTAAAAGCTTTTGTGAGTATATTCCAATAGTTCATGAAATATTTTTTTAAAAAAACAGGACAAAAACAGATGACTTTTAAGTTAACCCTGTACTTACATTTGAATTATGGGTAATGCCCACATCACTCTAGTGTTCAGTCAAAATACATAATTACACCCAGCAGCACTCAGTCTATAAATATTTATTGAATTAGGCCCTGTTTTAGACACCGGTGATTCAGCAATAGATAAAAGTCTCTGCTCTCTTGAAATTTACATTCTAATGAAGAGAAAGAGACAAACACATCAGCAACAACATCTAAAACAACTACAAGGATCATTGTAGATAGTGATGGGTATTGTATGTGCTTCAAAACACTTGTAAAAAATAAAAAATAAAAAGTAGTTTAGCCATCCCCTTTTCCCTAAGGCCCCTGAAATAATCTGAAAGAAAAACATCCCAAATGTGCTGGTCACATTTTACTTGCACAAGGTACATTCAGACATCTTATGGAAGCCTTCACTCGCTGCAATGCCATACTCAGTTACAGAATTCTGATAGCAACAGAAAGCCTTTGAAGGATCTGCTGCTTGATGCTATTTCAGTGCCACCTGGTAACATTCTTTTTTTTTTTTTTTTTCCCTGTGCCCTGCACTCAACCCAAAATACACTTTTCTCTTGCCTTAAAATTAGCTAAAAGTTCATGGTGAGGTCTCAGCCACCGTATTGACCTTCAGCTGCAGCTGAAGCAAGTGGAGCTTCACATGGCAGTCAGAGATGACATTATAGGAGAACCTATCAGCGACAGCCCTCCAAGCTTCCATAATTAGCTCTAATGCTCGGTTTGATCTCTGTCAAAAGGAGATTAACGCCAGAGAGAAGAGTGCCACCTATGCATTTACATTTATTTTCTTGGAGTATTGTACATCAGTGGAAAAATTTGAGAACTATTTCAGGAATATCAACAATACTACAAATAAAAGGGATATTTTTAAAAACTTAAATGTAAACCTAAGCCTTACATAGATGCTATGTAAGGAATTCTGCATGAAGAGGTTTTTGCTACATATATAAGAAAAAGCTCAGTATTTAAAAGTAATATAATTTGGTATTTTATCCAATAGTAAATTTTAAAATGTGGCACAGGTATTATAAAAAAAAATTTTGGCAGTTAAAACTTGCCATTTATTTAATAATTGAATAAAATTTGCCTTCCACTAAATGGAAACAAACTAAATTTAAAAAATCACTTTAATCAAATTTACTAATATATAAGATTGATGAAAACAAATGTAGTATTTTTCAGTTAGATATTTGGAGCTTTAACTCCCCTTCTACCTATATTTATTAATTTCCTAAGGTTTCGGGAATCTGAAATGATTTTTAAAAGAGCAATATTCTACCAGTGTCCTCTAGCAAAATTCAATATTAATTATGATTCATAATTACTAAGAACATAATTTATCTTTTTTGAAAGAGTAGGTAGAGTCTTCTAATCTTGGCAAAATCATTTGTGCCTTAGGAGTCCATAATTTACATCCTCTCAGAAAGATAATTAACCTATAAGGTTCTCATCTTTTCCTTAAACCTACTGGAAATTATCCTAGATTTTTTTTCAATAGTAAATGCATATCCCACGTTAAAATTTTATACAGTGTGTTTTTGTGTGAGATTCTATCCCACATTTTTTGGCTTTTCTATCAGTTATTTCATTATGACCTACAGCTATCATGTGAAGTAGTTATTATTACTCCCAATTAAAAAAAAAAAAAAAAAGAAAACTGAAGACAGAACTCAGGTGATACTCAAGGTCACAAAGTTTTCAAATGGTACTGGACCTCAAGCCCCAAGTTCTTGTCAGTCTTACTCAGAGAAAATCTTAGGTGGTATCTGCTGAGATAAAAATAAATAAATAAATAAATAAATAAATAAATAAGCCATGAAAATATAAAGCAGGAAAATAAAATAACAGCAGTATACAAGAAGGAAAATAAATGAGGATTCTTCAGAGAATCTATCCCTATTAGTCAGCCAAAGTCACATTAATAGCTAAGATCAAAATACAAGGCTATGGTAATAAGACAATAAATATCTTCACCTTCTGGTACCCTTGCTCAATCAGGAGGCTCTCTGGTCCATAGCCAAGGCACTGGACATGATCTGTTTATGGAGAAAGGGGGTTAAGGAGGGATGGGGAACACTTGACCAAAGGGGTTTGCATATGCATTCTATGAGTAGGCCATGGAGAAACCTAATGGAGCAATGTCACCTCAACAAGAGTTTTGTTAAAGTAGAATTTCCTATGTGTTTTTTTTTTTTTTTTCTTTACTCATACTATATTTAATACTAGAGGTCCCCTCAGCCCGGCCTGCATCCTCTCCCAGTCTGGGACCCCTCAGGAATGTCCACCTAAGCCAATAGTTGGAAATCCCTCTTACAGTCTGGGACCCCTTACTCCTTACCATCCACCTTCTCGCTGCTCCTTACCACTCAGCTCGCTGCTCCTTAGCACTGCCATGAAGGCTCGAGAGGCTCCCGCCACCACCATTGCACTCGCCAGTCATGAGCCCTATCTTTCTGTGTAGTTGTCTGTGGGCCAACTGCTCTCTTCCTTCTCAGAGTGAGCAGCATGTGAAGGCAGAGTGTACTGTCGTGGAATGCAGAGGGCTGCCTGGAGCTGAGGGGAGTGGCCAGGCCCACAAGGTGAGAGGTGGACACAGAGGACGCTATCTCACCCAATTGTGGGGTGGGCTGGCCAGCCTTCATCTGCCTGACCCACCCAGGGAGGGACCGAGCAGGGTGTCCGCCTCTCCATTCTCCATCCTTCGGTCTGTGACACCTCTCACCTTGGCCAGGCCTCCCCCAAAGTGAGTCCAGCTCAATCCCTGAATATAAAAGGGCATAGGGGAGAGGGGCTTCCACTCCAGTGCCCCCTGATTCCCAGCAGCAGGACCTGGTCTCAGGACGGGGGCCACCACTGAAGAACATAGATCTGTTTCAAGAAAAGTTGGGAATGCAGACTTTCGTATGAGCCCCTATTCCATAAGGTGGCAGTTTATTCCCATTGTGGCAAAGAAACCTTCAAGAGTAACTTAAATGGGTAAAGTCAGGGCCAAGTGGACCATTTCCTCATCCAATCTCTGAGGCCCGTGGGCAGAACCAAGACTCACCTCTTCACAGGACACTTCTGAGGTTTTTTAAGCCTAAAGGACATTCTTATTCTTTGGTATTTTTTCATCATCGGATAAAAGGATACATACATTAGGGCAATCCTCTAAAACACAATATTCTAGTTGCACCCATGTGATGACAACAGTGCACCTCGGGGGGGGGGGGGGGGGGGGGAAGCCAACAGATGGGGAGCAGGTAATTCTGAAAACTAAAGCAAAGGTCCAGAATATGGAAGAAGTCCTTGGTGTTCTGCTGAGAAACTTAGACTCCTTCCTCTGTGGTCACACAACTGTCACAAGCCAGGCAGTCACTCAGAAATATCTTGGCATTGGCTAACTTATAGAATTCTCCCTTCTCTTCGTTCTCCTGGGCCAGACTCCGGACATTGACTGCAGTATTCTCTTGGTCATTGTTTTTTTTTGTTGTTGTTGTTTTCTAAAACATTACCAAGTTTATATGAATATGATGCAGCCTCCAGTATGAATCTATTGAAAAGGATGAATGGGAATGCATTAAAGAAATAGAGAAAAGGCATAAACAAAGATTGTTGTGTTTAATACAGAAGCATTCTAGAGCAGGAGAGTTTTTGAATCCAACATGTTAACAAGGGGAGGAACCAGAATGGTAGAGAGAAGGAACAGGCCTTGCAGAGCATAAGACCTGAGACTGACTTAGACTTTTGGGTATGGTTTTCTTGATGAAAAAGTGCGATCCCCAACACTAGCAACACAGGTTTGGTAATCATTCCCTTCTAGAGGCCCAATGTACAAAATTTGTGCATGGGGATGGGGTCCCTCTTCATTCAGGACCCCTCGAGGGATGTCCGACTGATGGTTTAGGCCCACTCTAGCAGGAATTGGGACTTAACCGACATTCAGACATCTCTCTCACAATACAGGACCGCTGGCTCCTACTGCTCGCCTGCCTGCCTGCCTGATCACCCCTAATCACCTCTACCTGCTGGCCTGATGCCCCTAACTGCTCCCCTGCCTCCCCTGATCGCCCCTAACTGCTCTCCCCTGCCGGCCTGATCACCCCTAACCATCTCTGCCTTGGCCCCTGCCACTGTGGCTTTGTCAAGAAGGACGTCTGGTCTAATTAGTATATTACCCTTTTATTAGTATAGATAGTAACAATGTCAGAAGCCAAACCAGGAAACAGGTCAGCATGCTGAAGGCTATTTCATATGTTGCAAATAAACACAGCAAGAACCTCTGAACATAGATTGTTCAAAAAAGTCCTGCTGACTTTTATATCTGAGGAAGGAGAACATGTGAATTTCCTAACTTGATCAGGATACAAATATAACCATACTGAGTTTATAAAAGGTTGGTGCCTCAAGTAAAAATGATGCCAAAACAACAAATAGAGATGTGAATATCAGCTAAATCAGTTGCCTGGCACCATGAGGACAGCTGCAATCTTTCAGGCTGTAAAAAAGAGAGACATTTGGGCTACCTTAAAAGGAGAATCGGGGCCCGAAGATGAGGATGATAATGTTCACAAGGCCTGCAGTTTATTTTCCACACAGCTCAGTGAGATGAGTATGCCCCTAAATACACAGTAATAGCTCTGGCAACCCAGCAGGAGTTTCAGTAGCCATTCCCTCCTAAGGACATCCATCACTGGCTATTCAAGATCTCTGCACAATGGTGTCTGGTAAATATCTAATAGCAGAAACTTGATTTGACGCTTTTTGTTATCGATAATTTCTTTTGTGTAAAACACACACACACACACACACACACACACACACACACACTAAAAACCTTCAAGGCCAATTTCAAGCTACCAATGTGTTGTCACTGAATAGAGAGATGGGGAGAGACAAGCACTTGGGCTTTTGGAGAACCTCTGACAATATCTCAAAAACTGACTCAGCTTCTCAACCCCCCCCCCCCCCACAATGGACTAACTTCTTACTGCTATACTCCTCTCTGCTCCATGCTTTCTTCTTCCTGCCTTATTTTGTAAACTTTCCTGACACCACCTGTATGTCTCACTGTTCAAATTTTCTAAGAGAGAAAGTCTGATTGAATTAGCCATTCCCCAACCGATAAGTACAGCACCACATGATTAGAGTTCTCTGGCCAGACTCTAACTCATCAGCTATGATTATGTCAGTGGCTGATACCTGCTACCAAGATGAATTTGGCAGCACCTTGACTGGGCTACTCATACTTTGGAACATAAGCAATTAAGCACCTGGTTTAGGTCTGTGTTCAGTCCATTGCTTTGGTATCATCTGGAAACATCTTCATCTAGACTCCATTTCTGATGGCTTGCCCAGTTTCACATTGATCAGTGTCCAAGAACATCCAAGAATTCTGACTAGGAGATGGCAGACCTAGACCTACGTCCAGCCAACAATTACTTTGTCTTTTTTTGTGACCTTGGACAATCTCACTCAAACTTTCTAAATCTAAGTTTCCTCATTTATAAATGAGAAAGTTGCTCTTAACCTATTAAATCCTAGATGTTTTACTGAAGTGAAAAAAAAAAAGAGGAAAAGGAGGAGCAGGACAAAGAGGAAGAGGAAGAAGTGTTCTCATGGAAGAAAATTTAAATTTCTTTTAAAGAAAAGTTAACCTTTTTTCAAGTATGGGTCTTAAGTGTGGAACTGGAGCTACTCTGGTTTAAAGAGATGGAAGCAAGAAGGAGCTGGTGCCCAACCTGTGTACCTCCTTCCTGCTCTGCCTCCCCCTATCTACGGAATCCTAGAGGGACTCAGAACACCACTGAAAAATGAATAGTCTATACAAATTTTGATGTCTGGAATTTTTCCTCTGGTGTCAATTTAGAACAGAAGTATTTACCCACTAAAAACTTCAGCAAACCTAGAAACAAGTATCTCTGGAAATTTTTGTGAGAAGAGTAAACCAATTAGCATTTTAAAAAGGTAAGTGTTGAGGTGACTAGAATCATAAATTCTAACCTCCTACTAGAAGCCAAGTCATGAATGGCCCTTTTTTTCCTACAAAAAATACTGTAAAATATGTGTTATTGTTGTTATTGAAGGGAGGAATAGAGAAATAAGTTAATTTTATACTAACTCTGTATTCTATCTTGCTATTTACTGCAACTCAAAAATAATTTCATTTGAATAAAGATTAGTATAAAAAAAAAAAAGCTGCCTATACCAAAAGGATTTTATTACTGTTGTTGTTAGTATTATCATTATTTGCCTCCAAACCCATTATCTTGACCTTATAAATGTTTTGTAAATTATTGGATGGATAAATGCCAAGCGAGATTTTAAAGATTTATAAAACATTTGAGTTGTTGGCTTTCTATGCAGAGAAGTGTCATTTTCAAATCTTTCTATTCCTATTCAGGTTACAAGTCTAGTCAAAGTGAGGGTTGTGGATGAAAACAACAATAAAAATAATGGTAACAAAAATAAAAGTACTTTCACTCTACAATCATTTTCAATCATCTTTAATCAGATGAGAAATAGATCAACAATGTTTTATTATCAATCATTTCCACAAAGATGGAAGGCATAGTTAATGTGTTGGTCTACTGGCCCCATGTCAAATAGTCACTGTATAAGTCAGGGTCCCAATAGAAAATTGAATTAGAAAAAAAGTCCAGGAAGGATTACTTACAAAATATACTAATTACAAAGTTAGTAGTGTTGGTAGGATATGAGGGAACAATCAGGGATAATGCAGAACCCCAGAGCTGGCCACAGGAGAGCCATCACTACCCCTAAGCCTGAAGGGATGAGGGGAGAATGAGATTGCAAGTGCCCAGGAAGAGAAAGAATTCCATAGAGGATTTCTGTTCAATAGAAATAGAATGAGACACACAAATGTAATGTAGTTTATTCTAGTTGTCACATTTTAAAAAAAATTATACAAGTGAAATTAATAATACATTTTATTTAATCAAATATGTCATTTCAACATTTTAAAAGAAAAATTATTAATGAAGTATTTTACATTCTTTTTTTTTTTAATAAGTCTTTGAAATCCAGTGTGTATTTTACACTTACAGCATACTCAATTTGGACTTGGCACATTTCAAGGGCTCAATAGCCACATGTGGTTAGTGGCTACTCTTCTGGACAGCACAAGTATAGAATATAGACTTGCCTTGATGTCCTACAGGGGTAGAGGTGGGAGGAGGAGGGTACATTGGCCAAACCTAACCAGATACCAGAGGCAGAAAAGCCCTTTGATACAACTCAGGAAGTCTGAATTGTATTATTTTTAGCCACCATGTTAACTGATAGATATTCCCAAGATCAGAAATACAGAAGCATGGATATAGAGGGGTTTGCTAATTAACTATATCTGGTATTGCATTAATTGTACCTAGCAAGTACCACAAACATTCCTGGGAATGCTAAGAATGAGGAGATGGGGCATGAATATGCCAACCAGGCAATGTTCCATGAAACTAATTACTTGAGATGATTTAGACAAGAATATGCCGATGCCAGAATTTACTCAAAATATTAAGTATCCTCTAGATCACATGTGTCAAACACAAGGCCCGCAGGCCAAATCCGTCCCGCCAGGCCTTGCAATGTGGCCCGCACCGCGCTGTCATCACTGCACTCCGCTGTGTTTCCATCACAATGACAGTTTATGACTGTTCAGTAAACCATTCGGCCCGCAATTTAGGCTGGATTTTAGATTTTGGCCCCTTCTCTGATTGAGTTCGACACCCCTACTCTAGATGATTCAGGCACTATGCCTAGTTATTGACATTCCTCAACATTAAACAAAACTAAAACTAGCCTACTAAAATACATGATCTAAAAAGAGATGTATTATAAAAGAAAGGAGAAACCCAAAAAGATTGTTTCCTAAGCAAAGCTCTTATATTGCTTTATTAAATCTGATCAGTGCTATAATTATATGAAATATTTCATCAGCCTCTCTAATTTACAAAAAAAAATCAACCTAAGAACTTATATGCATATATTCATAACCCATGAACACAAGACAATAGTGTGAAAGCCTGGGGTGAGGTTGGGGATGGGGAATGCAGGGGCAACCTAGAAGGGGTCAATGGGGGAGGGGGGAGACATATGTAATACTTTCAAAAATAAAGATTAAAACAAATAAAATCAAGAAATTAATAAAATAAAAGCTATCACCTTAGCATCAAAAGTAGTATAGTATATGGAAAGGATAGACTTGAATTCAAAATATCTGAATCTTCCCTATGAATAATATAGACTACGTAAAGTTGAACCTAACAGGCTGAGTCTCAATCTCCTCATCTATTAATTGAAAGTATAGGAATACATATGCCCATATATTATGTATCCAATACTTTCATTTGTTCACTATGTGCCAGACACTGACCTAGATACTGGGTATACCCAGATGAGCAAGATATGAACCTTGTCCCAAGTTTAGGAGGAAATACAAATGTATTGACCCCAAGTCTGCTCATAAGCCTGGGATGCTTGCTGAACATTCTTATTTTGTTAGCTTCTAGATTCCCTTGAATAAATTTCTCTTTAATATGTTTTTCTTTTTCTTTTTAATCCTTATACCTCTAATTACTTTACTTGTCTTGCTTCGTTGTCTAAGATCTTCCAAAAATAATCTATTAATAATAGCAGAGTTTTTCTGTCTTGATCTCAACATAAAGAGAAATCATTCAAAAATATCACTATTAACTATGCTTACTATAGATATTTCACATATATGCTTTAGTAATTAAAATCGTTACTTTTGATTCTTAGTTTGCTAAAAAAATTTTGTCATTAATAAATTTTGAATTTTTCTAAATGCTATTTCTTCAGCTAAATACCAGGAACTGTGAAGGGGCTCAGATTTCTTCCTTATTTGCAGATTTTCAAGTTCACCTGCCACAACTTCATGGATGCTGGCAGAAGACATGAAACTCCAGGGTCAGAGTCAAAAGACTTTTTTACCCACAATATTGCAAACTGCATGAATATCAGCATATTTCTGTCAGGTTCTCTTGCCTCCAAGTCTCATGGGAAAACCACAAACAGAGCTGGGTTGACACTTGCACAGACATTAGGGTTCATTACAAGAGAGAACCCCTGAGTTTAAGGAATCCAAATCTTAAAATGTCTGCCCTCTTCTCTGGAGGGAGACATTATCTTTATTAGACTGTACAGCAAGAATGCCTACCTTTTGTTCCAGAGGGAGAAACTATCTTTATTTTCCAAGACTGTTCACTTTATAAACACGCTTAAATTTTTTCCCAAACCAAAATCAATCAGTGTCTGCTTGCAAGATGTACATAAATATGAGACTTGTGTCCCAACAATTTTTCTAAAACAATGCATAAAAACATCAACACATTTCCTAGAGTTGAAAAACCTTGCATTCCTTAAGAAAATTCTACTTTATCGTGGTGCAATGTTTTTACATTTCTGAATTATAATTTTCCATTTTTTATTTTTGTGTTTTGTTTTTGTCTATTAAAAAATAACTGTAACTATAATTTATATTTTTCTTATTGTCCTAGTGTTGGTATCAAAGATATACTAACCCTTTCAAAATAAGTTAGCTAACTTTTTTCTTCTTCTAGTCACTAGAGTATACAAAATAAGAATTTCTGTTATTTGAAAATCAAATAAAATTAGCCTAGAAAACTATCTTGACTTTGTCTTTGGAGAAAGTAAAATAAATTATTATTTCCATTTCTTTAGTAGTTATCCATTTGATTCTCCTTATGTTGACTTTGGTATATATTTTGTCTAAAAAATTATCCATTTCCTTTATTTTCTCAAACATATCTGTGTAAAGTTGCTCAGAGTATTCACTTGTGATTGTAAAAACCTTCACTCTATTTGTAGTTATATCATTCATTTAATATATCCATATATTGAACCAAAAGATAGATATAGAGACAGTAAAGCAAAAAGCAGACTGTTAAATTACAGCGGGGAGGGGAGGGAGATCTGGGGGAGATAAGAGATCAACCGAAAGACTTGTATACATGCATATAAGTACAACCAATGGACACAAAACTCTGGGGAGGGAGGGTGTGTAGGGGGGGGGCAATGGTAAAATATGTACACAGATAATAACTTAATAAAAAAATTAAATTAAATTTAAAAAAATAAAAAGAAATCCCTATGCCCTTAAAAAGTCCTACAATCCCAGGGTAACGTTTGCCATAAATTCCCCTCCCAGAAAACCTCTCAATACAACAAAAGAACAAATGACCTTATCACTGGCCTTAAGAAAAGATAAAATTGCAGCCTTGTAAAAATATATATATATATACATATCATATATAGCCTATATAGTTCCTATATTTTCTCACTAAAAAAACTCACACACTTGTTTATGCCTTTTTCTTTTCTCTTGATAAGTCTTGGTAGGAGTTTGTTATAGAATTAATTTCTTCAAATTACTTTATTAGTTTGAATTATGTTGATCTTTTCTGTGTTTTGGCTTTTTACTTCACTAATTTTTCAGACATCTTTATTATTACTTTTTAATAGTTTTATGTTCATTTATTGTCTTTATTTTTCTAGTTTCTGGGACAGAACATGAATCATTTATTCTCAGAATTTCTTCTTTTTATGAAAGTTATTTCTAAGCACTGTTTTACCAGCATTTCACAAGTTTTGATATATAGTGTTATTTTTATACAGCTTTTTGCATTGATTTCCTCCTTAACCCATAAATTATATAAGATCATTATTGGGGATGCTATAGATATATAGACATAGAAGTGCATGTGGTACATATAGAGAGATATAGAGAGGTTATTAATTTTATTTTTCAATGCTTCTGAACTTAACTAAATATTATTCTTTTTTAAATTTTATTTTTATTGTTGAAAGTATTACAGATGTCCCCTTTTTTTCCCCCAGTTGAATTTTATATTCTTGATCAGTTTCCTTATGATTGAGGGCTTATTGGTTACTCCTTTTAGTTCTTGCTAAATTATTTCCATTTCTTTAGTAGTTATCCTTTTAATAATTTTTGAGTGCTTTGTTATATACACATATCTACATAGATTGTTATGACATCTTGGTAGATTATTTCTTTTTTAAATTATTTGGTAGTGTATCATTTTACATGTAATTTTTTTTTACTCTAAATTATATTTCATTTGAGAACCTCAGCTTACTTTAATTTGGATTTTTGCACAGTAGATCTTTTGGCGTCCTACAATTTCAACCTTTCAGCATTATTTTGGTTTTGGTATTTCTCTTGGATTCAAGGTAGAAAGACTGAGTTTTATAACTAATTTGATAATCCAACTTATCACAGATGAGATTGATTAATGAACACCTACTGTGATTATGGCATTAATGGCAGACTTGTACTTACTTCCATTTTTTTTTCTTTTTGCTTCCTTCTATTAGTCTAAAATCTGTTGTTTGAATTGCTATTATTTTGGTGATTCGCTTTAGTATATTTAGATTCAAATACAACTAAAATTTTTTTCTTCCTTGATCTTGAATTACATAGTACTTCTAGTCTACTCATAATTAGAACAAGTACCAGATACTGGGAACTTAGAACAGCTCCACATCTGTTATTTTTATGTAGAACTTCACTTTTAACTCTTTTAAACAAAGAAGTCACTTTTTCTGATCAACAGTTAATTAAATATGCCAACATAACCATTAATTTGTGTATTCATTCTTGTTTCTCATGGTCCACATGTTTCTTCTATGCTAACCTTTTCTGGCCATAGAGAAATTCTTTTAGTAGAAATGAATGAGAAATTTTCTTATTCTCTATGCCAGCTCAAATTCTCTTTATTTTTCTCTCTGTTTTACATGATTTTGAGGACTATACTTCTAAGTTTACTCATATCTTTTCTCGGCACTTTAGGATACCACTCCACTCCCTCTAACATCTACTGTCAGAGTAAAAGGTTGCTCTTTGTCTAATTGTTGTTGATTTGCAGATAATTTGTATAGTTTCTCTGATAACTTTTAATATTTTCCTTTATCCTTAATGACCACCATAATATTACTAAAACTGAATTTATTAAGGATTATTCAGTTTCATACACAGAGTTTGAGTGGTAATATTAAATTCAAGACATTTCATTAACAATTATCATTTACCTCAATACATATTGATTCTCTAATATCTATTCCATTCTCTCTTTTAACAGTTCCTGTTCTTTTAACAATCATTAACAATCATTTCAAAATCTTTCTCAGGCTTCGCTAAAATTAATTAATCACAGCATAAGTTCATGTACTGATTATTTGTTCATTTAGATTTTGCTTGTTTTTATTTGGCAGTCCTCAGTTGTTGTTGTTTTTTCTTTTTCATGAATCTTAGAATTTTGATTCATAGGTTAATTCTTAGTAAAGTTTTTAAATCATATTCCCCTTCCTTCCTTGCATGCTTATTCCTGCATATCTAGTGGACTGAACTGCAGTAGCTTCCACTCAGCCAATCCAGAACTAGGTCTAATGACAGAGACTGCCATCATGTGTGATATCACTATCCAGTGCACATCCCTCAGAACACCTTTTGTGAGGTCCAGATCTTGATGAGATGCCACTTCGGTGCTCTTCCTCTTGGATACTATAATACAATTGCTATTTACTCTTTATTGTCAGCCCAACAAGACTGCATGTTCCATAAAGATAAGAACTCTGGTCATCGGGTTAAGTATTATATAATCAGCACCAAGAGCAATGCTTGAAACAAAGTAAAGCTCAATAAATAGTTGGTGAATGAAAGAAACAAATGTTTGCATCATTGAGTAATGTGTCTGATGGTATTGCCATTGTACCATTTTCTCAGGACTCATGTGGTTAATTTTGAAGTTCTATGGACCATGATTTTCCTAGATGGCAGACACTTCTAAAGAGTGATTAGTAAGCACTTAGCTGCTAGTTCAATCATTACTTCTTTAATTATGAGTTATTTTTCACATTGGGTGCATCTGATAGGGCCAGCAGCTTTGAAACTTGGCAGGAGAAGTGCATAATATATCCTACTCCACAATTTGTTCTATTGTTGTAATTGCTATGGAAATTGTAGATTAAACCTGCTCCTACTTATTATAATTTCCTCTTTGAAATCCAAAGATGAGGGTTTTCATTCTTCACAAAGATCTTTTCATTTCTTTCTGAACAGAAACCAACTAAAATTAGCTCCAAGTCATTACTGAGCTGTCAAAATGGAAGTGTCTTCAGCATACTCATTTCCTGTCACTACTACCTGACAATCCTATAATCATTTAAACCTTCTCACAAGTAGCTATTGGGGGAAAACATTGTTTCATTGTACTTCTATAGTTTAGTGAAGATCACGCAAAAATATGGAACATTTCTTGCTGTTTATAAAGTATTCTAATTTTATTTATGTATATTTTGTCTTCAAGACTCTAGCAATTACAATAATACCAAATAAACATACACATGTTCTATTTTTTACCTATAGGAGACTTGTTTTTGTTTTATATTGTTTTCTGTCAGGTTTAGTAATAATTTATTCCAATATTTATGCCAAGATTGTTTTCTAAAGAACGTTTAATTTTTATCATATATGCTTCTTTAATGAAGAAAACATTCATTTAAATATTTTAAATTTTTTAAAGTAAACATAGAAACACTGTCTACTAATAGGCCCTAAAATATATATGATTTGAGAATGCACTGAAAAAAATTCACTCTGTTTCTGCTTTTCTTTATACCTGGGGGAAATTATGATTTTTTTTTGTCTTTGAGGTATTTTATTATTTTACCAAATTTATCATATTTATGGTCTATTAATTATACATAGAAAGGTCACAGAAATGATTTCTTCCAAATATTATGGTCAATTTACAGTACATTCTTCATTGTGTGTAGAGAACAACTTAGTAAATAATTTATGTTCTTAAACTTTAATTTACCTGAATCCTTCATGACATATATGTTTTTTCATATATATTTAAATATATTTCCACATATATATTTCCATACATATGGTTCTAATTTCTATCTGAGTATTTTTACTAGTCATTGGAGGTTTTTTTTTTACTAATTGTCCATATTTTCATAATAAAAGCCAGTCACAGTCCTTACTGGTTACAGATTAGATTGATGGGAGTAAACTATGATCAGGGAAAGAAGGTAAAAATACTTAACATCTCTTAGAAGCTGTTCTTTTAAGCAATTGCATAAGTGGAGTCATTAAAGTTCACATATTTAGTATGACCGCATAAAAACTTAAAATGATAACATGAATAATGTTTGCTGCAACCATGGTTTATGAAACATTCAAATTTAGATCTGAACATTATCAGAAATAAATAAAGCATATTATCAATTAAAGTATATTTAATGCTAAAATGTTGAAAGGGAAAAAGTCATATATGAAAAAAATACTATCTCATTATGTCACTACCTAGGTAACAACATATTGGTTTTAAAGTATATGAAGAATTTGAATGTCAGTTCTTAGACTCCTAAGTGTGACAAATACATCATTATAACCTGAAGTAATTCATTTTTACACAAATTATTGAATGCCTACTATGTGCATAGTGAAACAGACACTATTCTCTGCCTTAGGAAATTCACAGACTATTGGGAACTAAAGCCCAATTCCAATAGTAGATAAATTTTTATGAATAACTCCTCAATTCTGCACATTAATAAAAGATGTGTGTGCCTCTGTAATTTATACTTATACTGAAGTCACCTTTTTATATTAATAAATGAAAACCTCCATTCCAATTAGACTAATGTAAAACAGTCACTCACTTCCCATCTGCCCTCCCATTTGCTAATACATAAAGGAAGAGGATAAGTAACTTGTTGAGTGTCACAAACTGAACATTCTGTTTTGCAAAATAAGTGATACTGAAATGCTTATAAAATATGTTGATGAGAAGAAATGATCAGGTGATAAACCTTTGTTTTTTTCCATGTTAACATAACAAAGATTAACTGGCTTCATATCTCACAAATTATAGAGACTCCCATTCTAAGGTCTCCTAAAGTGTCTCCCATATTTCCAAATGTAAATAATGAACCATCATCTATTCCAAAAAAGTTCATGTAACATAGTAATGACTACCACTATCCTCTTATGCAGGCAGCATTGGTTAACAGGCTCATAGGTAGAATGGGTGTGTACCATTCCTTTCTTCTCTCAAAGGAAGTCTATTCCAGATAACAGGAGAGAAATATGGGACATTGTTTTCCAGACGATGTTTTCCATCATCATGGAAGTAAAGGCTGAGCAGAGCTTCCTTGCAGCACGGATGTCTCCGCCATCTCAGTAATTCATAGGAACTCTCCTGCGCACTTCACAGCCAAATGCCTTACAGACTCTCCAGCTCATTAGAAATGACTTGATTTACTTTGTGTAGTGACTCTAATGTGCCTGGCACAAGCAACCTTCATTTTGCATCGGAAGGTTAAACAAAATCTACCCTCTAATATCATCCAACACCATATGCACAATATCAAATATTCCCCAACAAGACAGCAATCTAATGTCAAGTTTAGCAACAACGTCCAAAGATACATTCACTGCTGCCTGCCAGTCTTAAAACCTCAATCTCTAGGTGATACCTTTTCCTCTTCTAGCTCTTGTGAAATTATCCACATCTATCTGTTGTCATTCTGTAACCTATAGACTAAATGATCGCACCACACTGAATATACAATCATGAAAGAATACAAATGAGCTGACCACAGCAACTGGAATTAGAAAAGAGGGGAAACAGACAGAAAAGAGCCAGAATGGGCAGGAGGGAGGAAGTAGTAATTTTTAACTTTTTAATATGCATGCAGTGGAAAAGAAAAAGAAATTGAAGAACACAAGACTGGGACTTAGGTCGTTCTTCTTCTGCAGTCTGCTCTGCATTCCTCCTGCCTTCAACAGCACCTCACAGGACCATGGTCCGGTGGAATAAGCCAACCTTCCTTCCAATGGAACTGAGCCCTCCTTTAAAGTTGCAGTATTTTTTCCTTTCTTTCTTTCTTTCTTTCTTTCTTTCTTTCTTTCTTTCTTTCTTTCTTTCTTTCTTTCTTTCTTTCTTTCTTTCCTTTCTTTCTTCTTGTTTCCTTTCTTTCTTTCTTTCTTTCTTTCTTCTTTCTTTCTTTCTTTCTTTCTTTCTTTCTTTCTTTCTTTCTTTCTTTCTTTCTTTCTTTCTTCCTTTCTTTTCCCAAAAGCAGAGGCACTGTTCATTCTTGGTAATATTAAATAAACTGGCTAACAACACAGACCTTATCTCTATGTATTAATAGTTCCCTAATGGCACACAGAGTCCAGGAGCCCAGAATATCCAGGAGAAAGCTATCTTAGGTTCAAGATTAATGAGATCCTTATAAAATTCCAATAGGGCTTACAGTGTGTACCATGACCTGGTTATCAAGGCTATCAAGGATGCCCTGGAGGAAAAGCTTCCCATCTAGATTCAGACAACTATTAATAATTAGATACATAATTACTTGTTCATTTTTAAACAAGTCCTTCCACTGATACCTCTTAAATCTCTCAACTCCATCTCATCCTCTCCACCTTCATTGCCACAGTTTTTGTTCAGCTCTTCTCATCTGGGTAATCATAACAGCCTCGACCATGCATTTACCACACAGCCCTGGCACATATCAGATAGAAAAAAAGAAAAAAGAAAAAAAAACACACCCCAATTTGTAGAATGAACACATCTCAGCTTTTCTCCCTCTCAACCAATCTCTCCTCACTAATCTAGCTTTCACAGTGCTACCAAATAATGTTCACAAAACATAAATCTGACCATACATGAACCTGGCTACATCACCTTTGTGAAACCTAAAGAAAGGCTTTCAGGATAATGCTCAAATATTCATGCCTACCACCTGTCTTGTCTCTGCCATTCTCCCTGCCCCAAGGGAAATCTCGGCTCAGAGATTTCCTTTCCACAGTCATTCCCTGCACACGATGCTTTCTCATGCACCTCCAAGCCTTCCTTCAAGCAGTTCCCTCTTTCCAATATGCCATTTCTCCCTCGATTCCCTGACCTAATGTCTTCATCCTTCAGAATTCAGATCTGAATTCTGTCACTCTCTCCTGGATGCATGCCCTAAACTCTTCCATCTGGATTAGATACTTTTCTGGGCTTTCAAGGCATTCCAGGCATACATTTAGCCTGGCATTTATCACGCTGAATGGTAATTTTCTATGGTAGTTTATAAATCTCCCCCTTGATGGGGGAGATTTGGATGTATCTTATTCATGCTTAAATTTTTTACTGTTTGGCACAATATTTGGATAAATCAGTTGTTCCATAAATTGACAAATAAATATAGGAATAAATGGATCATGCTTTGTATGATTTGACATTTCTATAGTTACTGTTATATTTGATTTTCACTTTAGTCTCATCAAATTAAATATACAGATTCCAGAGTCCCAATTAAGAAAATAGAGAGAATATCTTCCTCATGAGTAGGCTACTAGTAAATCAAAGATCTAAGTTTCAAATCCAGAGCTCTCTGGCTTCAAATGCAGTCTCTATTCAAGAATGCCTTAGCACCTCATGGGCCAAACTGCCTGAAATTCACTCTGGGCTCTAGGATGTATTTGATGATGAACCTCAACCTACCTGGATTACTAGTTTTCTGACTTTCTCTTCACTTGTGTCTACTCAGCACTGTTGAATCTGCCTGTAAATGGTTAGCTCAGTTCACTACAGCACCATGCCAAGGAAAGCAGGGTTATAAGGTTAGGACTTGCCTATGAAGCTAGGATGGATTAATTTGTCCAACACTACACACATGTTCTAACCACACCACCTTCCTAGTAAACAAAGTAAGCTTGGCCAATAGAAACTGACGAAGATCATGTGAATTGATCCTGGCAGATGCAGAAATTTGTTCATTAAAACCTGCATTCTAAAGCAATAAGAAAATTAAGCAATCCAGAAGCCAACTATTCTGCATTTCTTTTTTTTTCTTTTCTTTTTTTTAATATTTTATTGATTTTTTTACAGAGGGGAAGAGAGAGAGATAGAAAGTTAGAAACATTGATGAGAGAGAAGCATCAATCAGCTGCCTCTTGCACACCCCCCACTGGGGATGTGCCTGCAACCAAGGTACATGCCCTTGACCAGAATCAAACCTGGGCCCTTGAGTCCACAGGTCGACGCCCTATCACTGAGCCAAACCAGTCTTGGCTATTCTGCATTTCTTATAAACAAAATAGAAAAAGAATTTCGCCCAGATTTTGATAATATTTGCTTACTACTAATATCTGTCCATTACTGTTGCAAATAAATTTTAAACTAGCATAGTGCTTTTTACTACACGATATTGACTACCAACACCATTTTTCCCTCTCCCTTTGCTTGAATATTTTGTAAACTAGTGGAAGTCTACACACTGCATTTACTGATTCCAAAAAAAATTCTAGAATATTTTCAAAATAAAACTTATAGCAATGATAGCTCCTATTTACAGAACATCTACTCAGTTCTGGGCACTTCAGTAGGGCAAAATGTGTCTTGATTAATTTACAAATTCAGAAACCACATAATGAAATAGTACTTATCGCCTTTCAATTAATGTGCTGCGTGGTTATGGGCTTCCCCAATACCCCAATAATTCTGCTAATTAAAAGAACTTAGACTTTGAGCAGTGTATTTAATTCTAAAGACTATATTTTATGCCCCTATGCCACTATGCCACATAGTAAGCGCTCAATAAATATTTTTGTGTAAATAATCCAGTTGTGGCTGAACCTACTTTTTACCTTAAGATGTTAAAGTTATGCATAAAAATGAAGCTTAATGACACTATACCCGATATGACAATCTAAAATGCCTTGTTAAAGAATGTACTTTAGGGTTTAATCACATTACTTTCCCCTCAATGGCCAATGCAACCCTGAATGTTTAATTATGCTACTAGTTTTATACCTAATCAATCTTTTTCATTAAAATCCAGTGAAGCAGACAACTGAGATAATTACTGCAGAATCATCTTAATTAAAAATTTTAGCTTCTAATTAAGGGTCATTGTTTATCTTATCAGGAAACAGGACTCATGACTTTTTTGAAGTTGGACATAGCATATGATACTCCTGACTTCTGCCTATGTGAGCGCTTGTGTTTATACATGCACATATGTTTGAGCATATTTAGTAGTACTTTAATTGTATCAAAGAAAAAATTAATAGGAAGCATGAAACCAATGGAAATTCAGTGAAATTCTTGATCTAGCCTTTATGTCTCAGCTAATTAAAAAATGTTCAAAAGTGAATTATTTATACCTTCATTGCTAGTTGAATACATACTTATAAATTCACAACTGAACAAAAATGACCTTAAAACTTTTTCTTACGAGTTAGAAATTTAAGCAAAAACTGATGAATATCCACTCAAGTCTGGGCAGCATAAAGAAATAATTATTTCCCCTGACTCGAATTTCTGGAAAATTTCTTTTTACCATAAGAATCATGCATATAGGACTTCAGAAGTAAGTCACAGTCTCCTTGGATTGCAAGAAACCCCATCCATTCAGATGGCAAATATAGCCATGAGTCTCTGGGGAATCCCAGCTTCATTACTCACTACAGGTACACAGCCGCCTCGAGTGTGTATGCGGGTTGTCATATAATTCATAGCCAAACACCAGCAAATGCTTTAAGTCACTATCCTCTGCCTTGACAGTAACAGGTCATTTTTTAAATCTCACAATCATAATTCATGAATCCATTACTCTATTAAATTTGACGACAGACTTAAAGAAGAACCAAAGGTAGCCATGGGGATTGGGAGACAGAAGAGCTGACCAAGTCCCTCAAACACACAAATCAAGATGCAAGTAACATACTTGAGCAGATATTCCTGAGTAACTATGTTAGAAAACCCAGGACAGGGGTAGCAGCAGAAGCCGGGAGCAGGGGTGGAGTGGTGGGGTGGGGTGGGGGGGAGTAGTGAGAGGAATAAAAATACTAGAAGGATAAAAATAATTCATTGGTATTAATTTAGGATAGTTTAAATGTTATGCATTGAAACCACACTGAAAAGATGCTATGTGAAAATAACAATGACCAGGATGAACTATAACAATGACCAGGATGACCCCTTGCAAAATCAAGACTGACACAAGCAATTCGAATATTTTAAGCATATGTGGAAAAATCCCATTCAAAGTTTCCGTGCTAAGAGTTGGCTGACATAAAAGGTAACAGAGGGCCGGGGGGTTGGGGGAAGCAACAAATTAAGTTCAAGTCGTCATCAACAACACAGGTTTTAGAACTGTCCTCTGAAGAAGGCAGATGCAGGAATCTGGGAAGGTGGAGACCTAAATCCCCAACAACAGTTGTTCTTTCTCTCCCCACAGTTTCCATGGCCCTCCCACTCCAGGAACAGTGGCCAGTGTAGCTTTCTAACAGCAGGCAAATACTTTGCACTTTTTCTAGGTCAAGGAACATAACATGATGATCTGTTCAGATCGTCCCAAACGACTTCAAAATCATTTTAAATTGGAAAGGGCACCAAGGTTGGGGGGGGGGGGGCAAAAATTAAACCTTTGCTGAAAGAAGTCTTGAAAGTAATTACTGCACTCAGCATGAAAAAAAATATATATGGATGTAGAAGAGAGTTATAATCTAGGGTGTTTGTTTCCTCCCCCCAAAAAAGTTACTAAAAGCACCTTATTATATTATATCAGGCTCCCTTTCTAGAAACATCATTCCTCATACATAAACAAACAAAAAGCATAGGTTTAAATATGCATATAAAAGACTTTCAAAATGAACACCAGCATTCAAATTCGTACACAAATTCAGAGGTGCATTTTCTTTTGGAAACAATTTGTACATAGTTCCAGATGTACAGCCATTTTGCGGGTGTAAGTGATGGGTGCTTTAAATTCTACCTGCTGCACGGTGGCCCACCGTTATGACAGCCAGTGCCTCCCCTGGACCTGTACTGTATATTGATGCTGAAAAAAATCCGTTCAGATAAATTACTGACTGGCAGCAGATGGGCTGATAAGAAGAAGATCATTATTTTGCAAAATGGTCAATGCAGGGTGCTATAAAATAAAAATACAACTAAAGGATGCTTCACAGAAGTAGCACATTTTATGGCGAAGGGGTCGCTGAATAATGAGCCCCTGGAGGCCATGCATTCTTCTTTCCCTGCACTGATTGTGATGTGGGGGACAATGTGCTACTGGAAGTATCCAGCCACCAGGGTTAATTGGCTTGTAAATTCTTTTGGCAACAGAATACTGATGGCTTGATAAACAGATTATAAAATTCAAGGGGCACAAGGGACATATGGAACTTCTATTTACCAGATAGAGAAAAGATAATGAATAGATGGATGGATGAATAGATAGATGATAGATAGATAGATAGATAGATAGATAGATAGATAGATAGATGATAGGACAAACAGTTGAAAGGGATTTTCATTTATAAGCAAATGTCAATATTTTAGACCACATGTGTCAAACACAAGGCCCGCAGGCCAAATCCGTCCCGCCAGGCCTTGCAATGTGGCCCGCACCGCGCTGTCATCACTGCACTTCGCTGCGTTTCCATCACAATGACAGTTTATGACTGTTCAGTAAACCATTCGGCCCGCGATTTAGGCTGGATTTTAAATTTTGGCCCCTTCTTTAGATTGAGTTCGACACCCCTATTTTAGACCCTTAAATTTACCTATTCCTAATTCCTCAATGCACAATTTAGACCCTACTGGGCAAAGTAGCCTATATTTAGCTTAAGTTTCCTATTGATGCTATAACAAATTACCACATTATAACACAGATTTATTATCTATAAGTAGTCCAAAATGGGTTCTTTGGGCTAAATTCAAGGATTAGCAGAGATGCATGCCTCCTGCAGGCTGTAGGAGAAAGTCTATTTCCTAGCCTTTCCAGCTTGTAGATGCTGCCTGCATTCCTTGATTTGTGGCCCTCCCTTCATTTTAACTTCTGCTTTCATCATCACATCTTTAACTCTGACCTTCTTGCCTTCTTTTTATAAGAACCCTTATGATTACACTGAGCCAACCTTTGTGATCCACATAATCTTCCTATCTCAAGATCTTAATCACATCTACAAGGCATTTTTTGTCATGTCAGATAACAACATATTGACAGATTCTGGAGACTAAGACAGGGACATCTTTGGGGAGCCATTATTCTGTCTACCACAAACTCGCTGTAAGACAACTTCCACAGCTTGCTTGCGGTTGGGGGTGGGGGTAACCAGGATCTTCTTTATCTAAGAAGATAACTTATTATGAGTCCTAAAGGTAGCCAAAGGAAGTTAGACTTCAGGGATCATCCTAGAATTATTCATATATTCACTGCATTTGGTGATCTCATCCAGTCTTAAATAACATATATATGCCAGGGATTCCCAAATTAGCTCTCCTGCTCAAATTCTATATCCAACTTCCTACTCAACACACCTACTAGGATGTGTAGTAGGCATCTCTGACTCAACATGTCTAAAACTGAGCTCCTGATTACCCCTCACTTAAGCCTGCTTCTCTCACAGTCTTCCCTACCCCCATTAATAGCAATTCTCTCCTAAATGGTTAATGAGGTGGGGGCAGGGGGGGACATATGACATATGTAATACTTTCAACAATATTTTTTTAAAGAAGTACAAAAAAAAATCTCTTCTTCAGGCCAAAAACTTCAAATTTCCCTAAATTCTTTCTTACTTTAACAGCCTACATCCAACCCATCAGTAAATCCTATAGCATTTGGTTCAAAATGTACCTTCTCATTTCCTCCACTGCTATCATCCTGCTCTGATCCAATCTACCATCATTCCTCTCCAGGGTTTTGGCAATAGTCTACTAACTGGCCTTTTCTTTTCTCCCTTTATCCAGATGGTACATCCTCAAATAGCATCAGCATGACCTTGATAAAAATGTTAGTGTAATGCATGCTGTGGGGCATCATCCAGATCCTCCCTGAGGTATTTGCTACCCCAGAAACTGGGGGTGTCAGCTGCTAAATGCTTACATTTGAGTTCCCTTCTTCAATTCATCCTGTAGGAACTGCCTTACTAAAGCTTTGACCTTCCCATAAGGTGAACAATGAGTAATCAATGTGGGGATACAAAAGCTTTACTCCTTTTCCTCAGTTTGGGACAACTCTGAAGGGCCATGCCAGCCCACACTCCCCATAGATCAGCTGAGGATCCTGTTGCAACTGTATCACATTTCAGCTTCTCCCTCTGCCCACGCGTGCTCACCAACTCTCTCACAGGTGTTGCTTCTGAAAATAGTTCCAAAATAAATATACTACACACAGTTATACATTTCAAAGTCTGTTTCTGGGAGAACTCCAATTAACACACTAAAAGAGATCGCATCACTCCTCTGGTCAAAACCCTCCAAGTACTCTATTTTTTTATAAAAGCCAGCACCCTCATAATGACATAAAAGTCATAAGTGAAATGGCCCCTATTGCCTCATCTCCTACTATTCTTTTTTCCACCATACTAGCTAAGCCATGCCGAGCACAGCCCTTCCATTGGCTGTTCCCTCTTTCTGGAATGCTCTTCCCCCACATATCCAATTTACTCATTCACCTCCTTCAAGTCTTTGCTCGAATGCCATTTTCCTAGAAAAGCCTTTCCTGTCTATCCTATGGCACTAGGATAGCCCTGCAATCTTGTATTCTATAACCTACTTTGACTTCCTCCATAGGACTTACCCTGCCTAACAAACACTGTAATACACTATTTACTGTGCATATTATCTCACTCACCTCACTATAAGCATTGCATGTGTGTGTGTTCATTCACCTGTAGTAACCTCCATGCTTGGAACTATACCTGGTACATAGTAGGTCCTCAAATTATTTGTTGAATGAATGAATGATTATACCTCCCAGAGCATGTTTAAATATATTATTTCATTTAATACTTACAACAACCAGAATATCACATTCACAAGAAGTGATAGAGCCCAGATGTAAACTCCTCTTGGTCCAAACTCAAAGCTTTATTCTTTCCACTAACCTAGGTATTCAGATACATATTTTGAGCTTAAAAGGATGAGCAACTTACTCACTCAGAGAATCTGCCCTACCCCAGCTACAGTACTCTCTTCCAAAACAAGTCTATCTCAACAGAAAAAAAAAAAAAAAGATTCTAAGAAAAAAGTGGAGAGAGATATAAAACATCATCTATTTTATAAAAGGTCCATGTGTTCACCATTAACCGTTGACTCCCTACAAAATGTTTTTAATCCCTAGCTTTGTATTAATTACTTATGTATATTCCCACAAGGAACTAATTAACATCCAGTTAACTATTTGCACACACAGAAACCTTACCAAAATCGAATTACATTCAAATAATTTTTTATTTGAACCAGTAGGGGGCGGGCAAGGGGTATATGTGCTGGTAGAAAATAACAGTCTGCTTTTTGTATCTGAGTTAATGGGGAAAAATAACTCAGCCTGTCTTCCACTTAGCAAAAGAAAGCTTTATAAAGGAAATAGTGTTTCAAGAGCTTTCTGACTTCCAGAGAGGAAGAAGTTTGGCAAGTTGACACGATGGTCTTATCCACTGTTCAACACCCATTAACTTCAGAGAGAGCCTCTAGTCGGCTGGGCAGAATGCAATGCAAATGGGAAATGAGACTGACCCCATCATAAAAACCTTTAGCTCCACACACATGTGGGTCTGATGGAATCCGCTCACATAAAAGGAAGGTGAGAAAGCTCTAAATTGGCTTTTACCATCTAAGGATGTTCTCACACAAAGTGAGCATTGTACCCACTAATGAAAGACATGTGCCAGAGTGGTTACACATTGCAACTGAATGAAAACTAATGACATGAAACAGCCACAGTGCCTCTAGACTGACCCCTGTAAACCCTCAGACCTGACTTGTATAATAACAGGCAGCGCTAAACCAATTTATCACTGAATTATGCATCATTTAATAAAACTGGTGTGACTCAACCTGCCATGAATGCTAAAAGCTTGAGGAAATGGCTTACAAAGTCCCCTCCTCCTCTCACCAAGCTCATCTTTAACCCTTAAATGACTGATGTTCTGATTGAAGTAAAAATCTACATTTTATAAACAATACTAAATAAGCTTAGGATAGTTTGACCTTGTGTTTCCTGGGGTCACTTACTTAAAAATTACTATTTCTGTGACTCAGTGGAGAGTGAATTAAGTGAGGGGGGGAAAAAGGCATTCTCTTTTTTGAACCCCCATTTTAAAATTGCAGTTAAAGTATATTTTCATAAGCCAAAAACAAGTGTTGATTTTACTAGTTATTTTCAGTCATCATCAAAATATATTTTAATTTACTAGGTGTATCGGTTATTAATTCAAATTTTGTAATCAAAGAAAACGCGATAATTTCAAGAGAAACATCAAAAGTGCTTTATTCAAAGTAATGTCCATCGCTAGCTACACATTTCCCCCATCTTTCAGGTAATTTGTGGATACCATCACAATAGAACTTTTCTTGTTTTGAGGCAAACCATTCAGAGACACAATTTTCCACTTCTTCATATGTTTTGAAGTGCTGTTCAGAAATTGCATGTGCCATCGATCGAAACAAGTGGTAATCTGAAGAAGCAAGGTCTGGTGAATACAGCAGGTGGGATAATACTTCCCAGGCAAGATCTTTTAACGTGTCTTTAACTGGTTTTGAAGTGTTGTGATGGTGTGTCATCATGAAGCAAAATTACTTTGCCATTTCTTCTGGTACATTCTAGTCTTTTTATGATCAAAGTGTGTTTGAAATTGATTATTTGTTATCGGAAGCAATCAGTATTAATCGTTTAACCTGGTTTTAAAAGCTCATAATACACCACACCTTCCTGATCCCATCAAACGCAGAGCATTGTCTTCTTTCCGAAGCGATTTGGCCTTGCAGTCGATGTTGCTGGTTGGCCTGGGTCAAGCATGATTTTGTGCATTTGAGATTCACAAAATAAATCCACTTTTCATCGCCAGTCACAACTCAATGCAAAAAAGACTTTCATGCCACTGAAGCAACATTTTACTGATGACTTTTCGGTTTTCCATTTGTCTTTCGCTCAGTTGATGTGGCACCCATTTTCCTTCCTTTAAAGTCTTTCTCATTGCTTGTAAATGATCAGAAATTGTTTGCTGAGCAACGTTTAATCTTTCTGCAAGTTGTTTTTGAGTTTGACACACACCTTCATTCAATAATGCTAGTAATTATTGATGTACAAACTTTTTCAGTTGACCTGGACATCGTTGTCTTGCACATCGAAATCATCACTTTTAAAGGGTTTAAACCAGCATTCACAAGATTCTTGAGATGGAGCATGTTCACCATAAGCTTCCCAAAGTATTCAGCAGCACTTTTCTTCAAAATAAAGTAATGAATTTAAACTTCCAGCAAATGGCTGAGACCGGTTTGGCTCAATGGATAGAGCGTCGGCTTGGGGACTGAAGGGACCCGGGTTCGATTCCGGTCAAGGACATGTACCTTGGTTGCGGGCATATCCCCAGTAGGGGACGTGCAAGAGGCAGCTGATCGATGACTCTCTCTCATCGATGTTTCTAGCTTTCTATCTCTCTCCCTTCCTCTCTGTACAAAATCAATAAAATATATTTAAATAAATAAATTAATTAATTAAATTAAAAAAAATAAACTTCCAGCAAATGCTCTTTTTTGGGGGCATGAAATTTGACTTTTTAAATGTAAAAATATCTATGATGTTAACACCCTCAGAAAATTTGACATACGAAGTTTTTTGTTTGTTTGGAGGGGTTTTTGTTTGTTTGATTGTTCATTAGTTTATTTTGTTCATTAGATTCCACATGTAAGTGTGATCATATGAAACTTATTTTTCTCTGACTGGCTTATTTTTTTAAATTTTATTTTATTATTTAAAGTATTACAAATAGTAGTACATATGTCTCCCTTTTTCCCCATTGACCTTCCCCCGGCCTCCCCTACCCCCTGGCACATGCCCCCACCCCCCAGTGTATTGCATCCATTGGTTATGCTTATTGGCATGCATACAAATCCTTCGGTTGATCTCTTACCTCCCCTCCCTCAACACTCCTCAGCTTTCCCGCTGTAGTTTGACAGTCTGTTGAATGCTTCTCTGCCTCTATATCTAACTTTTTGTTCATCAGGTTATAATGTTCTTTATTATCCATAAATGAGTGAGATCATGTGGTATTTTTCTTTCACTAGCTTATTTCACTTAGCATAATGCTCTCTAGTTCCATCCATATTGTTGCAAATGGTAGGAATTCCTCCTTTTTAGCGAAGCATAGAATTCCATTGTGTAGATGTACCATAGTTTTCTAATTCACTCATCTGCTGATGGGCATTTAGGTTGTTTCCAAATCTTAGCTATTGTATCATAAATTGTGCTGCTATGAACATAGGGGTGCATATATCCTTTCTGATTGGTGTTTCTGTTTTCTTGGCATATTCCTAGAAGTGGTATTACTGGGTCAAATGGCAGTTCCATTTTTAAATTTTTGAGGAAATGCCAAACTGTTTTTTCACAATGGCTGCACCAGTCTGCATTCCCACCAGCAGTGCATAAGGGTTCCTTTTTCTCCACATCCTTTCCAGCTCTTATCCTTTATTGATTTGTTAATGATAGCCATTTTGACAGGTGTGAAGTGGTACCTCATTGTTGTTTTGATTTGCATCTCTCAGATGATTAGTGACTTTGAGCATGTTTTCATATGTCTCTTGACTTTCTGAATGTACTCTTTGAAAAAGTGTCTATTTAGGTCTTTGCCCATTTTTAATTGGATTGTTTATCTTCCTTTTATTAAGTTGTATGAGTTCTCTGTAAATGTTGGAGATTAAACCCTTATCAGAGATAACATTGACAAATAGGTTCTCCCTTGCAGTGGGCTATCTTGTTGTTTTGTTGCTGATTTCTTTTGCTGTGCAGAAGCTTTTTATTTTGATGTTGTCTCATTTGTTTATTTTCTCCTTAGTTTCCATTGCCCTAGAGCTGTATTGTTAAATATATTGCTACAACAAATGTCTGCTATTTTGCTGGCTATGGCTTCTTCTAATATTTTTATGGTTTCCCATCTTATGTTTAAGTCTTTTATCCATTTTGAGTTTATTTTTGTGTATGGTGTAAATTGGTGATCTAGTTTCTTTCTTTTTTTTTTTTTTTTGCAAGTATCTGTGCAGTTTTACCAACACCATTTATTGAAGAGATGTCTTGCCTCCTTTGTCAAATATTGAGTATAATGGCTTGTGTCAATTTCTGGATTCTCTGTTCTGTTCCACTGGTCTATATGTCTGTTCTTGTGCCAATACCAAGCAGTTTTAAGAACAATTGCTTTGTAGGATAGCTTGATATCTGGCACTGTGATCCCTCCCACATTGTTCTTTCTCGTGATTGCTGCAGCTATTCGGGTGTTTTTTTTTATTCCAGATGAAATTTTTTGAGAATTTGTTCTAAGTCTTTGAAGTATGCTATTGGTATTTTAATGGGGATTGCATTTAATTTATAGATTGCTTTGGGTAATATGGACATGTTAATGATGTTGATTTTACCAATCCTTGAACATGGTATATTCTTCCATTTGTTCATGTCTCCCTCTATCTCATTTTTCAGCGTCCTGAAATTTTCTGAGTACAGGTCCTATATCTCCTTGGTTAAGTTTATTCCTAGGTATCTTAATTTTTCTGTTGCAATGGTAAATGGGATTGCTTTTATTTCTCTAACTGTATGTTCATTATTGGAGTCAGTGTTCCAGGGATTGAGTATTTGAGTCTCTAATGCTTGATGCGGCCTCATGCTGAGAAGCAGGTCCCTGTGTGCACGTGGGCTAAGTATTGGAGTCACTGGGTCTTAGTGTGCATGTCTCAGAATCAAGGATCCTGTGCACAGGCAATGAGAAACAGAGCCAAGTCACTGGTGCTCAGTGCTGCCTCTCGCATGGAGAATGACCGGGTTGCACGGTCACCCTGCACTGCGGGAGACAGACTTCTGTGTACCCTCGCCCAGAATCAGTCAGGTGGCCCAGCTGAGTCACGGGAGTGTGAGCTGCAGGAAACAAACTCCCCGTGTCTGCGCGCCCAGGCTCAAATTCAGCCTCCCTGTGTGGGCTGGAGGCCTGCCTATGTGTCAAGGGTCTATCAGTTCCTAGTAACTACAACGGGCCAGTAGGGAGGAGGATGGACTCTGTGACTCACAGAAATCCACAGCTGGGGTGCTTGGAGTCTTGGTGTCCCTGTGTCTGCAGCTGTGGTCACAGGTCTTTTACTCGACTGGCGGTAGGGTCCCGGTTTGTATCTGAGACAAATTTGGGTGGCGGCAAGGCTAGGTTCCTACTCTCAAACAACTCTGTTCTTCAAGAGAGCATGGTCTCTGTGCCATTGGTATCCTCCCTGGATTATTTGCGGTGGCAGTGGGGTTTCACCATCCAAGACTGCCTGGTTTTGCAGCCCCCTGGAAGACCCACAGGATCAGACTGTCCCTATCTCACACACACCACACATGTCCACACACTCCTCTATCGCTTCCTCACTCTCTCACACACTTTCCCTCCTTACCTTCTTGCTGGTCACCATCTTTTCCAACATATAAAGTTTTGAAGCTTATAGTTAATACAACAAAATAGCATACATACCAAATCATATTTATATCAACATACGTGTAACTCCATCTATTGAAAATAATCCACATTATTAACCGGTACACCTAGTAAATAAAAATAAATTTTATAGGCTTTTAAACTCTGCCCATAGTTTTACATTTTCAAGGGGGGAAAATCCTACTGACTCCATCATTGTCATAGAAACAAAAATCAACACATTCAAGGAAATGTCTCAATAGAAGTGAATTATGCAGGGCTGAGAATAGGGTCGTCCACATCAATTTATAGACCACTGGAGATAAATTATGTAGCAAAAATTCAGCTGAAGTCAAGGAATTCCTAGCGATTTCTACCATCAGTTCCATACAACAGCTTTTTAGTAATAGCCAAAAAACATAGTTAGATATGGTCTCAAAGTTAAGAAATGTCCCAAAATCTATACTTATTTTTATTTCTCTTTCCCATACACATTATTTTTTTTTTTTTTCTTATGAGAACAAATTTGTAGCACTGTAGAAACATTTAGGTGCCTTGAAAATTTTTTTCCTTGGCAATACACCAAGGATCATGCTTCTCTTTAACTGGACCAAAAAAGTGCATGAAGCCAAAATCCTTTATAATAAAAGGCTAATATGCAAATTGACTGTACAGCAGAACGACCAGTTGCTATGATGTGCACTGACCAGCAGGGGCAGACACTCAATGCAGGAGCTGCCACCTGGTGGTCAGTGTGTTCCCACAGGGGTAGCACCACTCAGCCAGAAGCCCTGAGCTGGACTCACAGCTGGCGAGCATAGCGGTGCTGATGGGAGCTTCTCTCACCTCTGTGGCAGCCCTGTGAGGGAGCACAGGCCAGGCTAAAGGACTCCCCCTACTTTTCCAAGTACACGAATTTCGTGCACTGGATCTCTAGTGAATTTATGATTAAGTTCAGCAACAATAGATTACATTGAAGACTGAAGCACTTATAATGATTCTTCATCTAGGAAGACTATTTAAAGTCTGCCCACTGTACTTTTGCATTTCATTCCTTCTTTTTCTTCTACCAAGGTAATGAAAGCATCAAGAGTCTCTGAAATATTGGATACAGAAAATCAAAAGGAGCATTCACAGCCCAGAAAACTGTTACTAATCATTAAGGGTTTGCCATCATCCATTTATTATCCTTTATTTTTCTTGAACTACTTTATTATTTAAGATATTTAGGCAGGAAAAATATCTGGGATGAAAGACGGAGACTTTTCTAACCACTGTACATGTATTAACTCAATTTGTACCCACAACGACTTTATGATAAATGTTCTAACATTATTTCCATCTTATAGCCGAAGAAATCAAGGCAGGCAGAGGTGAAGTAATTGACCTACGGTCAATAGCTATAAGTGGTAGAGACAAGATTCAAATCAAGGCAGTTATACTCCAAAACCCATGTGCTCACTCATGCCATGCCATCTCCAGAATCAGAAAGGCAGTGAGGAAAACCTGAAGCTTTCATTTTAATAACAAACCAAAGAGATATTCTTTAGTTTCTGTGCACTCTATTCGGCCTAAAAAGGTGAGATTACACATTTCAGTGAGTTTCTCTCAAGTGAAATAATGTGGCTCCTAAATTCATTTTAGAATTTTGTACAAAATATGAAGTATTCTTTTCTAGGGTAAAGGTAGTTTATTCCTATTAAGAAGATAAAAACATAATAATGAGAAGAGTCAGGATGAGAAGCTCAATCTTTCAGCTTCATTATGGCTTTCAAGTACCCATAGAGATTCATTTTATAAAATAGATTATTATTATTTAATTACAAGTATGTCAGGGTTTTAGTCTCATGTTTCAAAAATACCAAATCAGAAAGCCTCAAAGCAGATGACCCCAAAGCAGCTTTTCATTATCTCCATCCAATCATATTTGGGAGGCAAGCAAGATACAAATTTGAAGGAAACCAGAAAATAAAAACAATTTTTTTTTTTTGCAAAAATTGAGTGAACCCCAAGTAAAAGGAAACAAAATAAAATCTAGTAGGGACAGGGGTCTTCTCTACTCCACTGTACCCCATGTGACCCCTACCAACTCTTACCCTCTGTGGCTGACCACCTAGCAGCTCTGATTTCCACTAACCATTATTTGAAAAGACTTACACATCTTTTAAGCATTTTGATTGTTTACATTATCAAAATTGGAAATAAATATCACCAGAGACTCTTAAGAAATTTGAAAGGGAAAAGGGTCTAAAATTGACTTCTAAAAATAAGTATTTATAGGAAATTCCAGAGTGGAATAACTAAGTCAAGTCCACCAAATAGAGAGTTGATTAGCCTCTGTAGTAAATATTCTTTTCTTTCAACATTTTTCCCTTTTGAAAGGATTTGCCTTAGGCAGGAAAGAGCAAGAATCCTATGGAAGGCTTTGGGTCATGGGGAGGTGGGTAACTCCTCTCTTGGCTTCCGTCTGATACCTGCAGATGACCAGAAGTGATACTGGAGAAAACTATTTCTCTCCAAGGGGCTGGAGACTTACAGCAGTCTGTTCTTTATTTTACCTTCTTCAGATCAAGTCTGATGCTCCATACCTGGCAGAAGATGGATTGCTGATGACTGGTTTATATTGTCTGGCAATGGTAGAGGGAAATTTGAAAGTTAATGAACAATTTAATTCTTTAAAGGATGTTTGAATCATCTGGAGAATTTGGGTAGTATAGACATGACAGCCTTTGAATACAACTGTGATAAAAGTAATTTCAAATAACATTAGGAATAGCTTAAAGCAATTTCTTATCACACAAATCGCTTTAGAAAGAATCTTGACAATGATCAGCAATGATACATTATGGGTGGCATGCCAATAGAAGCCCGAATGTGAGATATTAAGCATGAGCTAATGTTTCTCTGATAGGCATGATTTAAAGACAGACTATTATGGCCTTCAGGTACCTATAGAGATCCATTTTATAAAATATTATTATTATTTAATTACGAGTGTGGCAGTAGGCTCCAGGTTTTTATGGATGCCCTGGAGCTATCATTAAAATATTTCAGATAATGTAAGAGCATGTACCTGTGTAAATGATAATAATAATAATAATAATAATAATAATAATAATACTGTGGTAGAGCAGAAAGTTTAAAAAAAAAAAAGTCAAACTGTGCGTGGGGACTCTGGTAATTGGAAGAGTCAATGACTGTATGATTCAAGAAAATAGTCTCCCTCAAGAAGGAGAGTGATTGTCCTGCATTTATATAGCAGCTAACCAACACTAAGCAGACTTTCCTTTGCATATTATTGGTGCCAGCCCAATGAGGCAGAAAATTGTATCGTGTCATTTAATTTCCCAATCTTTGTTTTCATTGTATTAATCTTTTGGCTTTGCTTCACTTTATAATTTGAAGGCTCAGCGAGAAGCAAACCAAATGGAAATTCAGCTTACTTTCATGTTGAGCTGAATGTGTTTGGTGCAGTTTCCAAAAGTTTAATTCTACGTAATACTGTCCATGAATAATAATAGGCTACTTCTGCATACAGACTTATTAGTGTTTGTTAAGGTTCCCTTAAAGTTTCTGGGAGATGTGCCCAAAAATCAGGCACCAAAACATGATTAACAAATTGGTTACAGAGGAGTACAGATAATTTTTTAAAACAGAAGTGTATCATCCTGTCAAGAAATAACTAAAACACTCAAAAACTGATTTAACCTACAAAAGCCTTTCTATCCTTTTTACCTTCTTTCTTTCTTTCTTCCTTTCCTTATCTTCCTTCCTTCTTTCCTTTCTATTATTCAAAAAAATTAAAAATATGAAATAAATATAACACAATGAAGAAGATTCAGATTCCACTGAGTTACACAAGTTAATACCCTGGAATATAAATAAAAGGCATTATATTTGTGGGGGAGGGGTATGACAGTACAGTGAACAGCTCCGAATTGTCTGGATTTTGTAATCAGTCCAGCCTGGCTTCATATCCTTGCCATCGCTACTTGCCAGCTATGTGTCTTGGTGAGTTATTTAACTCTTTGAGTTTCACTCCCTCATCTGTAAAATAGGAATTATGTAAAGAGTGCCTGGCAAGGTTGATAGAAAAAGTACATGTAAAATGCATGTCAACACCTAGTGTTGTGCCTGGCGCCTTGGACATGTTCAGCAAGAGTCATGTGACATTTGGTGGACTGCCACTATCATCAATGTGTACTCAATAATAAGTAAATGAAAGTGTGTAAAAAAGTCCCCTACCACAGCTACTATGGTGTTTTTATTTGAAATTGAGCTTTGGAAATGTAGTTTTCTTTTACTCTTGACTTGTGTATTTGAATGGCTGTAATATATAACTGACCACAAAAATGGAATATACCTACTATGTAACTTTCATTGCTGCAAATATTACATTAATGTATCCACTTCACCAAAGATATTGAACTATTGATCCCTTTGTATTGGTGGGTCCATATAAAACATGGCTTATGATAAGGCATAAGCAATAAAGAAATACAAAAGAACCAAGGAGGGATGTGTGAAATCATTCCTGGAATGAACAACAGGGTCAGTTAGCTTCTAGATTTCAAGGTCACTAAGTTAGCTTCTCAGATCTCACAGTCAAGATAACATTTTAAGAATTGCAGTGGCTGTTACAAACAAGAGTCAGTGGAAATGTAGAGAGAAATTTACTACACTCTTCAAATAAGTTCAGTCGGAACTCCCTTTCTGATTAAAATTGTCCAGTTCTTGACTGATCACCTATCTCTTTGATAGATCTCCACTCATGTGACACCCAAGCCTATGGAATAAGTTGGGCAGGTATTATTGACTCCATTTTAAATATGAGAAAAACTGAGGATGGGGAATGTTATGTGACATGTAGATTTGAGGTTTGAATGAAGGTCATCTGACTCCAAATCTAGTGTTTTTTGTACCTTCATGTTGGTGTTAGCACCAACTTCACAACTTATACTCATGCCATCTCTATTCAGAGGAAAACACAGTGTTTCAAGAAGCAGCCCTTGTATCTACAGAAATGGACCAGTCAAAGCTACTTTTTAAAGAACATAAACCTTCACTTAATTATTTGTGTTTTAGTAATATATGACTCTGAGAAGAAATATAAGAGGAATCTTGCTGTTTACTGTTGTTAACTTTCCTTTAAAAAATAATTGCAGCATCATATTTTTTTTCTTTTTAGTTAAAAAGATAGAAACAAAAATATCACTTTCCTCAGATTCCTATCATGCTTTTTATGCTAACCAGCCCATTACAAATCGCAGAAATGACATTTCTCCCTCACCCGAGCTCCCCAGGAGTCCATAAGTAGCAACTGAAAGTCCTTAGGCTTCCTGTGACTTAGACTTCACTTTACCAAGAGTTCCTGGAAACAATGTCAAATACTAAGAATTTGCACTCCTAGTCAGCTCAAAATACCTTCGAAGTTGGTTACTATACATTCTTCTCAAAGTGAGTCATCACTGTTATAAAATGAATTGGTCTTATATAAATGTCAATTCTGGGTTATATTTGTCAAGAAACGCAACCTGTTTCTGATACCTTGTTTGAAATCAGAGGATGGATGAGCTTCTGTCATATGGTATGACATGGTATAAATTTATCGAGCCTATTTTTTGCCCAACAGTAGAGGTGTCTTAGGAAGTTAATTACCAGCACTTGGTGCTAACTGACAAGCAGCTTCTTAGTTAGCTCTCTGAATGTCATCCCAAATCGTTCATCATGAAGCTAGTAACAGATAAGGAGGGGATAGGCATGCATCAACAGGACAAGCAATAATGACGAGCTCCATAGCTAATGTTTAAGGTTGTTATTTAGTGCCATGACTAACTGTCTTTTCAAAAAATTTCCCCAAGATTTTTTAACTGTTAAGGTATCTTTTTATTAGCGCAATTCATTTCCTATTAGTCTTGGGATTTAACAAGACTCACGGCAAAGCAGGCCTGGAAGAGATCTTATTAACTTTCCCTCAGGATAATAAGTCCCATATGGAATAAAGAAAGAAATCCAACTCTCAAAAGACAGAAGTCATTAGAGTCAATGGAGGGTTAATGTGGTTTTTAATAGGAGGCCCATTACAGTTATCAGCACCCATAAAGTTGGTACCACACTGGGCATCTACTTAAATATAATCCGAGTAGTTCTTTTATTATCCTCCTCTAAAGAAAAGGTAACAACTTTCTCCCTATATTCTTAAATTTTCTCAGGGAATTATATCAAGTCTGTCTCTTTTTTTTTCTTGTAAATAATGAAGACAATTATGCTTGTCTTCCCTGAAAATTTTTCACTAGTTAAAAAAAAAAAAAAGGAAAACTTTCATTCAGTTGCTCAATTAGAAAATGAATTCAAATTTGGAATTAAGATAAGTGGCTCTAGTGTGAACAGTAGTAATGTATAATTGACATTTTATATAATTTTATATCAGGTATGCATGCTTGTAACATATTAAAATATTTTCCACCATATATACTGTTGAATATACATACTTCATCTGCACCCTTCCCTGAAAAACACCAAACCTGGGGGGAGGAGGGGTGACAATGCAATTCAAACACTTAATTTGGGAAATTAAGGATGATTTCCAATTTCCATCATTGAAACAGCATGAGTAAATAAAGATGGTCATTTGGAAGGGCCTTTGGAGGGTAAAAGTATAGAGAAAGAAAAGTTGCATGGGGGATGATAGGACAAATGCTAGTTTAGAATTCAAAAGACCAAGGCTCGGACCTCAGCTCTGTCCCTGACCATAAGAGTGACTTTGGCAAAATCATTTCATTCTTAAGAGCTTTCATTTCCTTGCCTGTAAAATGAGATGCTAAATATGATCAGAGACAGTAAATAGATTTCACCTTAAATTCCATTAAAGGTAATCTGGTAATGAAAGAAAGTGTTTAGATTCTCAGATTACATTCAGGCCCCGAAGAAAAGAAGATTGTCCTCAATTAGTAATATCTGCCATTGAAGAAAAATGTGAGGGCCTGTGTAGCACAAATTTACCATCACCAGGTTAAATAATTTTTAAAATTCTCTTTCAACTTTAACATTCTATGATTCTATTAATTAAAACGTAGGAGAGATTTTTTTTTTCTCATCCATGATTTTACTTGCCATAAGTTATTATTATAAATGTCCATCTCAACTCTTAACAAAACAATACAAGCCACTAACTTTGGAAATATTGTACAAGATGATGCCCATTTTGGCAAGAGAGACTCAAAATAAAAATAAGAATGTATAAGGAAAGTTGGGCACAGTAGGTCGAAGACTTCCAATGAGTCTGAGAAGTTTCTAGATGGAAAAGAATGCTGTTACTCCTACTTGCCCTCTCTCACATACTAACAGGCACCTAATTAATTCTGTAGAACAAGAAAATTGTTTAACTTGGTGAAGATTTCACTTGAAGTGATTCATTTCCCTCCCCAATCCTATGGCATAGCAATATTCATTGCTTATAATGAATTATAAAGACTGGATAATGCAGATTAAAATATCACCAACCCTAAGATTTATCAATAAGCTAATTTGCAAGACAGCAATATTTCATATCAGGTGCTGTAATATTATTTATCAATGTTTAATAAGCACTTAATAAGTTTTGGCAAGCAAATGAGAAATAGATAAGCACAGAGAGATGATGAAATATTTATAATGCACAAAAGCTACATTGTAGCTGTCCAAGAAATCTTAATAGTAAATTGAATGGAAATATAGTGCTTAATAGATGTGGATGTGTTCAATCGGCCATTTGTAATGAAATAGGAAAGTGTTTAAAAAGAGTAAATACATTTGTAATGGGTTTTGATTAGCTATAACTATACATGATTCAACCATCCATTATGAACAATGTGCAGATATTGTGATGGCTTATGATTAAAGTGGCAGCCTTGGAGAAATATTTTGGGAATCCTTACATGTATTATGAACTTTCAATAATTCAATCTGTATCCTTACTTTGAAAAATTGTATTTCACTTTCCTAAAATATTAATTGTATTTTTTTAATAAGTGGCCCTTATTTGTGATTAGTGGTACTGTTTTCCATTTTTTATTCATCATAAATTTGAGCTTTGTTTTTGCTCATGTTAAGATTTTCTATTTATAGCAAATGGATCAAAAACAACAGAGAATCACACACACACACACACACACACACACACACACACACACACCAGGAAAGAAATTATTCTCTAAAATTAAGGCAATTATATAGAATCGTCAAATGTTCTAGTCTCCCTATCCTGGTTAGTACAATGACCATATTTGTAACTCAAACACCACTTCATTCCTTCAACCACTTCATGCCTCGGCTTAACCCTCTGCAATGACTTTCCAGTTTCTATAGTAGGGGTGTCGAACTCAATCAGAGAAGGGGCCAAAATCTAAAATCCAGCCTAAATCACGGGCCGAATGGTTTACTGAACAGTCATAAACTGTCATTGTGATGGAAACGCAGCGGAGTGCAGTGATGACAGCGCGGTGCGGGCCACATTGCAAGGCCTGGCGGGACGGATTTGGCCCGCGGGCCTTGTGTTTGACACATGTGTTCTATAGGAAACAAACAACAGTTGCTACTGGGCTTACACAGCTTGACACTCCTGCCACCCTTGCAGCCCCATACCTCACTTTTCCATTCTGGATCCCTAGGCTCCAGCTGCACCCACCTCCTTTCAAGGCCTCAACATAAGTCCATCTAGTTCTTATCCCAGATGCTTCATACACATTCCCTCTGCCTGAAACACCACTCCTGCCCCGCCAGCCCCATTCTTCCTGTAGAGCTTGTTCACCATCACTTTCCACAAGCTGCGTCAGGATCTCCCTCTATAAGCACTCATAGCACCCTCTACTACTTTAAGCACTTGTCCCAATCATCAATATATATAAAACCCTAATACGAAAAAATACTGAATGGTGGAACAACCAAACAACTGGTCGCTATGAGGTGTGCTGACCTCCTGGGGGTGCGTGTGGAACATGGCAGGCATCAGCAGCAAGCCACAGAGCATGGAATGTGGCAGGTGTCAGCCACGGCGGATGGTGGAGCAGGTGAGCAGAGGTGCCAGACCAAGGCAGAGCTCTGGGCACTGTCATCAGGGCGAGTCTCTGAAAATTCTTTGCTCCCATGTGCCACAGTCCTGCTGCCAGCACTTGCCCCAATAGCTCTGAGTCTTCAGAGGTGTAAGTAGGGCCTGCACCATCAGAGCATAGGAGTGGCGGTGGTGGGAGCCAGGCTCCCAGCAGACAGGGGACCGGGCTTAGGAGGGAGGGGCTGGACAGGGGTGCAGAGGATGGGCACAGACCCACCCCTGTGCCTACCACATCCTCATAGTCCACAATTCCTTTCAAGGTGCACAAATGTGCGGACTGAGTCCTAGTAACTAAATAATTAATGATATCTGCAAGTTGTCTCACATCTAACTCATTTACTAGAATGCAAATTCCATAATGGAGGGGCAACATATCTTTTATGTCGTAATTATTTCCATCCTTGGGAAGAGTTATGCACATAACAATGCTCAGTAAATATTAAATTAATGGATAAACAAACAAAAAGCATACTCACAGACATTGTGTCAATTACCAAGAAGGATGAACAACAAAAACCACTTCATTAAATCTGATTTTGGTTTGATAATGACCAGATGTTTTAATATAGTCAGAATGTTATTCACAAGTTCAGGTATTTGTTTTAGGTTTGTGAACAGTTCCTTTTAGCAAATTGCCACTCAGAACCTACGACATTTTCACTTAACTCACCCATTTACTAATCCTTCTGCTTTGAACTCTGCTATTGATATGAAAGCCTGGTTCAGGATCTGGTCTATTTTCTCTCCTTGACTCTATTAATAGCTAGAATTTCACTCTCTAAAAATAAGCCCTCCTAATACTAGAGAATTATTCTTGAATATTTTACCTCTGCTTTATGCTGGGCAAAGTAATAAACAAAACAAAAAAACAGAACAACAAAAATACAGGACTACCAGTCAGGGATTCCAGAGAAATAGAACCAATAGATCCATCGAGAGAGAGAGAGAGAGAGAGAGAGAGAGAGAGAGAGAGAGAGAGAGAGAGAGAGAGAGAGAGAGAGAGAGAGAGAGAGAATGAATAACAAAGAGAGGGGAGGGAGTGGGGAGGGAGTGGGGAGGAAGGGGAAGAGGGAGATTGAAATTCATTTTAAGGAATTGGCTTACTTAAGAGGTCAGTTGGTCCCTCAACTATAGGAGTTGGCAAGGCTGAAATTTACAGGACAGGCTGGCAGGCTGGCAATTCAGACAGGATTTATTCCTTCTTCTCCAGAAAACCTCAAGGTCTTCAATCGATCGAATACAGCCACTCATATTATTGAGGATTATCTCCTTTACTTAAAGTGAACTGATTGTGAACGTAAATCACTTCTAAAAAACACCTTCACAGTAACATCTAGATTAGTTTTTGACGGACAACTGGTAGCTCCATGAATGGACTACATGATTTCTTTGGCAAATGGGACACATGCTCGTTCTGAGACAAATTATTCGGTGTTGCTGTTCCCCACTGTTATGAGAATGGGGTTGTTCCACGTAGGGGCCTCTCCTTTATTTTAGACCCCAGAATGAAGGCAGCATGTGGAGCAGACTAAAATCTGACCACCAACCTGGATAAGAGTGAAGCATGAAGCAAAGCCAAGTCACTGACTCAAAGCCACTATAGCATGGTCTGTGTCACAGAGATTTTATATTTTACCTAACATATTATCAGCAGAGCTACTTAAAATATAGGATAGTATGTTTCAGACAATCTTCTGAGCCCAGCATATACAAAGCTGAATGGGACATACCCTCCCCCTTCGGAGGCCAATAGACTAGCAGGCAAAATGTATATGTCAATGTATAGAATAATGGGAGTCGGACATTAAATTCTACCTTGTAAATTCTCCCTAACCAAAGTCTTCTTCCCAGGCCTCAAGATTTGACTTATTACTACTTCCTTCTATTGGCTCCTGAGAAAGATCCATTCCCTTAAAATCAACATCCATTTGTCCATCTTCTCACCCAACTAAAACCCATAGAGAAAAATGGCTTTGCTAAGGGACATGACAGAATAACTACCATACGATCATGACTTAGAGTCCCATCTCTCTCTCTCGTCTCTGATCCTCTGAGAAATTCAAGTCTAAATGGCTCTGTGCACTTTTGCATGTTGTCTATTACCTGTCCCAGCCAACTGCTGTGGCCTTACCTCCCACTACACAAAACATGAGCATGCCCTCTGATCACATACCTCCCTGAGGCCCAACTGAGGACTGCGCTGCTTATGAAAAAGCTTTTGTCTCTCGGCTTCACTCACCCTTCTCAGCTTAGCTTTCTGGTGCTGAAACTTGTTCTCTGCAGATCACATTTCTGTTTGCCAGCTGGGTTCTGCCAGCAAGGGGCATCAGGAGAAAGGACTGGAAAAGGATCCTGCTTTTTCCTATTTGCTCCCCACATCTGTCAGCATCAGGAAGAGTTCTTTGCCCTAGAGGAGGCAATCACTTGGTTCTAGATGCAGTAGCAGTCTGGTTTGCTGGGTTTGGGATTTTGTTTGGTTGGTTGGTTATAGGGGTGTTTTTCAGATCCCAGTCAGTCTTGTCATGCCCCCTCAGAGATGCCAGCACCAGTCTTCCTTCTGAGGGTGGAGTCCTATTTCCTTGGGATCACTCCTCTAAAATTCTAAATTCTAAGAATCCCAACTTCTCTTTGTTCCACCCTAGAGTAGCTGCTTTCTGCGGCTACTGACTCTGCAACACATCTTCATCCCCTTGAGCTTTTTTGGTTCACTAATACCTGCTTAGTAATACTTTATATGCAACACCTCCTGCTAAATAAATGGTACAGTTTCTGTTTCCTGGCTGGTTCCAACTGATACATCCTAGTGCAGGATCTTTACTCTTAACTTTCTATTTGGTTTTGCTTTTGCTTTTATTCCATATTTTCCCCTCACACCAAATAAATAGTTACCCCTCCTCTCATCCTACAGGCTTTGACTCCCAGTCATGTATCCTTAAGGAAGACTTTGCCACAACTGTTCTCTTCCTCTGAGCTCCAACAATATCATTATCACAAGAAGATACACCAGAAAGACCTTGTGTAGGGCTCAGAAAGCCTTGTTCAAGAACAGCTCTGCTACTCACTGGCCCTGTACATTTGGTCTTTCTGGGATTCAGATTTCTCAACTATAAAAAAGGAAAGTTGGATTAATTACTTTCAATGCCTTTATAACTCCACTCTTTCAGAAATCTGTATCCTACATTTCTCATTGGTAAATCCTATATTTCCAATAAGTGTATAATTCCCTCAAGGGCAAAAGATTTGCCTCAAACTACCTCCCATCTTGAGTCTAATGTTGTACCTCACTTCCTGGACTCTAAGAGTTTAAAAAGTCTTTATAAAAATCCCGTGTTTCATAACGTCATTTTGTATATTATTATTCAATGAAGTCCCAAAGCCTGAAAAGGGGAAGTTCAGCAAAATTGAGGAATTGGATAGAGGGCAAAATGATATGGGCAATATATTCATTTCTCTATACAAAACAAGCTCTGTGCTCCATGAGGGCGAGCAGCCCCGGTTTTGTTCATTGTTGTGTTCCTTTGAACACTGTCTACCAGAGCAGAGCTTACTGGTCCAAATGTTCAACCAAAAAGGAAATGTCTAAATCTACAAAAACAGTTTCATACCCCAGTCAGTCAAGTGAAATAGGGAAAATGTGAAAAGTTACAGCTTTTCACGGCAGAACCAGGTTGCTGACTGGAACCCCAGCAAACATCAGTTCCAGGCACTACACTGGTATGCAAAGAATTTCAACAACAGTTTCAGAAGAAACATTTCAAGTTTGCAGTTAATACTAAATAGGAAGAGACAGCAAATAATGAGAAACAAAGCAGCCAGATAAAAGGGTTTTAGATATTTCAAGTACCTACCCAGCTAATAAATGCAAATTAAGTTCAGTGCAGATAAGCATAGAATTATGAGTCTGGAAGCAAAGAAGAAAAAGGGGGACTATCTGCTAATGGAAATGAGCTGCACGGTGCTGACCAGGAATGAGATCTGGGGAATTATTGCAGGAGAAATCCCTCAAGCTTTCAACCCACTTTGCTGCAATGGAAAAGCAGTACAATGATGAGCTGTATTAAACCACGATACACAACTATCAAGTCATGCTCTACATTGAGGGAAATTTAAACCAAAACAAAGAATAAGATTTTATTTTGAATTTAAACCATCATTCTGTTCAGGGCAAGACTATCCTCAATTTTTTTAAAAAAAGAAAACCTCAACCTTAAGCAATTACCTTCTACAGATTTATTGGAAACTGTTTTCTTACAATTTGCTTTTATTCCCTGTCATTTTCCATGCAGTCCCACAATTACTGAGGATCCCTAGAATATGGTCATCACATCTGATAGAAGGAGACATCATTGTAGAAATCAGAAGATACTTGAATTGCAAAGATCATGTGCTCTTTCTGTAAAAACCTACATTTTCTTTTTCTTTTTCATTGGTCAAGAAAAAAAAAGAATCATAGATTTATAGATTTTAAAGCTATAAGTACATCTTTATGAGCCTCCTAAATAAAGCAGCTAATATTAGGACTATGTTACAGATGAATTTCTCAGACTCAAAGAGCCAGTAATGTCAAAGCATAACTTACTCTAGAACTATTTGAGTCAAAGAGTTGAAGGATTGAGGTGTGATGGAAAGAGAACCTAAAGGCTTCCCTGGACAGTTCTCCCTATTCCTGCTTTGGTTCCTGAAATTCCATATTTAGTCATTCAACAAATATTTCTTAAGTACCTACTATGGACTGAGATATGTTCTAAGCATCAATGATATAACAATAAACAAAAGAGATAATATTCATACCTTCCTTCAGCTTATAAATTCCCTTCCAGAATACTTTCTTTTTGGTATACTAAAATACCACACATACTAAATTCTAGTGAGAGGAGAGAGACAATAAATACAGAAATGAGGTAAACACGCTAAAATAATGGGAAGTGCTAGGAAGGTAACAAACTGAATGGTGTGGAGAAAGAAAAAAAAAAAACAGAGAATAGTGTGGGACTATTTAAGGAGGATGGTGGAGAAAACCATTCTGAGGACATAACATTTAAAGGCTTGAAGACTTGAAATACACTTATAAGAACCGAAAATGAGACAAGCAATAATGGTTATGCTGAGACAAGCAATAATGGTTAGGCAAATGAAACAGTCTGTAGTGAGTTTCTTTCTGGGCCAACAGTTCTTTTGAGTCCCAATTTATATGTCAAACAGTTCCTTATGTGTACATGTCAGCAATGATATTTCAGTTCTGGATGGTGGACAAATGATGGTAATGTAGGTCCGACCCTCTCTGGTTTGGTCTTGGGCAACCTTCAGCAAAGCACAGTATGGCAAGACATCGTCAATATCTTCCATCTCTAGACTGTTTCTCTTCTTCTGCATGGCTGGAGCACTCCTGTCAATTCCTCTCTGTTGCAGGAATCCACATGGTCTCGGAGTTGTTTTCTGAAAATATACAAACATATTCTCGACCAAAAGTTAATAAATGAATATTTTCTATAAATTTGACTTGCTATCCTTTTTCATTTTTTTCCCCAAATGATTTTCCTTTGGCTTGTTTTGACACCATGTATGTTTTGCATGGGTGTCTCGCTGTTAGCATTACATTTTCAGTTCTTATAAATGTATTTCTAGTATCATATGAGCTCACTCATCTAGGGGAAATGATGGACAAGAACAACATTGATCAGACTGTCGGACCTTAGAGGGAAGATAGGGGAGAGTGAGGATAAGGGAGAGAGATCAACCAAAAGACTTGTATGCATGCATATGAGCCTAACCAGTGGTCATGGAAAACAGGGAGGTGGGGATATGCGTGGGGAGGGTTTGGGATGGGAATGGGGGGGATGATGACAAATATGTGATACCTTAATCAATAAAGTAATTTTTTTAAAAGGTTTTTTTTTTAAAAAGGGCTTAAGACTTGAAGAATTCCTACAGGAAATTTCCATGACAAAATACAATAATGACCTAGATAAGTGAAGGCATTTAAAAAGCATCATTTACTAAAATATCATTTTGAATTCATTCTCAGATTTTAAAAATCCAATTACTTTATAGAATTATGCTAAAAAAAAAACAAACACAAAAATTAGATTATAATTATACTTAATATGGGGAAGGATACAATAGGTTAAAAACATAGGATTCAGACTAACAAGTAGGTCCTCGACCTCAGTAAAGGAAAAAATGTTTACTGAAAGAGTTACAACACTGAAGAAATAGAAAGTTCAAACACAATTGCAGAGCATGGTCCACTAGGTTTATCCACATTTCCCCCAATAATAACCTTACTTCAAACCTGTCCTTCACCTACTCAGTGACTTCTACACAGATAACAACTTACATAACTGATAGCGATTCATTTTTTCTTTGAAATAGGAAAAGCCCCAGTGTAAAGTGTAGGCAGCCTCTAAGATGACCTTCAATGACTCCAGCTCCTATATTGATACTTTTGTGTAATCCTCCATCCTGAGTATGGTTTGGACCTAGAATCTTGCTTCTGTAAATGGAATACATAAAAAGTGATTATGTCACTTTTGAGGTTAATTTGCAAAGTGACTATGGCTTTCATCTTGCATACCCTCTCTTACTCGCTTACTCTGATAGAAGTCAGATGCCATACTATGGGCTGTTTTATAGAAAGATACATGGGGCAGAACACTGGAGTAGGACTGAATCCTGCCAACAACCACACACGTAAGTGTGGAAACAGATCCTCTCCCAGTTGAGCCTTCAGATGAGACTGCATTCCCAGGCATTCCCAGCCAGCACTTTAATTGCAGCCTTATGAGAGAGAAACAAGGAGGAGACGCCCATGGCTGGATTCCTGACCCATAGAAATTGTGAGATAACAGATGGTGGTTGTTTTAAGCTAAGTTTTGAAGTAATACATAACTCACATAGACCAATAATTTTCAATCATTTTCATCTCATGGCACACATAAATGAATTACTAAAATTCTACAGCACACCAAAAAATATGTTTGAGGGTGTTTTGTGTTTTGTGGGATTTTTTGCTGATCGGACAAAAAATAGGTACAATATGATTCATTCGCAACAGGTGGCTACTGCTGCGTTGACTGCTGTTATTTTATTATTATTATTATTATTATTATTATTATTATTATTTGACAATCTCAGGGAAAAGAGGTCAGTGTCCCTGCATGTTTTTAAAATTACTGTGGCACACACACTGGTTAAAAATTGCTAACAAAGCCACCAAGGAAGTTCTTTCAAATTGTGACCAGCCTCCTTTTGACATTTTCTGCTTTCAGTCAATTACACTTATATAATAACTAGAGGCCTGGTGCATGGATTTGTGCATCAATGGGGTCCCTCAGGTTGGCCTGCGCCCTCTCATAATCCAGGACCCCTTGAAGGATGTTGGCCCAATCCCTACAGGCCAAATTGGCAGTCTGACATCCTCCAAGGGATGTAATAGTGCACTAAGCAGCAAGCAGCCAGGGAGGAGCCTGAGCCCGGGTCCTGCTCATCCCAGCCCCACTGCTCCTGCCTCTGCCTGCTTGGTAGTCTGCCATGGAGGCTCACTAGCCATGAGCCCAGCGTATGGCACCCATCGGTCAGCTGAGCCATGCTACTGCTATGGGAGCTCACTGACCACCAGAGGACAGCTCCTGCGTTGAGTGTCTGCCCCATGGTGGTCAGTGTGTATCATAGTGACCGGTTGTTCCGTCATTCGGTTATTCTATCGCTGAGGCCTTTACATATATAGATATTATACTGTCTCCCCTTGAGCCTCTGCTGAAGGGACTAGAATGAGACTGCATGCAAAGGTGGCAAGGTAAAGGACAATAATAACAGTTGGCCATTAAATTACATTTTATTCTTAATATAATCTCATAATCACATCACAGAGGATATTAGCAAACCCTAGGTAAGTGTTTGTTGCCTATAATTTTAATTATTTGCTCAACCACTCAGAACTTGATGGTATTAGTTTGAAGCATCCCCAAGCTCAGGGATACTGCATCCACTCCATCTAAAGAACAGAAGCAAATCATCAGCCACCCACCAATTGGAGGTATTAAACTCAATTTCTCCTTTTGCAGCTCAGGTAGCCTCCTGAAGTTCCCAGCTGGACTCCATAACTCACAGAGGTAAATAAAATGTAATAAACTACCAACTAATACCAGCAAAGAAAATTAAATCAATTAAGATTTGTGATTAAAAATTGAACTACTCTTGGGTTGATCGCCATTGTTTCTCTAACATAAACTTAAGCCTATGTAGGTGAGCCAAAAAGGAGCTCCCATATCAAAATGAATAACACCTCCTTGCTTGTCTTTGAAAAGCTAAGGGATTTCTCGGGAACATTGTACAAGGTTGCTTCTATAATCCCAAAGTAAGTAGAATACTAATCAAAAGAGACAGCCCCTATATAACACTGCCACTGGCTATTAGTAACAAGGCACTACACAGTAGGTCTTCTTGACCACGGCAACCAGAGTGATATTAAGCTTCGCAAATTCAAAGAGGCAGTTCTGGACTTCGGAGAACTTCCAAATATAAAAAAAAAAAAAAAAAAAATCATTTCAATGACCTTGGAAAGCATTCCTCCCCTGCCCCGTGGCCTCACCATGAGAGGGACCAGTTCAATAGAACCAACCTATAGAAGCCTCAGAGAACTCCCCTACCACCAGCTCTTTGTTTTAATCTCTCCACAAGCCTGGCCTACATAAAAATCAATAGGGATGCCAACCTTTCATCAACAACAGTTCTTTTAAATAGGCTTCCTTTCGGGAATAGCCGTAGATTTAAGGCCAACCTCCCTGCTCTGGCACCACTGAATGCCAACTAAGGAGACTTAAATTGAAATTTGGCCGAACAACGCTGATCCTCCCACCACCACTGAAAATTTACCTTCCAAACGGAACTGGATGGGGAGCAATGGGAAAACATGCTTTTCCTGTAAACCTCTCCCTGATATACACGGTAGGGCGACAGTAGGTTTACAGTTGTGAGTATGGAAAATAATACAAGAATAAATAATAATACCAGAATAAACTATTTCTCATACTCATAACTGTAAGCCTACTTTTGCCCTACCCTGCATTTCATCTACAAAAGAAGAAATGTAATTCCAATTTTAAGGTTTCCCTTGCCAGATTCAATTAAAGCTCAGGCCCAGACATTCCAATCTATGCCCCTTACATTCACACTGATTACCCTCACTTTCACCTTCCTGGGTATCCTCTCCAGCATTTACCTTTTATAGCTCTTATTGAAAATCACAACATATCTCCTAGGGTTAAAGTTTGGGAAGTATTTTATATTCGTATGTACTTAAACTTCACTTTATATTGACATTGTTAGATAGTATTTGCTTTGTTGAGAAAAGATGAGAGGAAAGCCTCAATCCTATTAAAGCCCCAGAGAGGATTCCTTCTGACTCTCTAGCACATTAAGTGATCAGGAGCTTTTTAAAGTTAGAAATTCATTTATCCTTTGATATTCTATTGAGTTTAGTGCTCAGGTATTTATGAAAACAAAGCATCTGAAAAGCCAGCAATCCAAGGTATTATGCCTGTACCAAGCACAAGTAGCACAAAAATGGCAAAGTGGGACCAAGGCAATGGTCCTCTAAAATGTATTAATGTTGCTAAGGTACCAAGTAAATTGAAAAAATAGGATTGATGTAAAATATTTTTATAAAGAATATTAATTACACTATTTCCCAATACACCTTTGTAATTATCTTTTTATTCATCAGATTGCTAGTTGTGCTTTTGATGGACTCTTTAAAAACAAAACTTATTCTATCTTTCAAGAAAACTGTAGGTAATTTCCACAATATACAAAATTCAATATGTTACAAGGGAAAATCTTGTGAGTCACTGATTTTAAAGATTCAGGATAAAAGGATTGCTATAGAAATTTCCTTATAGCCTCACTCCTGACTTGTCAGAAAAGTGAAACTATATTCATTTGAAAGAAATATCCATATAATTAATACTATATTCATTAGACAGAATAATGAATATAACGGTCAGAATAATTAAAAAATTAAGATATTGAATGTTTCGATGTTTTCATCTTTTAAAATTATTTAACATTATTCATTAACTTTCCCTGGAAACCACCCAGTTATGCATATGTCTACACTGGACTGACAAATTTCTTAAAAGTATAGTTCTATTGTTTTTAAATAAAATAATTCTGTACTCTAAATTAAAATGATTTAAAAATTTGTCCTGCACAAGGGAAAAGCCTTAAAAACCCCAAATAAAGTCTATAGTTTAATAGTATTGTACTGATGTTAACTTCTTGGTTTGATACATGTGTCATGGTTATGTAAGGTGTTACCATTAGAGGATGCAGGGTTACGGATATACAGAAACTCTGCATCAACTTTACAAGTCTTCTATAAATTTAAAATTACTTCAAAATAAAATGTTTTCTTTAAAAAATTGTCCTTTGAATTTCAATTTAAAATAGGGAGTTGGAGGAAAAACTTCTAACATTTTATTTGGAGTCTATTCATAAACATGCAATTAACAGAGAACATATGTTCTCAATTGACTTCTGACATTAAGCTTATTTTATAGTTCTAGAGACCACACTAAGGCAAAGAGGTTATAGCTCTAACATGAGCACAACATATTTGTGTTCTCACTCAGATCACAGCCTTTCAAAGTCTCTGTAAATCAACATCTCTTTTCAATCTCAGAAAAGTGGAGGAAGTAGTTATTTCTAGAATAAATTTCTCAAACCAGTAAAGCATCTTAAAATGCACATATTATGAAAAATCTGTATTCATGGGCAAAGCAGAATATTGAACTTACCTGTCTATGTTCATTATCTATATGGAGATACTACACGCAGAATATCTATCTTGACTCATGAGAATTTTGAAGCTTTTGCAACTGGAGACATGTTATGCAAAACCTTAATAAACAGTGAAACCCCATTATAACAAAGTGTAATGGTGTCTATATATCTGCCCAATGAACCATTGCTAACTCCAACCCAATGTGGAAATTGCTCTTCATAGCAAGAAATCAAAAGAAACTAGAATCCACCTTCCACTTTAGCACAAAGGCAAACAAGACTCAAATGCAAATAGAAAAAAAATGCATAACTGGGAAAATAGGCAGAAAAGTTATATTCAAATAATAATGGATACAAACATTTTGCAGTAATTCAGAGAAAGCAACCCACAAAAGTAATATGGAAAATAGAGGCACAAGAAATCAAGTCTTTTCTTTGGGTAACTACAGGTAGTAAATTCGTAAAAAGAGCTCTGATAGCAGGAGGGTTTTGATTCCAGCACACACGAATGGCGCAGAACAGCACACAGAGAAGAGAATGTGTAGAACCTGAACCACTGACAGAGGACATGGGAACCAGGCCAGAACAGAAGCAGTTTCCATGGTGATTAGAGATGCAAAATTATGAATCATCAGTTCCCAGTCAGGAGGGGCCAGAACTGAATAGCTGAGATCCCTGGTATACCATCTGATATTTTTGTTTAATATAACAATGGTAAGTAAATCAATGGTATAATAAAGTACGGGGTATATGCAGCTCACATTCCACAGTACAGGGCCAGTCATTCTCAGTACTTTTATTGTCTTAAACATGAGTTAAAGGAACTCTCCTGGTCACCTGATGGAATGACCACATGACACTGGTGCTCTCTCTATGCCTGGGGTGTGGGGCAGGGGGAGATAGAGAGACAGAAGAACAAGGCAGCAATACCCAACCTGACACCTATCCTCCAATGCAGAATGCTACTCTATCAAGCTTTGTTTCTGGATGCTGCAAACTAAACATTATTCATTTGGCTGTTTTACATTTCAAATGAAGTCCCAATTGCTACTGGCTCATAGGAACATAATAAAATGTTCATTAAAAATATTTTTTTTGCAAATTTATCCATGTTAAAGACTATCTGTTTATTGCTATGCTTAATAATATGGAAGATGTGTTACAGATATTATTTAGTATAGATATTTCATAACCCAAAATAGACTGCTGAAAATATATATATATATATATACATATTAACATATATGTGCGCCTATATACATACAGACCCGCACAAAACATATATATTAGCCTTTATATTTGTTTTTCCAAAACCACTTTCCGGAATGTTTTTCATTTTTGCTCTGCAGTTCTTCAAAAATGCAGTTAAAAATGCTGCATATTCTCTTATAAACACTCAAATATAAAAATCACAAAGCTCTCTGCCATATCACATACTGAATCAGTGAAAGACAGAACAAGGAACAACTTTCAAAGCATTACAATAATTCCACAGTTCATAAAAGTTGTATACTTTATTAAGATTTCTACATAAATAATTTAATATTAATAAAGATTACTTTTAAATCCACTAAACCAAAGCTGTGCTCCATTAATAGCCTATATAGCCCATTACACAGGCCCTTGTAAGTCCTGAGCATGCACTGACTCAAATGAACATTTGCATCACTTCCTTCTCACTTTCATGGCTTGAGGTTAATTGTGAGTTTCTAAAAACAATCCAGGCTCCACTTGAACTAGCTTCAAATGAGAGGTCAGCAATGAAACATGCAAGTGCTTTTAGCCAGAGGTCTGGTTTCAATGAACAAGTATAAAAACACTCAAATCTTTCATTCCTTGGGGCATTTTTTTTTTTAAACCAAATGATTTAGTAAAGACATTTGGCCTGATTTCCTAAAGGGAATATAGGTGTTAAAAAAATTAGACTGTAATAAAACTGGGGGATATTTTAGGGAGATGTAAAATCACCAGACTGTTTCGGACTAAAATTCACACTTGCCCAACATAGCTCCACATCTTCAGGTGTGTGGGAAGACAGCCCCAACCAGGAGGAGGAAGTAGAAAAGAGACCGTAGCAGCAGACTCTGAGCTTCCTGAGGAACTCCTCACTGTGCCTCAGCAAATACTAGCTGAGTGCCTAATAGGCTCTTGGCACTGGGCTGCAAGGAAACAGTGATGAATGAAAAGATATAGGACCTTCCTCCTGGAGTTAACAACACACCAAATATTGATTCACCCTTCTGATAATGGCTAAGTAGAAGAATTTGAGAAGCAGCAGCCAGCACAGACGATTCAAATCTGTTTTCGATGAGGAGAGGAATCTACATCTCTTTAAATAACAACAAAAACAAAACCAGCTTCTATTTGAAGAGATCATTCTGTGTTAGAAAGCATTTCACTTAATTGTCAGAGTTTGGGGGATGTAGGGGTATAGGCTTTAAATTCCAATTATTCAGAATAGAAAACTGAGGCTCAGAGAGTAAAGGGATTCACGTAAGCTGCCTTCTGTGGGTGGTCTTCACGCTGGTGAACCCAATGAGGTTCATACTCTCTGACCACAAAACCTGGGGAGTGGCTGGGCTGCCTGCATGACAGGGGTGCAGCTAGCCCATCCCCAGAAAACCTCCCAGGCTAGGATTTCCCCCCTTCACAATTTCCCCCTGGAAAGTGTGAAATTAGGCATCTCTTCCCTCCGGGGCCCCAGCCCACAGTCCCAAAGACCCTGGCAAAGCAGAGGAATCACTTATGAATATATTTTTTCAAAAAGACACCAGGTAAAATTGTTTCAAAGTATGGTATTAACTCATAGTAAAATACAATACAAAGGAGAGAGAGAGTGCGCTCTGGGCACTAGCACATCCGCACCCTTTTAAGAAATATTTTCTTCAAGAAAAATTAACCAAATTATTCAAGCTGAAACAGCTTCCTGGGCCTACATCACATATTGAAATGAGAACTTTCCTTTCTCCCACCGCCCTCCCAAAACTGCAGCATTGGGTAAGATTGGTAGGTAACTGAATAACCTTTAGGTTTTTCTTTTATTCTCATAAAACTGTCATACTGCACACATCTCTGCAATGTGTGTATCTTCTCTTTATTGAAAGCAGCTCTATAAAACCGAAATACAATGTAAAAGAGGACCTCGAGCGAGGCTCTGTGGTTTGGCTCTGAAGGAGGTGGTGGTGCAGTTCCTCCCCAGCCCCGTAGGCTCCTGGGAGCTCTGCGGGACTGCAATGCAGAGAAGGGTAGCAGTAAATGAGAGGAGGCGGGAGAGGGAGAGAGCCAGGTTGCAATTTCCTTGTGTGTATTCAGCCTGAGCATTTTCCATTTCAAGTGAATATGAAGAATCATGGCCTTGTTTTCAGGATTTAAGAAAAAGACAATTTAAAACCAAATGCCTGCTGTCTGCTATGGCGGTTCTAGTGGCAGGCTGTAATTTGTCGAGGAGAGATAATGGAAATGCGGTTATGTTTGTATAATCCGTGGGCTGTTTATCAGCTGGTAAAGCCCAAAGATACAGGTAGCAGCAAATCTTTCTGTCTGGGAAAAAAGCTTTCTATTCTGGAAAAAAAAAAAAAAAAAAAGTTTCCACCATTTTAATATCAAATACAGTTTCATGTCATTTCATTATAAGTAATTATGCAGCAAAGAGAAGAGATTAATGAAGGAAACGAAAGAATTAAAAAAAAAAAAAAAGACTCTGGGCCAAAAGGCATGTTTCATATCATATATGGAATGTGAATGTGCTCCCCTGAAAAGGGCTATTTCCATTTCCATTCACATTCTGACATATTTTTAGCCCATAATTTGGAGGCAAATACCACCAAGTGACAGCTCTGAACAGATCATTCCTCTGATACTAATGCAGGCAATAATTTGTCACATTTTTTTCTTGTTATTCTTATCTTTTCTGGAAGATTCTAGTCCTCAGTAAAACCTTACCCTTATCTGAAAGTATTAAACAAGCATTCACTAGTTTTGTACGATTGTGAGAAATAACATACACAGATATAAAGGTAATAGGCTCCTTAAGAATCATGTAAAGCAAACCCTGAAAATTGCTTCTTTATTCACAGATATCAGTATTTACTTCTGAGTTTCCGTTTTCGGGGCTGCATGTTTTACTCTGAGATGTAATCTTGCTTCATCTTTCCAATGTCAGTATGTCACTCTTCGATGGAATCAACAATGATGAATGTTGAGCTTATTCAGAAATAAACAGAAGGTACATGCAGAGACTATAAAAATACCATGTAAATACATCTCAGAATACAGCAGCACTAAATTTCCATTTCAGCATATCTTGCAACCACACTGCGTAACACTAAAGAGACTGAAATGAAATGACATTTCAGACCAGGGTTTCCCTGCGTGGTTTCCATTCTGATCAGTGTCTGCACTGTTTAAATGGAAAAAGGAAAACACATAAATCATGAGGCTTTTTCTCCCTCTTGAACATCTCTTACTGGTATTTCGTTCTCTGTAACCTTAAGTGAGCTTTGAAAATTAATTCAGCCATCAGCATCCAATCACACAAATAGCAGACTATTCTAGCTTTTTATCTTCAGATTCTTTGGGGGAATACTTGCTCCCTGGACTCACACAGTGAGTGAAGCTCCTAAAGGTATTGGTGTGCTTCTGTTTTGCAAGGTCCTTGTCAGGATTCAATGCAGCAATCCCCATGAAAAACATCACAGAGCAACTCACACATATATTACTCATTAAAAATATTAGTTATTGCCGAAGCCAGTTTGGCTCAGTGGTAGAGCGTCGGTCTGGGGACTGAAAGGTCCCAGGTTCGATTCCGGTCAAGGGCATGTACATTGGTTGCGGGCACATCCCCGGTAGGGGGTGTGCAAGAGGCAGCTGGTTGATGTTTCTCTCTCATCCATGTTTCTAGCTCTCTATCACTCTCCCTTCCTCTCTGTAACAAATCAATAAAATATATTTTTAAAAATTAAAAAATAAAATAAAATAAAAATATGAGTTATTTTTTGGTATCATATCCTAATGAGTAATTTTCTAGTTATTTTCTCTAGACCAGAAAATTTATTATTCAACATACTGTGACACACCCAGAGAAGGATTGCAACAAAAGAAACTGCATTGGTTTTAGGGGAGCAACATTCAAATTTTGGGTTCACCACTTAATACATTTGTGACCTTGGGTAAATTAACTCACTGAGCTTCAGTTTACTTATCTGTACAATGGAAATGGTAACACTTAGTTCATAAATTCAGTGTCAGGACTCCTCACCTCAAGAGGTCATATGACAGACAAGTATAAAGCATGAAAACTGGGGTCAAACGCCCATTACTGTGTAACCTTGGGCATTCTTTCTCTCTCTCCCTCTCAGTTTCCTCACCTGTAAAATGGGCATAACATTTGTAAATCTGTCTCATATGGCTGTTGTGAGGATTGGATGAGCCATAAATAACTTGCAGAAGAGTGTCTGAAAGCTGCAAGTGTTGGTTGGTTATGATGATAGTTGCCATGTTTCCATTTAGTAATGAGATATTTATTGAACAACAACTGTGTGTTTGCCACTGTGCTAGTCACTGCGGCTATAAAACTGCACTCATGAAATGTAGAGTCTGATGGGGAGAAGAATTAACGTTAATCCAATAATCACAAAACTGCACTCATGAAATGTAGAGTCTGATGGGGAGAAGAATTAACGTTAATCCAATAATCACATAGGTAAGTGTATCCTTACAAACTGAGCTATGTGCTTTGAAGACAGGGAACAGTTTTATGAAAGCATAGTCAATCAATGGAATCTTCCCGGGGGAAAGAACATTTGAGCTGACAGCTCAATGATGGGCTCTCTAGCCCAACCAAAGCCCAGCCAAGGGAGAGAGCCACCCTGTGACCCAAAGTTCTGGGGACCCAAGGCAAAAAAGGCAAAAAAGACTAGAGAGATGAGTCTAGGGGAAAAGAGCTGTATGTGTCAGGGCCTTGCAGTGTGGGAGCATGCTGCATCAGACAGAATGACTAGACACTGGAGAGAGGGGAGCAAAGTAGGAGCTGAGGCTTGCAAGGTATGCAAGTGCCATGCCATGCAGGGCATGGGACCAGAGTGAGGCTTCAGAATTTATCCTGGGAGAGTGGGGAATTTTTCAGGAAGTCAAGGGGTGTTAATAATAACATAATCAGATTTGCATCTTGAGATCTTCCTGACTGATACAATTTGAATATAGACCTAAGTATTTAGGAGACCAATTAGGAGGCTAAGGTGGATGGAAACTAAAGCTGGTGGTAGAGATGGAATCAAATGGGAAAAAAAATTAATGAATGTAGCTTTGGTCTGTTAAGCATACACAATAATAGTTCCCTTTCCTTTGCTATCATTGCCCAGCATAAGTGTTCTATACCTAAACTATGGGCATAGCTAGAGACAGACATGTATGATCACACCGCAGAGTAGGATATAACATAAGAATAGTCTGGACCCCTCCCCCCCAAAAAAAATACTCTGTGGAATGGTAGCTGAGGCAAGCACTCCTGAGAGTTTTCACATGGACTCTCTAGCCCAACCCCCAACCCAGCTAAAGGAGTCACCCTGTCACCCAAAAGTTCTGGGGACCCAATGAACTCTAGATATGTGACAAGGCCACAGTAGCTTCTGCACTCATTGCTTCCTCTTTGCTATCTGCAAAGGAAACCAGCCCTGAATCACCTGAGATCCACTCCTAGTGGATTAGTATCAGTGATCAACTATTAAAACAACATCCATCAATCTTTTATGTTATTTATTATCTAATTTTCACTAGAAACATAACTTGTGGACATTAGGTGCTCAGTCTTCTTCTCTTTGTAGAGAATATCCCAAGTGTTGGTTTTGGCCCTGGTCATTCTGACATATCCCATGCAATACTTTTTGTAAATCTGGCTCTCTATAATGAGGTTCATTTTCTTTTTCTTTTTTTTTCTTTTTTTTTCTTTTAACATATTTTTATTGACTTCAGAGAGGAAAGGAGAGGGAGAGAGAGATAGAAACATGAATGATGAGAGGAAATTATTGATTGGCTACCTTCTGTGTGCTCTACACTGGGGATCAAGCCAATAACCTGGACATATGCCCTGACCTGGAATCAAACCATAACTTCCTGGTTCATAGGTCAATGCTCAATCACTGAACCATGGCCAGGCCATTTTCTTTTAAGCTACACTAACTGGTGGCAATCATCTACTTTACAGTGACTTTTATAAACACAGATCTCACACAACAAGAATCAAGCATTTGTTGAGCACATGCTACATGCCATGCCTATGTCAGGTGCAGGGAACTAGAAGGTAAGTAGCCCACCCTCAATGTGAAGGATCAGCCATCTAGTGGGGAAGGTGGGTATAAAACAATTAATCACAACACGGTATGGAAGTGCTAAAATAGGGCGTCAATAAATTGTGGAAATACAGATCTGGATAGTATTAATTTCTGTCTTGGTTAATACATAAAATCTCCATAGAATCTGTGGCAAAACACAATAAAAATTAGTCTTCAGCTTAACAATTTCCTTCTGGCATTTTGTTCTTACTCTTTAACTTCATTACAATTGCCTAGAAGTTCCTGCACCCTATTATTAATGAAAATGCTTCCCCTCATTAGCCATCAACTCTATTACATAGATAATTTTGTTCTGGAAGATGTTTGATAACTTCTTTAGCTGCTAAAAGAGTTAACCTTTTAGACTAAGGCAGGGCACAGCTCTCAAGGATTCTGATTACTTGGGAAATACAAAGCATCTGTTTTACATGTGTATGCAGTATATAGCCTAGCAAGTAACTATTCAAAACAGTAAAATTTTATTATCACTAAGGGACTACAAAACAATATTCCTTATAATTATGCTTTAAAATAGTCAAATCTCAATGGTAATAGAATGTCACAAAAATAAATCTTCATAGCCCAGCCCAACATTTTAGAAACAGAGGAGGTAACCATGTGCATATGAAGACTTGAGGATTGTGGAAAAACTATGTGCCCAAACAATATCACCCTCAGTGCCTAGGATACTTGGCTGTTAGATGGAATGTGTTACATTTTCTAAGAATGAATTAAATTTAAGAACACAAGAACTGATGGACTTGTGGTATAAATAGACTGGTAACTCATACTCTGCATCCTTGGAAAGATGTCTTACTTTCATCCTATCATTCTCTATAATCTAAAGAACAGAATTCAGTGGCTTTACCCAAGCATTCAAGGCCCTCACTAATCTAATACCAACCAACATTTGCCAACTCATATCCCACCTTTCCATTACCAAAGTAGCATCATCATTGACCTCAGCTCATGCTTTTCTGTTTCCCTCCAAGTGGAGGCTTAAGCAGAGTGTGCTAGAAATAGCTACAGAATCAGCTCCATTACTTGACAGATGTTTCAGCCCCATTTAGTGAGTTCCAGTGTCCCAAATTATTTTATTGATAACCAAAATAGCAACTGAACCAAACAGTTATCTCAGAAATAAACATCTAAAAATAGACACCTGACACTAGGTAAATGAACTAAAACAACAGGTAGACTTCCTGAGTGATATAGATTCTGTGCCCTCAAAGGCATTATGGAATTTATCAGGCTTTAATCTGAAAATGTCATTTTAACCAAAGATGTAGTTAACAAAACTTTTGTTACCAAATGAAATAGAAGGGCATGATATTAACAGTAATAATAGCTGGCATTTACTCAGCACTGGCAGTGTACCAGATACCATTCTAAATGTTTTATATGTGTGATTCATTAATCTTCACAGGAACCCTCAAGGTAAGTAATATTTATTATGCCCATATTGTAGGTGAGAAAATGAGGGCAGAGGTTGAGTAACTTACTTAAATTCGTAAAGTGCCTAAGAAATAGACTCAGACGTTGACCTCAGGTTATCTAATTCTAGAAACTATGTTCTTAACTCAGCCAGGTAAGGAAATGTCAGATTATAGGTAGAATTGTATATGTGAAATGGATCCTGATGCTTCAGGTTTCCTGCGTTAAAAACTGATTAACAGTTGAGAAAGGGGATAAACTTGCTATTTTCTATAAACAGTAGTTATTTGCTTTATCTAACCAAAATACAAAGAATAAAAAAGCCTTTCTACCAAATATATCTTCAGATGCAGAAAAGATGAGAATGCCTTATCCCAAATTACAGTAAAGTTTAAGAACTGGATCAGAATTTTCTTCAAAGTTCTAGATAAAATATATACAACCTGACCTATGAAGTTTCCTATCAATTATCTCATTTTTCAAATGTCTTAATCTAAAACAATTTAATTATTTTTTAGAAAAGTTTTCAATGAAATAAAATGTTTAATCTTATTGCACTTTATATTTCCCTTAATAGTTCTAAATATGAGTCATAATAATTGTTTTATAAAATGAATATTTCACTTGCTTATTTCTAGATTACACAATATGAGTAGTCTTAAGAGATAGAAAGTCTTATACTATAATGTTAAGTGAAAATGTCACAAATATTTATATTTATTATGAATACATCGCTAGAAATATATATTCATAGGAAGCATGATAGCAAAAAAATGTTGGCATTAATAAAATGGTTGTCTTTAGGTAGAGGTATGTTGGAAGTTTTTTCTTTATGCTCTTATGTATTCCTATTTTTGTAAAATAAAACATCTTTACATTTGTAATGAAAAAAAGTAAAACTTTAAAAGTAAATAGGAACAAAAAAGTCATTAGCAATCCAAGTTCTGTTTCTACACTCCGCTCTTTTAAGGAACATTTTACCATCTAGTTAAGAAAATTCTCTTTGAACCACACACCAGATGTAAATCTGCCTTTATGAGGCCTTTCTACATTTTATAGACAACCACTAATCCAGAATAATAAAGAAAATCAGCTTTCCTTCTCTTGGGAAAAACACTTTCTCTTTAATTTAGAAGAAATAAAATGAGTTTTGGACTGTGTTTCAATCCTGGTTCAAATACTTCAGCAAATTAGTTAAGCTCTTTGAGCCTTAGTTTTTCCACCGATAAAAACGTTGCTATTAGCATTAAACTCAACAGCAAAAACCCAGTGGTTAGCTCAGCTGACTGCACCTCAGCTAACATTTAACTACAATTGTAATGTTACTTTGCTCACACTTGGCCCTTAGATCTGGTACAACATCCATAACAGGGAGGAAACAAAAGTAAATTTCACATAAGAAATCTTATTTTAGGTTCACCTAAAATACCAGTGGCTCCAAAATGAGGGACTGAAAAAAGTCAATACTATTTTTCTTATCAATATATAATGATTCCAGTTCATAATTAGTATTCAACATTTCTGAAAAAAAAAATATTACTTGATTTTAGACACATTTTTTCACAAAATAACTTGTGTCAAATTTACCTACCTTGTCTATTTGCTTTCTGTCTGATTTTCCTTCTTTCTGTTTTTATTTCTTTCTTATATTATTTTGGACACATTGAGAATGCAACAGTTCCTTTGTTAAACACCTATAATAAAATGCTAAGTATTCTCTTATAGCTAGATAATATATCAAGTAAAATTTTAGATATAATGATAAAGTATGTTATAAGCCGCATATGTCAAGAAATATAGCATAGAAAATTTTTCTTCTGTTTAATGTAAATGATTACTAGAATGTGTTAGGACCCTCATGTGATATTTATAACAGCATTTTCTCCTTGTGAACATTTACAATCTCTGTCTCCCCTCCTGACCTTCACAGTTTCTTTAACAGCATTCTTGTTCTTCATAATAGTTATTTTAACCAGGAATTAGAGATCATACAACACTTCTCCCCTAATACCAGTGACAGGACAAATATAAAATAGGATTTGGTAAATAATTGATTATTCATTATTCTTATATTTGTGGAATCGGTAATTCCTTTATCTTAATTCCCACTCTTTTTCTCAGATCTTATCCTATACTAGAGGCCCAATGCATGAAATTCATGCAAGAGTAGACCTTCCTTCCCCCAGCTGCCAGCACCAGCTTCCCTCACAACCTCAGCTTTCAGAAGTTGTCCAGTCTAATTAGCATATTATGCTTTTATTATCCTATCTAATAAAGAGGTAATATACAAATTGACTGTCACTCTAACAGACAAGATAGCTGCCTCAATTTGGTCAAAGACGGCCACCCCTATCTGGACACAAGATGGCTGCCACAAGATGGCCACCAGGGAAGGGCAGTTGTGGGTGATCAGGTCAGCAAGGGAGGGCAGTTGGGAGGGACCAAGCCAGCAAGGGAGGGCAGTTGGTGGTGATCGGGCCTGCAGAGAAGCACCGTTAGGGGTGGCCAGGCTGGCAGAGGATGGTAGTTGGAGGTGAGCAGGCCTGCAGGGGAGGGCAGTTGGGGGTGACTGGCCAGCAGGGGAGGGCAGTTGGGGGCAATCAGGCCAGCAGAGAAGCAGTTAGGCGTCGATCAGGCTGGCAAGGTAATGGTTAGAGGGCTAGCAGGCTGAAGTAGTTAGGGGCAATCAGGCAGGCAGGCCAGCAAGCAGTTGGGAGCTAGCAGTCTTGGATTGTGAGAGGGATGTCCAACTGCCCACTTAGGCATGGGCAGTTGGACAGCCCTCAAGTGGTCCCAGATTGGAGAGCATGCAGGCTGGGCTGAGAGACACACCCTAGTGCACGAATTTCATACACTGGGCCTCTAGTAGATAATAAAAGCCTAATATAATAAGTGTCCAGTCAACCGGTCAGCTGTTCAATCAATCAAAGCATAATATGCTAAGGCCATTCAACCACTCACTATGAGGTGCACTGACTACCAGGGGCAGACACTCCAACTGGTAGGTTAGCTTGCTTCTGGGGTCCAGCCAATCAGGACTGAGCGAGATGGGCCAGACACACCCTGGTGCCCTCCCATGGACCCTTGCAAGCTGGCCAACCTCCCATGTCTCTTCCCAGCCTCAATCGTGCATAGGTGGGGTCCTTCAGCCTGGCCTGTGACCTTGCACTAGCCGGGACTTCTCAGGGGATGGCGGAGACCCAATTTCAGCCCAATCCCACAGACCAGGCCAAGGGATCCCACTGATGCATGAATTCATGCACTGAGCCTCTAGCCCACATGTGTCAAACACAAGGCCCGCGGGCCAAATCCAACCCGCCAGGCCTTGCAATGTGGCCCGCACCGTGCTGTCATCACTGCACTCCGCTGCGTTTCCATCACAATGACAGTTTATGACTGTTCAGTAAAGCATTCGGCCCGCGATTTAGGCTGGATTTTAGATTTTGGCCCCTTCTCTGATTGAGTTCGACACCCCTACTCTAGCCCTATCTAATAAAAGAGTAATATGCAAATTGACTGTATCTCCACTACACCCACAATCCACGCCCACCAGCTGATCAGGAGCAAGTATGCAAATTAACCCAACCAAGATGGCTGCAGCCACAGAGTGAGCAGGAGGCCCAGGTTTTCCTGGCAATGAAGGAAGTCAAGCTTCCTGGCAGGCCAGGTCTCCATTCAAGGCTACAAAATGTCAATTATAGAAGATAAGTAAATCCCATATACCAGGGCCTCCACTTGGGTCACAGAGGGGGTGTAGCTGGCCTGAAAACCACCACAGGCCCCTTGTCCAGGCTACCCCAAGAGAATGCCCACCCTGATCCAGGACATCTTTCAGGGCAAACCAGCCAGCCCCCATCCATGCACCAGGCCTCTATCCTCTCTAATAATACAAATTGACTGTCACTCCAATACATAAGATGCCTGTCCCCCATGTGGACATAAGATGGCCACCACAAGATGGCCAGCAGGGAAGGGCAGTTGGGAGGGACCAGGCCTGCAATGGAGAGCAGTTGGGGATGATCAAGCCTACAGGGGAGGGCAGATATGGGTGACCAGGCCGGCAGAGGAGGGAAGGTGGGGGTGACTGGGCCTGTAGGGAAGGGCAGTTGGAAGGGACCAGGTCTTCAGGGGAGGGCAGTTAGGGGTGACCAGGCCTGCAGGGGAGGGCAGTTAGGAGCAATCAGGCTGGCAGGGGAGTTGTTAAGGGTGATCAGGCTGGCAGGCAGAAGCGGTTAGGGACAATCAGGAAGGTAGGCAGGTGAGCAGTTGGGAGACAGCAGTCCTGGGTTGTGAGAGGATCCCAGATTGGAGAGGGTGAAGGCTGGGCTGAGGGCACACCCCATATCACCCTTGTGCAGGAATTTTGTGCACTGGGCTTCTAGTATTAAATAATACCCATGCTGGGAAAGCCTTTTCTGACTACTTCCTACTCCTCCCCCTAATTCACCACCTCAGATGAGGTTGGGGTTATAATTATATTATCTCACTATAGACTAGATATTTACTTTATACCACTATTACAACAATAACTAAATTATTACTAGTATGTGCTTAATATCTATCTATATGAATAAACTGTGACTTGCATGGGAGAAAGTATACCTATATTGTTCATCTTTGTACCCCAGTCCCTCCTTGTGGTATCTGATATATAAAAACATTCAATAAATAATTATTGAGCCTTTTACTTGCTGCCAGTAGAAATATCCAGGTTTGTGCTTTCAGCTCAGGGTAAAACAGCCTGAATCTCAAGGGTCTATTTAGAATCAAAATGTGTTCATTGTGTAGTTTAGTAAAATGTGTGAAGGAACCATTTTTCAGCTTCCTGTAACTACCTGTGCCAAAATAAGCAAGCTTTGGCTGCCTTTCACACAAGGTATTTGGGCTCCCAAACAATATTTACAACTACAGAGTTAAAAGCAAAAGATGCTTTCTAAATCCAAATACGCATAGGTTATTGCTTTATCAAGTTTTTCTTCCTTGAAGATTCACTATGAGAATTGATGGAATGTCAGATATATAGTTATCAGGAAAAAAAAAACAGATCCAATTACGACAGAGAATATGATAAGGCTTGGACAAAATTAAAATCAGAATTTAAATTAGTGTGTTCTTGTAAAGAATATAAACTAGAAATTTGTCTAGTGAACCAGGGTCAGATCCTCACTGTTGTCCTAAACCCCATAACCATAAACAAGCCCAGAGAGCCAATAAGATCAGTTTTATGGAGCACAGTGAGTTTTTTAAGCTGATAGAATGTTCACGGTGGAATTGCCTCAAGGTTTATACATTACTTTAATCACTGGATAATTCAGGTTAGTCTACTTGCCTTGTGAAGTCATGATAAACAGCTCCTTTCTGGGACAGAAACCAGGCATGGTGTCAAGTGGGCAGCTTAAGCTCCCGCTGTGTGCTAAAAAGGAAATAATGAGAACAGAAGAGTGCAAAGCAAAGCTTCAGACCCTCGTTATAATATGCACCGAACAATGAACAAAAAGCAACACCAAAGGTTTTGAAACAATAACATAGGCTTTTTCCTAACATTGCTCGACAAATAATTATAGGACAGGCACTGAACATGATTTTAGTGATTAAGACAGGTGCGGTACATGCCTTCACTGAATTCACAAAATTAAATACCAAATAGCAGCACTAGTTTCTACAGAGCATTGGTAAATGTCCTTTACTTATCATTCATAAAATGCTATAAATGACATGTCGTGTCCACAGTCACTTAGAAACCTTTCCAAGAGTTGAACTAGGCTTTGTGGTCACAAAGGACACACAATGATGAATGGGTAACCCAAATGATAAAGGGTATAAAAAGGAAGGTACTCAGGTTGCCAGAGTGGAGAGGTTCTCAGGTCAGAGGTGGAACTTGAGCCGGCTATGAAAGAATGAATACCTAAGAAGAGAGAAGAGCATCTTAAGGACATGAAGAAAAGTGCAAAGAAGACATACAAGCAGGAATGCTGATGGCATCCAAAGGTTAGTAGGTGAGTTTGAAACAGAGGGAACCAGTAATGAAGCAATGGGAGATGCATTTGGAAAGGTAGTCAGACTTCTCAATACCATATACTTCATACTGTGAAGTCCTGTGAAGTCTCATAAGAGAAGGTTGAATAAATCCTTGCATTAGAAAGACTAATCCTGTAGTAGTTCCTAAATCTGGTTTGAAAAATGGCGCCAGATTAAGTAAAATCACCTGCAGTACTTTATGAATAATACAATCTCAGGTCCCTCATTCCTAAAAAGGTAGAGTATATCTAAGTATATCCCAGAAATTTGAAGGCTATGTATTGTCTATACATCCATTATATATAGAACAGACACATTCATACATTTTTTAAACTACTATCTCAAGTGATTTCCTATGTGATTCTGAGGCATAGCCAGGTTTGGGAAACACAACTATTGTAGATGGAAAAACAGCCTCTGACTTCCTTGGCTTAGGGAAAGAAACAAGGGGCAGGCCCAGGGAGAGTTTGACCTGACCCAAAAGACAGGCAGACTGCTCAGTCTAATCAGGACTATAAGGTCTAACTGACAGCTGGGAATATTTGTTGGAACTTTGACCCCCGAAAGTATATTACTTGCATATTGCTGTGCTCAATGTTTGGAAAAAATGGTTGACTATACAAGGACTCTAAATTAATCAAAAAACTACGTCTGCACATCTTGACTCCATCTGTTTTCTCCTAGCCTTATCCATCCCCTGAAAAGAAGCAAGTTCCTCAAAGGCAGAGAATTACTCCATGCTCTCTCCCAGCCCTGCCAATGGAGTCAGCACAGAGTAGAAAAGCAATAGTTTTTTTTTTCTTTTTTCTTTTTTTAAAATAAACGCATAAATGAATGAAGAAAAAAACATTCTTTTTTGATCACTAGAAAAAACACCTGATATTCAAATATCTTTTACCTGATATTCAAATATCTTTGGGAACCATGTCTAAAATACCCATTATTCAGGTGAAAACAAGAAATATTCAATGATGTCCACCATGGATATTAAATGCTTTAGTATACTTTAGATTAGAGCAATGATTTCCAATTGGTGTGCCCCAAAAATGTTTAAAACCTGCAATACCAGACTATTTAGTCAGGGGCACTGACCCCTTTTCCTTTAGATTATCAAATTTTTTAAATGACAGCCAACACAATAATAGACATCCAGCGTGAATGACTGAAAATTATACCTATTTTTTTGTTAAATCAGTAAAAATTATCTTTTTTGGTATGCCACAGAATTTTAGTAATCAGTTTGTGTGTGCCGTGAAATGAAATGGTTGAAAATCACTGCTCTAGAGGCTTCCAAGATAGAAAAGAGACCTGGGAGAAACTAACTAAAACAGTGAGACAAGGCACAGAGGCAGTAAAAGTAATGCAATCTTCATAGTAGACTAATTTCAGCCTGATTTTAAAGCGTCTGCCATCTGTAGACATCAGGACTTTCGGGGGGGGGGGGGGGGGGGTGGTGTGGAGACTCCTAAAATATGCAAGAGGGTTATTTCTGGGCCATGAAGGAATTCCTTCTCTTCCCATTAAAGAGTTCTAGAAATCTGAGCGATAATCTTTGAATGCCCAGAATTTAGTACTTTACAGTCTGTAGAACTTACTTTTTACTTTTTGTTTTTTTTCTGAAAATGAGCAAGGCTGTAATGGCTATATAATTAATGTGTATTCCTTGAATCCAGACATCACCTTACTAGTAATTTGGCATAATTAGTCAAAATGACTATGTTGCAAAATAATCTGCCTAGTTCCTTCATTCATCTTTTTAATAAAATAGGAAAATTGAGCCCCAGAAAGTTGATGCCATGAGGGCTCAATGGTTCATCAGTTTCAGAGCCACCACTATCACTGAGGTCTTTGTGTCAGAATAAATTCTACAATATGACACTGCCTCTCTGTATTTTATACCTAGTGCTTTTTTATTGCATCGGTATTTTTTCTTCAGTAGAGTAAGAAGATAAAGCAACTCAATGAGAAACTGGTTTTAGATTTTTGTGCATGGGCTCCTAATTTGAAATAATTCAATTTTACCAAATAAGAGAAGTTTAATTGTCCTTGAGATGGGTAGTAGGGGGAAGCATAAAATATAAAAATATAGGATGCTTAGTTTCTCCAACACAAGTTTTTAATAGCCAGTCATTGGTGGGGAATGGCATCTGTTCCTACAGGTAGGAGTATTCTTATTCCTGGCATTGTTTAAAATTGATGGAGCATGATAACAATAGAAAACAGACAACGTGGTGTTATTATTGTTTTTCAGTTCTCTGCACCTGAGGCAGCTGGCTGCCTGCCACCACTGCTCTCAGTAGATTACTGAGAGCGCTTAGAGACAGCCCAATGACAAAAATCATGGCCACAAATGGCTCCAACGGGTGCAGAAACAACATTGGAGGAACATCAGAAAACAGTTCATATATTGCTAAAGGATATATAAAATGGGTAGTAATGAACTCAAAGCAGTTCAAAGTATCTAGGTGGTATGTTGGATGAGAGAGCTCTTGAGTATATGGTGCATGAAAGGCCCACAGACCGAGTGAAAGATCATTTTGAAGCTGTTCTTCAACTTCCACAGACCAAAGGAATTGGCCAGCAGCTTCTCCATTAAGATCAGGCCCTGGTTTGCCCTCACCGTCTATTCAGTGATGTTTTAATCATTACTTGACAGATTAATGTAAAAAAAAACAAAAAACAGTAGTGAATGTAAATACTACAGAATAAATTCTGTGAAGCTGGGAAGACAAAGTATGACATGGAGGAAAGGTCCATTACACCTCAGCAGCCGCTTGCATTCCAGACTTTCTGCTGTCCAGGATGCATGCCCAGGCCATCCACTCCTTCAAGAGCCCATCCAGTGTGGCAGGAAAAGCCCCATGGACTCCTGCGCAGTGGTTCCATGACCTGGTATATCAGATAGATGTCAGCTCCTCACTCACAGTTCAGATTATCTCCCTCATCTGAGGTATACAATGATCACAACAAATAAGAAAAGTGTTTTTAGGCTACATATTCTGCCCTCCTACAGTCAAGAATTCTGCAGTCTAGATTTCATGGTCAGAACATTGAGGTCAGTATTAAGTCCTACATCCTCCTCTTAGTGTCAGAATGCACTTAGGCTCTAAGAAGTCATATGCTGAAGAAACACGTTTAACTTTGTTTTACCACGTGTTTCTGCAAAATCAGGAGGGCTCAGAATCCCTTTTCTGAAAAGCACCTATTAGTTTAAATGTATCCAAGGATCAGCACTGTGTACTCAGAACCAAGTGGAATTTAACCTTCCCCTTAAACATAATTTCTTAAACAAAATAGCCCCTACAAAAGCAAGCAATTACATTTGGTTGTATGAATTAAGGAATCACTTAAATTATAGATTTCCAAACTGTGAAGAACAGGCTAAGTGATAGCAAAATTGGAAATGGAAACACTTTGTTTCATTACTGGCATTCAGGCCCATGTTAATTTAATAGAATAATATTGAATATTCATTGATTGTCTGTACTTCCACATGCATATGGATACATATGAGCATTCAACTGTTCACCTCAACTCCCTTCCACCCCCAAGAATTCTCTTTCTTTTTCTGGTTATGAAGTATCAAAAGGTTAAAAAGTAATTTTACAATTATTCTTGTTCTTCATTTATGTCAATGAGAGGGGTTTTTTTTATTATAACTGGATTTAGAGTATTTCCACTTTACAAAAAGAATGCTACAAATTTCTTCAAATATAAACAATCAAGAGGAAATTTTAAAGTTTTGAAAATGGCCGAAACCGGTTTGGCTCAGTGGGTAGAGCATCGGCCTGCAGACTGAAAGGTCCCAGGTTCGATTTCGGTCAAGGGCATGTATGTACCTTGGTTGCGGGCACATCCCCGGTAGGGGGTGTGCAAGAGGCAGCTGATCGATGTTTCTCTCACATCGATGTTTCTAACACTCTATCCTTCTCCCTTCCTCTCTGTAAAATATCAATAAAATATTTTTAAAAAGAATTTCCTATAAAGTTTTGAAAATGCAGGAGCATCAATTTAATTAAATACATTTAACACATTTCTAACTATCTGTTAGTCTGGTGCTGCATTTAGCAAATGTTATCTCCAAGTCCAATTAGGTATTTTCATCTCAGAAGGGTGTGGAGGTGACAGATTATTATTGCCATGTAAAAAGAAAACTTCACCTTCATTACTATCCATTTACAGCCTATTTTTTTCTGGCACCTCTAATTTTTCTGTCATATTCTTTCCTTTACCCTTTATAACAACCTTCATTAGTGAACTTTCTTTCCTTGGGGGCTATTAGTTACAAGATCCCCTGAATCAGACAACACTGACTGATAAAACATTCATCTTCTGTCAGGACTTGAAAAATCACCAAATAATGATTAGAGACAGAGGGTTTTTAAATATTCTAACCATAGTGCTCGCTTCGGCAGCACATATACTAAAATTAAATATTCTAACCATATATCTCAATTCCATATTGATTTAACTGATAAATTTTTCTATAATGATACAGAATCCTGACCAATCAAATATAATGTTTATACAGAGCATTAATCATATTTTGCTGTTCTCTTACAGGTATGATGGATAGTGAACATTTTATGAATGAATAAACTGGCATAAAAAAAAAACATTCAGGGCTAGAAAAATAGAAGACATAAAACCTGCTCAATTTTTGTATGTTTTTAAAATTCAAGCAGTCTCTCAATTATCAATTTTATTTTAGTTTACATTTAAAGGTTTCTTTTACTGGCTTGTTTTTTCATTATGGAGCAACAGAAAACAACTTCAAAACATGGAGCTATGTCTGCACTTTAACGTAATATCAAACCACAAATAATAGCTAAGAGTGTGATTTATCTGGAGAAAACAGTATTTCAAGTAGAACTGTACAAAATGATCTGTATACTTTCATTTCCTTGGAGAACAGTCAAGATTTAAAGATTAAATCTAAAATATGGCTGGGGGAAAAAGTGTCACAATTTTCTAAGTAGAACAGAGAGACTGTGACGATAAAGGTATCTTCTCACAATTCTGAATTATAATATTTCTTTCTGTTGTTTTTATTCTTCAGCTTAATTTATACATTCATACCATTATCTTATGGATAATTGATTTTTATGTAAGTTTTCTTCTTATCACTTTCATTTTGTATACTTTAGTTCCATTTTTTAAAGTCTTTTTCTTGTTGGGACCCATTCATACATTCAGTTTCAGAGGAGCTTGCAGACTCTCTGTTCACCCCTGTTTCTAACATAGAAATTGCCTGCCTTGTAGTGGCTCCTCCTTCCCTGGAGTGTTTTTCCAAAGGCAGAGTTCTGAGCAGCAGTCCTTTCATCTTGCATGTGCCAACATGGACCCTCTTCATATGCAGAGCTGGACAGGGATCTAAAGGTAACCATAGGGTCATATCCTTTGTTTTCCTGCACCTCCTGGGCAGCTACAAATGAGTGAGCATAAATATGTGAGAGCAAATATCAAGACAAAAGGTGACATAGGCCCTAACCAGTTTGGCTCAGTGGATAGAGCATTGGCCTGCAGACTGAAAGGTCCCAGGTTTGATTCCAGTCAAGGGCATATACCTTGGTTGCAGGCACATCCCCATTAGGAGTTGTGTAGGAGACAGCTGATCAATGTTTCTCTCTCATCAATGTTTCTAACTCTCTATCCCTCTTCATTCCTCTCTGTAAAAAATCAATAAAATATATTTAAACAAAAAAACAAGTTGATACAGGACCAGCCTCACACTCATGATACACATAGCTGTTGAGTTCCCAGAGCCCAAGCTGATCTGCCCAGTGGGCAAGTTGAGAAATGGTGTCCACTGCCCATCCACAGGACTCACCCATAGACAGTGTGCTTGACCTTGGTATACAGACTATTGAAAATTTACCTAAATTCAAAATGTTACTTCTCTAAGTTTTGCATTTCATTGGTTTCAGAAAAAGCCCAGTGCTTGATAAAGAAGAAGCTGAAACTTCTCTGATGCCCCCAATGATATCCCAAATACAGATTCCTTTATAAAAGCATCCTTTTGTAATATTAGAGAAGGCAGCTTGAAAACACTATTTTATGACACTGGCTTTTCATGGAGATCTGCTATGTGATAGTCATTTTCTTACACTAAGCTCTGGGGGAAGAAAAAAGGATTAAGACACAGTTTCTGTACTCAAGGAGCCCAGAGAATAGTGGGGGAAAGTAAACAAGAAAGCAACTACTTTGGAATAAAAGCAGTCATGACATAAACAAATGAAGATCTCTAAAAGTTTAAGGTCTGAGCAACTATTCTACCAGCAGAAGTCAGGGCAGACCCCAGAGAGGAAGCAAATTTGAACTAAGAGTTAAAGAATTAGTGAAAGCTTTCCATGAGAAGAGGAAATCTGTTCCCAAAAGGAAGAGCATGTGCAAAAGCACAGTCATGCAGGAATTGGGCACATCCTAGGAATAACAGAAAGGTCCCTGAAACACTAGTGTGGGGGTTTTGAGAAATAAAACACTAGCACTAGCATGAGATGGAAGTAGAGCTAACAGATGTGAAACTCCTTCCAGTAAACATATGTCTACCTATTGCTGGGTCTTTTGAGTGAGTACTCTAGTTGGAGAGGCTGACAACACTACTTTTAGCCCCAGCTGTGGACAAGTGAGCCAAGCCTAGCCAATCAGAGTGTTCCATATACTAACCAAAGTGATAGGTTCATGAGTAGGTGAACAACCCAAGCTGGGCCAATAAGAATTCTTGTCAGGACTATCAGCAGATCCAATCAAAATACTCCTCAGGGCCAACAGCAGGTCCAATCAGAATGCCTATCAGGGCTAACAGTAGATCCAATCAGAATGCTCCTCAGGGCTACCAGCAGGTCCAGCTTTGTGTGTGTGACTTAGTCAGTCACAAAGCTCCTGTGCTCAAAATGGGATAATAAGGCATGCACATAATCAAAGAAATACACACTCTATTTGTGATACGGCACTCATGATATCCTATGAGCAAGAGGTCCCATGGGCCTACAATGTATGGCAGTTCTGTGAGATTCAAAGAGAGTGCAAAGTAAGCATGTTACATTTAAAACTGAGTAAATGGGGGTGCTGACAGCCACAGAAGGCCATGCTGTCCATCTGAACCAGCGCTTGCTTCCAATACAGAAAGAAATCAATGGCATTTTAAGAAACAGGACCAAATAACTTCATCATATCCTTTCTTAACTGTATTACTTCCCTTTATTAACAAACCCACTGAAAATGATTAACATGAAGGAAAGAAAAGATAGGGCAACCCATAGTTCCTTTTCCTTTCAGTCCTTTGTTACTTATCAGTAAGCTAAAGAGCATTGGTAGAATGTGAGTATGCCAAGAGGTGAAATAAAAACGGTTGAGTTTGGCCCTGGCTGGGTAGGTCGGTTGGTTGGAGTGTCATCCTGTATACCAAAAGGATGCTGGTTTGATTCCCTGTCAGGACACATACCTAAGTTGTAAGTTTGATCCCCAATCTGGGCGAGTACAAGAGGCAACCAGCTAATGTTTCTCTCTCTCTCTCTCTCTCTCTCTCTCTCTCTCTCTCTCTCTCTCTCTCTCTCTCAGAACAATAAAAAAAATCCTCAAGTAAAGATTTTTAAAAACAACAGTTGAATTTGTTTTGTACATTTCCATGAAACTAGTAAGAGCAAAATACAAATGCACGTATAAAATGTGTGCAATTTCAGTGCTTTCATGATGAGTAATATGATCTTATATTTGCATTGAAAACTAATATTGCATAATACAAACAGTAAGATTCATGCTCATAATTTAAAAATTTAGTTTTCCTTCACTTAGAAAGCTATTAAATACACTTTTAAAACACCATGACAAGTTGAAAAAGAGAATAGGGAAGAAAGGAAAGCACTTTATATTTTAATACTTTAATGACATTCTTTTCTTGGTTTTTTAACAAAAAGCCCCACAAATTATGTAGCCAGCCCATGGTATCAGAAAAGATGCATATTTATTCTAGAATCCTGAGTTAGAAGGACAATATGAGCTGGAGTTGCATGTGACTATGTTACCTAGCCAGATAGACAAAGTCATGTTGGTAAGAGAAATTGAATCTAAAAAGCAAAGAGAAACATAGCTGAGACAGAAATAGAAATAAGAGAACATACACTTTCCATTGAGCTCCTGGATGTGGCCAGATCCAAAGTTAAGGGCTTGCCTGCCCTTTGTTATGTAAATTAGCAGACTATTTTGCTCTTTTTAGGGAATGAAGGCCTTAAGTAATTGAATTGGAATATTGAATAATATAGCCTTGTATGCTAAGCATATATGGAGTTCTGACAAAGGCTTCAGAGGGCCAGGAAGAAAGCTGATCTGGATTGCTTTTTAATTAGTTTTATAATTTCAAATGATAAAATATCTACTAAAGATATAAATAATACCTGTGAAAGGCAGGAAAATACTAATGAATATGCATGTATTTGCCATACAATTTGAAAATGACAGTGGCTTTGATGATGCAATGAGTCCTTCCCAAATTCCACCACTGACAGTTCTTACCCACCAACCCAAGGTAACCACTGTGAACTTTACAATTAGCTTTTTCTTGCTATTCATATTTCAGATGAATTGGTAGCTTTCTCTGGTGAAAGGTAGAAGAGGAACTGAAGAAGGCTATTCTGGGGGCCAAGAGACTTAGTAGAAGACAGCATAAATCTGAGCTCGGCTTACTTAGTGTAGCCACTACTTCATGTATTGCCAAATAAAATTCTGACAACAAATAAATTTATAAAATTACATTTTTTTTCATAAGTAAGCAATTTCGCCTTCTTTTTTTTTAAATATTATTGGCAACTACTTAATCAAGGCAAGAGTAGAACCCTCACTATGCCGAAACCCAGTTACTAAGCACTGAAAGGAGCTTTGGTCTTAGGCTAGGGACACAGAGGATAGTGGATTTTCTACCTGCCTCACTAGTGATGGGAGGAAGGAAGAGAAGAAAGGAACAAATAATTATATGTCTCATGCTGTTATGCTCTCCCAAAATGTAAAAAAGCTACCTGATACACAGTATGGTGCTTTTCATGGCTTTAGATGAATTCTATCAAATTCATTTTAAACGAGTCACAGAAAAAGCTACCTGATACACAGTATGGTGCTTTTCATGGCTTTAAATGAATTCTATCAAATTCATTTTAAACGAGTCACAGAAATAAAAGAAGTAATAGTTAGCACAGGAAAATAATCCCTAATTTGCAAGGTAAGGTACTAAGGAGGAATTGAATTTTCTGGTGTAAGTAGAACCTGCCTATCACATCCTCACATTCGTGCCAGCTCACATGACAAGAACTCTGCTCTAGCTGTAGGCACTGTAGCTATTTGGATCCTACTCATTGGCTTCCAGTAGAAGGAGCAATTTTTCTATTTTGTGCTGAGAGCCTGATGTCCATTGGTCCTCCTTTCACTGTTGGGTGAATCATTGGGTTCAAGGTTGCTATACTGGCGTGGCCTTTCACTCAGGTTCTCTGAGCCCAATGGATGCAAGTTGGGCCATACTACTTCAAAAAGATGGCAGATGTCACTCTGCAGGCCCAACCCATCCCCCCATTAAGGTCTGCCAGCTAAACTTGTGGGGGAAGGAAGAAAGAAGTCCATTTGACCCCATATCCAAGCCACATTCTCCAATTTGATTCATCATAAAATCCCTATGTCCTTTTCTGGTTTTTTTGTTTTTGTTTTTTTAAATATATTTTATTGATTTTTTACAGAGAGGAAGGGAGAGAGATAGAGAGCTAGAAACATCGATGAGAGAGAAACATCGACCAGCTGCCTCTTGCACACCCCCCACCAGGGATGTGCCCGCAACCAATGCACATGCCCTTGACCGAAATCGAAACTGGGACCCTTCAGTCTGCAGACCGAAGCTCTACCACTGAGCCAAACCAGTTTCAGCTGTCCTTTTCTGTTTTATTCTCAGTAACCACTTCCTGTGTGTTCCCCAAGTCAATTCAGAATTCAGGGGGGAGATGGACCGACTGACCCCTTCGACCCCCTTCAAATTACATAATTTAGTTAACTATTTATAAACTACCTTGTAAATTACTGAAATTTCCCCTTTTTATGAAGAAAATTAAATGGTACAGTTATGTAACACAATTATGAATAGAAAAAGGACAGTTATGTATACTCCTACTATGAAAATTCATTTTTCCCTCATTCATAAAGTCTTCAATAAAACAATATAATTTTTTACTCTCCTGTTTTCTATAAGTCATCACCTCCTCAAATACAGATGCAGAATTTGTCATGCTCTCCAGACTCCATGCAACAACCTCCAAATACTTAAATCAGCAAAACAAATTTACTCATGAGCAACCTAGGAGCTGCCAGCATCAATTAAAAATGAATGGTGTAAAACAAACTGATGCAAGATAACTTTGATGCAACACCATTTCAGCTTATATAATGCCTTCCATCCCTAAAAATAAGCAGACCTGAATAACAAAACAAAAAAATTCCCTAAGAAACAAACAAACATTTGTTCCATTCAATAAAAACAAATTGCTTTTATGTTATCTGAAAGGGTTCAGTCAAACAGAAATATTGGCATTAAACCACAACATTTTACTATTTTGGCAGAAGGGCTTTTAAACCATTTCTTTACATGATTGAATAAAAATGGCACTACCACTGGAAAATAATGGAGCAGAAAACTTTTCAACATACAATTGAGTTTCCATAAAATATAAACATAAAACTAGATATTTTATTATACTGCCAATAGTTTATATGGGACTTATGCCTTGAAATTATATATTTTTAAAAGATGGGTTTTAAAATAACATAAAACTGCAAATGCTACAAAATATGATTTTCTATAAAATAGAAACTGTTGTCTCCAAATAAATGAAAAGCTGTTTCTAAATAGATCATCAGACATCCTTTTTGTATTTAGCAGAATCCTTTTGTACTTTTTAGGAGCAGATTCCCAAACCCCACACCCAATTCAAGTTTCTTTTCATTAGTTCCTATTATGATTGCTTCCGATCTTCTCTGTATTACTCAGACCCAGTATTGTGTGAAGAGCTTGTGATACTGAGACCAATAGGCTCTCATCACCCTTCTCTCCTCCTCCAAATCTCTATTGTCATACCTCCTCCTTTCCCTCCCCACTTTTGGGTTCTTCCTATTCCAGACCAACCCAAGAAGTGGTTCCTTTACTCCACCTTCCTCCTACCTTTCCAATTCCCTGAGTCCCCAAGACAGCCTCACACAGAATTCTCCCTGCTCCCCTACAAGGGTGCTCAAGGCTCCTCTTTTCCCTCTCTCTAACAAACCACCCAACAGACATTTATATCAAATCCAAGCCCCAATTCACTTGCCTGAGAGGCCAGGAATACTATGCAATTGAGAGACTTGAGCTCTGTGGAAAGGATATCCACTGGGATGGGGACTGAAGGGTGAGTCAGGGAAAAGTGTTATTTCTAAGGTGGGTAACCAATTATTGCCAAGAAATTGAAGGTCCAGTGTTGTCAGATCTTTCAGTTTTTTCAAGAGAAAACAAACTATGCTTTATATGAAACCTCCCTAAATTTATATATTAATTTTTTTTAAATATCTGAACACTATAGAGGATACAATGAATAGGTCAATCAGAGCACATTTGTGAGATACATGTTGCTTCTGTCCACACTGCTATACGAAGTCTTCAGTGTCGCACTCCTTACTTGTTTGCCATCCAGCTTCCCACCACACCACTACACTGGAACTCAGTAGGACACATTCTCTGGCTTCTCTTCAGTCTTTGCCACCCCTAAACTGCGACAGCATTTGACACCAGTGACTGATATTGATGACCAATTCATGCTCCTGGAAGTCCCCTCTCTCAATGTTCATGACCTGGAGTTTTCCTGGTTCTTTTCTTCCCCATCTGATTATTCCCCCTCCAGTCCCTCCTTCTCATCTTCTCCTCCCGCATCCTTCTATAATATAGTACAGGAGGTTTGGTTAGAGATGGAAAAAAAATGATGCTACCCATATAAAGCACCAAAGTCCAGCCCTCTTCCACCCTTTGTAAAAAGGGTCCCTGTGTTATTTGGGTGTCCCATCTCTGTGCACCCTGAGCTCAGGAAAGGTAGAAGGGCCCCCTCCACATCCCCTTGCTTCCTGTTCCCATGGCCAAGGATTAGCCTGGACTTAGGCATGCTGTATAATTCTGGGTACTGTGATGTGTAGGAAATCTTGGAAAGACACTCCTTATTAACAATGAAAATGATAGTTGAGGCTAAACATTTACTGCTGTTGGATACCATTGTACCTATGGCAATTCCTGGAGTTGTGGCAGCCACTTTGCAACCATGTGGGGTACTGAGTTAACAGATCCAGGAGGGCAGAACAGAAAGGTGCAAAGAACTTAAAAGTTCTTGCTCTTGTTGAGCATTGAATCAACCAATCTGGAGCTTCTCCTCATTTGAACTTGCTATTGTGGGATAACAAATATTCCTCATTGTTTAAAGCATTTTGAGTGAGGGTTTTCTCTTTCTTAGCAGATATACACATCCAAACTGGCACCTATGGATTAGTTCTGTTATCTCCTTTTCTTTTTCCACCCAGTCAACATTTTAAAAGTTCTAAACATACTTTAATTGGCATTAACAATATTACATAGGCAAAGTTTAGCTTTCTTCAATGGTATATTTAAATTTATCCTCATTTTATACTTTATCTTGGCAACCTATTTTTAAAAACTGAATCTTACCAAAGATGTTTGGTTACTATGCCCATGGGCACTCATTATACTCTTAAGGTCATGAAAATAGCAATATGAGACTACAGCATTTTTGGGTTTTTTTAATTTTATTTTATTGATTTTTTACAGAGAGGAAGGGAGAGGGATAGAGAATTGAAACATCAATGGGAGAGAAACATCAATCAGCTACATCAAACATCAAACATCAATTAGGGATACAGTTTAGCCCTACAAATCTATGTTAACCAAACACATTTTTTCCTATAAAAAAAATAAGGAAAGAAAAAAACTGAATTATATGTGGAAGCTTTCTAATTCTTACTTGAAATTCTTTTTATAGACTTCATTACAGGAATTTCTTGGAGCCTGACTATTTGGATTTCAAAGTTTAATTTCTTAGCTTTGAGTTAATATTATTCCCTTAATCTCACTAATCCTCTAAGGATGGTGACCATAATGGTAAACTTCATATAAGAAATATTCTATTAAATTTTGAAATGACTAAATTGTATACATAAAAATAAAATATGAATCCACATGGAATTCATAAAACTTCCTACCCAAATTCCTGAATTTTAAGCCATTTTCCACCAATACCACCTCCAAATGTCTCTCTATGTGAGCTGTTTTACCAAGACAAACATCAGAATTCATAAAGTCAATCACACCAGTTGAAAGGCCTATGTTAATTATAAATCATAACGCAAGTCAAGATTAATTACTATTAGGTTTTAAATGTTTTGCTTGACTATGTTATGTGTCTTTAGTCTGGAACACATTTTTCAAAAATAAAATGCTTATGTATGAAATATATAATAATATGTCTACTGCAGCTGTGGAGATGGGGGAAGGAAGCACTATCCAGCACTATTTAAACATTACATATTCATCTCAAAAGTAACAGAAATAAGCAGTTTGAATGCAAATTAGTCTCTGGACTTTTTGGCTCTTAAAAAGAAATGTAAAGGCCATAATCTCTTAAGGAGATGTAAAGGCCATAGTGCTTCTGGGCACTAACAATTTTGAAAAATTCTTACTGAGATGAAGCTAAAATGATAGCATTCTGAAGTTTGCAGCCAATTTTGTCATACACAGAAATGCTTTACTAATATTTTTTCACTCCTGTGTTCTAAAAGGAATTCTTCAAAATAAAGCTATTAGTTCAAATAAAAAAAATTATTAATAACCCAACCTACCAAATTTTTAGTGGCTTTCTAGTTCCTTATAAGGAAAATTATTGGAGATGGGATTATAACTTTTAGAGGCAGCTATGGGAATGTGATGGAGAACAATCTTACCCAGTCCAGAAATGGGCATGGAATTTCTAAGGTCCAAGAATTGTGGACACTCTAATATGAAAGTGAACAGATATTTACATTAAGAAAAAAATGAAGCTCTTTTCCTCAAGAAAAAATTTAAGGAGTTTTTTAAATTGTGCTTTTGCTATATAAGACATAAACATCTGGGAATCTGGGTGGAGGGTGTAAAGAGTTTTTACTTTTCTAATTTTTAAAAAGTCTGCAATTATTACAAAATAAAAAGTTTTAAAATGTTTTTTTAAATATTACTATTTTGGCATGAGAAAATAATTCAGTTGTCTAAAGGGCTTTCCTTTCTGACCAGGGTGACACCAGTTAACAAGAGCACTGTGCTGAAAAGGCCTCAATGAGTGTCCAGAGCTCAGCTCTCACTGATTCTCAGCAGTATTTAAGGACATCAATCTCTCTAGAAAGATAGATTTTTATTCTCACAGAGCTGAGTTCTACATAAAGGAAAAACCAAAGCACTACATGTAGAGTACATAAATTATTTTTCAATAAAACTGGGGGAAAGGTTCGTGAACATAAGCCTGAGTTTGGTTGGTATCTGAAATCTGACTTAAATACATTGTTCTTTTATTTGGTGGCTTATCAGTTCCTGTCAAATTACTTCCTAACATTCCTACTTTTAAAGTTCCTTAAAAATAGCCGAAGCCGGTTTGGCTCAGTGGTAGAGCGTCGGTCTGCAGACTGAAAGGTCCTAGGTTCGATTCCGGTCAAGGGCATGTACATTGGTTGCGGGCACATCCCCGGTAGGGGGTATGCAAGAGGCAGCTGGTCGATATTTCTCTCTCATCGACGTTTCTAGCTCTCTATCTCTCTCCCTTCCTCCTCTCTGTGAAATATCAATGAAATATATTTTTAAAAAAATAAAGTTCCTTAAAAATAAATCATAAAATTATAGGCCGAAAATGATCTCTAATTATAGACTCATAGACTCTCAGAACTCAAAACAAAATTACTAATCATCCTATATCACCACGGATGTGAAAGGACTTACCCAAAGCCATATAGTACAATATAACACATCACATCACACAACTTAACTTGTCAGCCAGCTGCAATGTGGGAACCTAGAATGCATCATATAAAAGACATTCTTGTAACAGCTGGAGATATTTAAATGTGAAATGGCTAATGAATAATGTTAAAAAATCATTGTTACTTTTTCTTAAGTATAATAGATGACACATGTTAAAATATTTATGGCTTTGGAACTTATCACAAATGTTCAAACGGTACAGTGTGAGTGTTAATGTGTGTGTTATTATATTGAAAGGGCAAGGTAAAGAAGTTATGGGAAAATGTTAAAAATTATTTTATTTAGGTGAAGGGCACATGGGAATTCATATTTTTTGTATATTTAAAAATACACAGTAGGACTGTACTTTACTAAAACCCAAAAATGACTCTCAGAAAGATTGTATTAAGGACTTCGTTTAGAGTTTTACTAACACTTTTTAAGCAGCGGTAAAAAAAAAAGTTAATTTTTCTTTTTTCTAGAGTACAACAGATTAGAAGCAGGAAGTTAAAAGAAATATTGTAGATGTTAGAAACAGTCAAGATCCATTAGACAAACATTTATAACATCTATCAGACTTAGGAGACAGCAATGGCTTATTATCCTGACCCTGGCCACAATCCAGAAACATGTAAACAAGTAGCCACAACAGTAACTAAGATACCTATTGTAATATAGAGAAAGAATATTAAAAAGTAGATACTACTGTATTTCTATCCAGTGAGCAATGAAACTGACAATGATAGTCCCAAGTCATAAGGAAAAGGTCAAAATTTATGTCATATACATTTAGAAAGTTGAAGAAATTAACATTATCTTTTATAAATACTATAAAAGTATTTCATTATCTAAATGTCTAAAGCTTACAGAGAAATGGTTTTACATACTAAAAATGTATTTCCTGAATAGAAAGACTCAATAGTCTTAAGATGTAAATTCTTCCCAAGTTGATGAACAGAGTCAATGTAATCCCAATCAAAATTCCAGCAAACATAGTTTATATAAAAAGGCAAAAGATCCAGAATAACTAACACAATATTAAAGAAGAATAAAGTCTAAGGACTGACACAACCTGAATTTAAAAGATATTATAAAGTTACTAGAGGCCCAGTTCACGAGATTCGTGCACTGGGAAGGTGGGGAGGGTCCCTCAGCCCGGCCTGCGCCCTCTCGCAGTCCAGGACCTGTAGCACCTTACCACCAGCCTGCAGCGGTGGCAGGAGATGCTCCTGCCACCTCCACTACACTGGCTGCGCAGTGCTCCTGTGGGAACACTCCTGCATTGAGTGTCTGCCCCCTAGTGGTCAGTGTGTGTCACAGTGACCAGTAGTTCCGCCATTTGGTTCATTTGCATATAAGGGTTTTATTATATAGGATAATTGTCAAGGAAGTGTGGTATTGGTAAGAGAAAAGACAAATGGATCGATGAAACAGAACAGAGAACTCAAAAACAGACCCACACAAATATACATAACTAATCTTTGACAAAGGAGCAAAGGCAAATCAATGGGAAAAGGGCAGTCTTTTCAACAGTTGGTATTGCAACAATCTACATGTGAAAAAAAGTTGAGACACTAGCCTTACCTCTTTTATAAAAATTAACTCAAACATAGGCTAAATATAAAACTTCTACAACATAGGAGAAAAATCTATGTGACCTGGGTTTGGTGACAAGTTTTATATTGAACAACTAAAGCATAATTCATAAAAGAAAAAAATTTATAAGTTGACTTTAAGAAAAATCAAAAACTTCTACTATGCAAATGAGACTGTTACAATAAAAAGACAAGCTACAGACTGGGAGAAAATATATAGAACATATATGATAAAGGACTTGTACCCAAAATATACAAAATGCTTTTTTTTAAATTAATGATTTTAGAGAGAGAGGAAGAGACAAAGAGAGAGATAAAAAGAGACTAATTTGTTTTTACACTTATTGATTCATTCATAGGTTGATTCTTATATGTGCCCTAACGAGTGATCAAACCCACAACCTTGGTGCATCTCAATGATGCTCTAACCAACTGAGCACCTGGCCAAGGCAAACGTCTTAAACTCCACAATAAGAAAACAAACCCAATTACAAAATGGGCAAATGATCCAACCAAGTACCTAACTAAAGAAAATATACAGGTAGCAAATAAGCATATAAAATGATGTCCAATGTCATCTATTATTAGGAAACTGTAAATTAAGACATCAGTGGGATACCACAACATACTTACTAAAAAGGCAAAAAAGAAAAACAAGACAATATCAAATGGTGGCATGGATACTGAACAACAGGAACTCTCATTCATTGCTGGTGAAAATGCAAAATGGTACAGCCAATTTAGAAGAGATTTTGGCAGTTTCTTACAAGACTAAACATAGTTTTTATCATACAATCCAATAATCACACTCCCACGTATTTCCCCAAATGACTAAAAAAATAATATCCACACAAAAACCTATATACAAATGTTATAGCAGCTTTATTCAAAATTTCTCCAAACTAGAGTCAAACAGACATACTTCCAAAAGTGAATGGAGAAACAAACTGTGGAATATATGTTATTTGGCAATAAAAATAAATGAGCTATCAAGCCATAATAAAAATAAATGAGTTATCAAGCCAATATAAAACATGAACGAATGTTAATTGTATATTGCTTAGTAAAAAGAAACCATCTGAAAAACCTACACACTATGTGATTACAACTATATGACACTGGAAAAGTTGAAACTATAGTGTCAATAAAAAGACCAATATTGCCAAGAGTTCAAGGAAAGGAGTGGGACAGGGATGAACAGGTGGAACATGGGATTTTTAAGGCAGTAAAACTATTCTGTAGGATACCAAACTATTCAATGGATACAAAGCAAAACCCATAGAACTGTAGAACACACTGAACCTTAATGTAATCTATGCACTTTAGTTAATAATAATGCATCAACTATTAATCATATAGTACCAATATTGGTTAACTACAACAAATATACCACACTAATACAAGACATTAATAGGAAGAGAAACTGTAAGTAGAGAGGGAATATATATGGGAAATCTGCTCAATTTTCTGTAAACCTAAACTACTTTAAAAAATAGTCTATTAATATTTTGGTTTTTTGTGTAATACTCAATTTCCCCAAATGCCAAGTAATGAAGCTCTATTTTAATAAGCATGTGTTGCTCAGAGTTAAGTCTTTATCTACATTAAACTAACTTTTTCTGAATTGTCAGTCACTTTTGGAAATGCTCAAATAATGAGCACATAAATTATGAGTAGGCCCTGGGCAGGGTTTCAAAATGTATGGTCTTCAAACTACCTGCACCAGAATCATTTGGATGCTTGTTAAAAATCATATACCTACTAAATCAGAACCTCAAGGGGTGGGCAATCTGCATTTTTAACAAGTTCCCTGGGGACTGTGATACATGACAAGTGTGGAAAGCACCACATTAATAGGGTATAGGATACTTAAGAAATACTCCTATTTTACTGCTTATAAAAAGCAAACAATTAAAGCACACCAGCTGCCCAGTAATTGAGAACAGGCTTCCCTTCATCTCCCTGGCACAAGATGACAACCAGTGATCACGTTGCAGTTCCAGGAATTCCAGCCGTAAGGACTAAATTCTCTAGAAGCACTTTATTATATAACACCACGTTTTTATGAGTGCTGGTCATTCAAGAAAGAAATAGCTAGACAGTAAAGATCAAAATTATGCTTATTGCCCTTTTGTATTTTTTTAATTGAAGACTTATAGTTTTAATAAAGGGTTAAAAAGACTCTTTCTGATGCTTTATCATTTATTACTCCCAAACTGAATAAATAGTTTAATGAAATTTTGGATGGCATTGCCAATTTCTTTTGTTCCCCAAGAAAATTAATTTCTATTAAGTAATTCCGGTCTTGCCCTTTTCAGGAAGATACAATTTTACTGCAGTTATATCAAAGAAGGTCACAGAGCCAGGGTACAGGACAATGCCTCATGACAATGCCCTAGAACAATGATAGAGTGGGCCTAGGCAATCCTTGCTGTCATCATTTCCTTCAGACTTTCCATCTTGTGTGTTTGTGACCTTGGCAATCCACCGTTAAGCTGCATAGTATTGTTACTACCCCCATTTGCCCAGTGATCAAATGTCAAGCAATCTTAGCCATTCTGAACACAGTAGATAATTGTCTCTTTCAAATCTATGACTTCCCTTTCTGCATACTTTTTCCTCTCCCACCAATATTTCAGTTATTGTCTGTCCTAAGTGGAAACAATCTGATGTTAGTCGTTTATACTTACAACTGAATGCAACACTGCTCATAATCACTTGGAAGGTTTGCTAAAACATGAATTACTGGGCTCCATAAACCCCCAAAGTTTCTGAGTCAGTAGGTCTGGGATGAGGCTGGAGAATTTACATTTTTCTTTCCATGTTTTTTTTTTTTGTTTTGTTTTGTTTTTTTTTCTAATTGGAGAGAGAGAGACAGAGAGAGAGAGAGAGAGAGAGAGAGAGAGAGAGAGAGAGAGAGAGAGAGAGAGAGAGAGAGAGAGAGAGATTTGTTGTCCCACTTATTTATACATTCATTGGTTGATTCTTGTATGTGCCCTGCCTCTTCCCACCATATATCCAAGCCTCCACTGTCACCCTGCCAAACCTAGCCTGCATTTCTGAACTTTAGTCCTAGATCCTCTCCATCTTGGCTCCTGAGGACCTGAGGAGTTGCAGTACACTCCTTCCAGGGTTCCCAGGCTTCTGGGTATGTGATAAATGTCTGGCACAGGCCTCTTGGCTGCCTCCCCAAGCAAGATTTAGAAAAAGGTATTTCCTCTCTTTTTAAAAGAACCAGAAGAATGCCAGACCTAAGGTGAGAAAAGGGCCACACTGGGAATTGGTCAGTGAAAGTGCCCCTTTGATAGATGGCAGGAGAAAAGGTAGCTTTCACACGCGAAGTATACTGTTGAAGAAATACCAAGTCCTACTTTTTAAAATGTTCTGAGAGTTTCCATAAGTGAAGTGCCAACCAAAATAGTTTCCCTCTTTCATATAAGAGAGGCAAGCTCTACTGGAAGATGTTGCAAGAGATCAAGATTAAATCCAGAGGAAACCAAGCAACAAGAAAGTGGGAGTGTCCTAGCTGGTTTGGATCAGTGGATAGATCTGATTCTGGGGTCCCAGGTTTGATTCTGGTCAAGGGCACATGCTAGGGTTGTGGGCTCGATCCCCAGTGGGGGGTGTGCAGGATGCAGCCAATCAATGATTCCCTCTCATCACTGATGTTTTTATTCTCTCTCCCTCTCCCTTCCTCTTTGAAATCAATAAAAATACATTTAAAAAAAAAGAAAGTGGGGGCTGCTTTGCCAGGCTAGGGCAGAAGACCACATTACAAGAGGGACCTCATCCACAAGCAGCACTGCCCACAGATCTGTAACTGCTGGTAACTAGGGGGATGCTGAAGAAAGTACACTGGACTATTATTATTGCCTCCATGTTATTATTCCTCATAGTGGGACTACTAACAAGGGAATGTCAGCATCATATAAGAGAAGAGCACATGACCTGGAGTCTGAAAAACTGGATTCTAGCATTGTCATGACTTGGTCAACAACACAGAACCTCCATTTTATTATCAATGGAATGGAGGAGGCGGGATAATAAAACCAATAATTATTACCTGTGACTCATCAAATGCATAGGCTTATTATGGGGGCTAATAAGTAAAAGGAAAAAGTCTATTCACTAACATTAGTTATTTCCCAGGTTGTGAACTCAAAACAAAAGCAGTATGTTAACCCATCAGGTCATTTCAGCTCTTCATTCTAGAGGTTTCAACGTCTAAGAATCTTTAACCTTATCACAACTGTGGAAAGGTATTCTGGAAATGGGCTGCAGAGATATAGGGGCTTTCTAGAGTAGGAGTCCATTCAGAGAAACAACAAATCCCACTCAGCAATTAGGGGCACAGACCACTCTGCCCCAATTCCAGGCACTTAAGTGAGGCTAACAAAAGAGAAGCCAAGAGCCACCATACAGAGAATTAAGGGAAAAGCTTTAAGAGAAAGACCTAATCAAGGGCTGCCTCTCCTAAACAATCACAAGAAAATACATATCCAACCCAGGAAACCTCAGGGAAAATACCATTTTGATTGTGTGTTGGCATCTTTTACAGAGCACATAGGAGCACTGCAAAGCAGAGCTAAGAGACCCTGAACTTACATTATGCCTTCATGGGGCTGTTATGCTTAGCTAATGTTAAAAATAGCACAAATTTAAATGCTGAAGTTAAAATCACAAATTCTGAACTTAACTACAAGACAGAGTTCCACATGATTTCATTCTATTTTTATTTGACAGGCTATTAATTGCAATCACTGCACAGATTTTTCATTTTAGGACAGCTAACGTTTCTCTTGCCACCAAATCCCAAAGAACATTGTCCCCTCTCTTGGAGAAATTTCTCTAACCAATCTTCCTGTCATTTGCCTTACGGGCTTGTTTAAATTGACACTTGAGAGTAAATTTACACGTTCCTTAAAAAAAAACACAAAACAATAACAATCCCAGATGAAGGTACCAAATGATCTATCCTATTTGAATTAAAAGCATAAATTCTGCTATGGGTTATATAATGGGAACCCTTGATGAGGAGGCTCAGATAAAGTGGAAATTTCTTTTTACCCTATAAATTATTTTCTCAACATATCCATACTGGTTATTTTTTTAAAATATATATTTTTATTGATTTTTTTTTTTTACAGAGAGGAAAGGAGAGGGATAGAGAGTTGGAAACATTGATGAGAGAGAAACATCGATCAGCTGCCTACTGCACACCCTTACCCTTATTGGGGATGTGCCCACAACCAATCTACATGCCCTTGATCGGAATAGAACCTGGGACCCTTCAGTCCTCAAGCCAATTCTCTATCCGTTGAACCAAACCAGTTAGGGCCATACTGGTTACTTTAAAATATCCTTCTATATCATCTAAAATCCAGCTAACAAACAAATTATTATAAGTAGTGGATTCTTAGGGAATCGAAATAGATCACTACTAAATATTTCTAAAAGGAAGTCACCAATGTAGGTGACTGAGTTAGAACAATCTCTGGAACTGACTTTTTTTTTTTTCTTTCCTGAACCTTAGAACAAACTAGGGACTTTGTAAATTGTAGCAAATAAGTATTAGAATTTTTTAAAAAACTAATGTATATTTAAAATCAACATAGATTCTTTTGAATACATGTGGTATTGTGATATTTACTGACACTGTCTGCTGCCCACCTTCCATGAACATGTTAAGAACTTATCGTTCCCTGTGAAATTAGGCAGGGCCAAGTGAATCGCTTGAGCCAATGAAATGGACACCTCACTTCCTGTCAGAAGGCTAAGAGCCACTGTCTGACTGACCTATTACTTTGCCCAACCAGTGTCCCTCTATGTAGCCTGGGCTCTGAGTGAAGAAATCATGAATAATGAGCCAAAGATGGACACTGGGGACCACGTATTGATGAAAAATAAATCTTTGCTGTTTTAAGCCACTGAAATTTGGGGGTCATTTCTATCACAAAAAATCCAGCTTATCCTGATACCGTATCAGAAAATTTTACCTCAACAATGCACCAGGCCACAGGCCTCTATACCTGGCAGAAATCAGGCAAGGTGTCACCAGGCAAGATTGCAGAGGGGTTTCCTTCTCAAAAAAAAAGTATCGTTAACTGTAGAAAGCATTAGGCTTTCAAAATAGACAGTCCAGTTTCAAAATCTAAATCTGATACTTACAATCCTTCAATATTCAGGCAAGTTCTCAAATTCTCTGGGCTTCAGTTTCCTTTGCCATAAAATAAGAAAAATACTTCCTTTCTTAAATGAGAACTTACATGCAAAATACCTCTCACAAAGCAAATTTTCAATATAGATTAATAATAGCTGCCATTATTATTCAAAAATCAGTACAAGATGGACAGTACAAGGGGAGAATAAACATTTCCACTTGTTCATCTTTGAAAAATGTTATGTTAAGCACTGCCATTTATATTTTCTAATTAAACAAGATCTGTACAGGAAATATAAATCTAGTACTGACATCTTCTGAATGCACAAAATAATGAATATATAGATGTTAAGTACACAGAAAGTCATGATAGAGAAGGATTTATTTATTTACTCAATTTATGAAATTGTGACCATACAACTCTTATGCAAAAAAGGCCATTAATCCCATTTGTAAAGTACATGAAACTAGCAGCAAAGTGGTAACAGATAAAGACACAAGCAGAATTAGAATGGCTTTTAAGGCAACATCTGCCTGCTCCCTTCTCATTAAGCCTGTTTTAAAAGGTGAGGTATACTCCTGATCCTAAAATTTAAATTTCTCACTCCAATCAATCTGGTTTTATACATTGAGATATATTGCTCTCCTCCACAAACTCTAAAAGAGCTCATAAACCCCAGGGTAACCAGAGATGAATGTCTTAATAAAAATTCAATTTGTAGGCTTTGATATTATTTACTTCTTGATTTGAGAGCAACATGTGAGCCTTATCCAACATGGCTACATAACTTCTTCCTCTGGCAATGGGAGTAAAACTGATTGGACCTTTTCATGCAATAACACATAGGTTGATCCAGAGTTGTTTGCTCTCACATATCACCTTGCTATTTATTTTCTGTCAAAATAATCCTAGCATGCCAAGCCACCAAGCAAAACATAAATTTTTATGTAAGAATTTTCAACTTTGTTTAGTAAACGATTCTGTCTGTAACAGCTTCTTTCTGCTCACCAAATCTACAGAAAGAAAAAAAGAGCAGATAACAGGCTTGTCCATTTGTTTCACCTCAGTCAAAAGTCGCAGTGTTTGCTTCTCATTTATACTAAGAACTCCTTTCCTTGTTTTGCGCTTCCAGGGTCACTGATTCTCCTCAATAATGACTCAGGACTAAATTGAACCCCCAAAGCCAGAAGATACATCTACTAGCCACAGCCATGTCAATTACACCGGCCAGTTGGAGGCCCTGACTCTTTGGACTCAGCCATGTTTCATGAAGCACTGGCAAGACAAGATAGATCATATGGTCACTGAAACACAGGGCTTCCAGAGCCTAAAGGAAAATAAATCCTATCATGTTCTCTCTGAATTCATCAGTTCAGGTCATAAATACATGGACAGAGCTCCTCTTTCCCACGAGGGAGTCGCTGCTGAGAATGGTGAGCATGAACACATGCAGCTCTGCAGTGGCACTCTCAGTAAGCTGTGTTCCCGAATGACCTCTCTGACAACTGTAAATCATTCAGCTAAACTTAAAGTAAAACACTTCAATCTCATAGCACCTTTTAGGGGAGTTTCATGCAGTATCCATAAGCCAAATAACGTAGGTAGCTATTTCAACGTTGAAATCTACCCTTGCTTCTCTCTGGGGTTAGGACAGAGGGCATAGAAAATAAGACTAGATATCTAATTGAAACTGCCCAGAAGCCTCCAAGTGCTTCAGGCTGAGGGTCACAGAGCACGATTAGCGGACTGGCAGAGAAGTCTGCATTTCCTCTGGGCCACGTCCTAGGAATCTGGTTGTAATCATGGTTGTTAATTATCAGAACCGGACTTTGGTTGATGATGTATGAAGTGGCATGAGGATGTGGGCTCTTGTGTGCAAATGTACACAGTTCATTGACTTCACTCTCAAATTCCCACACTGCAATCATCAAAATGGTATGGGAGCTGCCCCTGAGATGAATACCCATCCAAAACAGTCAGTTACAAGATAGGCCAAGGAGACTGCAGCCAGAGAAAGGAATTCCAACATGACAGATGTTTGGCTGTTATAAGTTTAGAGAAAATGAGAAACAGAAGCATGAAGCCAAGGTTAGAAAGCCTTCTTTCCTGGAGGCCTCGACCACAACAGCAGCTGCTCAGAAGGCACCGGTTGCCATAAGGCACCTCTAAAAAGATAATCAGCGAGAGGGCTTTCCCCAAATTCTAAAGGTCAGAAAGCTGTAGACGCTTTGATCCCAGCCTTGCACATCATAGGTCAGAGAGACCTGGTTTACAAGCCTCTGGGAAGAAATGTTAATCATTTATTTTGAGAACATGCAATCCAAATAAAGTGCCTCCTCCTGCTTTAGAACAAGCCTCACTACAGATCTATTTTTAAAAACAAACAAACAAACAAACAAAAGCCTAACTCTGGATGGTTACTGGAGATTTTCATCAAGGGCTAGTTGGGGAGCAAGAGGTATAAATTATAATATACAGAAACACTTTCTATAAACCCTCTGTATTCACCTCTGTCTTCCAAGTCCTACTTCTTGGCACAAAGTTCCCATTTTCTGTCTCTTAAAATACTCGAGCATCAGAAAGCTCTACTTCTCAGCAACCTGTTGACATCTTTCCTTTATTACTCAGAGAGTTTCTGGCCCTTTCTTATGACCAGTCATCAATCCTCCAGGGCTTCTTCAGTTTTAACTCCAACCATGTCCCCACCTGGAACCAGCGGTTCTGCAGGGAAGAATTCTAGCTACCGATAAGATGGGAGAGGAAAAGGGTTTATGTAAACTGCCTTTTGGATATTCCTTTCTAGTACAAACACACACTGGCACTTATAGGCTATATGGAGAAGCTGAAGTCATTAAAACATTCACTGATTAACTGATTTTGTTTATCCCACACCCCTCACAAACTCATCTATCCAATCCTGTGCTCTCTGAGGGTAAGCATTTTGATTAGCATCTGGCTGTATTCATTTCATGTTACCACATCCTAAGTGCCTTAAAACACCACAAATTTAGCCTGTTACAGGTCTGGCGGTCAGAATTTGAAATGAGTTTTGAGGGGCCAACATTAAGGTTTTGGCAGGGCTTGTGCCTTCTGCCTGCTGCCTGTGGCAGTAAGAAAAGGCAAGAAATCCATTCCTTGCCTTTTCTTACTGCCACAGGCAGCAGGCTTTCCTTGGCTGGTGGCTGCAGTCACTCCAATCTCTTGCTTCCATCATCATATTTACCACTCATGCTGATCTCCTGCCTTCTTCTTATCGAGACCTTTGTGATTATATCATTCCTACCCTAATAATCCAGGATAAGATCTCAAGAGCCTTAACTTAATTGTATCAAAGAAGTCCCTTTTATCATATGAGGTAACATTCAACAAATTCCACAGATTAGGATATGAAAGTCATGAGGTGGGGTGAGGGAATTATTCACAATATCAGATGTCACAAACTTTATAAAAATCAGTACGAATTCAATGTACAACAACTGCAAAGTGGAATTGCCAGGCTTGCAAAAGATGAATGAATTCATAAAGTCAACAAAATGTATGGGTGAGAGCTGCTAGAATTATGAGCAAAGCCATTGACAAATGGTAATTCAACAGAGACAGAACAGAACCCCATACAACTGAAAAAAAAAAACCAAAAAACAGAAAATCAGCAGGATGGTAACAGCTGGCTAGAGCAAAGAAAAGAGTTATTGAAATACCACCTGATTAAGAGAGAATATTGGGAAAACTGATGAAGCCCTCAAATTTTTGCTGTGATGAAAAAAATGTGAGATAAATATAATATATAATGTTGAATTGTCTTGGAACATTTTTCTACAAAATGAATCAATAGGGTCTTGATTACTTTCCTTGTTCAATCTTTTATAATTATAATTATTATGTTAATTTTATTTTAATAAGACTTATTTTTATAATTTTTAGTTTCATTTTTTAAGAAAAATAAGCAATTTAAACCTTTTTTCACTCTTTATTATAAAGTTTTGGTCCCTATTCTAAGCAGATTCATTTTAAATAGCTATTAGCTAGTAAAAACTAACCTTAGAAATAAAGGCAGGGGTGGGGAGAAACCTCCCATGAAAACAGAACGTGCTCCAAAGTGCAAACAAGAGGCCCAAAGCCATCCAGCAGCTACACAGGGAAAGCTGGGAGAGCAGGGCCTGTGCCACCTGACACGGAGCCCTTCCCCCATCTGAGCCAAAGGTTTTCCTCCTGTGACAGCCTGCAGTTTTATCTGGGGCGGGGGGGGGGGGGGGGGGGGGGGGGGGGGGGGGGGGAGGCGGCGGAGAGAGGATTTCATTAGTCTGGTAAACATCACACTACAAAGTGATCCCCAATATCACGTGGGAAAATATTTCACATTTCTGAAGGAGGGGAAAGCAAAACTAAACTAAACTAACAAAAAGAACCACCATTTATTGAGTGCCTCCAAAGTGCCAAATAGGATAAGATACATTCTCAGTAATCCTCTTCAAATTAAGTACCACCCTCCATTTATTGAAGCTGAGTTTCTTGAATAATTTTCCAGAAACCTCACAGATAGGAAATAGCCCAGTCAGGAGAGAACTGGAGTCTTCCCCACCTGAAAGCCATTGTTACTACATCATGCTTTAGCTTGATTGCACTTGACCACAGATGCACCCTTGGGCTCCAGAACCTGCCTCTCCCTGCCATAAAGGGATAGATAGACTGAGTGTTCTCTGTCAGAGATCAAGAGTATAAGGCAGAATACTTAGTCTAGGCTCTTTTAAATTCTTGTCATTTTTGTGACATTGAGGAATAAGGATGTTTGAAATCTCTCATATCTCTGTTTCCTCTATAAAATGAGAATATAATTAATACTTGTCCTCATACATTTGCTGATTTCAAGAAATGCACCTTAAATTCAGATGAATAGTAAAACTCAATATTAAATTAAAAATATGCATTTCATACTATCATAAAAAAAAAGACATTGACAGGAATTTTTGGAATGAGACAAGTTAATTCTGAAGTTAATATGGAAAAATAAACTTGTAATAATAGTCAAGAATATTCTGAGGAAGGAGAGTAATGAGGTAAGCCCAACAGAGAAGAGGCAATATTATAAAGGTGTATTGAGCTGAAACCGGTTTGGCTCAGTGGATAGAGTGTCAGCCTGCGGACTGAAAGGTCCCAGGTTCGATTCCGGTCAAGGGCATATATACCTTGGTTGCAGGCACATCCCCAGTGGGGATGTGCAAGAGGCAGCTGATCAATGATTCTCTCTCATCGATGTTTCTGACTCTCTGTCCCTCTCTCTTCCTCTCTGTAAAAAATCAATAAAATGTATTTGTGTATTGATTAAGCAGAAGGTATTACACCTGAAAGGACAGAACAGTAGAGCAAAACAGAGTCCTAAAATGGACTCAGATACCATCAGGAATTGAAGATATGATATAACTATACTTCTAAATCAGTAGGTAAAAGATGAATTGTCCAATGATGATGTCAAAACAACTTAGTAGCAATCTGTGGGAAATATATACATCTACTTCATACCTTTCACAAAATAAAGTAGGGATGGATAAGGGATTTCAACCTACAAAATGAAACCATTATAATTGCTCAAAGAAAATGGAAGAAATTTTCACAATCTTATATTAGGATGGCCTTAACACTACCTTAACATTTTAGCATAAAAAATAAGGAATTTTACATCTTTTAATTTCTGCTTGAAAAGAACTAACAAAGTAGAGAAAAAAGCCCACTGTTCTTTCTATTCTTCTTCCATACCTCAGGGTACTTTCACTTGCTCTGAAAATGCTTCCTCTAATCTTGCAAACAACAAACAGAAGAAAATATTTACAATGCATATAAAGATTCCAACAAATCAGTAAGAAAATATCAACAACTCAAAAAAAAAAATGGCAAAAACAGTAAGTCATAGAAAATAAAATACAAATGACTCTCCAATATTTTAGAAGAAATTGAACCTTAGAACAAGTGAATCTCTAATAATATTCTGATTCCAGCTTTTAATTGTCAGATTAGAGAAAAACAAAAAAAACTATTGTGTATTATATTGGATAAGTGAAGCAATCACTTTCATACAATGTAAGTAGAACCTCTTTATAGAGAAATTTAAAAATATCTACCAAAAATATATAAAATTTTGACACATAGATTACACTTATATCGAAATTAAATATCTATGAATATTTACATTTACATAATTCTAATCCTAGTACATCCTATAAAAATACTCTTTTGCATACAAATAAGTATACAAAGGGAAATGAAAATGTAACTTTTTTGTAATAGAAATCAATGAGATAAAAATCAAATACCTTTCTGTTGAGGACTGGTTAAATAAGTGATACCAATACAATGAAATATTCTGTAGTCATTAATAAGAGTGAGATGAGGTATACTACCATTTGTGAGTGTTTAATGGATATAAGTATAGTTACATGTGTACATTACAGGATCAAGGATGGGTGAAAACTTGAATTTTTTATCATGTTCATATATTATCTATTCAAGAAATTAAGGGGAAAAAATAAGGCCTTGAAACATTTGGTCAATTATCTATGATTTACCATTGCTGGCACCACTAAGCTTTGTTGTTGACATAAATAATGAAAACTGACTATATATATTTTTTATTGTTCACTGAGCACTGAACTCAATGGAGACTGAAATTCAATAGGAGATAGCGTAATGTGATGCAAATGCACAGTAAGCATTTGGAGTTAGAAGACCTGTGTATAGTTTCCAGCTCCATGTCTGAAGAGCTATGTGACCTGGAAAAAGGCATTTAGATTTTGAACCACATTTTCTTAACTATTTCTTAACTGTTTTATTGATATTTTACGGAGAGGAAGGATGAGGGATAGTTGGAAACATTGATGAGAGAGAGATCAATTCAGCTGCCTCCTACACACCCCCTACAAAAGATGTGTCTGCAACAAGGTACATGCCCTTGACCAGAATCGAACCTGGGACCCTTCAGTCCACAGGCCAATGCTCTATCCACTGAGCCAAACTGGTAAGGGAAATTTTTCCTTTGTTTTTTTTTTTTTATTAACTTCCTTTTCATTTTATTGTATCTATATGAGAAGGTGGAAGTTAGCTGAACCTATTGCAGTAATCATTTCACAATATGTATAAACTAGAGGTTCGGTGCATGAAATTTGTGCACTCGGGAGGGGGGGTTCCTCAGCCTGGATTGCGAGAGGGCACAGGCCAGGCCAAGGGACACCACTGGTGCATGATCGGGGCCTGGGAAGGACACAGGAGGTTGGCCAGCTGGGGAGGAAATGTGGGAGGGCTCCAGGGCATATCCAGCCCATCTCACTCAGTCCTGATCAGCTGGACCCCAGCAGCAAGTTAACCTACCAGATGAAGCGTCTTCCCCCTGGTGGTCAGTACACATCATAGCGAGCGGTTGAGCAGCCTTAGCATATCATTAGCATATTAAAATTGAACAGCCAACTGGATGACTGAACACTTAGCATATTAGGCTTTTATTATATAGGATCAAACTATTATGTTGTATGCCTTAAACTTATACAGTGCTATATGTCAATTATTTTTCAGTAAAACTGGATAATAAATATCTGAGTAGTGCCATATAAACTTAAAGTGACATAAACAAGCTAGCTAATATGTAATTAATTTTTAGGAATTAAGAAACTTAATTGAGAAGAAGACAATCATCAGAAAATCTTGTTGAGACCACATAATAATGGGGATCAAATAGATGTTCAATGTACCCAATCAGAGGGTGCTATTCACACTTTTGCCCAAAAGAGGGGGGAAAAGGGAAGTGTGTGAATGTTTTGGGATGGTGATGGAACATATATGTTTTTTTCTTTTTAACTTGAACCCCAACCAAGAAGTTATTCGTCCTTGTCAAGGAATTCATTGGCCCTGGCAGATGCTGAACACAAAGAGATACAACCCAGAGGCAGCTGGCCACAGAGCAGAGAGCTCACTGAAAGGCAGAAAACAGACATGCCATTCAGGTGTGCCAGAAGCATTTTGTCAAGTAAATGTGCAAGTCATATTTCCATAGAATTGTTAGACATTTTATTTAAAATCTAATTTGACTAACCACAAATAAAAACTAGGGGGAAAACCCTGCAAATAGTCCTAAGCTTCCTGGTATAAGGAAGAGATAATACACATGCAGCAAGAATAAAGAGAACCATCAGCAAAGCACAGAAAAGTCAAAGAAAGAAGGAATCAGAGGAATCTGGACGTGAGGATTTTAACACACATCTACAAAGTGTCTGACATTCCTGTCCTTAAAAGGTGGGTCTGTGTTCCCTCCCCTTGAGCCTGGTTGACCATAGTGACTGGCTCACCAATAGCATATAGTGAGAGTAGCATTATGTGGCTTTCACAGTTGAGGGACCTGAAAGATTCCATGCTCAGAAAGATTCCATGCTCTTCTGTTTCAATCTTGAAATTCCTAAGAATTTTTGAACAAGGGACCCACGTTTTCATTTCACACTGGGCCCCACACATTATGAACCTATTCCTGCTCCTGAGCCTGGGTACTGGAAGGAAATGCAGCTTTGCTTGGTTCTCTAGAACGCTCGTGGGAGAGCTATAAGTCACAGGTGCACTGAAGCCTGAAGCCACCAGGCTGAGATGAAACCAACCATCCCACCCAAGATGATCACGGGTGATGATCAGAAACTGTGAAAGATAATCAAATGGCTGCCGATGTGCTACATCTTTACATTTTAGGCTGACTTTAACACACACGCACGCATGCATGCACATAAGCACGTGCACGTGTGCACATGTGCCCATGCGTTAAATGGATCACTGAATTATATATGTCACAAATTCTTAATCTTTGGGAAGCTATAAAAGAGAAATGAGTGGTTAAAAAAGAGAAGAGACACTTCCTTTAGACATTTTCTTTAGAGCTTTTTCTCTAGCTGGTAACCATTAAACAGGAAAGAGAGGTATATGAGGGGAGTGAAGGGGCCTGGAGCCCAGGAAACAAGGCACAGCCTGCCTGACGAGTCTCTGCCAGGGATCTAGCCTCTACCTGGCACCTGGCGATCCAGGGGTGAATCAACTCCAACAGCCTAATTGAATGAGGTAAAGAGAGTAAAAAGAGACCATACCTCATTAACCTAACTAATCTCCATTCGGTTTCCATGTCTCCCGAGATCAGCCCTCACACAGCGGAACCCTCTGCAGCGCCATCCTCTGCCGGGGTCTGCAGGTTTAAGAGAAAGAGGCCACTGTTCATCAAGGACTCATCCTGAGCCAGACTCTCGGCCAATACTGGTTCTAATTCCACAAACAACTCCAAGGGGAGGTTTTATCGCCCCATTCTAGGAGTTAGGAAAGGAAGCCGAGAGTAATGAAGCAACTTTATAAAGCCGACATCCACTGAGTGCTGATTAGGTGCAGGCTCTGCGGTGTGCTCCATAACCATTACCCCACTAACTGCTCATAGCTTCACTCTGAAGCAGGGAATAATGTCATCTCTGTTGTGCAACAGATGCACCTACTTTCAGAAGAGTTTGATAACTTGCCAAGTGTCATGGAGTGGCCACTGAGAGAGTAGAGATGCTGGGTCAACACCCAGCTGAGAACCTTTCTACTTTGGCAATGCCAAAGGCCAGGCTCAGCCCACAGAACACCTTGCTGCCTCTTTGTAAAACTCCCTTGACATCAAAAGTGTGGTCTTTGGAGGGAGAAGGAGGATATATCTCCCTCAAATCCCTTGGCCCTGTTACGAGATTACTGAAATGTTTAGACATTGCAGGTTGGGAGATGCACAAAGGCTATTTGATAGCAGATATCACAAAACTCAGTGAGATCATTCTGTATCCCACAAGGGCTCATCAATGGAGTGTGCTATACAGACTAACTATAGCAAATAGTACAAGACTTGGCGGTGGCCTGGGAAAAGCTCTCTGGAAACATACAGGCTCATCTTGCTTCTACTTGCATGAAATGTCTTTGTATATCTGTAAGCCTGACCATTGCTTGGTTCCACTTCTCTCAGAGGATCGAGGCAGCACCTCTTACAACTGCAATCAGCTACACCGTCCAGGCTGAGCCCTATCACCATTACAAGATAATGTGGCTCAAACACAGAACTTAAGCCCTTCCTGTCTTTTTAACTTATAGTCACAAGTTTTTTTTTTTATATAACTTTCTGGGCTGATTATGCTATCAGTTCCTAAGGTAGGCAATACCACCCCACAGACACCTCTTCTCCACATCCTAGATGGGATCCTACACTATCTATTCCCAATCATGGCTTCTTGCTTATTGTGTAAATTGCATTTATCACTCTAAAAGGACATGAAACATCTTGACTATTTTCTCTTATGTGGGACTTGAAATGCATCGATTTCTGTAGCTACAGCCCTAGTGATTGTTTATTATCTGTCAGTTCTAGTTTACTTAGAAGTTGCCTCTACAGAACCTAGCAGTCTACAACTAGCTCACAAAAAAGAGAGAATTAAGAACCATATTTCATCCACATGTTGACATTTGCCATCCGCCTTCCCGATTCTGCTCAGCACGTTTCTAGTGGAAAGGGCTCTGGCATCGGAGGGCTCTCTCTCTTCCAATGGCAGCAAAGCCCTCCAAACGCCTCCAGTAGTTAGAACACAGTTGTCACTTCTTGTGATCAGATTCAGAACTTCCTGTTATTGCTGCCATTATCATGAATGTATGTCACAGAGCAAAGCCACGTGTGCTGTATTCCCAGGAATAAAGTCAGGAATATGCTTACCCCAGACAGGTCCTGGGGAACTGACTACCTCAGAGAAGTAAAGGCAGGTCTAGAGCACAGATGGTGGACGCTGCCAACAGAGATGTGGTGCTGGCAAAGTCATTTGATTTCTCGTGAAGGGTAGTTTTCTTCTCTGTAAATGGTGATGATAATAGCTTACGGGCAGGGTTCATGTTAAAATTAGAAATAAAAATAATAAAATTAAAAATAATGTCTGAAAAACACGTATTTTCATGCTTAGCAGATAGGAGGTCCATAGTAACCAGTTGCTGTTATTATTATGAAAAGAAACTGGTATGGTTCTGGCCAGGTAGAACATACACCACAGTTGCAGGTTAGATCTCCAGTCAGAGCACATGCAAGAATTAACCAATGAATGTCTAAATAAGTGGAACAACAAATCAATGTTTCCCTCTCTCTAAAAATAAATAAATAAATAATTAAAAAGAATAGACATCTTTCTTTAAAATGTTAGTCTTATTTTTAACAAAGTTACACATGCACTTTTTTTATAGTTCTTTTTTTTATAGATCTTTATTGTTGAAAGCATTACATATGACCCCTCTTCATAAGCACATTTTTAATGGTTAGATAGGACTATTAGTCTTGTTATAAAAACACTACCCCTAATGTATGCCTCCTTTTTTTTAATGAAATGTATTTCATTTTTTTATTTTTCAATTACAGTTTACTCTTGTTTTGTATTAGTTTCAGGTGTACAGTATAGTGATTAAAATATAGACTTTACAAAATGGTCCCCCCCATATTTCCAGTACCCAACTGGCACCATACATACTTAATATATTATTATTTATTCTATTCCCTATGCTGTACTTTACATCCCCAAGACTATTTTGCAATTACCACTATATATTTGTTAATCCCTTCACCTCTTTCTCCCAGTCCCCCAACCCCACTCCCCTCTGGCAATCACCAGTCCACTCCATCTGTGAGTCTGTTTCAGTTTTGTTTCTACTGGCAGGCAATACCAAACTATTTCCCACATTGGTTGGATATGTTTACAATCCGACAAGTTCATGGTCTCTTTGATTCTGAAAACTCTTGTCCTTCAATAATGGAAAATTGTTTTAATTACTTTTTGGTCTACATTCTGGCTGCTTTCTTAATTTTTTATTCCCGAATGTCCACTGAATTTTATTTCTTCTCTCTGTTTTTTTTTTTTTTTTCTTCTAGATCTCATTTTCTGAATGTTACTTTTTCATAGCCACTAGTTTTGTCTATGGTAATATGGCAATATCTTCCTTCATTCCCTTAACTATATTAATAATATTCTTTGGTCCTATTTTCTTCTTCCTATTGTCTTCCTAGTGCCTACCCCCACCCCAACCCCACCCCAGGTGTTTTGTGGGTTGTTTCACTCTCTGTCTGCCTTATCAAATGTTTTTCTAAAATGTCTGAAGATCCCAGGTTATCTGCCTCTAACAAGTTTATTAGAAGATAGATGTGCATGGGTGAAGCTTAGCAACTTAGTTTTTTTGTGTAGTCATCAGTCTAGGCTATTTCATTGGCAAACACTCAATGTCAACAGATAAAGGTCTTTTCCCCTGGACTGGTCAAACTTTTCAGAGAAGACTCTTTCAGTCTTCTGCACATAGGTGCAGCCTGACTCTGCATGCTGGGCCCAAGAGAAAGGGAGAGTAGAGGCACAACTGTCAGTATGTAAGTATTCACTTTCTCCCTGTTGTTAATATAAATAAACCTGCATAAATAAATCTCCAGTTTCCTGCCAAGCTGGTGCAGAGTGGGAGAGAAGTTTTTTAAGATACGTTTCTATGTTAATTAGGAAAACAGTTTCTTTCTCTCTAAAAATAATATAGTTCAGAAGTAGGCAAATGATCCTGGATGTGTGTGCTTGCTCAATGAGATAATCCAAAGATCCAAGTGTATTCTATTTATTGCCCCCCTTCTCCTAGAAGGTCCTCTTCATCTACATGGTAAAAAGTAACGCGTCATGTGATATCTACATTCCAGCCAACGTAAGGAAAGGAGGGAGAGAATGAAGGGCAATCAGCTTCTTTTCTAAGGACCCAACCTACCATAGCCATTAGCTGGAATTTATTCATGTAGCCATATCTCCCTGCAAGAAAGACTGTGACATGTAACTGCTAGCTAGGCAGTATGTGCTCAGCTAAAACTCAGTGATGATGGAGTTCTATTCCAAAGGAGAAAAGGGTGATTGGGTTTGGAGATAGTAAATTTCTCTGCTAGTCTCTCAAACAGATTTTCAAGCAGTCATCCTGTTCTTGGCCCCACCAGCACTTCCCCCATTCTTGGCACCCTTCCACCACTTCACACTGATTCTGTGGTTTTCTTGGGGTTTTGCAGTGCTAATCAAATCACTTTTTTAACTTTCCCAACTCTGGGTCAGGGTTCATATTCCTCCAATCTGCTCTGCCATTTGCAACTAATGGATCTGCTCTCCAGCCTCCAGAGTTTCATGGCTGTTGTCTTTCTTCTCCTTATCTCCTTTTCTTGAAGATTCATTCCTTTATTTAAGAAACCTTTCACTCTTATTTTAATGATTTGGGGTTTGGGGAGAAAGTGATTAAATATGTGTGCTTGGCCGGTTTTAAACAATTCCAATTTTACCAATTCTGACTTTTAATAGGGATTAAAAGTGATGGGCATCTGGTTTTGGTCATCTTTCATTTATTCATTTCTTCATTCTATAAGCATCTATTAAGGGTTTGTTATATGGTAATCACTGGAGAGACAATGGCTTTATCAAACTCATAGCCCAAATGCAGAAATAGAACATCAAGTCTAAGAGGTAAACATGAAATAACACTTAAGAAACAAGAAACAAAGAAAAACAAACATTACACTGGAACAGAAAATAAAGAGATAAATGCAAGGTATATAATGCTAAACTTGCCTAGTTTGAGAACTACTGCAACTTTACAGCTTCTTATCTTTACATCTCCTTGCCTTCTGATTTCTAAATAGTTTCCCATAATTTTTTTTCTTGTTTTTCCTTCCCAACTTATAGTTAGTGTTATAATGAATAGAACACATTACCCTTTGACTCAAAAGGGCTCAAATTCCAACTCTGCCATTTTCCAGCTATGTGACTCAGCCAAGTTATTCAACTTCTCAGAACTTAATTTTCTTTGTAGAAGAATGAGAAGTTATAAAAAGCTTATAGTGAGAACCAAATTAAGTAATTTATATAGAAGTATCTGGCAGACAGTAGGTACACAGAAACTGTTTGTTTAAAGTAAATCTGAATGTTGAATACATTCTAAGCTAATATTCAACTTGTATTCTCCCTCAAATAGGCAAAGGACTCATGAATTAGTTTTCTGCTCAGATAATGAGAAAAAATATGTAAATATTACAAACAAATATCTTAGGTGAAATCAGAATGACTCGATCAGATCCATGGCTTCCTCCACTTAGAATTATATTTGAAGGTGACATTCATGCCCCTTGACATCTGTTTCAAAGGTAGGGATGTAACATCCCTATTACAAAATTACAGTTAATGGAGGATCTACTGTGTTTTGGGTAATTCATTCATTCTCATATTCTCTCTCTCTCTCTATCTCTCTCTCTCTCTCTCTCTCTCTCTCTCTCTCTCTCTCTCTCTCTCTCTGTGTGTGTGTGTGTGTGTGTGTGTGTGTGTGTGTGTGGCATGGATGGACTCTTGGGAAGCATAAGCTCTGATTTGAAGTACTCTTATTTATTTTCCCACTACTTAATGTCTTAAATATTGTGAAATACCCCTAAGAGATATTATTTAAACCTAATTCAACAAACCTTTATCATTCACTTCAAAGACATACAAATACTGTGTTAATGTGCTGGGAGGAATACTAACATCATCACTAACATCATCTTAATATTTGTGGTCTAGAATATACTACAGATTACTCCAAAGTCTTTTTCCCCCAGTGATTCAGAGGGCATTTTATGATCTTACAACATCTCAGAGTAATCATTATGAACATCAGTAACAATTCTATATAGACCTGTTTATACATAAAGGTTAACAAGGTCTAAAAGACACAAAACATTGGCAAAATGGACTTGTTCTCTTCTCATGCCCCCATAGCACTCTGTTCTAAATGGAACATGGAGATCTGTGCTGTAGTAGCCCAAATACAGACTGTCCCACCCCTGCTTCTAAAGTGTTCAGTGGGCAGATCTGCATCCTGTCCATTTTTGCATCCTCGGTACCTAAAATGCCTCAGGTACATGAGTTTACGTTCAATAAATGTGGACATTGGATGGGTGGATGGATGGATGAGTGGGTGGGTGGGTGAGTGGGTGGACTGGTGAATATCTAAAGGTTTTCTCTTTCTCATTTTTGCCCTAGAAAATATATGCTTGTAAATGTTGAAATTAAAAACACTCTAGAAGCACAATGAAGCTTAGCACTTAGCGATGCTATTAATACCATTTCTACAGCACCATGTATGAACGTGAATAAAGGGTTAATATCAGGCCTGGCTAAGGCAGGCCTGACTGAGAATGACGTCAGCTACCACTGCCCTGTTTCCTTGGAAACAGTAGAGTTAAGATAAATGAAGAACAGTTGTCTCTCCTGTATTATGTGAAACAAAAACCTGCTTTGGGGGATCTGCGATTTCAGGCTTGATGAAAACCATATATGAGATTTGTGGGGGAAGGGGTTGTGGTCTCTCAAGGTGACCCCACACACCTTGACCTTGCATGGTTGAGGGGGCAAAAATGCTGTCCTAGGATAGCTGTAGGGCCTCCTCGGAAGTTGATGACACTGTATCACCTTGTCTCCTACCAGATTTCCTTCCAGAAAACCGAGTAAGTTTTGGCTGCTTTGGCTTAGTGGATAGAGCCTCGACCGGAGGACTGAGGGGGTCCAGGGTTGGATTCTGGTCAGGTCAGTGGAGGGCATATACCCCGGTTGTGGGCTGGATCCCCAGTAGGGAGTGTGAGGGATGCGGCCGATCAATGAATCTCATCACTGATGTTTCTATCTCTACCTCTCTCTTTCTCTCTGAACTCAATAAAAATCTGTTTTTAAAAAAGTAAGGGTAATATTAGATTAAAGCCTGTCTGTGTCTCCTGATTTTCCAACTCAGATTCATAATAGCAGCTAAACTGTCTCAGTCCGTAATCTTCATACCTGGCTTTCCTGCTCCAAATGTCACTCTCAGTACAAAGAGGAAGATAAAAGAAGGAGTAGGGGGAGAGAAAGAGAAAAGCAAGATCCCCAATACAGTACTTTGTTCCCAATGATGGAAAATAAATTGTTTGTAAATTTGGGATGTCAAGAAACCCAGGCAAATCCCAAGCCGGCTCCCAAGAGGTCAGCATTATTGTCCCATCAAACTCAGAATGGAAGGGATTAAAATCAATCCAAGTGACAATGTCTGAATTAGGCACTGCGCAATTTAAACTGCAGCACCAAAGAAAGGCCATTTGGGAAGGGAAGTGCCAAAGAGAAAAAGCAGGATGAGGGTAATTTGATGACTAGGGAAAGGTCAAGGGGCATATTCACTGAAAGTCCCACTGGATAGGTGAAACAAGAAGGAATACAAGTGAATGCATGTTCATTGAAATTAAAAACTCTTTTAGGTTGTTCTTTCTGCTAACTTCTTATGGTCTGAAAATGATTCTAAATTTCTGAAAGCAACTCTTTCTTCTCTGAGTGAATGTTTAGATGCTTTTACCTGGGAGTTCCTTGTGTGCTTTCAGCCAGGAAAAGAGTTCTAACAGGGTCTAATATCCCTTGCAGGTATATGTAACATTTTCAAGCACCAAAGAGTCCACAAACTAATGAAGGCAAGAGACCACATAGGTGACCAAAAGCTATGCAAAGACACTGGCTCATAGTCCTTGGAACTCACATCCACTAGGCTGACCATTTTCACTATCATTCTTTTTTTTTCTTTTTTTTTTAATGTATTGAGAGCCCACCATGAGAAAACAAATTTGGCCCTAAATTTCTTTTACTTCTTTATTCCATGTGTTTAGTTCTAAAGAGGAGTGCATTAGATGTCATTACTCTCCATATATTTAAAAACATTTACACAATCTTTAGTGGGTCACTCTAAGAAATATTGATGGTTTCAGTTATATCAGCATAAAATAAAGGTAGATGTGAAATGGTACGTCTTCCTACAATAAAATGATAAGTACAACATATTTAAAGTAGACTATACATACTAATCTTGTTTTAAGTAAAATTGCTTATATTCCTATAGCCCTTTATATGCCCAAGCATTTTGCAAAAATCATCTCATTTGATATTCTAATCTAAGTAATCCTGTGATATATTGATAGTAAGGCAGACATTATTATTACTATTCAGATCTCTTGAAAACAAATAGTGGTTTAAAAATATCCATAGAAACACAGAAAGTTGTTTAAAGACCTTAAACTACAACCTAGATATTCTGATCTCTAGCAAAATAATCTATCAAAGAACTTAATAAAACTAATGCAAATTTTTTTCAGTTTACTTCTACAAGACTTCAAAGTTGGTAAAAACAAATGAAAGTTGTTAAGCATCTCCCTTGATTATAAGGTAATTTGTCTGTACACTATTAATTTAAAATTTCAAGCTTTTATAAAACATAGTCATTTTTGTGAAGCTACTGGGTGAAGAATTTATCCTATTTCTTTTTTATTTCCCAGGAGAGAGTTAGTTGGCAAATACAAGTTTAAAAAATCATATAGCTTAAGCACCAGTTCAAAAATTTAATTCTATCAATTCGAGTACTTTAATTTAGTCAGAATAAAAAAAAATTTAAATAAAAATTGAGACCCACTTCCTTTGGTATTCATTCTAACCACTAAGTTCCATATTTTGTTTCAGAACAAACCTAGTGGGCATTTCAACCCACAAATCTTCAGATTTGCTTTAAATTCTTCTGGAAGATTCATACTTTTATAGGTGGGAAAGGAAATTAATAACTTCTGTAAAAGGGTAGAAAAAAAGTATTCATAAAAGGATTTAAGGGCAGGAGCTTTGCAATTAAAAATACCATTTAAACGTTCTACTTAAATCCAACCAAACTGGAGTGTCAGCGCAATTCTATTCGTTAATTTTGACATGATTTACTGAGTGTAATCCCCTTAAGTCAGAAGCTGACCTCAACAGCATTCAAGCTTCCTGTGGGATCAAAAGGAATAATAAGAAACATGTTACTACTGTAAAATAAGCAAGTCTGGTGTTGTGTGCACGTTTGTTCCTATGTTGTCAAGTAGACAAGCATGCAGCAAATACTCAGCAATAACAAAATAAATGTCCAGAGACCTTTTTTCCACCCAACAAGCCGACAACTCAGCAACTTCAAACAGATTTTTTTCCTCTAGGAGCCAATTCACTTGCAGTGTAGGCTGATAAAGCAGTATTAATCTCCTGCTTTAAATCAAGTTTCTGTCACTGGGCTCCATTAATCTCCCCCCTGTTATCAAGTGTCTCCATGGCAGGAAATTATATTTCTAAATTGAATTTTGTTCTGGTTCAATGTAGTAAGAAATATTTTCCAGACTACTAATAGGATGCATAAAGACTGTGACTCTGACAATACTGTTAGATAAATAAAAACTATAAATTAAAACCACCTTTATTCTCGAGCCAGCATAATAGCAAAATAGAAAGCACTGATTACCTGAAAAGAGTAATCAAATAAAAGATTTTAAATGAAAAGTTAAGGTAGCAGATGGTTAACTTTTTAATTTACCTTTTTATAGCAAGTGCCCATAAAGGCAAAAAGAAAAAAAATCAATCCAATGAGTCTCTTTGTGCTAATAAAACATATATTGATTCTTGGTGCATATGCTTACTCTACAAGATGCCTGAACATGGTCCACCACCGGTAATGGGAGCAGATACTGTTTACGAGCACTTCAGTGGAGACAAATTTACAGGAAAGAAATGTCTTTGAGCTGGATTTATTATGAAAGAACAAAAACTTATAACGATAAGCAACAAAGAGATTTCATTTTATGGGCAGAGATCCACCCTCAGTCAACCAGAACAATGCAACCAAATGGCAGTTCGGTGACTAGGAGAGGCCTTCAAAATTATAGTCTCCTTTTTTGTCAGTGAACAATACAGTGATTTCAATAAACTTTAGTTTATTCTCCATTGACATAAATGCTTTGTACTGCCACCTTTAATGCAGGCGTGGGTTCTCTGACAGTAGCAATTTGGGGAAAATCTCTTCAACATGTTATTGAAAGTGTGGTCCCAAGGTGGTCCACTTAAAACTTCCCCTACTTAAAGAAACATTACATGAAAGGAGCTTTTCATCCTGCATCAATGTGAGGAGTTTATAGGACACGTAATTAATTCTACCTGTACCAAGATGCTTGAAGGATAAGCAGGATCTGATAAATGCACACAGGAATGGGGGGAAAGTTTTGCAGAGATCAGGGAGATGGATGGATACCAGCATCTCTTTCCCCTAACCTATGCATCTTGGCCTGAATAGATAAGATATGTGGATCAAATCGCTATTCCCTCTTCAACTTCGCATTCAGAATAGCTCAAACAAAATGATCGTGATAGACTTAAGTCACTGTTACATATACTATCTTGGAATACCTTTAAAATAATACACAAATACGAGTCAAAACTAGAAAGCCAGCCGCAATTAAATAAATTGCCATCAAAAGATAAATAAATACAGCCTGCTCTTTCTTTCTAAGTAAAAGCTAGGGGTAAATAGGAAGAAGGCATCTGAAAAGCATACAACCTCCTCCTTTACCCTTTGACCCGTTATTACCTATATGCATGAGAAAGAAACAGCAGCATCCCAAAGTAGGGGTCATAAGTCACATTCTTTAAAAGCAGCCAACTGGGAATGGGACATTTGAAAAAAACTATGAAGCTTATTTTTTAAATTATTATCCTTATATAACACAATTCTGACAGGAGAGCAGACAATAATATGCTCCTGGGAAGACTGGCAGCAAAAGAGGTGATTATTTTTCTATACGCTGCAATTCGACAATGAATTTTACATAAACACCACCACCATATGTCTAGCCTCTGGACTCACTTTTTGTCAGAAAGGCCAGCCATCTCAGCAAGTAGGATGTATATTTCAAGCATTTACTCCGTGCTTCATTCAATGCCATTTGGTGGGGTTCCACATGGAATTAATTTGTGATCCTGAAAGCCAGTTAAGAAATCCATCTGCCAAAATGTTGCTTCGCATATGAAATGTATTTTCTAGTGGCTAATTTCCAGAAGCATCTCATAGCCACCAATTGATATATAAAAAGTATACTTCAATTGCTATTCATGAAAGGGGGGCGGGGGGGAATCTACATTGCCTAAATGGAGTAAAAAACAGAAGTCACCCAAAAGCTCTTCCATCTTTCAGAAGAGAGATTCTTATACTGCATTTATTACAGTTCTCCAGCATCAGGCATTCTCTTGGACTGAATGTTCAAGATTCTCATTTTTACCATTTAGTCCCATTTTAAGAGAATCTCATTTGTCAAAACATATTTAAACATCCAGTCGTGTTGGTCCAAAAGCTTCTCATTCTAAATGTTTACAGGTAGAAAAGAGAAGCGTTAGGAGCCTACTTCACCTTGCCTCTTCCTTATATCTGAAAAAGTCTGACCAACCACACACCAGGAAATCTGGATGTAGCCAGAGGTTTCATTCCTCTGCCATGAGATAGTTTCTCAGGAAGGAAATCATCAGAAAGGTATCAGGAAACAAAGGACTGTGGCAGTCATCTGGAAAGAGCTCCAAGTACTGTATTTTAGGGAGCAACGTGTTTAATTAGCTCTCTTTTGGAACGGAAAAATAAAATCTCCAAGTCAGCCAAGGAGAAGAAGATCACAAGAAATATTCTATCTTTAGCTCCCCCAAATGGCACCCATTCTAAATTTTTAAAATGTGTCTTTAGTACCTTCCAACTTTAGATTTGAATATAATATATTAAGAGCTCTGCTTTGAGTGATAGTGCTGGATTCTCCCTGAGCAGGTTTCCCAGGCCTGTGGTTGGCAAACTGCGGCTCGCGAGCCACATGCGGCTCTTTGGCCCCTTGAGTGTGGCTCTTCCACAAAATACCACGGCCTGGGCCAGTCTATTTTGAAGAAGTGCCATTAGAAGAAGTTTAAGTTTAAAAAAATTGGATCTCAAAAGAAATTTCAATCGTCGTACTGTTGATATTTGGCTCTGTTGACTAATGAGTTTGCCGACCACTGTCTCAGGCCATTCACCTTGAATGTCAAATTTCCCAGGATGCTTCTTTATGAGAGCCTCACTTCCAAAAGATACCAATCCTTAAAACTTGAGCTGAATAGGAGAATAGATGCTTGATTTTAAAAATATTTCATCAAGTTCTATCTAAGCAGAAGGGACAACTCCCAGGGCTGGCATAAAGTGTCTTTAAAAATCCAACTTTATAAATGACCAGTTAATCAAGCATGAAAGCTTGATTGAGGAGGGAAGAAGGTTCACTGACGTGACTTCTTCACACCCATCTGGTTCCAAACAGCCAATACTTATATGAAAAGGCTGAAGTTAATAACATTTTTCTTGTCTGTGTCAGTCTTAAGATCTAGCAATACCTACAAACTCCTAAAAAAAAATTTTAAACTAAATTCTTCAACATCCACAGAATGCTGAGGACAAAGCAGAATGCAAACAAACTAAAAGAGCAGGGACCCAGACCTTAAGGGGATTTTAAGAGTTTTTAATTCACTGCCGCCATTTAAATTTTTGAAGATTTTCCATAAGTATCCAAATTTCTGGCTTATTTTTAAGTTGGAAGATCTGGCATCACTGAGCCCTCCTTCCATTCTGGCCATATTTGATTGGTACTGAGTAGCTGCTGTTTAATCTCTGAACATCTAAATATGACTGTAGTTAAGTTGGTTAAACTTTTCATTCCAATAGCATTAACAAAATAGAATTCATAAGTGTGAAACTCAGAACAGTTCTCTGAAGTTAAAGTGAATTCCAGAATTGTGATTATTTAAAGTGACAGGATGTTTGCTCTTGTACCTAGCAGGATTACCATGGCAACAACACATCATCAGTAGGACAGAACTAACCTGTCTCATCACAATGTAATTCAAACTCTCATTCCCTATTGGTGGGTGAATAATTCAAAGCTCAGTGGATTCTGCTTCACAATGAAAATGGAAAGATCATAAAGCAACCTCCCTATGAACACCTGGCTGCCACCAGCCAGATATCTCTGGGGTAACTTTTCTGACACCTCCTGCTGAAAACCCAAAAAGTCACAAAGATCTGAGCCCTGTTTTCACTGTCCATATTCATATACTGAAAATGAATATCAAGCAAGCCGTTCTGCGTCATTAGTTTCAAATTCATTGAGGTTTCTGTCCTCCTTAAGCTTTGCTTTAGGACTCCTGCCTTATCATTTGACAGGTATTTCTCCCTAGTCCTGGGCAGCAGTGCCAAAATGCTTGTTGTACCGAAACCGGTTTGGCTCAGTGGATAGAGCCTCGGTCTGCGGACTGAAGGGTCCCAGGTTCGATTCCCGTCAAGGGCATGTACCTTGGCCACGGAGTGTGCAGGAGGCAGCTGGTTGATGTTTCTCTCTCATCCATGTTTCTAGCTCTGTATCCCTCTCCCTTCCTCTGTAAAAAAAAAAATCAATAAAATATGTTATTTTTAAAAATGCTTATTAAAGGAGATATGGGGAAGAAGGCGTGGACTCACAGTACTCCATGTCAAAGAGGGCTGAGGCACCAACTCCTGTCAGGTTCCTCTACTCCACATACATGGCCTTAAACAGCAGCCTCTGGGAAACCTCTGTCAGGACCTCACAGGTCTTAGAGTTGAGCTCCAGAACCTCAGTCCTAAAACTCCACACATACCAACCCATGGAACTTAGGAAAGAGATGGCTGGGATGGAGGAAGAGTGGCCCCAGGTCCAGTCAGACCATCCTCAGGAACTCCACACTCACCAAGTGATTGTACCTACCTGACTTCTTCAGCACCTTCAACTGCACCAGCTTCCCCAGTAGCTTGTGCTGCTGCTCTGAGCCTTTCAGCAGGGACAGGTGATCTCCACCAAATGTACTGAAGAGTGACTCTGCGTGGCTCCATCAGCATCGACCGCCTGGATGGACCACCAGTACCGACCCAACCCTGTGCCCAACTTCATTCCTACCTGGCATGCTGAAGGCGCTAACAGTCACTACCTCTTCTGAAAGCTGCAGTGGTGGTATTCCTCAAAGAAGCCACTCACATTAGCATCTTCAGGCTGGGCTACCCGCTGGCCTGCATCTCCCTGCTACTCTTTGGCACAACCTTGCTGCTGATGGACACGAGCATGCACCTCATGCTGTGGGACTGCTGCATCCTCTACCATTATCACCTTCATCGTCTCCAACAACATGCTCTTGCTCCTGTCCTACATCTTCATGGCGCAAACGCAAGCAACTTCTAGGGTCATCCAGCTTTTCAGCCGCCTGCCACAGTCGAAGGCTACTATGGCGTCAAAGAGATGCTGCTGCAGGTTGAGAAGGTGGCATGTGCTTCCTGTTTCTGCCACCATCTGCGACGTGTGTCTCCCTGGCCATGACTTCCTGCACATCCCGACCCAACTCCAGGCCTTGGCCCTGCAAGCCTCCAGGCGCCTCACCCTCTACAGTGGGGTCAACCTCAAAAGCCTCGGCCACCCCACAAAACAGAGACGTCCCTGACCCAGTGGAGACAGACGGAGCCCGTGGTGCCCTGGCTCCCTGGCTGGACCACACCACATTATCCACTGCGAGGGGACGGAAGTCCAGCCTGAGGACCCCAGGACGCCCTCAGAGAGGGCCTTAGGAACAGCGTGGCATACCGGATGGCATGATGGGCAGCTCCCAGACAGACGATGGTGAGGCCGCAGGGGCAGCGGGAACCGACAAGACAGTTGTCCACGTTGCCGGCCGGAACCAAGAGGCGGACCCGGGGGCCCGGAGGACAAGGGGCTGAGCACATCCTGGCACAGTGCGCGCCGAGCACGTGCAGTTCCGGTGGGCTTGGGCGTCGGGGGCGGGGCCCAGCGGCGCGGAGGATGCCGGACCCTGAGCCCCGCGGGAAGCCGAACAGTGACAGGCCCGGCGGAGGCCTGTGGCCTGGCGGCCAGCGAGCCCGCACCCGGAGCCGCTGAGTGGGCCCTGGGCCCCGCTTAAAGCAGCGGAGGCAGCGAGGAGAGGTCCGGCGCGGCACGAAGCGCGGCTAGAGCCCTCCCTCTCCACCTCCGCCACACTGCGCGCCCAGAGCGGCTCCTGGCCGGCGGCGGCCCGTGTGGCCACCCCCTAACTGTTTGCTGCTTTGCCGTCATTGTCTTCAACCACATGGTCACCGCCTGGGCTGCCTTCCCGGCGCGGTGCTGCCCAGGCTGGCCTTCCTGTGCGCCGTGCTGTCTCCCTGAGGCCCAGCAAAAGCGTTGGGGCGGCCGTCCTCGTCACTGAGCTCGGCAGTCACCAAGGACCGGTTCTGGTCCGGCCTCTTCCCCTGCAGGGGCCAGCCACATGGCGCCGCAGCATCAGAACAGGCCCTGCTCCCACCGGGGCACTTGGCCAAGTACATCTATGCCGCCCTGTAGGCCTACCAGGTCCCCTTCCCCTACCCCCCCCAACACCGCCCCACACTCACACACACACACCACACACATACACACACACCACACACACACCACACACACCACACACCACACACACACCACACACACACCACACACACACACACCACACACACATACACACCACACACACACACACCACACACACACACACCACACACACACCCCTCACACACATACACACCACACACACACCACACACCACACACACACCACACACATACACCACACACACACACACCACACACACACACACCACACACACACAATCCTCAGCAATTCCTCACCAGGAGGGGAGCCCCTCACTCCCTTGCCCATGTGTACAGCAGTTTTCCAATTTAAAAAGTTTTTATCTCTACAAGCTGACAAAGAAATAAAAATTTAGTTTGAGACAGGCAGGCTCATGTCCATCTCTCAACCTCCTGGAGCACTTCCTTTCCAAGAGAAAGAGCCCACACAGCCAGTGCTGGCTTATCGCCTTCTGTGGGCGTATCTTTCCTGTTTCAGACTTAAGGCGTGCTCCTTTGTTCTGCTAAAGTGCGTGTAAGTGGCTTTCTGGTGCACCCCCAGCTTTCTGTATTTCAGACGCTACAGGGGAGGGGTCCAGGTCACCAGAGGGAAGTGTGCAGGCCAATTGCCCTCTCAGTTGCCTGGGGCACCCACCGGCCATGAGTGACTATCAGAGCTGACCTTGCTCTGCTAATTCTCTATGGGAGTGAAAGCATTGCTCCATCCAATGCTGTGTTTTCCTTGGTGACTCGGATGTGAAGATGCAGTGGGCAGGAGTGTTTGGACTTCTATTCCTGAGGGATGGCATTGTGATGATCTTTGCTGTCCTCCATGTATTTGGAATCTTCCCCTGGCATTGATTACTCAGTGTTCTGCTGGACAGACTACTAATACATATCTGGGTCTCATTTGGGTGATGAAAATGGTCTAAACTTAGATCATCATGATAATTGTACAACGTAACAAATATACTAATAGATGGACATGGTAACAATGCTTTTTGAGAAGACATTCACTATGAATTCATTAAAATTAAAACTGCATAGCTAAAGCCAGTTTGGCTCAGTGGTAGAGCATGGGTCTGCAGACCAAAAGGTCCCAGGTTCGATTCCGGTCAGGGGCATGTACGTTGGTTGCGGGCACATCCCTGGTGGGGGGGGTGCAGGAGGTGGCTGGTCGATGTTTCTCTCTCACCGATGTTTCTGGCTCTCTATCTCTCTCCCTTCCTCTCTGTAAAAAATCAATAAAAATATATTTTTTTTAAAAAAACAACTATAACCAGTGCCTTCTGTAGCTTATGTCCATGTAAGGCTTATACTCTCAGTAGGCTGATATTCTTAAGGAAGAAGAGAGGAGTCCATGAAGGCAGGTTTCTCATTTCCTCCACTTTAAACAACCCAGTCAACTTCCAGGTTCAGAGACCTAGGAGCCTAAATATAAAAGGAAACTATAATGAAAGGGAGGGTATGTATGATACTTTCCTCTTACTCAAACTAGTTACAATACTCTATTTGCTGATCCACCAGAGATAGGTTGCATGTCAGCTTAATGTCACCTCAACCTTGATTTTTTTTAATTGATTTTTTACAGAGAGGAAGAGAGAGGGATAGAGAGTTAGAAACATCAATGAGAGAGAATCATCGGTCAGCTGCCTCCTGCACACCCCCTACTTGCAGGGGATGTGCCTGCAACCAAGGCACATGCCCTTGGCCGGAATTGAACCTGGGACCTTTTAGTCCGGAGGCCGACACTCTATCCACTGAGCCAAACCAGTTTCGGCTCAACCTCGATTTTACCTGCAGCTCATACAGGCTGGGAATGTAATTTCATGCATGAGGCTTAAATTTCACTTAAGTCAGAGATTCTCTCCTCTCCCCTCCCACCCTTTTTTTTTCTTTTAATTATTTCAACTTTTAGCATACTTATATTTCAGTACCCTCGATGCTATTGTTTCTTCTATTAAATTCCTGGGCCTATTCTGAAATGGGGAAGGGATACCTACATTCCAAAACACTTGCCATTGTCCAGCTCAACTCAAATCCTATGTACTCCAGTTCCAATGGTGGTCAGTGTTGTATGAATATGGAACTAAGTGGGACTTCAAACATTGTTTAGTGATCTAGCAGTGCACTGGGCACAGATAAAGTTGCTTTTAAAAGCAATGTATTCCGCCCTGACTGGTTTGGCACAGTGGATAGAGTATTGGCCTGTGGACTCAAGGTTCCCAGGTTCTATTCTGATCAGGGGCATGTACCTTGGTTGCGGGCACATACCCATTGGGGAGTGTGCAGGAGTCAGCTGATTGATGTTTCTTTCTCATCAATGTTTCTAACTCTCCCTCTCCCTTCCTCTCTGTAAAAAAATCAATAAAATATATTTTTAGAAATTAAATAAAAAATAAAAGCAATGTATTCTTCCCTTCCTCACATGTGCCTGCAGTCACTTTTGTTTGGCATCTACACTCCTTCACGTTATTACAAAACCATACCCCAGAGTATAGCTAACTCAGTTTTCCTTTCACTACATTCGATGTAATTTTCACATCAAGGTGTTTCTATAGACTGGACAGAGTTAGAGTTCAGCTTCTTCTAGCCAAAGTGTTTAAATTTGACTAGACAGCAGCAATTGCTTTTTAATCTAAGCAAACCGATCTGTCAAAGGCAATCAACTCAGGGAAGTCACTCCAGGAGGATCCTAATAATCCCAATGAATCACACTGCCCTATATGAAACTCAGCCACTGAACCTTGACACAGTGTGTCACAAGTACTTAGAGGAATAAGTACATTCAGCTGAACCCTGTGCCAACCCACACACTCCAGCCTCTCATGCATGATCACTGCATTTGGTCTGGTGGGGGAAGCACACTGTTGTGTGTGGTGATGTCAAATCATGTTTAATGATGTTACATCAATGGGGCTTCATGTTACATAACTCACCGTCCTTATAAGGATTTATCAACCATGTGCTTGATTCCTCCAAATGTAAAAGTTCCTTGTTGTTTTTAATCACCTCCTATCTGTTGTTGTTGTTGTTAATCCTAACCTGAGGATATTTTTTTCCATTGCTTTTTAGAGAGAGTGGAAAGGAGGGAGTGGAAGAGTGAGAGAAACATCGATGTAAGAGAGACATATCTACTGGGGGCCTGCACGGTTTGAGAGAGCCTGGGAATGAACTGCAACCCAGGTGTGTTCCCTTGACTGGAAATCAACCCACCACCCTTCCGTGGATGGACTCTGGCTCTACCACTGAGCACCACCGGCCAGGGTTCACCTGCTACCTTTTAAACAACGGTTCCCAAATTCTTAATAATGCCCATACCAATGTGGGGCTTTATAGTTAGCAAGATCTTTAAATACTTTATGTTGTTTAATTATCACAACAACACTGAGAGGTCAATAGAGATGGAAGCATCATTCACATCATTAACAGCTTGCTGAAGTGAGACTCAAACCTAGATTTGATGGTTTTAGATTTTTAAGGTCTTCCAATGCTGTAAGTCTCATTATCGAAGCTTGTTATTGCTCTAGTGTCGGGATTACAAGGGTTGGTGCAGTAGGGTGGGACAGCAGTGTCAAAAGTCCTGCCCCTGAGTTGAGCAGCACTGTCAGAGGAGCCCCACCCCACCCCACCTCCACTGAACCCTATCACACTTTAGATAAGGAAGCAGAGCAGATGGAGGATGTGGGGGAGGCCAGCAATAATGAGCAGAATATGGTGGACAGCAAAGCTGAAAATTCTTCCTAAGTGATGGAACAGGTGTTCTTTGAGAAAGACTTCCTCTTATTAACAGTTGTGGGGGAGCTTTAAGGTAATAATAATATAGATCAGTCAAGGGCAATAGAAAGCGTAGGTTGGCTAGAAGTTAAGTTTGAAAGAATAATAACAGCAATAATAATAGCTAATGTGTATTAAGCACTTAATATTTTCCACCATTCTAAGTGCTTTATGTATATTCATTTATTAAATTTCCATTACAACCCTATAAAACAGGTACTGTTTTCCTGATGAGAGAACTGAGTCAACAGGAGGTTCATAAACTTACTTGGGTCCACACAGCTAGTAAATGTTAGAACCAAAATTCCAACCTAGGTAAACTGATTCTCCAACATGAGCTCTGAGGATTGTGTAACAATAATGATAAATTTGGAGACTTCCAGAATTGTTAGAAATTTTTCTGACTTAAAAGCAGTAACGAATATTTCCATTTCAAGCAGTATTATAGCATTGATAGTTTGACTAATCCTTCCCATTGAAAATACCCAAAATTGCTCTATAAAATTAAGTGGGGGGAAGGGATTTCTTTAAACATGTTAATAAGCTGCAAAATCAGGAGGAAAAAAAAAACTGATGTACCTAAAATTACATAAAAATTACCCAGACAGCCCTGGCCGGTGTGGCTCAGTTGGTCGGAGCATAGTCTTATGCACCAAAAGGTGGCAGGTTTGATTCCCTGTTTGGGAGTTCAATACCCCATCAGGTCACAAGTGGAAATGGAAGGCAACTGACCAATGTTTCTCTCCCTCCCTCCCTCCTTCTCTCCCTACCTTCTTCCTTCCCTCTCCCCCTCTCTCCTATCATCTCTCTGAAACCAATTTTTTTAAATTTCTTTAAGAGAGGTGAGCTGAACCCTGAAGTCAAGTTTTACTCTGATACTCACTGATCTTTGATTACCTAGATCTTTGATTTTCACAGGGTCACCAGGTGAAAGTCTAATTGGAGACCACATGATTCACAGGCTCACTTTGTACATTAAAAATAATAAGAACAAACTATTTTCTCAATCCTTAGTGGTAGTAGATGAGAGGGGAAAAATCTCTCCTAAGAATTCAAAACCACAAAGCAGACATTCTTTTGAGTTTCTAGTATAAATTTACAGTACTAGAGTGGTAACAAACTTTAGGTTAAGAGTATGATACATGATCCTGGATTGGTAGTACATTTAGATACCTGGCAGAATCAGAAGCAACCCTACCCCAAAGGGGTTAAAACCTTAAAATCAATTATCAAAGAATACCCACAAATAAACTACCAAATGATAAAAGCTCAGAGAAAAATATCACAAAATACACAAACAAATCACTATTTGTGCTTGAGTGTAGAGTGTAGGGCCAGTAAAAACTACAGTCATAAGAATCAGGCCCCAAAATACACCGAATAGTGCAATTACGCAATTAAGAGTGACCAGTATAATCTGGTAGTGTTTTCTTCAGTTGTATCTCTTATTTCATGCTCTCTCAGGGCCTGGGCTTCTCTGATGTCAGTCATGATGTCTTCAGAAACTAACTAGGCACTCAAGCATGCATATCCTGAAGTACAGGGAAGTTGCCATTCCTGGGGCAAGCTTTGATCGATGGTGTGAAGGATAAATGCTCTCGTCTTTCACTCTTTTGGTGAACAATTGCCAGCTCTTCTAAAGTTCCTGGTGGACTTGAGTCCAGGTTGTCCACAGTGGATTAATTCATAGGACTCCCTTTTATTGGCTTTCTCTTTCCTTATTTCACTTTTTACTCCTGACAACAGCTAATAGTAGAAACACTGGAATTCAAATCCATGTAGTCTAACTCTAAGTCTGTATTCCAACCATGATGCTCTACTGCCTTCTTTTGTGTTAAACCACTGCAGTCTAAGGACGGCGGCTTGGTCACAGCAACAGAAGTTGACTAAGATATATGCGACAGATAAACTCAACAAGAGTTGGAGATGGTCTGGATGTAGAACATGAGAGAAAGAGAAGAATAAAGAATGACTTATTGGTTTGGATCTTAGAACATGAAGGTGGGTGGTGGTCTACATTTACTGACACAGGAAATTGGGATATGGTGACAGATGGCAGAGAGACAATGAGGAAACAAGACAAATTTAAGAGTTGAGATTGCTAATAATCATCCAAGTGAAGATGTCAAGCAGGCCATTGCATGTAGAATTTTGGAATTTGAATAAGAAATCCATTTTGCTTTTGTCCTCTATTCATAGATATACCACATGAGAACACTGTACAGACACCACCGTAAGCACTCCTACCTACTCCTATTATAAGCTTTTCAAAAAGAACCAGATATTGCCTCTCTTCTGAGAGAAATGGAGAGCCTCCCTCAAATATGGTTGGTATATGAACAGTCTCCAAATAGAAATCCCCAAATCAGAATTCTCAAGGAATGACCAGAACCTAGAATTAAGCAAATAATTCACTCATTAAAATTTTGAAAACTCAATAACACACATGAGCCTTATTTAACAGTAAGCTTATCATTTTTAACCTTTCCAGTTATTTGTTCAATCAACAGGTTGATCAATTTATTAGTCTTGAAATACAGAGGGCAATTTAATGATTCAATTAGGTCAAATATTGGAAGCAGTTTTGAACACTGTTTCTATTAAAACTTTCTTTTCCCCACACTAATACATTTCTGTAGCTGGCTTTTATATTTAATCATATGCTATGCTGCACAATTTCAAAAGCTGTTTCAAATATGCCTTCCATCTGCCCAACTGAATTTTATTTCCTTTGAGGGTAGTGTGTGGGTCACAATCTCTAAACCAGTGTTGAATACATACAAGGCATTTAAGGGAATTTGTTGACTTGATTTGAAGTTTTCTCCACTAAATGTATATTCAACACCACACAGGAATACTTCCCCTCCACTGCATTCAATGAGACTCCATTCACACACAAGTATACAGCACTAGTCATTATATTGCTTATGGTTTTAGTGGTTTTGCAACATTAGATGCACAACATATTTCCAAGCAAGCACCAAGTATGCTTAAAATTTAACATTTTATAAAGATAATAAAAGTTAATGACTGTCCATGATCTATGATCTGACAATATATCTGTTCTTTTTCATTTTGTGATAGTAAAATGCCCACCCTAGCTTATTGTTGCACAGTGGGAAAGAAGAAATATAGTCCTATTAATCACTCTTAACTATTAGCTTATTAAGTTATAGTTTCCCAAAAGGCTTACCATACATAACTGTTAATAGGCTGCAGGTGTTTTCCTAAAAGAGTTTTTTATAATGCAGTTATGCCATAAAGAGACAGCATGAAATAAAGAAAACCTTCGTGGACTAAGAATCAGACAATCTATGTTCTAAATTCTAGTTTGGTTAAGGAGCCCTGAATCCTTAAACCATATACCACCTCACTGGACTCCAATTTTCTGACCTGTGAGATGAAATGACTGATTATAATAAACAAATTTATGCCAAATTGCATTAGAGCAATAAGCAGGTAATCATAAACTAGGGCCTAAGAATTTCACAAAGGACATTTTAACAGAAATTTTTCCACATTAAAATAGCTTCAGACAAAATGTAAAATTGGTATTTCTGTTACTATTGTTAACCTTAAAAATAAAATTTTGTTGACTAACAACTGTGGAAGTGCACAAGAACAGAGAAGCGTGTTTCACATTAAAAAAAAAAATGACTGATTTATATTGATACACCTAAATTGTGGTAAAAGTAAGAAAAAATGTAATACTAGCTAGATACCTACCCATTCAGAGACAGCTGTTATATATACATTGTCCAAAATCTAAAAGGTTGCACTCCAAAGCTTATAAATCCACTTTTGGGAAACTATAAATGGAATCTAGGGGTTTCTAGTTTAACTGATAAGAGCATAAATGACTCTAAATGTAGCTCAACTATATCTATACATATAAAAGCCTAAGTGACCATTATGACAGAGTGATAAGAACAACCAGTCACTATGACATGCACTGACCACCAGAGGGCAAACGCTCAATGCAGGAGCTACCCCCTGGTGGTCAGTACACTCCTACAGCCAACCTCCTATGGTACCTCCCCCAGCTAAGGCTCCAGGCACCGGAGAATCTGGGTCTGGGAAGCCTGTAGAAGAAGAGCAACCCTGATGCTGATTGAGACAGACAGAGTAGCAGCTCAGAGGGGGCAGAAGGGGCAAGGCAGCAGCCTAACTGCAAAGTCATAAAATAAGCACCACTGTCATCTTACCTCTGCCATTGCACTGCGCCACTTACCCTTCTTACCCCCCCCCCCCCCCCCCAGCCACTTCTAGCTTGGCCTGCACCTTTCCAGGCTCCCAACAGCAGATTGGCTAGCACCCCACCATTGGCTGAAGTCAGCTACCAATCATGCTTGGGGGCAGAGCCCTGAGAAAATGTGCAGCTGAGGTAGGATAAACAATCTGTCTATCTGTCAGTAGCTCTACCCCAGGGAGACTGAGGCAGCCCCAGCACAGGCAGCAAAGTAAAGCTGTATTTCCACCACAGAGCATAGCTGGTGCCAGGCTGTTTTGGGGCGCACTGCCTGTAGTCTTTGCTTGCCACTACCTCAGCACATCTACATAACTAGACTGGGGCCTACTGGCCAACTTCCTGCATTTTCCCCAACCCCTGTGTATGAATTCATGCAGTGGGCCTCTGGTGATGTAATAACAAAGCTCTGAGCTCTGGGTTCTGAGAATGAGGCTATGTCATATAAAAGGTTAATTTTCTCCCCTGTTCTTGGGATAAAGACTGAAAGTAAGCAATTATCTAATTACCTGTCTACCACACTTTTTAACTATTTTTTACACTCTGATAGGACACACATCCCTAACTGTGCTGCTGAAACGAGCCTACCTGGTCCCATCTACCAAAAAGAGTTCTGTGTTCCAACAGCCCTTCCTTGAGTCTTCCTCCAACAGTAATTCCACAACCATAGAGCAACTGATGAACAATTCAACAAATAACCCAGAAAACGTTACCACTTCCAGACTATCACTAGTGTTAAGAGACGACTCATTACTTATAATTGCAAACATATTAGAAATATGTGTTAATTTTAGAAAGATGGCCAAGTAAATTATAATGTATACATACAACAGAATAGACTATGCCACGGTTTAAAAAACATCCTATATAATAAAGAGGTAATATGCAAATTGACCATCACACCTTCACACAAGGTGGCCACTCCCATGTGGTTACAAGATGGCTGCCACAAGATGGCCAGCAGAGGAGGGTAGTTGGGGGCGACCAGACAAGAAGGGAAGCAGACGTTGATTGGGCTGGCAAGGGAGTAGTTAGGGACAATCAGGCAGGCAGGCAGGCGAGCAGTTGGGAGCTAGCAGTCCTGGATTGTGAGAGGGATGTCTGACTGACAACAGGGATCTGGCCTAAACTGGCAGTCAGACATTCCCTGAGGGGTCCCAGATTGGAGAGGGTGCAGGCTGGGCTGAGGAGCATCCCCTCCAATGCACAAATTTCATGCACCAGGTCTCTAGTTTACAAATGAGCTAAAATGATGGGAAATATTTAAAAGATGTTGAATAAATAAGGGAAATACCAAATGCTGTTCTTTATGAACTTTATGGGGAAAAAGTGCATTGAGAAAGACTAGAAGGAAAGACAATGGCTAGGGAGTAGAATTATAACTTATTGCTTTTTTCTAGTTAGTACACAAATCCATGAGTACCATATTTTTTGCTTATTAAAAAGTAATTTTGGTATGGGGGAGTGGAATTGGAGATTGGAGTGCAAATTCAAATAAATTTCTAATTCATAGAATTTGAGGAGCCATAAACAGTGCTAATTATCACACCATGTGGAAATAGAGCTTCGTGGGCAAGGGAGCATTCCTTTTTTCAGTTAGCAAAAGAGATTGATTAAGGACCTGATTTTAAATTAACCACCCTACAATAAGTTCTGAGATTATAAAAATATTGTTTATCACCATTTTATAGATTCAATAATAGCTATTACTGATACTTGTTTCCCTTGATTAAAGACACTGGGTGTTTATATATATGATACACAAAATAACACAGGCTTATGATTTAAACAGAAATGGTTATGTAGTGAAAAATAGTTATCGCACTTTATGTTTTCCCAGATTTAGCAACAGTCTCCTGCTCCCATTTTTTCTTGAATATAACCTTATGTACTTTGTATTTACACACTATCCACTCTTCTGTACACCTTATTTCACTTAACATACTTTAGAAATATTGACAAGTCAGTATGTATAGCTCCATATCATTTTTTATATTAATATTCTATTGCATGGATATAACAATTTATAGGCAACCCCTTCCTGATAAACATTTAAATTATTTCAGTTTTCTCTGACCAACAAGGTTTCAGTAATATTCTTGTACAAATATCTTTATGTACATGAACAAGTATGTTGTAAAATAAATTCTTAGAAGAATTGTTGAGCCAAAGAGTGTTTAAAAATATCATTTTTAAAATATGATATTACCAAATTGCCTTCCAAAGTATTTGTACCAATTAACACTCCAGGGGAACATTTCTGGTCAACATAGATTTTTTAAAAATATATTTTTATTGAATTCAGAGAGTAAAGGAGAGGGAGAGAGAATCATTGATCCGCTGACTCCTGCATGCCACCCAATGCGGATTGAGCCCACAACCTGGGAATGTGCCCTGGACCAGAATTGAACCTGGAACCCTTCAATCCAGAGGGCAACACTCTATCCATAAGCCAAACCGCTAGGGCTGGTCAACATAGATATTTAAAAGCCAACTCCAATGTTGTCAATGGCCAGAAAAGTAACATATGTTAGTGAAGCAAGCTGGGGTGAGAAAACAGAAAACTGGAGAGCAAATTTCGTCACTGAAAGAAGTAGCTTCCACTCAAGCCCAGTCTCCTAGCAATGCCTTCCAGGAGTCTGTGCTCAATGCTTTAGATTTGTCTGATTTCTCAAAAGCCAAACCCTGGACTTCTGCATGAACTCTCCAAATTTTTTAAAATGTTGATAACTCATTAAAATTTTAGATGTGGCATGACTAATAAAACACGTGAGTGAGAATGCTGGTACACAATTTTGGAAGCTTCCCCCGTAAAATCTGAAACCAGCCCATACAAGCAGAGGGCAAGAAAAGAGAAAAAAGAGATAGATCACTGATTGGTAGGTGGCAGTTTTAACAAGCACCTATTAGTTCTGAGGCTTGTCTTGGACAGCTGCAAGATGAGTAGATCTTTATTATTATTTTATTATTTTGAGAGAATCAATTTCTTGTTCCACTTATTTACCCATTCATGGTTGCTTCTTACATGTGCCCTGACCAGGGATCAAACCCACAACCTTGGTGTATTGGGATGACACTCTAACCAATTGAGCTACCTGGCCAGGCCAAGACAAGTAGATCCTTGCACCAACCTGTCAAATTCTAAGTTTAAATAGAGGCATTAACTGGGCTCAGTCACATATACTTTACAGATGGTCTCAACACGTTGCTCTCTCAAGGCTATGTCCTTGAAAATGACTCCCCTGTGGGAATGGTGAGTAGAGCATCCATTCCAAGGACAGGGGAAGGGGTGAGGATTGCCCAGGTCCAGTTCTAAGGTCAATTGGTGGTTAAGTCATCTCTATTACTTCCTCAAACAGGGAATCATCGATTGGCCCTTCAACTTGTAACCTACACTTTAAAATTTTTCACCCCCACATGGAATAGGCTGATTTCAACATACTGTTTTAAAGCTGGATTTCCTTAAATTAGATTAGATTTTGTTTTTCTGATGAATTAGAAGATGGATTTTATTAACTACATGGTCACTATCCACTCAGACTATTTGACTGACTAAACTTTTACCTGAAAATTTTCATTGTTGCTTCCTATAATATGCTCCCTTGACTAACATTTGTTTTACTTTAGAATTCTGTGTTTCTGTTTTCCTCCTTATATGGAACTACCACATATTCTAAGATTTAAGAAGTCATTTTCCTGTTATGTAATCTTCTTTTACCCAAAGGGAAAGAAATTTCCAATCATTTTTCTATGCGACCTTCCAGTCAACATATCCATCTACCCCCAGAAGAAATTGTGGAATAAATTTAAAAGACTTGCTGCCTCCAGTTTAAATAATATTTTTAATCCATGTAAAATATGTTCATATTAACTACATTCTTATAGTTTAAAAATAAAGACAATGTGAAAGAATAAACCCTAAATTTTCTAGGTTTACATAAAAATATTCATATTCATGGATAAAATACCATGACATTTTTAATGTTTTATTATCTCTTGTACATAAATACTTGCAAAAGGACCAACCCAACAAAGCCAATGGATTGCATAATTATAAACAGAAATTTAGAGACAGACTCATGGATAGAGATCAGGTTGACATCTGGAAGGGGTTGTTGGCTGGGGGATTGTGGAGGAATTGAGAAAAAAAACAACAACTCACTGACAGGGACAGTAGTACGGTTGTCTAGATTGCAGGGGAAGTGGAGGAGGATATAAAGGGGTATAAATGGTGACGGATGCAGACTTGATTTGGAGTGGTGAACACACAATACAGTGTACAGAGAGTGTGTTGTAGAACTGTGCACCTGAAACCTGTGTAATTTTGTTAACCAGTGTCATCCCAATAAATTCAATTAAAAAAACAAATGATGTTTGTAGCATAAAACAAAAAATATATAGAAATTAATGTTTGTAAACATGAAAACTTAGCAATGTAATATTAAACTCAGTTACTTATTTGAAAAGACAGAAGTCAATGACCATTTTTACAATTAAATTTTGAAAACCACAATTTAAAAATTATTAGCTTCATTTATTATAAATAAAACATAATTTTAGAGCTAATAAATTTTAAATAATTCCTAATTTTTAATGTCATCTGTTGAGATTTTTTAATATAAGAAAACACAATAACAAAAAAGGACCAAAAAACACATATCAGAGAAACTTTATGAATTAGCAAAATTTTCAATGTATATGTCTGTATACATATTTACACAATAAATATTTGTCTGTATTGACATATACATTGTCAATATTTGTCAGTAACAAATGTACCGGCTGCTCATGAGAAAATATGACAGGTATGCATATCCATGGATATGCTATGGGATAGTCTACTTTTGATTTCCAGATGCAAGGTCCTAAGCATTACAAATTTCTCCATTAGCACTTCTAACTATATGCATGTTCCTACTTCCCCCTAAAAAGTATGCTGTAACTACTCAAGTGTGTCTTTTCAAAATAACTGATTAGATCACCCTAAAATTTAAAAACTAACACTCTACATTAGGCATATTCACTGGAACTCAACATTTTAATCATAAAAAGCAAATTTAAGAAAAACATATTTAAATTGTAATCTGCACATCAGATTACTTAAGTGTGTCATCAGAACTCACTGATAAAATAAAATAAAATAAAATATATTTTAGGTTTACCTAAAATATAAATTAAGGCATAAGAGAAACTATGACACCATAATATATATGGAAAACTGACCATTGAAAAATGCAAATAATTCATAAATATAGTATAAGCTTTAATATATAAATTAGATATCATTTCATCAGCTGTTTGTTAGTCACATCAGTCTAAACTTTACATTACATAGCAAAATATTAAAAAGCTAGAAAACATCATTGCAATATAGATTCAATATGGGAAAATACATATTTGTGGTTTTATACACAATTTCAATTTATCCATTCTATACAATAGTTTTTCAAAATATAAATGGCACTTTACATGCGATAGGACATACCAGTTTGGAGGTCCTACTATATTTTAATATATAGAAAAGTAAAGAGAAAACATCCTTTAATCAAGACAGTTTCATAGCAGAGGTGGAATGTAGAACAAGATTTTGCCTTAACACAATCTTGAATGAGATTAAAGAAATATAAGGACAGTTTCTACTACTTTCAATTAGCATTCTTTAAAATGAAGGCTACTGTGATTTTCGATTTTCTAAGTGTATCACAAACTGAGAAAACATAAAAGGGAAAGGGGGCAGGAGAGAAAACCTGATCCTTGATGAATTTTAAACAGCCCTGCCTGTGAGCTGCCTTGAGGCTGCTTTTCTGTTGACATTTCCTAAATTACTTCTGCCATCGGACTGTGCATCAGCGGTCAGATGAGCTTTCCGGACTATGCCATCGTGTAGCCATAGCTGCCACAGTGCAGTGCCACAAGAAGTCTGTCCTTGAGTGTTTCTTTACTTGGGTATTCAGGTAACTTGAGCATGTTGATGCTTTAAAAGTAAAATATACCACCATTAAATAGAAAAACTGGAAAATTTCTGATTGTTTTGTCTAGCAATGAAAACTATGAAAATTAACATAAAACCACCCTCTCAAATTTGCATTCAAATTGGAAAACCCTGAAGTAATATTTTAAAAATAAAACAAAAGCAAAAAAGCCCCTGCTGCATTATAGTTTTCTTTAGCCTGCAAATGTAGTGGAAGAAAATAAGTTCCTTTCAGCCAAAAATAAGCAAGAACAATATCATTTGAAATGATGGTGTAATTTAGTGACACTATGACAATTTAACTTTAATGCTGGTTGAACAATATTCAATTAAGTTATAGATAGTTCCTCAAACATATTCCTTACCAAATAAGGGGACAGCAAGGAACTATGCAGCTATTTATTTGTCAGTGATTCCAAAATGCTGACAGAGATTCTTTCTCTTCTTGTAGAAATGGCAGTAATTAGACTTTTGATGACTCAAAATTAATCAAAACTTCAAAATGCATTTAAATAAAAAAAAATGTAACATACCATGTGCTTGAAGTTGGTAGAAGATTTGGAGTATATGGCACAGCAGCGATTGTAAAGTTTTGCAATCCACTTCCACCCATGATATTAGCAAATCCACCATGTGGGACCCTGGAACTAACAGTTCATATCTTAATATGTTGCAATCATTAAAAAAAATATATTTGTTTTAGATATATTTCCTAAGCTAGAGTAAGAATGTATTCAACTCTAGGTCACTGGCAAAATAATCCTTTTGTATCTGCAGCACCCCAACTTATTACTAAAAGTCACCATGTGACCAGTTATCCAGTTTCCATAGAGACACCCTCCACATTTCTATAAGCTGTACTATGCTTTCAATTAGCCACAGCACATAGCTCTCCTATTCATTTAGCATACTCTCAGGTGCAGAAGTAGGACATATTGGGGTTCACCTACAATTATAACAAACATTAATCATGCTCTGTTAACCATGATGGTTCTGTTCTGATTAGAGAAAGCACATTCTAACCTGGCTGAGAGTTGTACACCTTGGGACATGGGAGCGAACATTGGAATGCAGTCTATCCTCCTAGTGAGAACTGCCTATCATTAGGGAAAGATTTACAACCTCATGGCACCTAGTCCTAGAGACACTTGCTCTTTACATACCTCGGCCCCTATTACCTGTCATCTGGTCCTGGGCCACCTCGTAACTCCCCAGAGCTCACGTGACTTGTAACCTGTAATGATTATCCCATGCCCACTTCCCTATATCTGTAGCTATTTCCCCACATAATCTCATCCTTCTACCCAATATAAGCAGTTGGCTTATGGTGGGGTACAGAGCAGATATTTGTGGATGACCGGCTGCTCTGCCATACTGCCAGCATTATTGAAATGAACACTCATATGTGATTCACCCTGTCTCTGCTTAATTGGTTGAAGTAGTAACAGGCAGCCCGGACCCCTTGGTTGTCCAATTACAATACTGCATGTACAATTATTTTATTTCATATGTCTCTCTATTAAACTGGGACTGATTTGAGGGCCCAAGTGTGTTATATTTGTATTTGTGTTTGTATCTCTGGGATTAGCAAAATGATTGGTATCTAGTAGACATTCACTAAGTATCTGCTGAATAAATAAAGGTTTGCTTGATTGAAGCAACAGAGCATCTTACATATAATCCAAATAATTTCCCGTTTGAAAAGAATTTAGGGTCAAAAGAATTTTGTTTTTCACAGTGGAAAGACTATAAAATTCTTCAGATTTCTCTTCCCAGAGATTCACAATATCAAATGTTGTTGTTTTTTAATGTCACCTAACATAGTCAAACCACAGGAAAGCTAATATAATATGTACTAGTATAAACACCACCAGAAAATTTAATCTTGGGTACATGGCTGTAGAGGATGTAATTACAACTTCTCAAATTCTATTGTTTATATTTGAAAGAAAATTAGTATTTCAAATTAGCATACACACACACATATTAGTATATATACACACACAAACACACATACACATATCATGATTAAACAAACTGATCTTGGAATAAACTTTGTTGTTTTTAAAATGAGATGTTCTAGTGCTTTTTGGATAAATTAGAATAATGGTAAGCATTTAACATATAGGTGTCAATGCATACTCAAAGACAGTAGACTAATATTAAAGATGTTTTCTAACATGATTCATAGTACAAACCATAATTCAGTTCAGTTAAAAAAAACTGTTGAAATTTGAATAACCAAAACATCTTGAAAAAGAAGAACAAAGTCAGAGGGCTCACACTTCCTGATTTCAAAACTAAAACTACAAAGCTACAATAATCAAAACAGTGTGGAACTGGCATAAAGACGGACAATATAAACCAATGAAATAGAGTAGAGAACCCCAAAATAAACCTACACATATATGGCCAAATTATTTTCAAAAAGTGTGTTAAGTACATTAAGTGGGAAAAGTCAGTCTTTTCAATAAATTGCTGAAAAAGAACCAAGATGGCGGCATAAGTAAACACCTGTACTTGCTACCTCCCAAAACCACATCAAAATTACAACTAAAATACATAACTATCATCCAGAACTGTGGAAAGCTGGCTGAGTGGAAGTACTACAACTAAAGGTAAAGAGGTAAAGAAGAAAGGGCGTTGAGACTGGTAGGAGGTGTGGAGGTGCAGAATGGGCTGGCACCCAGGTGTGCCACTTTTTTAATCGGGAGAGACAAGAAAAAGCTAAAGGAGTTCATCACCACCAAACCAGTATTATATGAAATGCTGAAGAGTATTCTGTTAAGAAGAGAAAGAAGAAGAAAAAGGTAAAGATAAAAAATTATGAACAAAATGACAACAAATACTTATCTATCAACAAGTGAATCTAAAAATCAAATGAATAAAAAATCTGATGAACAGAATAAACTGGTGAATGTAATAGAATCAGGGGCATGAAAATGGAGTGGACTGACAAATCTCTGGGGGAGGTGGGTTGTGGGGTGTGCGGGAAGAGACTGGACAAAGATATAATATGCATGTATGCGGTACCTATGGATGCGGACAGTGGAGTGGCAAGGGCCTGGGCTGGGGTGGGAACTGGGTGCGGGGAAGCTATGGGGGGGAAAATAGGGATATCTGTAATAATCTGAACAATAAAGAATTTAAAAATAAATAAATGAACTGCGCTGAGAAAACTGGATATACCAGGAAAAAAATGAAGTTGGACCATTACTTAACACCACTTACAAAAGTTAACTCAAAATGAATCAACGACCTAAACTTCAGAGTTAAAACTACAAAGTATATAAGAAAATATATGGGAAAAGCGTCATAACACTGAATTTGCAAATGACTACTTGGATGTGATACCAAAAGCACAGGCAACAAAAGACAAGTAGATAAATTGGACTTCATCAAAGTTAAAAACTTATATGCCAAAGATACCAGGAATAGAATAAAATGGTAACACAAAATGGGTGAAAATATTTTCAGATCATAAGTCATAAGGAATTGACATTCAAAAAATATACAAAACTACAACTCAACAATAGCAATAAAAAACAATTAAAAATAGGGAAAGGACTTGAATAGACATTTCTCCAAAGAAGATACATAAATGGCCTATATACAGATGAAAAAGATGCTTTCTCAAATCATTTGTCATTAGGGAAATGAAATCAAAACCACAATGATGTATCTTCTTCATACACATTAGGATGACTACTAATAAAACAAAAACCACCAACCCCTACTTCAAAAAACAAACAAACAAACAAAAAAGACCAAGTATTAGAAAGGAGATGCAGAAATTAAAACCCTTATGCATTGTTGGTAGGAATGTAAAAAGGTACAGCCACTATGGAAAACAGCCTGGCGGTTCTAAAAAAATGAAACAGAATTACAGTATATATCCAAAAGAACTGAAAGCAGAGAATCAATGAGATATTTGAACACCCATGTTCACAGCAGCATCGCTCAAAAGAGCAAAAACATGGATGCAACCCAAGTGACCATCCATGGGTGAAAAAATAAGCAAAACGTGGTATATATACACAATGAAATATTATTTAGCCTTAAAAAAGGAAGGAAATTCTGACATTTGCTATAATACAGATGAACCTTGAGGGCATTATGGTAAATGAAATAAGACAGTAACAAAGACAAATAATGTATGGCTCCACTAAGATGAGGTCTCTAGAAGAGTCAAATCCACAAAGACAGGAGAACGGTGGTTGTCAGAGGCTAAGAGAGTAGGAATGGACAGTTAGTGTTTATTGGATATAGTTTCAACTGAGGAAGATAAAAGTTTGGGAGATGGATGGTGGTGATGGTTGCACAAAGTACATGTACTTAATGTCACAGAAGTGTACACTTAAAAATGGTAGCCCGACAGTGTTGTTCAGTTGGTTGAGCATCAACCCCTGAACCAAGAGGTCACTGGTTAGATTCCAGTCAGGGCAAATACCCGGGTTGCTGGCTCAATAACCCAGTAGGGGGCATGTAGGAGGCAGCCAATGAATGATGTTTCTATCTCTTTAGCTCTCTCCTTTCCTCTCTCTCTAAAAATCAATAAAAACTAGTAAATGTTATGTATTTTTTAGCACACACTATAAAAGCTATTGAAAATGAACCAAATTTTCTACTTGAAATCATGGATATGTATATACTCACAGGAGGAAAAATTAGCAATCACTATATATATATCTCTAAAAATAGCCATTTCTTTTCTAGTTTGGTTGCTATTAAATGTTTTCCTGATGAAATGCCTGAGCTTACCTTAGAGATCTAAGAGAATATTAAAAGTATGCCTGGGGCTTACTAATAAAATGCTAATGCAGGAGCAATTCCTACTTAGGGCAAAGGAATATCTGAAGAAGACATGAATATGTCTGTCAAATGAAATAAAATTCAACTTTAGTTAATCTATGCATGTTAACCTTTGCCTAAAAAATTAACAAAGGCAACCAAAAATGAAAAGGGATTAAAAAATAAATAAATAAATAAATAAATAAATAAATAAATAAAATAAGCTGTTCTCAATTTCTTATAGAGGCAGGATTTAAAAAAACAAGTTGAGAAAATGAGCCTTGACACTTATTCTTACACAAATTATAACAGTATTTCATTATTAGGATAATTAAGCTAATGTCTTCATATATCTCAATTTTGAAAAGTAACCAAAGATTTTACAATTTTGATAGAATAAAAGAAACAGGCCCTCTCTCATTCCCTGCTGATCTGAAAACTGATATCTTTCTGAAGAATAAATGAGCAATATGTATCAAGTTTGTAAAAATGATTATACTTTCTATCCAAAAATTTACCTTCTAAGAATTTATCGTATATAAATAATGTAAGCTATTGGCCCACCAAGTAAGTAGCACAAAAATTCCTTATTTCTGCATATAAATAAATGAAGGAATTTAGCAATTAAGGACAATTAAAGGAGGTCCATAAGTTAAAGAGTTAGGCAGCCATTTAAAAATTAGATATATAAATGGAATAATTTTTAGTGATATATTGCAAAATTCAAGTTATAAAACAGGAACAATGTCTTTAAAAAGCAAAAATTTATATATGTGAGAAACATTCTGGAAGAATAATGACAATGTTAACAGTGATTATCTCCAGTGATTGAGATTAGAGTGATTTTTTAAAAATTTGAATTGCCTAACCTTCCTTCACAGAAAATGTAATTATTATGAAATTATTTTCATTAAGTTATGCAAATCACAGGGTATTTCTTGGCATGAAGAAGCCACCAAAAAAGCAAAACCCCAAAAACTTAACAGTTTTCTTTCATAGTTTTCGTCTATAGTCTGAATATTTATGTTTTAATTTATTCTTTAAAATCAGATGTATGGTGGGACTCCAACTATTTTTCTAGTTATATAGTTAAAAGACTAAGAAAATAAAGTAAAATGTTAATAGCATTATCTATGTAGTATAATTACTTAACAGAATTTTCATTTTGTTCTAGTTATCCTGCATTTTCTGAGCTTTTATAATGCTTATATACTAGTTTAAAAATAAGACAACAGTGTGCCCGGCCAGTGTGGCTCACTAGTTGAGCATTAACCCATGAATCAGAAGGTCATGGTTCGATTCCGGTCAGGATACATGCCTGAGGGGTTGTGGGCTTGATCCCCAGTAGGAAGTATGTGGGAGGTAGCCAATCCAGGATTCTCTCTCATCACCGATGTTTCTATCTCTCTCCCCCTCCTCCTTCCTCTCTCTGAAATCAATAAAAACATATTTTTAAAAAATAAGACAACAGTGAACCCTAAATTACATACCTATATTTTATATAGGTACACACTCACAATTATGTTTTTAAAAAAACTCTGGCTGAGTAGCACAGCTGTTCGGGTCATCATCCCATACAACAAAAGTCTATGGGCTAGATTCCCAGTTACTTAAAAAAGAAAGAAATAATAAGCAGAGGGGGGAAAAAGTAAACACATAAAATTGTTTATAGTAGATATTGCTGGCAGAGGGCGATTTTTCTTATTCTTCTAATTTTCTGTGTGCCAACTTTCCTAGGAGAACTATGCACATTTGTAAGAGAACAACAGATCTATATTTTCATAAATAAAAGAAAACAGATAAAATTCCATGTTAAAAAGAATGAAAGTTGAACCTTTTTTTTTTTTTTTACAGCTTTCAGAAATATAACTTAAAGTTTTCTAATCTATGATATTTCATTGGTTGCAAAAGAAGAATTTTCAAAGAAGTGTGGCATCACAATTATTTTTAGGGCATGGATCTTAAAATTCAAAGTAACGTTTGATAAGAATTGGAGAAAAACCATTGTGTATGGGTATTATATGTGTTATGATGCACACGTACGCGCGTGTGTGTATTGTCCAGCACACACAAATATTACAAATCTGGCTACTTCTATTGACCAAACTGCAGAATTTTAAACATTTACTGAGCACTACTATATATGTTTTATTTTAAATACTTAAATAAATCTTTGTTTAATATCATGAAAGTGGAAAGGGAGGTAAGAAACTGACAATTCAGAGTAATAATTCATGTTGGCTGTTTATCTCTAAGCCATTAGAAATGGAATACATTAAACTACTTTCACATTATCATAAAAACACTTCCTACCTGCCAGTAACAAACTGCAGGAGAAGAACTCTCTCCTCTGGAGTAATATCTTCCACAACTTCCCAGAACCACTGACAACAATGAGAACAAAAAACTTAGTTCAATTTCAGAGCAATCGTAGACTTAAAACCAAGAAATATGCAGCATTCATAAAGCACATTTTATTCTAAGAAACTCATTTATCAAAAACTATTTCATACCAAGCTTTCATATGCAATTCCCATAAGAAAAATTTAGGGGGAAACTTTACTTCATTAATTAATGTAGGTTTTCATCCAATAGTGCTGAAAAGCTTACAAAATTAAATGGTAAAACTTAACTTCATTCTAAGCTTTAGAGAAATTTTACCTGAATAACTGGATCTTGTCTTTCATAGCCACTTGTGTATTCTGTATTTTTTATCCAATCACTCACATCAATTTCTGGCATGCCAGAAAGCAGTAGCTCCTTTGGGGAAGAAGGAAAGTATTTCATTATTCTTCTTTGGGGACAAAAAAACAAAAACCTATTACATTTAAAGAGTAAATTTGCCTTAATTAGAAACTAATTCCATGTAAAAGCGATTTATTTTTGAGACAGTGTCTGCATGTTATCAATAACAAGTACTACGTGGAAGAGAACCCTTGATACTGATGATCTCAAACACTGTGAACTGTGCAGATGTCGCTACATTGATACAATTTAATTAAAACATAAGGAGATGATACTTTACGTTTATAGATAAACACTTAAGCAGCAACATCTTCTATGTGAAGTACTTTTATGAACATTATCTTTATGGTTATTTTTATTTTATGAATTTGTTAAATTATATAAAGAGACCATTCTCTCAATATGAAAGTAACAACAACAAACACCTGAATAAATCCTGGATTAAGCAAAGGAAAACATCATTAAAAAAATCCTAATCATTAGGAAAAAGAAAGTAATAAAATAAAAATAGTTGTATTTTAAAAAAAAGATTCAGGCCTTTGAAGAACTATTCTGGAATAATTCGGATCTTTAATGTCAACTTTCCCCAAGGTGAGAGAGAGAAAAAAAATTGAAATTTCTTAAAAACTTTAGTAGCCTCCTTTTTCTTAGAAAGATAATCAAATAAATAAAATAGCAATCAAATAACTAAAAATGAAATAAAGAATGGCAAAAGTATTTACCACTATGTTTTCCCAGAGAAAAGAAAACATGAAAAAGAGCTTGTCCACACCTCTGAATCACAGTTGGGTTTGTTTAGAGAGCCAGGTGAGGCAATAACCAGCCTACACTTAACTAAACCACAGACAAGCTGGAATAGCAGGATGTGTTATTACACAGACATCAATGCAATGTGGTTCAACATCACGTTTCCTACAGCAACTACTCCTAATATATACCAGATAACACAGAGAGTTCTTTGAGGGTTAATGAAAGTTAATAGAAGGTGGTGTCTTGGGTGTTTCTGAGATCTGAATAGGAGTCTGCAAGGTTATCTCTTTTCCAACTTATCTAAGGCTAGATTTTCTCCAAATAGTTCAACCAAACAATATCTCACAGCAGATAATGTGCAGCTGCAGAAATAAGTACCCATTTTCTTCTATTAAGCCAGACATTAAATTGCAAAAATGTAAAATAATGCCACTCTCCCCATTATTTTTGTTTCATTCTGAAAAATAGTTTTCAATTTTAAAAATTTTTGTTAATAGGCAATAAATTATTTTTATATGAATTAATAAATTATTTTACACTTCTGCTTTAACTTCAAATGCAATAAACATCAATTAACATAACTCGCATCAACAAAAAGGCTTTTGTTGTCAGGAGGTCCTAAGACCTTTTGTTTGAGAACTGCTAATGCTTTTGTTCTCCTGGCGATGGGATTATAAAATACACTGACTAAATAAAGGTGCTCTATTAGTGTCCATTTACCACCCACAAATAGAGTCTCCACTTTTCTTTGCACTGTTCTGTGCCCTAGGAGGCTGATCCTGGCACATTGGCTCTCTTATCTGTTGGTTCGGGTTGGGCTCTGCCACAGAACAGGCAGAAGCCTGGAGGTGAGAGCACTTTCCGCTCCCTCCCTGCTTTAGCACCTCTTTCCAGTAGCCATGTCACCTCATCACAGGGCTTCTTACAATAACCCTCCCCCCCCCAACTGTCTCTTCAATTCCAGAGGTGATAAAGACTTTCACTGCTGCTAGTCTCTGGATGTCTCACCAAATCTTATTTATTCTTAACACTGCCTGCGCCTCCATAATAGTCCCTTTGTTAAAGCTCTGTTATTTGAACCATCTGATGAAATTCGGTTTTGTGGCAGGACCTTGATAGAGACCTCTCAAAGGGAAGGAGAATGAATTTTACACAGGTCTTAAATATGTGCTCAATCTTCTTGCCTTCTAAGCTAAAGTTAGCTTTTAATAATATTAAGTATGCTCTCATTGCCAATAATTATGAATAAAAATGACTGAGGCTTTATTATCTTAAGATTTTGAATTATTTCATGAAAATCATATGTTATAACTTTTTATGAAGAGAATGAAAGATCTTTATTATCCTATTTAACACTGTTCTTGCCAAATAATCTTACCATCCAAATCAGCTCAACTTAATTTTAAAGCCAGAGTCTAAAACACACCAGAAATCCTAACCTAACTTCTTATATAAGAAGCACAATTGAAAATTTATCAGTAGCAGACCTAAATGTTAAAGACAAAAGAATAAAGTTTTAGAAGAAAACATAGAAAAATACCTTCATGACCTTGAAATAAGAAACAATTTCTTAAAAAGACACAAAAAGCTCCATTCATTTAAAAAAATAAAATAAAAAAAGATAAACTGAACTGTGCTAAATCTAAAAACTTTATTAACTAAGATTCCAGAGTGGAACACATATATCTAACAAAGACTCCTATAAAGAATATATAAAGAATCCTACGAATCAGTAACAAAGAAAACAGAAAACACAATAGAAAAATTGACAAATTACTTTAACCAACACTTCAAAACCAGAGTACACAATAGATAATATATCAAACACACTCAACTTCATTGATCATTAGGGAAACTAAAATCATAATGAAATACCACTACCGATCCACCCCAATGGTAAAAATACAAAATGAAATTATCAAATACTTGTGAAGAATGGGAACACCCAGAACTCCCAGTCCTGGTGGTGAGATTGTAACTTGACACACCACTTTGGAAAACCGTTTGCTAGTATCTATTTTACTGAAATAAATGCCCACCATATATGCCAATAATTCTACTCCAAGGTATATAATACAGAGAATGAATGCATTTCTCCTAAAAACATGTACTAGAATGTATATAGCAGCACTTTTTCAAATAATCTAAAAACTAAAAAGTACCTACAAATGTTTAAAGGAGAAAAGATAAAACAGCATACTGACACAATGAAATACCTGCCACACAGCAATGAAAAGGAACAAATTACACTGCATGCAATGACGGTATTACTCTCACAAACAAAAAGCCAAGCCAAAGAAGTCAGATATATTCTAGGTGATTATTCCATTTATATTAAATTAAAAAACGGGCAACCTAACCTATGATACTGTAAGTTAGGAGAGTGGTTGCCCATGACTGGGAATAGTGAGTGAAAGGGGACAAGAAAGGAGCATCTGGGGCGCTTTCTTAATCTGGGTGCTGTTTTCATGCGTGTAGTCAGCTTATGAAAATGCATCAAGCTATACACTTATAATGCCTGTACTTTTATCTATGTATACTGTAATTTAATAAGTTCCACAGAAGTTATCAGTATCAGTAAATTATGAGGCAAAGTTTTTGTCAATGGTTTATGTTGTTGCTATTGGTTTTTTACACCATAGGTCCAAGAAATAATGTAATTCTCTGTTTAACTGTTCATAAGTACTCCATCATTTTTAAATGCTAGAAGTAACTTTTATGGTTATGCTAAAATTAGACAAGTCTATGCTAAACAAAACCATTAATACTAAACCTAAAAACAGAACCAAAAAAATTCAAAACTGGTTTGTTTTTGTTTTTTTATTATTGGTTTGAGAAATCGATTTGTTGGGGATCCAACCTTGGCATTATCAGGACAATACTCTAACAACTGAGCTACCTAACCTGGGCCTCAAAACTGATATTTAATGAAACTAAATCACAAGGGACTTCAAAACCAGCAGTCCTGGATTGTGAGAGGGATCCCAGATTGGAGAGCTTGCAGCTTGACTGAGAGACACCCGCCCTTTACGAGCACGAATTTCGTGCACTGGGCCTCTAGTTAAGTATAACAAAACATTCATTAGAGAATGGGGGCTGGCAAAGAGAGTGGCTCTCACAGTTTTGAAATGGAAAATTATAAAATTATATACATGATGAAATAAGAAACTGAAAAGAAAAGCCAAATATAACAAGAAAAACCTTAATCAAGTCTTCTTTTTGGAAGTATGAGAAGTTTGTATTGGTATTCTTTTTTACTACAGATGTCAAATAAATGGGAATTTTGCTTTTGGGACGCACAATATGGTTATTAAGCTTAAGAGACGCACAATCACAAATGTAAAAATCTAAACACAAACATTAAACCATATGTCTTATACATTATCCCATGCACTTCAGTACTCCAAAATTATTTTGAGTTACACTGATTGGAGTTTTGTATTGTGTTATGATAAAGGAGCTGATGTTCTTCCTTACCAACTCAAATTCATCAAACAGTTGTATGAGGGAAGGTGGAATGAACATATGAAAGCCTTGGAGAAAAGCATTGATCTGTGGTTGAATGGCTCTTGTCATTCGAAGTTCTGTAACAAGCTGAACATACTCCTCCTATTAAAAAATAATTTTCACAATGACTTTTTTTTTAATTCCACATACGACAGTGTTGATATAATCACTTCTCATTTAAGAGGTAAAGATTTAGAATTAAGTTTGCACCAATGTTCATACATCTCAGTAAATCAGCACTCCACCATTCACTAAACTGTTTCCTCACACCCTGTCTGTAACAGCAAGTGCTATCAAAATCAGTGTTCTCACTTCTGGGAATATATCCTAAGAATCCCTGAACACCAAGCAAAAAGAATATATTCACCCCTATGTTCATAGCAGCATTATTTACAATAGCTAAAATCTAGAAATAGCCCAAGTGCCTATTAGTAGATAAGTAGATAAAAAAGCTGTGGCACATTTACACAGTGGAATACAATGTGGCTTTGTGAGTTAAAAGCAATATATTGTATATAATCCTCACCTTCCAGGAACAAATACTCTAAACACAAAGAGGAGAAAACCTGCTTTGGGACCAACCCTTTATTTATTTATTTACTTACTTACTTACTTACTTACTTGGGGGGGAGGGGAGCACTAACATGATGCTCTGCTTCCCAGGCCACCCCCCCCCAAAAAAAAAAAATCACAGGCACTGAGCTAGCAAGTTACTATAATAGTATATATTGGCTATGAATTCTCTGTGTATCTCGGATCTACACAAGTGTCAGTGAATTCCTCACAGCTCTCTCCAAACCCCACCTGATTTCTATGATACTATCTGGCACAGGGAAAGCTGCCAAAGCTGCCACTTAATCCATTCTTACCCCAATCCCAATCCCTAACTCCCAAAGGCTTTCTCCATTATATAAGAATTAATCAGTTACTACAAGTTACAAACAGACAATTACTAGAGGAAGACAGTATCAAACAATCAAATAGAAACGTAGAACTAAATTTCAGGGTCCAATCAAGAAATAATATATAACAACACACTTCTAAGGGATAACCAGCGGTGAATTCTGCATCAGCACATGATTATCTCAATATTTATGAATGCTTTAAAACTGCTTACTGGACACTACATTTTTTTTTTTGCTCCATCCATTCATTAATTATATGTTTAAGATGCTATATGAGATCCCATCTACCCTTAACAAGAAGAGCTTTTATCTAAGAGGTTTTATTTTCACAATCTTAAACTACTACTCAATAGTTAATGCTCAAGACCTTACTAAATTATGAAGCTTGAAAGTAAAAGACTTGTGAATTGCTCAAGTACACTTAACTTATTTTAATTTGCCATTTTAGTCCATATTTATCAGAATAATACACATCTCTTATTTATCAATTAATTTTTATTTTTTCATACATTTTATTTTTAGAAATTCATTTTCAGAAGCATACTAATCTTTGCTCACATGTTACCTTCTATTTAATCTAACAATATTTTCCACATTTATTTCTATAACTCTGGTTCATAGTTATTAAATATCAACATGTGAAAATCAGTTTCTTCAGATACCAGTCTCCATAGAAGTTCATTTAAATGTGAAAACAAACAAAAAAACCCTGGCCAGGTGGGTCAGTTGGCTGGATCATTCATCCAGTCAGGCACATATGGAAGGCAACTGATCAATGTTTCTCTCTCCCCCTACCTTTCTCTCTAAAAATAAAAAATAAAAACACATTCTTGGGTGAGGATTAAAAAAAAAAAAATGTGAACTTGGTCTAAAAAATGGATCTTGGTATAAATTATATCTTCGTAAAATAATGAAATCTTAGCCATCACAAATCCTCCTGGGTGTAGTAAAGTAAGTTTTCCAGGTAGTTGAAAGATATAATTGTGTTTAACTGTTAAAATCTACAGAAAACAGAAAATAACCTAAATCCAACTGCTTCTAAATTAGTTGTTCTGCCTCCTTAAACAGCACATCTTCAAACAGAGTAACACCATTAACATTTTCTTGATGATACAATTATTACTATGAACATCCACTATTATTATGCACTAACATTTTGACTGTTCATACTGTGCTACAGGAACACACTAGCTGCATTCCCACTACATATGAATATCTATGTGCCTTAAAGAACACAGTGGACACACAGATGATAATCAGTCTACAAAATACTGGCATAAAGAGCTGCATGATCAGCCCGATTGGCATGACTCAGTGGTTGAGCGTCAACCTATGAACCAGGAGGTCACGGTTCAATTCCCGGTCGGGGTACATGCACTGGTTGTGGACTCGATCCCCAGTAGGGCCTGTGCAGGAGGCAGCCGATCAATAATTCTCTTTCATCATTGATGTTTCTATCTCTCTCTCCCTCTCCCTTCCTCTCTGATATCAATAAAAATATTTTTAAAACGTTAAAAAAAAAAGAGTTGCATGATCAAACGTTAAATATATATATCAAACCTGATATCTCATTTTTTCTAAGGGATTGAAAAAAATTATATAACTTGGAGGGTTGGGTAAACTTTTATCACCAACAGAAGGCATGTTTGCTCCCATGTGAATTTTTTTGCTAATTCTTTGAGGGCATAAAATAATACCAGATGCCATAGATGCAACTCGAAAAATTAACTATATACAAGAATCTGAGTTAGAGCTTGTACTAAAATAGTTATGTTAACGTATAGAAAGTTTTCAACTTAGAAAGCCTCAGCATGGAGATAAGAACAACAAAAAGCCCTAGCAACTTTTTTCTAGCTTAACCTCTGAGCCTGATAACTGATACAACATAGCTAAGAAAAGAGTAACTGCAAAAGGAAAGGTACCACTAAGATTAAGGAGATGCTACATCTGACGTTAAGCTCCAGTTAAGTTATAGGTCTAGTTACAGAAACATTTTGTTTTAATAATCTAGTCTTCTGAATGTATAGAATGAATATCACCTTTCAGAAATGTTTTTTAAAATCTAACTTCTTTTTAGGCTTTGACATAAATTATGTCTGCTTATGAGGGGTGATAGTGATGTTGAAAGTTGGAATAGTTTAAGCTATTTTTCTTCTTGAAAATCTTTTCTACTACTTCTAGAAAAATATTTAAATAAACCATATTTATATAAAAATTAATTTTAATAGTGAAACCAAGATATTCTTTCTAAATAGATCAATAAACTAGGCCATATTTGTAAAACTATCTGGAATAGTATTTTTTTTGCAATTAACAGTTTCAATGTCATTATTCTCATAATTCAAATAACAAGAATAGCTTTTATCCGAGAGGTTTTATTTTCACAGTCTTAAACTACTACTCAATAGTTATTGCCCAAGACCTTACTAAATTGTAATTGTTTAATTGTAATTGTTTGAATATAAATCCCTTGGTAATAAAAGCTTCCTTTCTGTGCTTCTCCAATTGATGAGTATTGCTCTGGTATGTAAGAGTTCTCACTGAAAATTTCTCCACCCATAACTCAAAAGAATACCAAGTAAGAATAAGTAGGTAAAAGAAATATATTCTTTTACCAGTATATTCTTATTTTTAAGGTCACATATTGGTTATAAAGACTGATAGTCTAGTAAAAATCCTATTATTTCAGTGTCCTTGAAAAAAGTTTAGTCATTGAAAATAGTGATTCCTCAGGTTACCATTTCATAGAGTTGGTGAAATTTTAGAATATACTAACTAAAAAGCTAGGGAAAGTTCTTCTTGTAAACAGGAAAATACTAAAGATAATTTAAAATCCAGCCAAATAATACACATAAACATTTAATATGGAGAACTTCAGACTTGAACTGTTTTAAAAGTTTTGAATAGTAAAATGATTTCTCATAGTATACTTTTCTGAAGACGAAAATAAGGAATCACTTTAAATCAATAATCTATATACACACACCTGTATTTTATGTGTGCATCAAATGTGTGTGAAATAAATCAAGTGAAATTGGCAATAAAATATCATATGAAAGTGGAGGAAAACATACTAAATTTGTATTTGCAAATTTATTCATATTCACTGACTTACTGAGGAAGAGGCCTAGCAGTTACACAATCACACAGAACTTGACTTAAATTGAGGGCTCACCACTTACTAATTTTGAGCCCTTAGACAGTTATTTAACGTCTAAAGAAATAATGTGGATAAAAGGGGCCACATGCTAACCTGACTAGCTTAGGGAATACCTTTGTGGCAGCCTTACAAACTCAAGAGATTTAAAGAGATTTTAAAAAAAAAAAAATTTTTTTTAACAAAAAAGCAGTGTAAGGTGGGCAGTCATGTCCTAGGCTGGTATCTTCTCTGATAAAGGCCAATCTTTACCTGAACTGAGCCTGTCTATTGTCTTTTTGCATCTAGGATAACATCATTGGAATGTCAAAGTAGTTTCCCTCAATGCACAGACACTGCTCTGGAGACTACAAATCCCCTCATTGTTATTGAGTTAATTGTCAAGTGTTAACTTCCCTGCACCCACCTAAATAAAAAAAAGTATGTGTCTATCTTTTTACTTTCTACCTAACCTCCTTCTGCTTTGCTTTCTCCACCTCCCTAATCTATCACCAACAGATTTCACATAACACACTTACATCTCCTCTTTTGATTGTAATGTATAAAACAAGGTGCAAAACTGCCATTCTCCAGAGCATTATCTCAATCCCTTGAGATTCTGCTTCCTGGCATCTGTTGACAGTTTGGCTCAAATAAACTCACAAAAATTCTTCACAGATTAGAATGTTTCTTACATTAACAATAGTGTCATAGTTACAAATTCATGCTTGAGATTTATAGACTGCATAGGTTCAAATCCTAGCTCCAATACTTATTAACCACATGATCTGGAGGAAAGATTCTTAAGTCCTTTACCCTTCAGTCTCCTGACCTGTAGAAAAGGATATCTACACTTCACAGGACTATTTAAGTTAATACACATGAAGTACTTTGAACAGTGCCTAGCACATTATAAGCATCTGATAAATGGCAGATGCTTTTAATATTAAAAGCTGTTTCCACATTCAATAAGTAGAAATAACTATCTCAAAAGGCTATTATAGTAAATAGAAACGCACAGAGAACACATCTTAATACATGAAACATATACCAAGTACTCAATAAGCAATAGCTATTATCACTAGACAACAACACTGATGGTAATGAGATTGATGAAGAGGAGGATAGCAACACCAACAGTCATTCTGGGGCCAATCCACAAAAATAGTGTAGTCCTCTTTGAGTTGTTCTTTTTTCACCTTCCCAAATAATTACTCAGTTTCATATCACTGAAAGCTATCTCATTTTCTACACCCTCACTGGCACTGGCATAAAATCCCCCAAGCATGCTCCACAGACCAATGCCACAACAACCTATTAACTGATCTGCATTGTCCCATTTCAATCCATTCCTCACACTCCAAGCTGAGTTTATTTGATCATGTGACTCTCCACTATAGCATATTCAATCATCCCACAGCCTTTGGAATAATGTTCAAATTTCTGATTGTGAATTAAAGTCTTTCAGAATTTGTTCCTTTCTACCTCCCTCAGCTAATCTTTTTCCACTCACTCACTTTGCAATCTAAGCTAAGATGTACAACTCTCATCTATCTGTGGTTCCCCAAATACATGCTCGGTCAACTCTGTGCCTTCTTGGAGCCTAGAACACTTCCTTCTCCCCTTCCTTACTCCCATTCTGACCACTTAATGGTTCTCTGTAATCCAACTCCCATGGCATCTCCTCCATTCCCTGATATCCTGTCCCATTCCACTCCATGTTTTCCCCTTCCAGCAGAATGAACTTGAGGATTAGTATTGTAAAAGTGTTTTTAACATTTAAAACCCAAGTAGCATACTCTTCAGTTCTAACAGCTAGATCAATTTATAACTATAGGTTAATATTTAAAAATTAATCAGGCTCTTTATTGAATAAGTATTAACTGTTTAAGCATCATTAATTAGATATAAAATTATATTTGACCCTTACTGGTCATATTCAGTTCTAACAGCTAGAACTTAAGGTTTGGGCCAAAAATATTACTTTTAATTCCAGATTTCATGGTTCTAGGAGTTTTCATCAAGAATTTAAGTGAAAGTAAAATTAAAAGCAAAACTAAAATGAAAATACTATTTAAAAGTAAATATTTAGCCATTTTCAAACGTGAAAACAAGATTCTTTGTTTTTTCCCATCTAAATTTTAAAACAAAACTGATACAAAATAAATTTCAAAGAGCATTACAGTTCCAATGTGGAACTGGGATATATTCTTCTGCCTTACCTTAATTGTATTTTTTAATTTACTGCTTTTCAAGAAAGGGTAATTTCATTTAGTTACCAAAGCTTTTCAATAAAACTTAGGAATAAATGACTCCCCCATGTGGAGATGAGCTTAAATAGACTTTCTCTCACAAGCTTGGCAAGTCATTTAACTTCAATATGATTATAAATTTTGAAGATGAACATAACTATAACTTCATACCTATAAACGTAAATAAAAGGCTGACGTAAAGTGACACAAAGGTTCATGATGGAAATGTATGTTAAAGAATTATTCCTGTAAAGAACTTGGTTTGAAAATTTTATTTGTAAACTGAATACTTTAACAATTTTAAAGTGAGTGGTCAATTTAAGCTATAGGTATGTTTCTAAAGATTTTTAATATTTAAAAATCATTCAGGTTGTTTATTGAATAAGCATTAAGTGCTTAAGTATCAACAATTAGATATAAAATTACATTTGACTCTTATTTGGTAATATTAGAAAGCAGAGGCTAAATTTATTGTGAGAAATGTTTATATTCCAAAATTGAAAGCTAAGAATTTACATATTAATGTTTGAGATCCTGCTTTTAACTCTATTACCAAAATAACTATTGAAAAGTTTAACCTGTAATCAACCAATTAGTTAATATAGTTAAATAAAAATGTACTAGACTCAGAAACAAAAGTTTCAAGCTCCCTAATATTACAATAGTATTCCAACCTCAGAGTAGAATCAAGATGATGAGTATACCTTCAGTGTGAGTATGTTCTCATTAGCTATTATTTTTTCAATGTCTCCCTTCTTTCTAGATTTTCATTAAAAAACACAAATGTAGCCCAAACCGATTTGGCTCAGCGGTAGAGCGTCGGTCTGTGGACTGAAAGGTCCCAGGTTCGATTCCGGTCAAGGGCATGTACCTTGGTTGCGGGCACATCCCTGGTAGGGGGTGTGTAAGAGGCAGCTGGTCGATGTTTCTCTCTCATCGACGTTTCTGGCTCTCTCTCTCTCTCCCTCTCTGTAAGAAAAATCAATAAAATATATATATTTTTAAAAACACACAGATGTGTAAGAATTAATAAAATATGAATCTAAAAATCTACACAAAAATCAGTAATAGAGGGAGGAAAGCTGTTAGGAGAAATAAGTATAAATATAGCTATCATGCATTTGTTAGTGGGTCTTCTACTTTGTTGTATAAAATATATCTGAGAGGAGAGACAAATACACTCATCATCAGATATGATATTCAGATGTAGGAATGTTTGAGTTTCTCTCATGAAAACCAATCACTTGATTATAATAAAGATTCTATGACTTCATTACCCATAATTAAGAGCATGTCTCCATTATAAAATAAAGCAACAAATTTACTACAAGGTGGACAATCTAATAATTAGAAGAATTTTTAAAAATACATTTTCATTCACTAGCAAGTTCATATAGATTTTAAAAACTAATTTAAGCACTTTACTATTTTAAGTTTCTAGAGCTTCATATGACTCATTATATTAAAAGTCAAGTAAGCTCCTCCTCAACATGATTAATTTTGCAAATGGTATGAAGAACATCAGACTTCAAACTAGGAGACAGGAGACCTGGGTTTTGGCCCCAGCTTTAGGCTTCAGTATCCTCATATGTAAAATGAGAGGGTAAATAAAAAAATTTAAGTACCGATATAGAAAACTCAGCTCCTGATTTTCCAAAATTAAACTTCATGGGTTTGTTTGTTTTTATATTAGCAGTATTTAAGTTTCAAAATGAAAAATTATATAGCATAATATAAGTCTCCAATTTCCTGTGTATATCTGAAACTTTTAAGCCTATTTTTTACAGAAAACTATCCAATAACAACTAACTTTCATAATGTGCTTTTAGGTTTACAAAATGTTAGTAACAATTCTCTGTGGGAGGTAGTATTTTTCCGATTTTACAGAATGGAACACTGAGGCTCAGAGTTTAGCTAAAACATGGTCAAGTCTATTGGTTTAAAAAACAAATTAGCCAAAACCGGTTTGGCTCAGTGGTAGAGCGTCGGTCTGCAGACTGAAAGGTCCCAGGTTCGATTCTGGTCAGGGGCATGTACGTTGGTTGCGGGCACATCCCCGGTAGGGGGTGTGCAAGAGACAGCTGGTCGATGTTTCTCTCTCATGGACGTTTCTTGCTCTCTATCTCTCTCCCTTCCTCTCTGTAAAAAATCAATAAAATATATTTAATAAATAAATAAATAAATAAATAAATAAATAAATAACAAATCAATATTTTACTAAATTGCTAGTCTACAAAATGGTTTGGTAAACATTTTTATAGGTAGATGATTCTAAAGCTTTCTTAGAATTGTAACTCAGGAAAGGAAAAATATTTTAGTCTTCTTTAACCATAAGTTTGATTAAAATATTATTCTTTTATAAAATGTTATTAACTCTAACAGTAAACATTTTTTTAGCTAGTACCAGAAAACTTTACAATAATTAGCCAGGAGACTTTAGAATATCAGGACCAAGTTACAAACAGTGGCTAAAGTAAAAATTCAAATACCTACTTTGTTATTTTGTGTCACCAGAATACTTCCACCCCCAGGTTTCAAAGGCACCTCTTCCATTGCTCCAAATACATCAGTCTCAACAGAAAAAGTCAGTTCTAGACCCAGATCACTAATATCATTATCTAAAATCCACTGCAAATTCTTGGCATATTCTGGATCAATAGATGCCACATCTTGGTAATTTACAGGAATTCCTAAAAATATAAAAATACAGCAGTTATATTCTACATGTTTCTGCCTTTCTTTATCTGTTTAATGGTAAAATACTGCCCTCTACAGATACTATGTAAAACTGCAAAATATAATCAAATTCAAGCAAGGGTAATTTAAATGGACGTTAATTCTTGAATTTGAAGCTTAATTTAAGCTTAGTTTCTTCCACATTTTTACAATGTAATCTTTCTTTAAAAGCACCATTCAGGAAATTATTATAAACTTCAAAAAGTGCTAATTCTCTTAAGTATATTCATGTCAAAATACATTCTTAGCATAAATATACATACACTAAAATGGGGGGGGGGAAACTGTAGGTGATTTTTTTCCTTTCCCTCAGGCCCTCATTTAAATGCCTTACAAACACAAATAGTCTTTAATCAAAATAAAAATGTTCTCATTCAAAATGCCATCACTATTCATTATATTTACTTAAAGACTATAGGAAAAACACCTTAAATAAATAAATTAGAGGGGGTCAACTGAGGGGGAAAAAGACAAATGTAAAACTTTAGGCAATAAAAAAATAAAAATAAAATACACTAGAGCCATACCAAGAATGTGCTTATAGAATGATCTTGTGAAGTAAATGTTGACCAGCTGCCTATGGTTCAAAGCTAATCCCAAGATCTGTCCAGCAAAACGGAAATAGTTCAGGTGGTCAGGATTTACATAGGAGTTGCTATTAGGCTGAAAAGTTGTTCCTATTAAAATAAATACAAAATAATTTGTTTTATGCAAAAGAGACATCATTTTAATACAGATAAATTTGTTCATATAAAACTTCAGCAAAACTAAAGTTATGTATTAATTTCCACAGAATGTTCTTTGTGGAATATATAACAGGCAGTGAAACTAGAAGTTCAAAAGACATTAAGTCACAAATGTACTAGTATATCACAGTACATCTTTGTGCAGTGAGAAAGTTTGAGAATATTTTTAAACTTCACTTTTAAGTATTTTAATTGGAAGATGTGTCAGAGAGATCCTGGAAATAATATATTAAAAGATCACACATACACATACACACATACACACACACACACACACACACACACACACACACACACGGTTCCCTGGAGAGTGTGGATAAATAACTACTAGGCTATGAATTAAGGCAGACATTGTCTCATTCAGGTCCAGTGCAGTAGATGAAAATAAGAACAAAGCACTATACGAAAATAACTAAAAAACTTTAAAAACTATTCTTAATAGAACTACTAATCAGTGAATTTGATGCCTTTTAACAATTCTTAGGAAATCACCAAAAGTCCCCAAGTCAACCAATTCATCCTCAAGGCAAATATTGTTAAATAAGTACCTCTGAGGTATAAAAGTAAAAATGGCAAGGGCAATGGTTACCCATTGCTGTCAAAATCTAAAGGAATGGATTATATGACTCCACTTACCTGAAAAAGATCTGGAAATAAGACAGTGGTGACAGTTACACCACAACTATGAGTGCACATAGTGCCACTGAATTGTAACACTTCAAAATTATTAAAATGGTAGATTTTGTCACGATAAAAAATGCCTCAAAAGTATCTAGTGCAATGAAAAAAAATTAATACCAAGACCACAATTTTAAGTAACCCTTCTCCACTGTTTTTCTGTGATAATCACTAACTTGGATTATAAATTCTCTTATCATTCAATAAATATTTATTGAGCTTGTGGTACCTAAAATAAAGAATAATTGATAAGAATAATGAAACTGAATCAAAAGAAAATAAAGGAACAATGAAAAAGTACTAGAGAGTGAAAAGTTTGGTCATTTAGAATACGTACTTTGGCAATAATTTCCTTTGTGTTTTGTTGATCTTTGATTTATCAGAGTTGGCATTGGACTAATAAATTGCTGTGACCAATTTACTGAGCTATAAGGTACAAATTTGGAAGCTTATGGCTGAATGATTTAAAAGAGCTAATCATTCACTATTAAGTACCTTTAAAGTACATGTGTCAAACACAAGGCCTGCGGGCCAAATCCATCCCGCCAGGCCTTGCAATGTGGCCCGCACCGCGCTGTCATCACTGCACTCCGCTGCGTTTCCATCACAATGACAGTTTATGACTGTTCAGTAAACCATTCGGCCCGCGATTTAGGCTGGATTTTAGATTTTGGCCCCTTCTCTGATTGAGTTCGACACCCCTACTTTAAAGAATCATAATGTAGGACTGGTTATTAAAAGTCAAAGCAAAGATGGCAGCATAGGTAAATACCTATACTCGCTGCCTCTCACAACCACATCAAAATTACAACTAAAAGGCAGAACTACCACCACCTAGAACCATGGGAAAGCTGGCTGAGTGGAAGTTCCACAACTAGAGAGGTGATGAAGGCATATCAAGACTGGTAACAGGTGTGGAGGCACGGAAAGTGCCGGCACCTGGATGTGCTGCTCAAGAAATTCAGAAAATCAGGAGGAACATACAAGATCCACTTGCTCTGAACTCCAGTTCTGGGTGAGACTCCGGGGGGCCCAGATATATATGAGGAGAAACTGGGCTGTCTGGCATTGAGGAAGGAACACGAGGGCGGCTTTCTCTCAGAGGTGCTTGCAGAGATCATTGTTCCTACATGGGGGCGCGGAGTGTGGAGACCCAGGAACCTCTCCGGTTCAAAGCTGACTGGCAGCCATTGGTGTTTGCTCCACTCTGGTGATTCCCAGAGACTCCCGTTCCACCCAATTTGCAACCCCACCCAAGCTGAGAGCATCGGCTTTTGCATATGAATGGCCTGTCCTTTCTCCACTTAAAACCTGTCAAACTACAACTGGGTCAGAGAGCCCCAGAGCTTCTGAAAGAAGGCCCAAGGCCTGGCAGCAGCAGCCTTGATTCACAGCTGGGCCTCATCTAGGCACTTTCAAACCCATACAAAGAGGAGGAATCTGCAGAGGTGGTGGCCCCAGATAGTGGCTGACCTTGCACCTCCTTGGAGTTCAAAGAGGCAGTGTACCCAGTGGTGAGAGTGAGACCATACTGGATTACAACTGTTCACATCCATAAGAGAAACACTCAATGAGGAGACTCAGTGAGCACCAAAGCCCTAAGGAAGCAAGTCCTGCCACATAAGGGTGTCTCCTGCACAACAACTCTTCCATTGTAGACACGACTGGTCCTCACAGCCAATTGACCTGGGGGTCAATTCCTCCCAGTGACATCAACAGCAATCAAGGGTTAACTACAACAAGACTGTAAAAACAGCCCACAAAGGTATGTGCCAAGAGCATCCACCTCAGGTGATTGGGGAGGCTGAGACACTGGGCCCTATAGGACACCTACCACACAAGGCCACTCTATCAAATCGAGGAGACTCAGCAGCTATCCAGTACATAGAAACAAACACAAGGAAGCAGCCAAAATGTGGAGACAAAGAAACAAATCACAAATGAAAGGAATGGATAAAAGCAAAATACTGGCTATAGAGTTCAAAATCACGGTTATAAGGTTACTCAAGAATCTTCTAGAAACCTCCAAGAAATTCAGTAAGACCCTCAAGGGTATGAAAAACAACCAATCAGAAATTAAGCATACACTGACTGAAATACAGAATAATATTTAGAGATTCAACAGCAGACTACAGAATCAAGTCAAATATTTGAAATTCAAAGAAGCAAAAAACTCCCAATCTGAAAAGGAAAAAGAAAAAAGAAAAAAGAATCCAAAAATATGAAGATAGCATAAGGAACCTCTGGGACAACTTCAAGCATACCAACATCTGAATTATGGGGTTGCCAGAAGAAGAGAGAGAGTAAGATATTGAAAACCTATTTGAAGAAATAATCATAGAAAACTTCCCTTACCTGGTGAAAGAAATAGACTTATGAGTCCAGGAAGCACAGAGAACCCCAAACAAGAGGAATCCAAAGAGGATCACACCAAGACACATCATAATTAAAATGCCAAGGGCAAAAGACAAAGAGATATTCTTAAAAGCAGCAAGAGAAAGCAGTTAGTTACCTACAAGGGAGTACCCATCCATGTGACTATCAGCTGATTTCTCAACAGAAACTATGCAGGCCAGAAGGGAGTGGCAAGAAATATTCAAAGTGATGAATAGCTAGTACCTACCACAAAGATTACTCTACCCAGCAAAGTTATCATTTAGAACTGAATGTCAGAAAAAGAGCTTCACAGACAAGAAAAAACTAAAGGAGTTCATCACCACCAAACCAGTATTCTATGAAATGCTGAAGGGTATTCTTTTAGAAGAGGAAGAAGAAGAAAAAGGTAAAGATAAAAAATTATGAACAGTAAAGTGACAACAAATACATACCTATCAATAAGTGAACCTAAAACTCAAATGAATAAAAAACCTAATGAATAGAATAGACTGGTGAATGTAATAGAATCAGGGGCATGGAAAGGGAGCAGACTGACAGTTCTCATGGGGAAAAGGCTGTGGTGGGTGCAGGAAGAGATTGGACAAAAAGCTTACACCTATGGATGAGGTCAATGTGTGTGGGGGGGAGGCCTGGAGTAGGGTGAGAACTGAGTGGAGGGGAGCTATGGGGATAGTACCAGGCCAGCCAATGTGGGGGTGAGCAGGGGGGGAGGGATGGGACCCCTGACCACCCTGCTGGTCATCCCACAGATCAGCCCTGATTGCTGGCCAGGCCTAGGGACCCTACCTGTGCACAAATTTCATGCACCAGGCTTCTAGTTTCTAAATAATTTCAAATACACCAAGTATATCTGAGGAGACCATCACACAGGTGGATATCTACAGCTGCTTAACATCACCGCAGCCCTCCTCCACTTGCCTGTCTTAGAGTTACCCTTCTTTTTTTTTTTTTATTTATTTTTTTTTAATATATATTTTATTGATTTTTTACAGAGAGGAAGGGAGAGAGATAGAGAGTTAGAAATGTCGATGAGAGAGAAACATCGACCAGCTGCCTCTTGCACACCCCCTACTTGGGATGTGCCCGCAACCAATGTACGGGCCCTTGACCGGAATCGAACCTGGGACCTTTCAGTCCGCAGACTGATGCTCTACCACTGAGCCAAACCAGTTTCGGCAGAATTACCCTTCTTATTCAAAGAAGATGTGCTGCTCATTTGGTTGGATGCAATCAGGAACTACAATTAATAATGCACTCTACCCTTATAAAAAAAAATTTAAGCACTGGGAAAGAAAAAGATTTCAGGGGGGAAAAAGCAACTGTTCATAGCATTTAAAAACTGAAATCCTACCTTCACTTAGATATGTCTCTATTAAGTTACAAAACTTAATTATACCTCACACACGAGGCGGTACACTACTCATTTCCATTTAGCCTACAATGTCAAATTCAGTTGTGTTAAGTCACAAGTACCATTTCAACAAACAGTTTTTTGTCTGTGTTAAATGGTTAAATAAGAACTTCTTGGTTGTCAGGTCTTGACACTTAAAAAAGACTGAAAATTATACATAAGTAAATTATAAGTTAAGATTTGATATGATTTCTAGACTATGTTTGTTATAACCAATAAATTTTGAGACTTGGAAAATAAATAGCGTTAACAAATAATTTTTCCAAATAAGGACTTGTATTATTTTCACATCCATCTACTATAACTATTTCACTAAAGGAAATTTTAACTCAAGAAAAGCAGGCTAAAGGACAATCCTTAAAGTGAATAAATTTAGTTTTAGTTTACAAACAGCTAATAAAGTTTCTTGGGGCCAGCACTAGTACTTAAGCACTGGAGAATCAACTGTTTAGAGCACATGTGTCAAACACAAGGCCCGCGGGCCAAATCTGTCCCACCAGGCCTTGCAATGTGGCCCGCACTGCGCTGTCATCACTGCACTCCGCTGCGTTTCCATCACAATGACAGTTTATGACTGTTCAGTAAACCATTCGGCCCGCGATTTAGGCTAAATTTTAGATTTTGGCCCCTTCTCTGATTGAGTTCGACACCCCTAGTTTAGAGGAAAGACTGATAGACTGAGTCAGTTTCCATTCATTAACTGTGCTAACATAAACAAAAACTCTGAATTGTGGTTTTCTTTTCTATGAAATGGGAATACCCCACCTATATTATAGGGCTACTACGGGAATAAAAGAATAAAATACACGGAAGTAGTTTGAAATGTGACAAGTCACAGAAAAAGTCATGGAGGCTGTACAACTTACCATCAGCTGACTGGGTAAACAATGCATAATCAGGATTGACTATTTCATTAGACAGAATATCAAACCATTCACGCACAACACCTTGACCCTGAGTTAAGGAAAATAAAATTAAGTATCAACAGAAATATATAAGATGGGAAAAATTTTTATAAAGAATAAAATTAAAAGGACACTAAATTTCTTCAATTACCAATTAAATATTAAATTTTATTCAAGTGTATTTTAATCTTTTATATACATTGATCTTCACCACTTAGGTTTATACCCACCATGCCTTCTTCTCCATGGAACCGTACAGCAATTCCTTGCTTTAGCTTTGCACAATTTGCTTTTGACACGACTTCACAGCTACTCCTAAAAATGGAATCTAAATATGCAGCACTGGTTAATTGTACATATTAAAATTTACAATAGCTAGTGTTTGGAGCCTCACATGCACAGCATTTTTTTTGTAAGCATACCTCTATGAACCAGCAGGATGTCATTCTCACTCACTGGCCTATGCACCATGTCTGAATCTGCTTGTCCTGAGTGCAAATGTTCATAAAACCATTCACAGCGATCTTTAAATGGCTGCCCCAATAAATAACAGTAAAATATGTTAGTGTTTCAGTCACCTATTAAATTTACTTAATTAACATGCTAAATACCCTTTCTACAACTAATTATTCTTATTCCTTTATTTATACCAAGTAGTTCTAGATAATGTCCTGACATTTCAACAACTATTTACAAAAAGGCATAGCATGGCTGACATACTTAGACTATCTAAAGAATGTATTTATTAAAATTCCTTGCATTTTTGCCCAGCTGGTGTGGCTCCATGGTTGAGCATGAACCTATAAACCGGAGATCATGGTTCAATTCCCAGTCAGGGCACATGATCAAGATTGTAGGCTCCATATCCAGTAGGGGGTGTGCAGGAGGTAGCCAATGGATGATTCTCTCTCATCATTGGTGTTTCTATCTCTCTCTCCCTCTCCCTTCCTCTCTGAAATCAATAAAAATATATTTTAAAATAAATAAAAATATATTTTAAAATAAATAAAAATAAAGTGTCTTGCATTTCAACAGCAAAGACTTGACAAATTAGGTTATATCTAAGAACTTAAATTTACTCTCATTTTCTTTTAAATCCAAAAAGGCTTATACAAAATGAATTTTCACATCCAGAAAAAGTATGTCACATGTTCCATTTAATTTTTCATGAATATAATCTTTTACATCCAACTTTATCCTTATTTCTAACCTCTGAATACATGCAGCAACCAAAAAAGAATTTGTAACTTTTTTTCTTTCTTCCTTCCGTTCCTCCACCCAAAAAATTAAAGAATACGACCTCTTCAACAGTAAAGAAAGTCTCTACCTTTTGTTCATTTGCCAGATATGCAACTGCATGTTATTTGTAATTTTTTTATGATTACTCAAAGTAATGCTGAATAGCCAGCATATGCCAACACTGCAGGTAACATAAGAGATAAACAAATGTCAAATTCTTTGTTAAAATTTTTAATATAGTTAAAGAGACGAAACTAGCATTAGAACAATACATATATAATAAGTTCTAAATAGTAAAGTACAATAAACTAGAGTGCATTAAGGATGTAAAGAAATTAAGGGAATCCTCTCAGAACTTTAGTTTTCCCACCTGTAAAGTAGGGGAAATAATACTTTAAGTGATAATTGTGAGGATTAAGTGAAATAATGCATACATAAGGCATAATAGTAACTATAATAATAAATTAGCTAACATTTATTAAAGTACCTATAAGTTTTAAGCACTTTATATGCATTTTGGCATGTATTCCTCACAATACTATGAGGCAAAGGGACTCTTACTGTCCTTATTTCACAGAAGAAAAAATGCAGCATCCAGAGGTTAACTTGTAGAAATACTTAATACCCAAAATGCTCAACGAGAGGTGTTGTTCTTATCACTCATAACAATGTTAAAATTATCGTTAATAAGATTTAAAATGATGTTAAAATGACCTTGCCATTATAAGATATTAAATATTAAACTATATCTTTTTTCTATAAAATGTGAACCAAAAAATAAAAGCAAATGACAATTTTTAAAGTAATTCAAATGGAATGTAAAAAAATACAAAATTCTACCTTTAAAAGCTAATAAGATATATGTAAGATCAAAGCATCCACATACATATACAATACCTACAAAGCCAAAGGGCAGATTATTGTATATAAACTTTCTCAGTACCTGCATTTCCATAAAATAATTCACAAAACAGGACTAAGAGTTTCCTCTTATTAGCATTTGTACAGCAATACAAAATGTTTCTCCCTTTAACTACAAGCCACCTGAAAACCACCAAACAGCAAGAAGCCAATCCCTTAGCAGAGATTGTTTTTGTTTTTAACTGTTTTTTGGTACAGCCTCCAAGTTACAGAAAATTTCTAAGTATAGTAGAATACTACAAAGTATTTCTTTTTCCTGATGTGAGAGTAAGATGTCAACGGGATGTCCAGTTAAGTCTAAAACCTTCAGTGTGCATTTCTCACAAACAAGACAATTCTTCTACATACCAGAAAACTGTCAAAATCAGAAAATTAATAGCCACATTTCTATAGTATATCTAATCCTTAGACCTAATTCAAGTTTTGTCCTTTTCCTAATAATGTCATTTATAGCGCAATACCTCAAGTATTTTATTTAGTTGTCATGTCTCATTCTGGTAAAGTTTTTCATTGTTTTCTTAATTTTCATGACCTCAATACTTTTAAAGATTCCAGGCCACTTATTTTGTTAGTATGTCTGATGTTTTCTCACGATTAAATTCAGGAAGTGCATCTTTGGCAGGAATATTAAAGAGTGATGCCATGTTCTCTGTGCACCAAGTCAGCTGGCTCACTGGTAGTTCTGCTTTGGTCACTGCCAAATATGCCCACAGTCAAGTTTCTTTGTTTATTTTTATTTTAATCCTCATCTGAGGATATGTTTATTAGTTTTAGGGAGATAGATACAGAGAGACGGACAGACAGAGACAGAGAGAGACATCGATTAGCTGACTCCCATATTCACTCCAACTAGGGATCAAACCCGCAACCTAGATATGTGTCCTGACCGGGAACTGAATCCACAACCTTTTGGTGGACAGGATGCCACTCCAACCAACTGAGCCATCCAGCCAAAGTGGGAAAGGCTTTTTTTAAATCTTTGTAATTTGTAAGTATCCTATAGGGACATACTTTAAAACAGTAAAAATATCCCTCACATCATCAAACTTGCCATGTATTCATTAATTTTTTTAATACAGACTCATGAATTGGTTGTATTTATAATATTTTGTCATCATTATTTATTTTGATGCCCAAATTGTTCCAGATTTGGCCAGCAGAATACATTCAAGCTGGTTCTGAGTCATTTTTAATTCTGAGTCATTATAATTCTTTAAAAATTTTTCTTGCACATAAGATGTTCCATGCTCATCTGTACTTTCACTGACCCAGCCCTGGAATTTGCCATTTCTCCAACGAGTCTTGATTCATTAAGAACAGTATTTAGAGACCAATAACTGGATGGTAGGTTACCTCTATCTATCTATCTATCTATCTATCTATCTATCCATATTAAATTAGCCGAAACCAGTTTGGCTCAGTGAATAGAGTGTCAGCCTGCGGACTAAAGGGTCCCGGGTTCAATTCCGGTCAAGGGCATGTACCTTGGTTGCGGGCACATCTCCAGTAGGGGGTTTGCAGGAGGCAGCTGATCAATGTTTCTCTCTCATTGATGTTTCTGGCTCTCTATCCTTCTCTTCCTCTCTGTAAAAAAAATCAATAAAATATACATATATTTTTTTTTTAATTATAAGCTCACACTGCCATTTCCAATTCTACTCCAAAGGCACATGGTTCACTCCATTTTTCTCAGTTTTGTAACTCCTTTCTCCAACAATGAGAAACAAAGCTCCCAATATATTCACTATACTTACTTATTTGAGCAACCTGTATGTAGCTTACATGAACCGTTTGTTCATTGCATGCATGTCCTGCACCCCATTTGGGCTTTGTCAAACTACTCTGAGCCGCTGTCACCACCCTCCACACTGAACATTCTCCATATGCCAATGCAATTCGCAGCCTCCATGCTGAGGCCCTCTTCTACACAGACAGCCTCCTTACCCACCCAAGCTCCACCATAAGAGGAACACCACAATGTTTGAGGGCACCTTCCTCACTTTGGTCAGGAAACAAAATATTAGTACTCTGTGGGTCCAAGAGGTGGATAAGGCAGCTGATGCAGATGCTTTTTTACTGAATTGCTCAGAAAGGGATGGATAAAGGAAGTGAAAATCAAAAGACAATATTAAAAAATAGCAAACTACATCTTTTAAAAACTAAGTTTCTTCCACCCATAATCTCATTTGCCCTAGAATGGAATCACACAATATAGGTTAAGAAAATGAACTTAAGCTAGACAGATTTTTAAATTCTGGTTCTCCCATTAAGTGCTGAATAACTTCACGTACTTAACCTCTTTAGCTTAGTTAAAAGAACCTATCTCACATGATTATTATAAAAATAAAATAACCATGTAAAAAATGCATGGTACCTGGCCTGAAGTTAGCATTAACAATAAATGTAAGTTATTATTACTACCTTCCCTTTTACATTACCATTATTAAACAGATGTCAAAGGATATGGATAGACATTTGCATACTTTTATAAGATTTAGTTCTTAGCTTTATTTAACTTCTGAAAGAATCCGTGTCCCTGAAGACATTTAAACACACCTGTAGTACTTATCCTATGACTACTAACCAAACCACAACCTGCAGTTTATCCTACATTTCTGACAAAGTGTTTCCTAAAATTTTGCCAGGGTCATGTCATTCACCTAAGGCAAAGCTATCACAGGCTCCTGCCACCCTAGCAAACAAAGGTTCTTTAACATAGCAGTCAAGGTTAAACAAAGGATGACCTAAATCTGCCTTTCCAGAATTATATCTCATTCCTCACCTACACAAAATTTCTGCTTCAACCACCTACTGTCCACATCCTAACTAGAATGTTCATCTTCCCCATTTATTCTCTTCAAATTTTGCACGTTTTTCAAGGTCTAGTTTGAAAACCATATCCTCTTTGAACTTCCCCTGGATTATAGCAGCCAGAAGCAAATGCTTCATCCCTTAAATGCCTGAAGAACCAGGTTAATACTATAATTACTATCTTATAGGTACATTTATTATCTCCTCTGCTAGTCTGAATTAAGATCCTCTAGGACACATGTGTCAAACACAAGGCCCGCGGGCCAAATCCGTCCCGCCAGGCCTTGCAATGTGGCCCGCACCGCGCTGTCATCACTGCACTCCGCTGCGTTTCCATCACAATGACAGTTTATGACTGTTCAGTAAACCATTCGGCCTGCGATTTAGGCTGGATTTTAGATTTTGGCCCCTTCTCTGATTGAGTTCGACACCCCTACTCTAGGACAATGGTTGGCAAACTCATTAGTCAACAGAGCCGAATATCAACAGTACAACAATTGAAATTTCTTTTGAGAGACAAATTTTTTAAACTTTAACTTTTCTAATGCCACTTCTTCAAAATAGACTCGCCCAGGCTGTGGTATTTTGTGGAAGAGCCACAGTCAAGGGGCCAAAGAGCCGCATTAGGCTCGCGAGCCGCAGTTTGCCGACATGGCTCTAGGAGAAAGGATACACGTCTTCTACCTCCAAAACAACTACCATTAAGTGAACATATATGCCAGTCACTATTTAATACTCTTAACAGTTTTATGAGGTTTACTCTATTTTACAGATGAAGAACCAAAACTCAAAGAAGCCGGAACTGCGCCCAAAGTCACATAACTGATAAGTAGTAAGACAAGCTTTTCTAACATATTACATGAAACATGAGCTATGTGGAATGAACCCCATCAGGGGAAAGGTTCTCAGGCCAAATAAATTTGGAGAATTAACAGTTAGATCACTCTTTTAAGTGGAGGGTCCCTCACAGCTTTAACGTGATGCAATAAACTTCATAAATCTCCAACAGGGCATATTTCCCAAAGGTATTTGGGGATAAAATCTTTTTCTCAAGGACCATGAGCTTTATAGGGCTAGTGTTCCATGAAGATCATTTCAGGAAATGTGGAAACATGTTCTGCTATCTTGGAACAGCCACTGTACATAGGACCTCAATACACATTTCTTGAAGAAGAAAAATTACTCTTCATACTAAACAAACATACTAACATAACTTCATATATTAAAGAATAAGGTAATTTTACTCCTTAATAGTAGGAGGTCACATGTATAATAATTACTTCACTAAGCAGTACTCAAATTTAGAAAGTCAATTTTCATTAAACAGACTAAAAACAAGATTAAGAGAAATTTATACCTGTGCTTTTATGATATGCATAAATCTTGACATCAACTCAGGACATTCAAGGAGGAAGTGAAAGTGATCAAATATAATTTTTGGATTTCTGAAAGAAAAATACATTTTGTTTATATGAACAGAAGCGATGACCAGCATTAAGTGAAATGCAGATTTAGATAGATGGATACTGCAACAGAAGGGTAATACACCGACAATACTTTTACTTGTCACTAAACATTATTTTAATAGTTTAACGGAAGTAACATTTTTCTGTTGAGATGAAAACATATGTAAAGAAAGAAAAGGCTACAAGGGCAGCCCATGAATCCAAGAAAGCCTTACCTGTTAACAAAGCATTTTAAGACTTCATCGTGTTTGCAGACAAATTCGATGAAACGAGGTGAGGTCATTCTGTGGGGAGTAAAAAAACAAGTCAGAACACAGACAAAAGCTGATGATATAGAAAATTTGAAAACTATGTATTGAACTGAACTGGCTTCTAGACAAAAATTCAGTTTGGATTGTCTTAACAAATTTAAGAAATTGAGGCATGTCTACCCAATCTATAAAATGAAAAAATATAAAATTTTCATTAGCATATAAACAAGTGACCTTTTTAAATGTTATAAGCAACTCTGGTCTATACATTTCCAATATATAATAAAGTGATCCTGTACAAAGTGGCATTCAGATTTCCTCATGCTAATAACTTACAAAATGCCTATCAGATAATTCTAGATCAGTATGAATATCCTAAAACTAGATCAGAATAGAACTTAAAATCAACAAATTCCCAGCTGTTTTTACTGAAATTACAAAAAATAAAATAAAAAATCTATCAGAGAAGCAATAAGCATGCCATGTAAGCCTTGACAGTTGGGTTTCCCGTTTTGTAATGCAGGCGCCTGACTTAAGTTTTGGTTGCCAAGGCTTCCGCTTCAAAGAGGCATACACTTCAAAGATGGCTATCTTTAATAAACACATTGCCAGCCACCCAACTAGATAAGAGCCAGGCCACCTTCCCCCATTGAGGCTCCTTTGTTTTAGAGATCTTGGTTGACTTGGATAACTGACCATTTAGGCCACTTGTTTTCTTTCTCTTCCCACACTTTAAATTCCCACTCTTATGTTTTAAGTTCATCAATAAAGACTGAGCACCAGAAAACCCCCACCTCCGACCCCCCAAAAAGCAGAACACCAGGGCCATTCCCATACCGCTTGTGCGCTAGCTCTCTAGTGGGCCACGCTCTGGCTCTCGCTCTCTCCCTGTGACCTCGCTGTGTGGCCCCAGGTGTGCCATGTAATTTCCAGACCTTGTAAGTAATAAACCTTTTTTTTTTTCCCCAAAGTTTCCTGATGGTTATTGCTGAAGGGCGCCTTGCAATCATAATAAGAACCACAAGGGCTGGTCCAGCCACCAGATTGGTTATTGATAGGCTGAGACCTGCACAAAAAACAAAGCAGAAACCCTCTTACCCTGGAGGCATCTGACAAGAACAGCACATGTAAAAAGCTTGAATGACAGCACTTAGCCGGTTAGCTGTCATAGAAATAACATCCTGACAGTCTGCTCCGGCTTCCTGTTTCCCTCCTAGAGCATCTGGTTTAGATTCCCTGGTGCCAGTGGATAGATTTTCATAGCTCCCAGGTCCTGGAGGTTCAAATGGAGGAATGGAAGTACCATCTTGATCTTGGCCTTTTTGTTTTAGTAAAATAGAAGTGATATCCGTTGAGTCCTTTTTGTTTTTCATCAGTTCTGTAGCTATTAAAACTAGCCATTCATCTAATGAGTGCCAAAGCAATTCAAGAGGCTACAAGAAAAAGAAAAGTTTTTTTTTTAATATCATTCTGAAACTCCAGCCAAACAAATATTATAAAAGAAAAAATTTACTCCAGATACTATTCTCTAATGTAACAGCAATCTCTATAGGTAAGTAACAAAAGTTATGAATGTCATATAAATGACAATTTCTCCATTTATAATGAAAACTTAATTTGTATTTATACATTCCTTGGAATAAAAAGGGAAAACTAAAATCTAACAAAAATATATAAGCAATCCTGTTTTAAAATGTTTTATTTAGCTTTAAAAGCATATACATATATTCCAGTGGGTTCTTATTTTCATCCTTTTATAGAGATATAATTGGCATAAATATTGTATAACTTTAAGGTATACAATATAATGATTTGATACATGTATACATTGCAAAAATGTGTACCATAATTTTATTTTTTTATTCTTATATGATCACAGAATGTTATAATCCAAATCATGTATTTTGAAAAGACACACCCTTACTACAATACTTCAACTAAAAATAATATTACTTTTAAAAACCATTATGGGAAGAGATTATGCAACCATATTTGGAACCTTAGAATATATTTAAATAACCTGTTCTGCCAGAAATTTATTTCCAATTATTATCTAACAAATCCCTCTGCTACATCTTTAGCCTTCCTCCAGGTTTCCATAACATTCTCTTTTTGAGAATATTTGACTTATTAAATTTACAAACAATTAAATCACCCTTAAATCTCCACTTTAAATGTAAAACCAAAAAGCAGAAGAAAAAAACCTAATTCACACATTCAGCAAGCATTTAATTAGTACGCACTTGGTAAACAGGTAAGCAAAAAATAAGCAAAAGAAAATTAATTATGCCCTTTCTGAGGCTGACATTAGGCCCCTATTCCCCACAAGAGAGCTTTTCCATTCTTAGGCACAGACTGCAGCTGGAAGACTCAATGTCCCTGAGCTGCTTAAAGGAGAGGCAAAAGAACTGGCTGCCACAGACATAATTCCTTCACTGAAATGTTTTTGTTTTGTTTTTTCTAATCCTCACTGGAAGCTATGTTTCCTGATTTGAGAGGGAGAGAAGCAGAGAGGAATAGAGGAACAACGATGGGTTGTTTCCTACACTCACCCTGACCTGGGGTCAAACCTGCAAACTGGGCGTGTGACCTGACCAGGAATCAAACCCACAATCTTTTGGTGAACAAGATGATTCTCCAACCAATTGAGCCGCCCGGCCAGGGCTTCCCTGAAATTGTCTTTAATTCTAATCATGATTCAAGTCTGAGTCAATAGTTTCAGTTCATGAGCAAAACACTAAACCTGCTATAAAAGATGAAAAGAACTTATGTCAACAAAACTATTTAGCTTTATATCAGAAAATGAACTTCCTAAACAGAAAGAACAGGTGGTGGTGATGTAAAACTGTTTGAAACAAAAGGAAAAAGGAATAATAGACCTCTAAATGAGAATGCCTGAAACCTAGAAAATCAACCATTGGATGGAGATGAGCCTAAGGCAGGAAATGATTCCTGCTGCTCAAGCAGGCAAGAGCACTGAGCCTGAACCTATCACAATCCTATTTTCAAATAATGAAAATGTTCAAAAATGAAAGGCAAAATTTGAATAATCCAGAATACTAAAGAAAAAAGAAATTTCCAATAAAGGAACACGACATAAAATTAAAAGAGTATGAGGGGAAAAAAGAGAAGTAGTTAAGTCATCTTGGGCCTTTCTTTTCTCTCTTTACCAGCTTTTCATTTTTCATTCAATGCACTAAAACAAAATCCCAACTTTGAGGTAGTTTTACTTATGGAGTTATCCCTTTAAAGATTTGTGCAGAAAATTCATTCCTCAACCACAAAAGAATACTGTGAAAATAACTTTAATTTCTAACTGTGGTATCGGCCACAGACAAAAAAGATTATAATACATTTAAAAATTTTTAAATCATTGTAAACCATATCTATGATGCTTTCTCTACTCATAAATAATAATAAAAACATTAGTCAAAATACAAAGCTCTGGACAGATCAACTGCTAGTGAAAAACAAGTTAATGACTATGGAAAATAGAAGGCGGCTTCTTGGCACTATGGAAACATTGCTTCATTTCAAAATATTGAGTAATCTTCACCACAGAATTACATTCTCCCTATAGTAACAATGACAATCATATATAATTTTTAAAACATTTGTATATGTAATCCCAACTTGCAAAAAAATTAGAGATTTTTCAAGATCCATGTGCCAAAGTGAGATACAAATCTGACAGGAAAACATTACTAACTTTACTAAGTCCATTAATAATAGTATCTTGAATTCTTGTAAGTCTGACAATTCTCATTTTGATAATGTCAAATGCCACAACTCAAAAGATAAGATTTTAAAGTTAAAAGTTTCTCAATCTTTCTTGGCTTCCAATTCTTCCTAATTATACTTCTATAAAGCTGCTAACAGTCCCCGCTTACTATTCACAATAGAATCAGGACGCCTAAACTGTCTGGCCCATGCTCTCCCTTCTTCTAAACCAGAACTCCCTCCTCCTACATATGCCCCCAGAGTTCCATGGCACTAGATAAAAATCTCTTAACACTAAAAAACTAGCTAAGTGTTCAGACAAATTTAAAGGACTTCCAAGATAAATGAAAAAACTAATAACAGGATGTTAAATAAATCCACCTCCTAAAAATACAGGGCCTATAAACTTATTCATTTTAAAGGAAAACCTGATAGTTAATTTTAATAGAGGAACATACTACCTAATTAATGAAATAGAAAGTGGACATCAATTGCTACCTTAGAAAAATGTAGTAAAAATTAAAATGATATTTCCAATTTAACATTACAGCAACTCAGCAAATGTTTAAAAATTTTTACAACGTGAATCATCCCACAATGCAGAGAAGACCTTATACACATAAATGAGAATGTAACTTCTATTTTTATTCTTAAAGTGAAGAGTGAAGTTTTACAATAAAAATGTTTTAACAAAGTGGCAGGTCAAAATTTGAGAGAAAATAAGTGATCAGAGGCAAAAGAAATTGTCAACAATGCAGAAAATAATGACTTAAAAAGAAATAAAAATACTACATATATATATATATATTTGATATATACAGAATCTGGATTCCATGAAAAAAAACAAAAAACTAAAGAAAAACAGTGATATCATTTTCTACTTAGCTACATATGTACTGACTAGGTAGGTAAAAAACAAATGCCTACAGAGAGGCTACTCAACACATATTTATTTTCTGATCAGCAAACTGATGGCAAATTCAAATTCTAATCCAAAAAATCAAACAATAGTTAATATAATCGTGACCATATCTATACATGATTTGATTTTTCTATTCATAATTATTAATGAGTAGCAAGAATGAGTAGAAAATAAAATGAGGGGTAGATTCAGTAACTAACAGCATGAGCACATTTAGAATAACTTCATGTAAAGTGAATGTTTTAGCAGTAAACTCACAGTAGCACTGGAAAAACAAGAAATCAATAATATAGATTAGAATTTTACACAGACAATAAATTATCACTCCTAATGTGCAAGGAAATGGTGGTATGTGAAAAGCCAAAATTTGAATTACAATAAGATGCATAACTTCCTTCTTCCAGGAGGTGGCACAATAGGGAAAGAAAAAAGAAGAGAGAAAAAGTGAGATCTCTTTCCAATACTAATTTAAAAAAAGACAAAGGCAAGGAAGAGAGAGATCTCTCTAGTTCCTGAAGCAGACAAATAGATGCAGAGATATTTATACATACCTTCCTAAAGGCTATCAGACCTATTCTACGGTAAGTATTCAGGAATCTACTAGTGTCAAAATGCTTACAAACCATTTATTTGTGTCTGCCAAAATTGTCCATGTAAGGATCATTTAGCATAACTCATTAATATAACTTCAGATTTTTTACAGACAGAAAAGCTGTCAATCATAACTCGTTTTGGAAAAAGTGGCACATAAAAGGGGTCCTATCAGTTTTTGGATAGAGAACCTATATTTACACTCAGCAGACTATTTAAGAAAATACATCTTTCTGAACCCAAAAGCAAACGTTAAACTATGAAAATTTCATAAGATAAAATATCTTTAAAAAAAATAACATGGAAAGTTATTAAGTTACACATTTGTCCAAAATCTGAGTTACCTGAAAATATAATGCCATAAAAAAGCATTAATAATAACAATTGCAGCCATGTTCCTTTTGTTTACTTCATAAAATTATCATTTAACACGAGTAGCAACACTGCCTTGGGTTTTATATGGAATCATTCTTCCAAGGATTCCATCCATAAATGTGCTTATATAACAGGAGCAACTGAAGCAACACAAAATGTTTAACAAAATACATATCTCAATGATTCTTCCTTGAATGATCCCAGGAATTAACTGTTGGTACCCAGTAACTGAAACATAATAATAAAATCTATAAATAAAAACTCAACAGTTTCTTTCCTTCTGAATAAGTTAACATTTTTTTAAAAACATAATGGCTGCATATGCCACCTTAAAACCCTATAGTCTGATTAAAATTGGTCATGCTTAACACTAAATATCTTTACCCTTAGAATAAAACACTAAAGGAATTAAAAGTTCACTTGTAAGAAAAATATAAAAGCTCACCAATTGAGACTTGCTGTTGATTAAACAGAGATGAAAAAAGGAAAGTGTGTCCTATCTTAAAAAGTGATACAGGTATGAACCAAACTTACGTCCTGTGCATGAGGTTTCTGATTAATGAATGCATGCTTTGTCAAATTCATCTCTTTTACGTCTATCTTCATAACAACGTCATATACTTTTCTGACCTTGAACACCTGGCTTCTTGGTGTTTTATTCCCGTTGTAGCCCATATCGATTCCATTACTGGGAGAGGAGGGACCAATTCGAAAGACGTGACAAAATATCCTCACAATCCTTAAAAGGCTCTTCATTTGGGCATCATAATTACTAGACAGGCTAAAAATAAAAATTAAAAATATGAATAAATTAGATAGAATAAAACAAATTACTATTTTAAAATACCTATTTTAAAAGATTTTTATGAATTAGAGTAAAATTTCTTTCCTTCTTAACACAGAGAATGTTTTAATAGGAAGTTAACAAATATATATTACTTAAATTGCATACGTACAAATTATTAATTTTAAGTCATCAAAATATAACCAATGATGAAAGCATAAAATATATACATATTTGTTTTAAGTACCTGATCTAAAGTTATCTTAAGGTAAGAAGTATTATCTTAAAATCATCAACTATTAATATAGCCTAATAATTTTGTATTACTTTACCTAGTTTAAACTTCTTCCAAGCTAAATGCTTAGTCTAAAAAATGTTATTTTTCATTTTCCAACCAGTGAAATATCTCTTTTGTATGATTCAAAAGTATTATAAAATCCAAACTTCACCATACCCTTCTCAGTTGATTATAAGATAATTTCTTTTCAAGCCACCAGGTCTCAATATAAAAGTTTCAAATTTAATTTCCTAATTTAAAGCCCCACCACCAACTTTGGTTTTTATCAAAGTGCACCTCCATTCAGTGACCTATTTAGCAAAGGTTGTGATTTCTCTGTTCATTTACACATTGTTAACTATCTTTACCTCAATCCCACATAGGAAGATAACTCATTTAATGAAACAAAATACATGTGAAAAGGCCCTCAGTAAATATTTATTATCTTTATCAAGTACTCCTAGAATCAGTTAGACAAAAGGATATTCATTTTTCAAAAGTGTGCTAAATAACAGTTCAATTGTCACTAATTAATATATATTTATTTTCTTAAAATTTCTATTAAAGTAAATGGCCAAAATTACATTACCTTGGGGTTAAGAAACACAAAATGATTCACAAATGAATAAATGAAAAGCAAACTGCAAAAATACCATTAAACATAATATAATATTGTCAATTGTAATTTAATTTAATTATAAATATTATTAAATATAAATTGGAAGGGGGAAATAACTTGTATTTAAGTTTCTCTTAAGAATCTACCTTTGTAGTGTGAGATAATAGTAAATATATCTATTGGTCTATGCACTCCTAAAACCCTTATAATTTCCTAAGTGGTTAGAGCACTAGGAGCATCTTTTGTTCTAACAGTTGGTCTTTTATGTCAATTCCTAACACAGAAACCCTAAATCTCTTGGGTGAGGGCATTGTCTGTTGTTCTATTGAGGTGACTCTCAGTGGGCTCCAGGATAGAAAGGAAACTGGTCACGAGAAAGGCCAAGCCAGGACTAGAAGCTTGGAATTTTCATCTTCTCCTTACCCCAGATCCATTCTCCAGAGAGAAGAGAGGGGCTGAAATGTTAATGTTTCACAAGCCTATGTGACAAAGCCTCATAAAAAGCAAAAACATACGGGGTTTGGGAAGCGTCCAGGTTGGTGAACATATCCATGTATCAGAAGGATGATGTAAGCCAAATCCATGGGGACCGAAGCTCCTGGGCTCAGAACTCTCCCAGACCTTGCACTAAGCACCTCTTTAACTAGCTATTCATCTATATCCTTTCTCATATCCTTTAATAAATTAGCAAATGTGTTTTCTTGAATTTGTGAGCTGTTCTAGAAAATAATCCAATCCAAGGGAGAAAAGGTCATCAGAACCTCTGCTTTGCAGTCAAGTCAAACAGAAGTTATGGGTAACCTGGGGACCTACTACTTGGGATTAACATCTGAAGTGGGGGAGGGGAGCCTTGTGGGATTGAGCCTTTAACCTGGGGGAACTGATGCTATCTCCAGGAAACTGATTTAAATTGTAGGACACCCAGCCCAGTTAGAGTGGCTTAGTGGTTGGGCATTGACCCAGGATCTAGAGGTCACCAGTTTGATTCCCAGTCAGGGCACATGCAGTAGAAGGCATCCAGGAGGCAGCCAATAGATGATGTTTCTCAAGGATGTTTCTATCTCTCCATCTCTCTCCCTTCTTCGCTCTCTAAAAATCAGTAAACACATATTTACAAATAATAATAAATACATTGCAGGACACCCAACTGGTGTTGCAGAACTGCTTGGTGTAGGTAATAAGTGTTGTGAGTGTGGAAGTGATAGGAGAGTAAAGGAGAAACAGAAGGAAGACTAGTGTTCTCAAAATAGTAGCAATTCTAATAATACTAACAATCAATACTCACTACTAATCCCAACAAAAATCCATAACATATCTATAAGGTATTTAAAAGTAGCATTGTGAGTACAGACAGTACAGTTTAGCAAAGTAGCTTTAAAACCTGTACTGGCAATACTAGTAGGTCCCTTTTTCCTACTATGCTTCGTCTATTCCGCTAATCTCCTTGTTGCTTTTAAGTGCTAGATTGAAATCTAGGATCTGCTTTTTATAAGCAAAGGTATGATCCTGGATCTTCTATGTATTACCTTGGCATATAATTGAACTTTACAATTTTCTTATAGGTAACACAGATACTACGTAGTAATAATGTCTAAATTACAATGCTATTATGAGGTTTAAATAAAACAATGCATGTGAATGTTCCTTAAAATAAAAACATACAAACATACATAAAATATAAATTCTTTTTAAGAAGAGCTAAAAATGGGACAAAGATTTAGGTAGAAAAAACAAGTGAATTTTCTAATGTAGGAAAACAGGTTAAAGGTATTAAGGAGGTATTTAAAATAATCATCATTATCTCTAGCATTTTCCATTTATATCATCACAACTATTACTACCATCATCTCCTCTATATGTGCCTGGTACTTCAAAACACCTTATTATTTCACTAGAGGCCCGCTGCATGAAATTTGTGCAGGAGGGGAGGGGGTGTCTCTCAGCCCAGCCTGCACCCTCTCCAACCTAGGATCCCTCAAGAGATGTCCTATTGCCCGTTCTGGCTCAATCCCACAGGCAGTCAGACATTCCTCTCACAATTCAGGACTGCTGGCTCCCAACCGCTCGTCTACCTGCCTGCCTGATTACCCCTAACCACTTCTACCTGCCAGCCTGATCACCCCCTAAGCATTCCCCTGCCAGCCTGATCTACACCCAAATGCTCCCCTGTTGATCCGATTGCCCCTAACTGCCCTCCTCTGCCGGCCTGATAGCCCTACTGTCCTCCCCTGCAGGTTTGGTCACACCTAACTGCCCTCCCCTACCATCCTGGTTGCCCCCAACTGCCCTCCCCTGCAGACCTAGTTCCCCCCTAATGCCCCCTCCTGCAGGCCTGGTCACCCCTAACTGCTTTCCCCTGCTGGCCTAGTTGCTCCCAAATGCCCTCCCCTGCTGACCTGATCACCCACAACTGCCCTCCCCTGATTGCCATCTTGTGGCAGCCATCTTGTGTCCACATGGGCATAGCCATCTTTGTTCACATCTTGTGTGCTTTGGAGTGATGATCAATTTGCATATTACCTCTTTATTATACAGGATTCTTACAACAATTCATTTAAGACATTTACTATAATTTTTCAAAAAGGAAATAAAATCCTGATTGGACTATAAATTAAACATAGGGAGAGATCCTATCTGTATTTTGCATGAGCACCTAGAAGATGGTCTGGTGGATAGTAGGCACTAAAAAATAAATATTAGATGGCCCTGGCCAGTGTTGCTCAGTTGGTTGGGCATCATCCTATGCACCATAGGTTGCTGGTTCAATTCCTGGTCAGAGCACATGGCTCCATCCTCAGTAGGGGGGTATGCAGGAGGCAGCTGATTGATGTTTCTTTCATTGATGTTTCTCTCTCTACCTCTCCCTTCCTCTCTCTCTAAAATCAATAAAAACATATTTTGAAAAAAATTAAGTATTAGACAGATGGGTGGATGATGGTGAAACTATGAAAAGTTACTTGCTGAGATCACAGCAAATGGTGATGTCTGCATTTACACCTGAGTCTGGAGTAAATGTTTTTACTTAGTATGTCTGAATCTTAGAAAGTCCTTATCCAATAAATGGATTAATGGAAATGACTAAATAAAAAGAGAGCATTATGTCAAGCTGGAATGCAATGACTCTTATAGAGTCTAAAGTAGTATCAGAGGTAAAAATAGATTTTAAATATTATCAACTGGTATACTGAGTGAAACTACTGAAGAAAGACTTAATGGCTGAAAGAACACAAGAAGGTGACTTAGCAAGGATCCTTTCGAGTAAATAGTAGAGAATGTGATTCTGGTCTGAAGTATATGGAAAGTGCGAATAAAGACATAAGAAAAGGGCTAACATAATGGATTTGACAATGTAGCTGATTTATAGAAGCAAAATGTAACTGGGAGGAAGAAATCCAGATGCAACTAACTGAGGTAAGATAAGACCATGACCTATTAAGACTATTAATGTATTAAGAATAGAAGTGAAAAGACTATTACAAAGTGGAAATCATCCAAATTAGAAGTGGACTAAATTTGTAAGCTACAAAATAACACATTAACATGGCTGTTTATTCCTAATTGGAGTAGGTAACCACATACAAAGAAGTGTAATTGCAGGAAAATGTAATATATATAAATGGAAATATTATAAATATTTAATATTTAATATTATAAATGGAAATATTTTAACACCATGGACTGAGAACCACATAATCTTTGGAAGGAATAAAGAACTGGAAAGGGGGAGAGTTCAAGGAGAAAATTTTATAAGAATTCATTAGGATACACTGAGAGGTTGAACACTAGTGTATACCCAGTTTTTTTATATTAGTTATCAAGACCCCTCAATTACTTTCTTGATTCTTCTTACTGCACATTTTACTTACATGATTGTTCAAAGCAATCATGTTGTAAAATTCTAGACACATATGTCCAAATCCACTTAAGTCCCTAGTGTTACCTCTTTATAGAAACTAAAGTCTCCTTAGTAAAAGTTGATTGCCCTCATCCTTTAAAACAAAACATAAAGGATGTCTCAGCAAATTTTTAGAACATCTTACCACTGATAAAAGGCATCTACCAAAATAAACTATTCCCAGCAATGCCAAAAGGAGATAAAGCTGGCAGATATTGTTAACTATTGATCTGTTTATATTTTGAAACACTTACCTAAGCAGTTTATGACCATTTGTTGTGGCAACCTCAGCAAGGCTTGTTAAAATCTTTAGGTACTGGCTTTCACTTTGCTGAGACAAATGTTCTAGAACTTGCCGTAACTAAATTTTTTACAAATAAAAAAATGTGATTATATAAACTTTATCAAGAAATTAAGTACCTATTATTTTAATAAGTATTCCCAAGCCAATTAGCTGAAGTCAAGTCCTTTGCAGTCATTTTGTCTTGCATAAATTCAAAAGCTAATACAGAGATAAAATGACCTAAAATCTTTGCTCACAATCACCAAGAAAGCAATTAAAAAAATAGAAACAGAACAGCAATCACCATATTTATATAAATTTAATTCCTTTAAAATTTAAGAGAAATATAAGCGCTGCAATTTTTCAAAGAGTAGAGCTATTCTAAATACAGAGCTCAATGAACTAGTGATTATAAGTCATAACATGATATTCCTTAGATTCTTTTCCTCCAGCTATGGGGAATATTCTAATTATCTCTAGGAGAAACCAAAGACCCAGAGGAAAGAAGATTCATAGGGCCAAATATTAGCACGAAGTTTATTAATTATTATATAATTCACACTTATCCTATAATGAAGATAAACAAATTTATTATTACAAATGTTAAAATATTCATTTATAATGTTATATTATATTTACATTATTCATATATTTGTAATATATATTGTTTATAAATAATATTAACATTATTATAAATACTTATAATAATGTGATTAAGAAACACATTTGTAAATTACCATATATATTAAACATTCATAAAGCTTGTTCATTTACAGGCTACTAGCACAACTGCATTACCATGTTTTCTCGGAGATCTTCATTCTGTGTCATTTGAATAATTGTCTGGAAAAGCCTAGGGTGATATTGAATCAATACTTCACAGGTCTCTCCATATCCACCCTAAAAAATATATTTAAAATTATCTGGGTTTAAAAACAAAGTTCCTAAAGGAAAACGCACAGATAGCACAGATAAAAAGTTGGGTTCATACTTTAGAAGGCAGTCAATCACAAGTCCAGACCACCCACACTCTGACTAAACAGCTGTAAGTCAGAAGTTCCTCAACTCCTCTTTAAGTCTGATAATTTGCTAGAAGAGCTCACAGAATCCAGGGAAACACTTTACTATTACATGTTCATTATATAGGATACAACTCAGGAGTAGCCAAATAGAAGAGATTCATAGGGCAAGGTATGTGGGAAGGAGCACAGAGCTTCCATGCCCTCTCTGGGCATGTCATCCTCCCAGTACTTTAGCATAGTCACCAACCCAGAAACTCTCTGAGAACCCCACTGTTTACGGTGTTTAGGAAAGTTCCATTATATAGGCATAACTGATTAAATTACTGATCATCAGTGACTGATTTCAAGCTCCAGCTCCTCTCCCCTCCCCAGAAACAGGAGAAGAAGCTGCCCTCTAATCCCATGGTTGGCTCATCTGCCCACCAGCCCACATCCTGAAGCTCTCTAGGGGCTTTCAGCCATCAGTCTTCTCATTAATATACAAAAAGACATTCTTACCTTCTGGAGAACCTAAGGGTCTTAGAAGCTCGTGTGTCATAAATTGAGATAAAGACCAATATATATTTTCTTATGCCAATGTTCCCTTTAAAGAGCATATTCTTTACTGAATAAAAATCTTTGTACCCATCCTCTCATTTGAGAAAAAACATTGTTTTATCAGTCTCTTTCTATTATAAAGTAAGGGACTAAGAATATATACATTAACAACATACTTGTACACATAAATCCAGAGGGGTTACTCCATTTTTATCGGGCAGATATTTGGCTCCTCGTAATAGAAGAATCTGTGCTGTGTCTCTCTGACCATGACTGTACAGAAAGAGAAAAAAGTTAAAAATATAATCGTTTTAATTTAGTATTTTTCTACGAATTATGGACAGTTAATATGAATCGAGGATTAAAAATTTTTAAGAATTGAGAGGAAGATCTGAACAATATCCTCAACAATCAGGAAAACACTTCACAATGTTAAGTCATACTTTCCCAATGTAGATAAGAAAATGACCTCTTAAATATAAGTATTGAACTTGAGACACATTACGTACAATAAATCATAATATTTTGGGATAAGTAACTGCTACTGAAGACTATGCTTTGGTTTCTTTCTTCCAGTCACTTCCTTCTCAACTCTAACCAGGTTTGTTTAACAATCTTTTTTCAAAGAGATCCAATGTTTGCTAGGTAAAAACTTAGGAGTGATGCCACCCTAGCTGGATTACTCAGTGGTTAGAACATTGGCCTGCAGACTGAAGGGTCTCAAGTTCTAATCAGGACAAGGCTTGGTTGCAGGCTTGATCCCTTGCACCAGGGCACATGCAAGAGACAACTAATCCATGTGTTTCTTTCACATCCATGTTTTTTGTCTTTCCCCCTTCTCTAAAAATCAATGGGGAAAAAAATATCCTCGGATGAGGATTAACAATAACAACAAACTTAGTGATGCCCTCATCTGGTGGCTCAATTGGTTGGAGCATCATCCCATACACCAAAAGGTTGTGGGTTCAATTCCTGGTAAGGGCACATACCCAGGGCACAATTTCTAGTTGGGGCACATATGGGAGGCACAATCCAATTCCTGAATTTCCTGGTGAATTTCTTGTGACTCCATTTCTTTCAGAATCAGTGGACCAAATCTCTCATGTTTAGCCTAGGGGGGGGGGGGGGCCTTATTTTCAGGGGGATGCCTTATATTTAACTCAGAAGGAAACCTGTAAGTAGGTCTTATTTTCGGAGGATGTCTTATTTTCGGGGAAACATGGTATTATACATTGTATTGTTCTATATAAGAAATTTTTCAAACATGTAATTATAGTAATTTGTTCCAAACATTTACTAAGCATTTCAGCAGAAAGCACTGTACTACACATTGACTTTAAAGTGGTGAATAAAATAAGCAAAATTCTTGCTTTCACTGAGCTTTCGGTCTAGTAGGGGAGACACGCTGTAAACAAGCAAATACACTATGTATACGATAGAAAATTTGGGGAAAGGCTTCCTTGGATTGGTGAGGAATTGCCTTTCTACAAAGTAACAGTTAAGCAGTGACATGAAGAGGGAGTCAGCCATCTAAGAAACCTAGGGAAGACCTTTTCAGGCCAAACAAACAGCATATAGAATAGCCTGCTGGAAAGAGTCAGCTGTGTTTGGGGAACTCGAAGAGAACCAAGCAGGGCTCAGACCACGCAGGTCTCACGGGTGAATGCAGGTTGGATTTTATTTGAAATGTAACAAAGAGGCACTGAAAAGTTTTAAATATAGGGTTTAAACACAAACTGACCAGACTGGTTCATTTTTTAAAGATCACTTTGGTAGTAACTGAGGAAAGAACAGGTGGAAAAGAAAAAGAATCAGAAAAACCACTTATGAGACTACTGCAGTACTCTAGATAAGAGGTAACATCTCTAAGTGGTTTTAGTGAGTTGGAGAGAATAAAGAGATCAGAATATATTCTGAAGGTGGAGTTTATAGAACTGACTAATAAATTTCAAGTGAAGGGTCAGAGAAAAAAAGACATAAAAAACAATTACCTAGTTTCTGGTTTAAATGGAAAGGATATGGGTTCCAATGACTGAGATTAGAAAAACTGGAGGAGGTTTGAAAAGAAAAATCAGAAACCTGTATTTTGGACATGGTGACAGCTGAGATTCTATGAAACTTTCAAGTGATGGTATAAATTAGGCAAGTGGACATTTCAAATCTGAAACTTCAAAGGAAGGTCTTATCCAAAAACAACCTCTCAAGATAGAATATGATTTCAGGGAACCAAACAATGATATTATTCATAAACTCAAGATACTATGGAAGGAATTGGTTTTCTTAAGTATAATTTTAGAAAATAACTAAATTCAGATAAGATCTAAAGTCTAGAGTTCCAAAGTCCCTGTATTGTAATTCAAAGTTGTTCCATGATGATCTGAATCAATCTATTCAAAGTAACATCAGAAATCCTAAAGAGAAGCTAAAAAAGAAGAAAAGCAAGTCTTTCAGTCTAAAACAAATCTCCAATAAAATGTTATAAAACAGGGGGGAAAAAAGGATAAAGAAATAAGAGATTTTTGGAGAGCTCTATATTTTAAGAGCCTAAATAAATATTATAATAAATATAATCTAAACCAAAGGGAAGAATCACTAGTGTATTGTGAACTGTTCCTAACTGCTAACTACATTTATATAATATTGTGTGTGTGTGCGCGCGCGCGCGCGCGCGCGCGTGCGCACATAGGGGTAGGTGTATGTGTATAATTATTATATTGCTACCTCCATAAAGACTGAGGTATATTTATTACTGTATCAATAATGGATGGCAAACAGCAAGAGCTATCTAAATGTTTGCAAATTATATAAATGAATCAATGAACAAAGTAAGTGCTTTAAGAAAATGTACCCAGATATAGTACAAAAATAACTTAGTGCAGAATTCAATATCTAACAATAATGATTAAAAAAAATTTTTTTAATTTACAAATCCAGAGAAAGTAAATACAAGGCTCTAAACCAAGACATCCTTAATAGCTTATCCCATTGGAATTGACCTTAATAAAGACAACTAGAAAAATTAGTGGAATATGTCCTTTCTCATTAGTTAATAAGTAATATAAAATTGAATAATCAAAGATACCAAAAGCTCCACTTACACCATATCAAAACACTGGCAGTATAATAGAAAATACTTTTCATCATGTGGTTAAGTAACACCCATAATGCTATTATTAGGTAGACCAACTAATGCAGATTTTTTTCAATAGATGGAGTTACACATATATTGATATGTGAGCGATTTGATATGTATGCTATTTTGTTGTATTGATAGCAAGCTTCAAAACTTCATATGTCGAATTTGCTGAAGGTGTTAACATCAGATATTTTTACACTTAAAAATGTCAAATTTCGTGCCAAAAAAAAAAAAAGAGTTTTTGCTGAAAGTTTTAATTTATTACTTTATTTTGAAGAAAAAGTAATTGTATACTTCGGGAAGCTTATGATGAACATGCTCCATCTCAAGATACTTGTGAATGCTGGTTTAAATGCTATAAAAGTGATGATTTCGATGTCAAAGACAAAGAACATCCAGGTCAACTGAAAAAGTTTGAACACCAACAATTACAAGCATTATTGGATGAAAATGAGGGTCAAATTCAAAACAACTTGCAGAAAGATTAAATGTTACTCAGCAAGCAGCCAAAACCGGTTTGGCCCAGTGGATAGAGTGTTGGCCTGCGGACTGAAAGGTCCCAGGTTCGATTCCAGTCGAGGGCATGTACCTGGGTTGCGGGCACATCCCCAGTGGGGGGTGTGCAAGAGGCAGCTGGTTGATGTTTCTCTCTCATCGACATTTCTAGCTCTATATCTCTCCCTTCCTCTCTGTAAAAAATCAATAAAATATATTTTAAATAAATTTTACTCAGCAAACAATTTCCAATCACTTACAAGCAATGGGAAAGATTTTAAAGGAAGGAAAATGGGTGCCATATCAACTAAACGGAAGACAAATGGAAAAACTGAAAGGTCACCAGTAAAATGTTGATTCAATGGCACGAAAGAAAAGTCTTTTTTGCATCAAATTGTGACTGGCAATGAAAAGTGGATTTAGTATGAGAATCCCAAATACACAAAATCATGGATTGATCCAGGTCAACCATCAACACTGACTGCAAGCCCAAATTGCTTTGGAAAGAAGACAATGCTCTGTGTTTGGTAGGATCAAGAAGGTGTGATGTATTATGAGCTTTTAAAACCAGGTAAAACAATTAATACTGATCACTACCAACAATAAATACTCAATTTGAACCACGCTTTGATCATGAAATTACCAGCATGTGCCAGTAGACACAGCAAAGTAATTTTGCTTCATAATGCCACACTATCACACACTTCAAAACCAGTTAAGGACACGTTAAAAGATCTTGCCTGGGAAGTATTAACCCACCCGCTGAATTCACTAGATCTTGCTCCTTTATATTACCACTTGTTCCAATCAATGGCACATACACTTTCTGAGCAGCAGTTCAAAACATGCGAAGAAGTGGAAAATTGTGTCTCTGAATGGTTTGCCGCAAAACAAGAAAAGTTCTATTGGGACGATATCCACAAATTACCTGAAAGATGGGGGAAATGTGTAGCTAGTGATGGATATTACTTTGAATAAAACACTTTAGATGGTTCTCTTGAAATTATCATGTTTTCTCTGATTAAAAAATCCACTATTATTAACCAGCACACCTAGTATACTTTATCTTCAAAGACAGCACAATATTAATGGAAAAACCAGAGAGCCTTAGAAAATATACAGAAATGTTTGTGTTAGGAAATAATAGTAGATACATGACATTCTTTAATGCAACATCTAGAAACATAAAATCTCATACCTGCAAGCAAAGTACAATGGAGTAGCTCCTGATACATTTGGCCTGTTAATATCAGCACCACTGTCTAGCAAGCATTGCACTGTCTGGGGAAAAGAAGAAAAAATTAAAAGTAGACTAGGAAAGAAAAAAAAAAAGGACACAATTATCACAATTTTAATACATATAAGAGAAGTTCTTGCCACAACTTGAAGCTTTAAAGCACATGTGTCAAACACAAGGCCCACGGGCCAAATCCGTCCCGCCAGGCCTTGCAATGTGGCCCGCACCGCGCTGTCATCACTGCACTCCGCTGCGTTTCCATCACAATGACAGTTTATGACTGTTCAGTAAACCATTCGGCCCGCGATTTAGGCTGGATTTTAGATTTTGGCCCCTTCTCTGATTGAGTTCGACACCCCTACTTTAAAGAGTGAGTAGGAACATGACAATTATGATGGTTAAACAAATTCAATTTTTGGTAAGTCTCTCAGGCACTACACAATTTTTGTGGAATTGTCAATATAATATAAACTATACTAACCTGGGAAAGCTCTAAACAACTGACACATGTAGGACTTTAAATTTGGCTAATACCACTGAGGAACTAAATTTTAATTTTATTTTAAACAGCCATATATGGCTAGTAAATTGAATAATCCTGCTTTAAATATCTGAATTTAAAAAATAGGTACCAGCCCAGCCACTGTGGCTCAGTGGTTGAGCATTGACCAACGTACCAAGACCAGTTCGATTCCTGGTCAGGGCCCATGGCTGGGTTGCAGGCTTGGTCCCCAGTAGAGGCATGCAAGAGACAGCCAATAGATGTTTCTCTCTCTCTTTCCCTCTTTCTTCCTCTCTCTCTAAAAATCAATAAAATCATATTTTAAAAAATAGGTACCAGAGCTATAAATCTCTCAAAGTCAAAGAGCATAATTGTTAAAGTACAAAATGTTAAAAAGCTAAGAGTCCTTTTGTTGTTAACAACAGCCAATACTGACTCAGTTTTTCTAATCATTATTAAAATGTACTCTGTCCTCTAAGCTTTTCTTGTACAATCATCTAACTCAGTGGTCGGCAAACCATGACTCACGAGCCACATGCGGCTCTTCCACAAAATACCATGTGCGGGCGCACACATAAAGTGCGCCCATGCACAGAGTCGGTTTTCAGCTCTCAAAAGAAATTTCAATCATTGTACTGTTGATACTTGGCTCTGTTGATTAATGAGTTTGCCAACCACTGATATAACTAATATTAACAAAAAAGTAAGCTAATATAAAATCTTAAGAATACATATCTTATGATTAGGGATTAGGCAAGGCTTGCCTGAAAACCTTAAAAAAAAAAAAAGTCTGGTTATATTCCTATGATCCTCATTTGAGTTTCTCCTATAAAAAGAAAATGCACAAAAACTTAAGTTTTTGGAATTAGACTGTAAAACATTATGTCTTGGTTGAACACACATATTCATCTTTCTAAAGATGCTGCTCTAAAACCTAGTTCAATGGTAGTAAAATAAGATTATAGCTCTGGCCAGTGTTCTCAGTGGTTAGAGCCTGCACACCAAAGGGTCTCGGGTTCAATTCCCAGTCAAGGACATGTACCTGAGTTGTAGGTTCTATCCCTGCCCAGTTGGGGTGCATGCAGGAGGCAATCAATCGATGTGCCTGTCTCACATCAATGTTTCTCTCTCCCTCTCTTTTCCCCTCTCTCTAAAATCAATGAAAAGAAACACACAAAGAAGGCTCACCAAATACCCAGTCTAATAAATTTAAAAAAACTTTCAACAAATTACATCAAAGTGAAATTTCATAATACTGAGGAAATTTGATTCCAGGGGCAATTAGAAATCAGACTGGCATTAACAGCAACACCAGAATCTAAAAGATAAAATGCTTTGAAAATTGCAAGTTAAATGACTTCCAACGTAGAATTCTATAGCTAGCCGCACTATCATTCAAATACACAGTTTTAAATTAAAACACACACACAAAATATGCTTACCTATATACTAGTGATATTTCAAAAAAATTTACCTCCAATGAACCTTTCTGAAGAATCTACTGAAGCATATCTTCCTCCAAAACAAGGTACTACACTAAAATATAGTAAGATGTGGAATCCAGAGTACTGGAGATCAAATACAAGAGAGAATAAGAAATGTCCAGGTGTAGAGAAAAAGAATAAAACTGATATTATCTAATGAATCTATTTTTGTAGAAAACAGTTCTGAGATACCTCTCAGCTCATATTTTCATAGAATCATATAGAAAAAATTATTAATAAAAAGAAAATTGAGCAAAGTCAATTTTAAGAAAAATAGTCCCCTAGATAGAAAATGTTATAGTTCACTACTTGATTCAGCAGTAAACAATATTTACCCAACTATATATACAACTGATGCTGTCTAAGCAAAATTTGTGATATAATTAATTCTAAAAATTGGGGAAGAGGGCATGGGAAGAGGATTTAAATGAGCTAAACACCTCATGCACCATAATAAGAACTGACCCAAAGATATCTAAAAGTCATGAATTGAGAAAGAGCAGAGGAAGCATGTTCTTTGGAAATAGATATCATAAGAAAAGGTGCAAGAGTTGAATATTGTTGCCTGGTAATCATGACGTAACAAAGACTGATGATTTAATGGACTATTATTATTACAAAGGTTTTGATTAAAACATTTTAAAATATACTATTCATATCTTTTTCTTTGAAATTTACTTCTATCCCAAGAGAAATTCTAAAATCTATATAATCTATGTAATATAATAAAAATATTACATAAAGCTTTATTATTGGCTATAGAATTCCTTTAAACTGGGCATAGTGGTCTATTACCACTTTCAAAGACAAGAAAAAAAAGCATTTGGGTCATTTTATAAGATAAGGCCTATTTAAGCCTTTAGATCATGGTATATCCCTTTTTTATTTTTGACCTAGGAGTTCTCTATATAATCCCAAAATGGGAGATGGAAAGCCATAATACTGTTTACTGTTATTGAATTTATAGACAATAAACTATCTCTCAAAAAGCTCAGAAGAGATGAAAGCAAATATATGTAATATGCAATTAAAACCTAGCAATCCAGAAAGAAGCTGAAATAAAGTAATTATTAATAAAACAAATATGCATCCATTAAAATTATATAGTTGTTAAAACTAATTAATAATATAATAATATTAATCACCTTAACATGTGCCTGGACACTGCTAATAAGGATTTATCATTTCATTTATCATTTCATTTAATACATCAATATTCATTGCACTTGAAGATACAAAAGAAAAAGGAAAAGAAAAAGGCAAGGGGAAATGGTACTGCTTTTGACTAGTCTATTCCATCTTTCAACAAAAATTCCAATGTCTATTATGTACAAGGTACTACTCTAGATGCTGGAATTACAGCAATGAATAAAAGACAAAAATCTCTGCCTTTATGAAGCTTACATTCTAGTGGAAAAGGAAGACCAAGAAAAAAAAAAAGAAATAAACAAAATATGTACTGTGCTAGATGGTGATAAAAACCTATCCAGGAAAATGAACAGAATTCGAATGACAGATTTCAATTCGTTTTAGCAAATTTCTCACTCCTAAACCTTTATACACAAGTATTTCTGTAAAAACTACACTGTGTCTGCTTAACAGAATATAAGCCATTAGTCAAAAATTAATAATTATGATTTACAATGTTCATAAGCTCTGTTTTCAAAATTGTTTGGCTTCTCATTTACTTGTAAAAATTAAGCTCAGCAGTTTACAATTTAATAACTGTAAACATGTAAAAGTATACCAACGTAAATATTTGAGATTGTAGCTGAATATCTATATTTTTCAAGTTATCACAACACATTTTAAGCACTACAGTAAAATGAAATAATTTTATGTGACTAATTTAGATCACCAAAATATACTTTTAAAAATTCCCTCCTCCCCTTAAAAAACAACAATTATTCTCGATTCCTAGGTAATCTATTGTACTATAGAGGGGTCTTCTTCCTCATAGAATAAGAAAGTGCTGGGAAGGAACTTGAAGGAAAGCATTGAGAGAGGATTATTTTTATATGGCCCTCAAGAAATTCTTAAGCAGAAACAACACATTTTCAACAGAATTCATGACCTTTCAAGTGATAAAACAATACCCTGAGCAGAAAACTAATGTGCAAAGCTAATGTTCAGGTCAATCACAAAAGTCATTTAATTGAAGGCAGTGACTAACAAAGACCACCTGTGCCCAATACGCTGATAAATTACAAAGAAATCCAAGGCAGCTCTACTTTATCAATGTCAACATTCTAAACAACACTAATCAAAGTAAAAAGGAATAGATATTCAATATTAAAACTACAGTAAAACCTATTATGTACTATCATTTGCTAAAAGACCAAACAACAAAAAAAGCTAGCATCTTTGTTTGATTGTCTATTAAAAAGAACTGTGATTATTAACTAATGTCACTCCAATAAATTTAATTACATTTTAAAAATTATGAACATTAGAAAAAAATTAGTAGCAATGCAGAAATAACTTAAGCACTAAGAAAAACAGCCAACCCTCTAATCAGTGGCTGGTTTACATAAATCTTCTCTAGAAATCTGTCCACATAAAACTATGGAAACTTTGAACTCTTATATAACATCTAGAAAAAACATTAATATTATCCAGTTCTGTGAGAAAAAAACAGAGTAAAGAGAACTTTTTATTTGCTTACATTGCCTAGAAGTGATAAGGTAGAGTTCTAATATTAAAATACATAAAATTACTCTAAACCTAAAATCAAAAAAAAGAAAGAAAGAAATGCTGGAGTGTCTATCTTTGTGCCTCAAGGCAGATCCAATTAATGTTTTTGCAAAGCTTTCAATTAAGCATGGTCTATAATCTCTGGATGAAAAGCTTGGGAGCTGGCTTTAGATAGCAAGAAAGTTTATCTGAACATAGGTGAGCACTGTTCCTTAACAAACCTACAATTTCAGCAAAAAAAAAATGCAGTCAATTCTATCAAAGATAGTCTATTATACCATAATTAGTATCATACAGCTAAGTAACAACTGACCTAAGGAAGTTGTGTCTAAAGAGCTTAAATCTACTTTAAGCAGGTTCAGCTACCGTTTTATGTTTGTGAAACTTCATATTCAACTATATAAATTTAGAAATATAAAACTTATTCTGATAAAAGTAAAATTTATTGTACAAATAAATTGAAATTCATCCCTAAACTAATCCTGCTGTGTACTCTAACTTAAATAAATTGAGAATGAACCATGTGAAAGTTTTCTAGGGTTTATAAATGCAAAGTATTCCAGAAATCAGTAAGCAACTATTTGTGGCAATTCAACACATCAATAACTTTAATTAATAACAAAAAAAACATTATCAAAATATTCATTCAACTTATAGCCCTCCCCCCCAAAAAAAAAAATGGAGTCAATTATACTATGTAGAATAATATGAGGCTTCACTACTCTTTCTAAAAATGAGATTAAAACTAAAAAAAATAGCTTATTCCATAAGAGTAAATCAATTAAAGATCCAGATAGTGCTCTCTATACTTTGCTTGCAGAATCCCATCATCCAATGACAGTAATAGTACCAATACTATTAGTGCTCTTAAGTGTTTTCCAATGTGTTCAACAATGCTTTTCTTAATTATGTGATCAGTAAACAGAATATACTTTAGGAGCTACAGAAGACATGGGAACAAAGAGTTGCCAAAGACTATATAATAAGCCAACTGAATAATCAAACTCTGAAATGATATGTCAAAATCAATACTGAAAAATAAACCATAATATTAGTATCATACAGCTAATTAACAACTGACCTAAAAAAGTTATATAGAAAATTGCATTATTCAGGAATTGTTATGATCACTTCTTTGATCTGATCACTTATAAATAGGAATAGAAGTAGTTTAAAATCATAGTGCTATTATGTTGCAAGAACAAATAAAAGATCGGAAGGTACTTCAACTGCCCAAACTACTTCCTTCCAATAAGAGGATGATGAGACCTTTACTGCTAAGAAACATGCATCTATAGCGAAGATTGCTCAATTTCTTAGTTATGTCAAAAATGAATATACCAAATCCTTTAACTTTAAAAAAGTAATGTATGTAATTATTGGCCTAAGAGCAAAAATATAATCTTCAATTACACATTCTACAAAGCTTTAGAGCTCTTAGGTAGTTACTCAAAATCTTATCATGCCCCTTTGAGATTTACTCTAAAATGAGATTAGATTGAAACTTCAGAGGATTTGTCATAGCTGTCTCTATATTGAAAAGAAATGTTATGCTTTTTTAAATGTTTTAAAATAGTTTCTTTCCCCCTCTAAAGTTTCCTATTTCATTTTATAAAAAATAGATAATCAATATACAAGCTTTTAAACTTAAGCATAAACTGAAATCTTGAAACCTGTATCTACATGGACACCAGGCCATTTTCACTTGCCATTAAAGTCCCAACTATGATATCTGACAAAGTATTTTAGACTCAGTATTCAACTTATAGAAAGATACACAGAGTTTAAAAAATCAATAATCCCTATCCAGTAATAACTTATCATATCTTATAATACAATAAATCATATTCACTTCTAGATAAAAAGGATATGCTTATCCATGGAACTGTGAACATGGACCAGAAATACATGAGTAATTATGAGACACAGGTAATATTAGTACAACTGTCAACACAGATTTTTAGAAGTACGATTCAGCCTGGAGGCAGAAGGTACGCTAATTTTTCAAGATTCCTTCTTGCCCTAATTGAAGAAGGATTAAAGATGAATACAATGATGCCAAAAACAGTTTTAAATACTATCTGTATTTATTCTTGCAGATAACTAAAATCGATCAACTATGACAGAATGGAATCTGACTCACTAATACAATCAACCACCAGTCAACATGGTTTTTTGTACACTTCCTCCTCTACTATATCTGCAAAATCTCACCCTGTAAAACTCATCACCACAGTAAAGTCAGGCTCCCTATAAATCTTCTGAGAATATAGTTCTTCAAAGGCATTTGGCTATGAGGAATTCTCCCGTACTTTACCACACCTGCTTTAAGTTGCAAACCATATGGAATATATTATACTTATACTACCTACCTTTCAGTAACTTCAGAAGGCAATTCTAAATTTCTAATGCAGCCTGAAATGCACATGTTTTGAAATAAGATTTTCTATGTAATTCTTGCTTCTTCACTGATTCAAAGCAGCTCAAATGAGATTTTGTAGATCATTCCTAATCTGAATTCCAATTTTTAATACACTAGTTCCTGGACAACAAGTAGGGTTTGCAATCTTAGTACATGACACTCCACTCCACTTACCTGTTATAAAGATAAACTTTAAAAAAATAAATAAAGTCCAGTATAGAATACACACACACACACAGACAGAGAGAGAGAGAGAGAGAGAGAGAGAGAGAGAGAGAGAGAGAGAGAGAGAGAGAGAGAAACCCTGGACCACTCAAGAGTAGAATATTTCAGATCATTTTTTATCATACAAAATATTTTTTAAATTTAATACTGTGGACTCAGAGACAATGAGAAGAAATATTCCTTGAAATAGTCCTTGAAAATACTGGGTTACTTTTCAGATGATAAAAGTCAAAAAAAATTTTAAAAATGATGTTCAGAAGAAATTTCATGTAATTAAAAAAAAAAATTCCTACATCCCTCCTCTTATCAAACTCATTAAACATAAGACAACGTCAACCTTGGCTTCACAATCTTAAAGAAGTGATGTGAACTGAAGTCATACATAAAGCATCTAAACACGAAGGAACCTATATCCTGAACCCAGGTTAGGAAAAAAGTGTTGCAGAGAAGAAAATCAATGACTCCACTTAGAATTCTCCCACCAAAAGATGAAACTCAAACAGTATACAAAAAAATAAACAAACAAATGTTGTATCTTTATAGCTGTTGTATTGGGTTGGTCTTTGTTGTTATTTTTACGGTTAACAAGTAAATAAGCAACATTCTATTATCAATAATAGTAAATGGGAAGACAACCTGAAACTAACCAGAAAATTACAGCAAAGAAGAAATTCATTTATAATTGTAAGCTAACAATTGTAAGCTAACTGTACAGAAGGCAGTAAAGTCTCCTATTGAGAGAAAAATATTAGCAATTTTAAAAGCCAAATGTTTGCATATAACAAAAAACTATTGCTATAAAAGAAATGCATGATTTTAGAAACCTAAAATAAGAAAGAAAACAGCTGTCATTCTAGTGCTTGCATCATATTCTGAGACAGTAGACAAATATGATCCCCCAAGTTAAATGATTTAAACAATGTCAGTATTCACTTTCTTTATATCTAATCCCAATAATTGAGGCTAACTAATAAAAAATAAAAATATGAAAAACTTAGTTGATAAAACATAATTGCTAAAGTTATATATGAACATACCACATTTACATTTTAATATATTCCACCATTTAAAAATCTATGAATCAAAAATGAATTTGAAATCCAAATTAGAAATATTTTAAACAGATGCAAAAGCACTATTTTCTATTCCTTTTTTCCACATAAAGTATATTAACCAGAAGTCTGTGTGATGCAGAAAATGCTGTAACAAGATTTTGCTATGATGCTTCATGTTTGCAATTATGCACAGTGAGAAACTTTTCATGGATTCAAAGTTTTCAAAAATAAACACATGCTGAATTAAAGTTCTCACAGCTGAATTTACCGTCTTGTGCCCATTCTGGCAGGCCACATGCAGCGCTGTCTGCCCCATTGCGTCCTCAACGTCGACATCACTGACGTGCTGTACAAGGTCATGGAGTAGTTCTGTCCGCCCATTCACAGCCAGCCAGTGTATCTGTGCAGTCATTTAGTTACTTAACATTTATGCAAGAGTGTTTCATATAAAAACAGCAGAAATATGCTATTATTTCCCAACTGTGTGCGTAATACACACTAAAGACTAAAATTAAAACTTATGCCTACGTATATATTGTATATCTTCCTATATTTTTATAGGGGAAAAATATGCATCAAGATATAGGTTATACCACCATGTATTTCAAAATCAAGCACTTTATGGTTCAAAGTAATTAAGTTTAGACTTAGGACCACCAAATAGTCTCCTTCTTAGATGATCCTGCACTCTCACGAATAGCTTTCCTTTATAGAAAAGGTACTGAATAACTTTCCTTTCCCAGAAGCAAACATAAATTAAAAAGTAATTAATAAAGTGGGCATCATAGTTTTTACTTCAGTTGGTTAGACCATCTACTTCATACTCCAAGGTTTTATATTTTATCCCTGGTGATGGTACATTCAAGAATCAACCAATGAATGCATAAATAAGTAGAACAACAAAGCGTTGTTTCTTCCTCTCTCATCTAAAAAGCAATCAATAAAAATTTATAAAATCCAATTAGAAAATGGACAAATGACACGAATTACCATCTATATATATCAAAGCCTAAGCAACCCTCGCAACCAAATGGATGACCGAACAGGCTTCAAGGGGCAACTAGGCCAGGATGGGGGTTAGTGAGGGGTGATCAATGACCAAGCAGCAGGCTGGTGGGATGACCAGGCCCATGGGGTGGGAGGGGAGTTAGGGGCAACCAGGCTGGCAGGGGGGTGCAGTGAGGAACAATCAGGCCAGCAGAGAAGGGCAATATGGGTATGTGGGTGACAAGGCCAGAGCGGGGGCAGTTGGGGGCGACCAGGTTGGCAGGAGGGGCAGTAAGGGTGACCAGGCCAGCAAGGGGGTCAAGGGCGATCATGCAGGCAGGCAGGTAAGCAGTTAAGAGCCAGTGGTCCCAGACTGTGAGAGGGATGTCTGACAGCCAGTTTAGGCCTGATCCCCAGGATCAGTCAGACATCCCCCGAGAGGTACCGTATTAGAGAAGGTATAGGCTGGGCTGAGGGGAACCCGCGCGCCCCCCACCCCCACCCCCGTACATGGGCCTCTAGTTTCATATAAGAGGATGAACAAATGGTAAAAAATACACATAAAAAGATGTTCAACAATATCGGCAATTAGGCAAAAGCAAAGTAAAATGAGATACCAGGTGTACCATTTAACAATGTAGATTTTGTAATCAAAGAAAACACGATAATTTCAAGAGAAACATCAAAAGTGCTTTATTCAAAGTAATGTCCATTGCTAGCTACACATTTCCCCTATCTTTCAGGTAATCTGTGGATACCATTCCAATAGAACTTTTTTTGTTTTGAGGCAAACCATTCAGAGACCCAATTTTCCACTTCTTGGAATGTTTTGAAGTGCTGCTCAGAAAGTGTGCGTGCCATCGATTGGAACAATTGATAATCTGAACGAGCAAGGTCTGGTGAATACAGTTGTTGGGTTAATACTTCCCAGGCAAGATCTTTTAACTTGTCTTTAACTGGTTTTGAAGTGTGTGATGGTACGACATTATGAAGCAAAATTACTTTGCTGTGTCTTCTGGCACATTCTGGTAATTTCACGATCAAAGCGTGGTTCAAATTAAGTATTTGTTGTTGATAGCAATCAGTATTAATGATTTCATCTGGTATTAGAAGCTCGTAATATACCACACCTTCCTAATCCTACCAAATAAAGAGCATTGTCTTCTTTCCAAAGCAATTTGGGCTTGCAGTCAATGTTGATGGTTGACCTGGATCAATCCATGATTTTGTGTATTTGGGATTCTCAAAATAAATCCACTTTTCATTGCCAGTCACAATTCAATGCAAAAAAAAGCTTTCTCTTGTGCCATTGAAGCAACATTTTACTGGTTACCTTTCGGTTTTCCATTTGTCTTTCATTCAGTTGATGTGGCACCCATTTTCCTTCCTTTAAAATTTTTCCCATTTCTTGTAAATGATTGGAAATTGTTTGCTGAGCAACATTTAATCTTTCTGCAAGCTGTTTTTGAGTTTGACACGCATCTTCATCCAATAATGCTTGTAATTGTTGGTGTTCAAACTTTTTCAGTTGATCTGGATGTTCTTTGTCTTTCACATTGAAATCATCACTTTTATAGCGTTTAAACCAGCATTCACAAGTATCTTGATATGAAGCATGTTCACCATTAGCTTCCCAAAGTACAATATACGATAACTTTCAGCAGCACTTTTCTTCAAAATAAAGTAATGAATTAAAACTTCCCACAAATACTCTTTTTTGGCATGAAATTCAAGATTTTTAAGTGTAAAAATATCTATGACGTTAACACCTTCAGCAAATTAGACATTTGAAGTTTTAAAGCTTGCTGTCAATACAACAAAATAGCATACATATCAAATCGCATACATATCAACATATGTGTAACTCCCATCTATTGTATACAATAAAAGACTAATATGCTAAATGTCTGGTCGTCCATTCAACCAATCAAAGCCTAATATGCTAATGATATGCTATGGCATGCACTGACCACCAGGGGACAGATGTTCTGACCAGTAGGTTATCTTGCTGCTGGGGTCTGGCAGATCAGGACTGAGCGAGGCAGGCTAGACTGGCCCTGGAGTCCTCCCATGGTCCCTTCCTGCCTGGTCAACCTCCCTCGTCCCTCCATGGTCCCAATCGTGCACCAGTGGGGTCCCTCCACCTGCCATGCACCCCCTTGCAATCTGGGACCTCTCAAGGAATGCAGGAGAGCCAGTTTTGGCCCAATCCAGTAGGCCAGGCCAAAGGACCCCACTGGTGCATGAATTCATGCACTGGGCCTCTAGTACCTATAATTGCCAAAATAAAAAAATATTAACAACACCAAATGCTAGTGAGGATGCTGAAAAACTAGATTCCTGGAGGGGTGGTAAAATGATACAGTCACTTTAGAAAAGTTACCGTAGGCAGTGCATTTGAAAACTAAACATGAAAATGCCATACAAACCAGCAACTGCATTCTTGGCCATTTATTCCAGAGAAACGAAAATGTATGTTCACAAAAAAAAAAACCTGTACACTAATGTTTATGCTTTATGGGTGCTTTATTTGCAATAGCTACAAACAGGAAACAACCTAGTTGTCCTTCAGATACCCAAAAAAATCTAAATCAATCTCCAGGGAATATGATGAGTATACAAAAGCTAATCCCAAAAATTTTCACACATTATATTCCATGTATATATTCTTGAAACAACAAAATTTCAGAAAAAAAATAAAATTAGTGATTGCCAGGGTTTAGGCATGGGAATTAAGGGGAGAAAGGATTAGAAAAGATAAGTGATTAAATAAGGCATCTATGTGAAATTGGAAATGTTCAGGATATTGACTATGGTAGTGTACCCATGGATCTACACAGGTAATAAAGCTGTATAAAACTTAATGTATGTACATGCATACTCACACAGGTAAAACTGGGTACAAGTAAACAAGTAAAACAGGAAATGAGTAAGACTGTATCAATGTCAATACTCTGGTCATGATATTATATTATACTATGGTTCTATAAAATGTGATCATTGAGAAACTGGGCAAAATATACAAGGGGGGGTTCTGTATTTTATAACTGCATATGAATCTACAATTAATTCAATTTTTTTAAGGCAATTCCTAACTACATGAAAAATAAAATGCTTTATAAGACAGAAAAGTAACTATAGAAAACAACTTAACCTAACAATTATAGTTTTCACAAAAACTAAAACATTGAAAAATGAGGTAACTAAAATTATGACTCTATTGTAAAGATCTGAGGGAATGTGCTTGTACATGAAGGGATACGGGAAGAGAAGGTGAAAACGAGAGCAATAATCTTATTGTTCAGAAAATCAATAGGTGATGCCTAAAACTGAAAAAAATCAAAAGGTAGCAATATAGCATGTCATTTAGATACAGGGAAAACAAAATGCTTAAATCCATTAAAAATAGTTGACGGGAGCTCACCATGGAATGAGAATTTTGGAGGCTGGGAGGAAGATCAAAAGAATGTTTGTTTGTTTTGGGGGGGGGCAGGGCAAGGGTGTCATAAAATATATGTATATTTACTTGAGGCGTGATGCTATACAATTCACCTATTTAAGGATACAACCTATAGATTTTTAGTATATTCAGAGTTGTGTGATCACCACCACCATCAATTTTAGAATACTTTCATTTCCCCAGAAAGAAAACCTGTACCCATTGGCAGTCACTGCCCATTTCCTCCACTTTCTAATATAGGTAAATATAGAGAAAGATAAGCATGAATAAAATAGATTAAAAGTCACCCTGACTGCCAGCTGTGTGAAAAGAGTCACCACTGACATTATTTCCTATTGACATTCTTTTGCTTCTCACTGAACTTTACCTTAGAGGCAATGAATTCTTTGACAGTAGTTGTGGGATGGTATTGGTGACAAAACAAGCAAATATTCCAACACTCCTATTGTATTATTTTTATAATTGTGCTGAATTCAGAATAAAGCAAATCAAGTCTAAATACTTCACCCCTAACAGCAAGACGTATAATACAGAAAAAAAAGCCAAAGAGTGATGAATGATAGAGCCTTTGCTAACATCAATATTTTGAGGGGTTTTTTTGTTTGTTTGTTTGTTTGTTTACTCCTAACTCACCCCATCCTTGACAATGTATCTTGGCAATATTCAGTATACAATGTACTTTGTTCAAAAACAGTGGTGGAAGAGTGATTTTAAAGGTAAAAGTGGAAAGGGCTGGTCCTCTACCAGAGGATGCTCTTGAGCAAGAGCATCTTAAGAAAGAGCACATAGAAACTGAAGATCTGTAAAGTGATATTCTTAAGCATACATGCCACAAGCCTTTGGAAGTATTCAAGAACCCCAGGGATATGTGAATACCATGTTAAGCTCACTGCTCTAATGTAGCACGCTCTCTTTCATTTCCAAGTTTTCACCAATCTATCCCACAGAGCTACAACTCCCTTCCCCACTCCCACTCCCAGTCCCACCCCCAATCCCACCCCCACAGCCACCACTTTTAACACTCCAATGTCTAACTGTCCCTTTGCTTCAGCTCACATGCTCCTAGGTAAGAATGGATCCCCCTCCATTTCTTCTATAGCTCTCCTTCTCCTAGGTTGACATTACAATGCGTCACCAAAACCTGCTGACTTTTATGTACGGAGATGACAAGGTCTGGGTCAGAGATATTTATTACTCTATCCCAGACCAGCAAAATGCCTACCTAGCATGTATAATAAGTATTCAAAAAATTCCTGTTGAAAGAACAAATGAAGAAACATGAAGAGTCTTTTGTGAGGTTGACCAACCTAGAAAGCATGCAGTCAATGATTCTCTCCTTTCGTAAAAACAATCCTGGGGCTCTTGGCTCCCTACTGAAGGTTACTTCATCTCAGCAGTGCTTGGCTTTACTCCCCTGCATGTTTGGTGACAACTATTCAATTCTGTAGCAGCACATTTCCACCATCCCAGCTTCCTTCAGCCAATGAGGTCAATGAACCCGACTATTGAATTAATTCCTCCATGGTGATCTGGGACAAGGCAGGAACATGCTTGGCAGCCAGGAGAGAACACCGAGGTTGATCGCAAGTAGAAAAAGAGTAGAGGCTTTTTCTATGACAGTTTTGTATAATCAAATGACCCTTTAAATATGCACATGAATAGTTTTTAGATTAAAATTTGATGTTTAAAAATGTCCTACTCTATTTAGTTTAAAGTTTAGGAGTGGAAGAAATTAGCAGATAAAAACTAATGTGATAAACATTATGCAAATATTGGACACCTTATCTTGCCTACTAGTATACTAGACAGTGCTCTGAGGATAGACTGCTGACAGTTCCATAGTTTTATAACTCTCTGTGATATCTAGCACATCAATAAGCAATAGATACTCAAATAAGCAATACTGTTTTTCTTTACAGAGTAGATGGTATTATACTGTAAATATATAACAATATCTGGATTATCACAAGAATTGGGGATTTCATATAATCATGATTGAGCTTATTCTTTAACAACACATTCAGAGAATAATTCAGATCTTAGGGAAGCTGTTTTTTGTATGCCCTACCACCCAAATCCCCCCTCCTGCCAAAAAAAATTTAATCAGAAAGGTCTTGAAGCTGAAACAGGTTTGGCTCAATGGATAGAGCATCATTCTGTGGACTGAAAGGTTCCAGATTTGATTTTAATCAAGGGCAAGTGCCTTGGCTGCAGGCACATTCCCAACAGGAGGCGGCTTATTGATGATTCTCTCATCGATGTTTCTAATTCTCTATCCCTCTATCTTCCTCTCTGTAAAAAATCAATAAAATATATTTTTTTTAAAAAAGAAAAGAAAGTCTTGAAAACTGGCATGGTCGGTAAATGCTTAAGATTCTTTTTTATTCACAAATTAAAAGATTCAAAATCTACAAATACAAAAACTCGGGGGGGGGGGGAACATGTATGGGTAGGGAGGGGCGATGAAAAGATATGTACACATATAATACCTTAATAAAAAATAATTTTAAAAATCTACAAATACTTCCAAGAAAGGTAAATTTTTTTCAGCCTTATTGAGATATAATTAACAAATAAAATTATAAAATACTAGAGGCCCGGTGCAGAAAATTCGTGCACGGTGGGGTCCCTAGGCCTGGCTGGTGATCAGGGCCAATCAGGGCTGTCTCACCGAGTCCCAATCGGCAGCTGACTGCTGGCTGCCTGCCAGGGCTTCCGGTTGCCAGCCAGGGCCAGAGGGATGGGGGAAGGACTAGACCTCCGGAGGTTGCCTAACCATTGGAGGTTGGCAGCGAGAGTGCACTGACCACCAGGGGGCAGCTCCTGCACTGAATGTCTGCCCCTGGTGGTCAGTGCGTACACATCATAACAACCAGTCCTTCCACTGTTTGGTCAATTTGTATATTAGCCTTTTATTATATAGGATTTAAAGTATATAATGTGATGATTTCATATACATTGTAAAAGGATTCCCACCTTCTAATTAATTAATATTTCTATTACCTCACAAACAAGGAAGTAAAATTTAATAAAACCTAACATATTCTGTCATGACTTCAAAACAATCTCTCAATAATCACAAAATTCTACTTTATCTCTATTTAAAAAATGAATGCTTCATTAAGTAACAATTTGATATTTTTTATTTCAATAATCTCTTCAAATATCCTATACGATCTTTTTATAATACCTATGTAGATCAAAGTATAACAACCACTTGGCCTGTGGTTGTTATACTTTGATCTACATAGGTATGGTTAAGCATCAACCTATGAATCAGGAAGTCATAGTTCAATTCCTAGTCAGAGCACATGCCCAAGTTTCAGGCTCAATCCCTAGTAGGCAGCCATTGAAAGTCAATGACAAAAGCTAGGGGAATAAGACTTTAAAACAAATGAAAAGGTATAAATTCAAAAAGGAGAAATATGGTGGGCCATAACTTCTCTTAATAAATACAGCTGAGAACTATATCTGAAATTATTTTGCATCTTCTTAATTATCACAAAGAAGTAACCTGCAAAAACACTTGTACTGCACTTTGCATTACTATCACCTTAAATGTTATTTTCAAAAAAACATTTTAAAAATCTCATGAAATTCTTAGCACTTACTGCTGTAAGGCCTTCATTATTACAAATGTTGACATCAGCACTATATTCTAATAATTTACTCATACATTTCTTCTGCCTAAAAAGAAAGAAAATCACAAATAACTGATACTAGAAATACAAACAAATAACTATTATGCTAAAATATTATACTAAAATATTATGCTAAAATATTAACTACACTCAACTAATGTTCCAAGAAAGGTAAATTTTTACCTTAGTAAATTTTTACTCAACTAATGTTGAGTGTAGTTAATATTTAAGTATCAATCCGTATCTTTAATATTTAAATAAACACTATAACATTTGAAATAATATACAAAATTGTTTCTAGACTTGAAGATAACAGGATAAAGAAAAGGCACAATAAGATTTTCATGTCATTGGACACTCATCATCCAAAATGCTGAGAAATTTCTAGTGTTGACTGAATGTCTGAAATAGTAATCTCCATTAGCAATCCTATATAATAAAGAGGTGATATGCAAATTGACCATCATACCCTCACACAAGATGGCTGGCAGGGGAGGGCAGTTGTGGGAGATCAGGCCAACAGGAGAAGGCAGTTAGGGGTGACCGGGCCAGCAGGGGAGGCAGCTGGGGGAGACCAGGCCTGTAGGGGAGGGCAGTTAGGAGTGACCAGGCTGACAGGGGAGGGCAACTGGGAGCAATTGGGCCAGCAGGGAAGCATGAATTCATGCATGGGTGGGGTGCGGCCAGCCTGGCCCAGGAGAGGAGACATGGGCGGTTGGCTGGCCTGCCTGCCCTTCAAACTTCTGGTCCAGGGGACAATATGCATATTAGCCTTTTATTATATAGGATATACATTGAATGGCCAGATTATATTATGCATTCAGAGATCATAATCATCTGGCCATTCAGTATATATATGCTTTGATTAAGGAGATATGATATAGTCCATGGCATAAAAAGTTTATTATCTATACTTGAATAATTATATGCATAAAAATACATAACAGTGTATGTGTACTATATTATATGTACTATATTATGTATATACTAGAGGCCCAGTGCTCAAAATTCATGCACGGACCATGGGGGAGGGGAGTCCCTCAGCCCCGCCTGAACCCACTCCAATCTGGGATCCCTCTCACAATCTGGGTCCACTGGCTCCTAACTGCTCGCCTGCCTGCCTGATTGCCCCTAATCACCTCTGCCTACAAGCCTGATTGCCCCTAACAACCTCTGCCTGCCAGCCTGATCACCCCCTAACTGCCCTCCCCTGCCAGCCTGATCACCCCTAACTGCCTCTGCCTTGGCCCTCACTACCGTGGCTTTGTTCAAAAGGACATCTAGAAGCTGTCTGGTCTAATTAGCATATTACCCTTTTATTACTATAGATAGTATTAATCTATGAGTACAGTTTTCACATATGTAGTATATGGCATTCAGAGTATTTAGTACATACAATATACATGTGTATATATCACTACTCAATTAGATCATAAATTTCTTCATGCCATGGATTATATCATATTTCTTTAATCAACTCAGTACTAAGCATAGCTAGGCATTCTCAATAAACTTTATAGATTATTATTAATCTTACAAGTCAACAGCTACAAATTTTATTGGCTGAAGAATCCTATCAAATAAAGAGGGAATATGCTAATTGACCATCACTCTGTCACAAAGATGGCTGCACCCACAGCTGAGGCCAAGTTCCCATAAGGAACCTTAGCAAGCAATCAAATAAATTTAGAGTACCTTGAATAATAACAACACAACTTAATCTACTTAAGAAAACGAAATATTTACCCATTTCTAGCTGCCAAATGAAGTGGTGTGCAGCCTGAAATATCTTGATAGTTAGGATTTGCTCCTTTCTTTAACAGCAGAACCAAGCATTCCACAGATCCACAACTAAAACAATATTAAAAAAAGATCAGATACATTCAACAATCAGCCAAGTTGCTATAGCAATTATTAAAGAACAAGAAGACTTATTAAACAAGTTATTTTTGAGGTCCATATTAACCTAAAAGATTACTTCAGAAATAATAAATATCCCCTTCTTTAAAATATAGGATGGGCAAAAGTAGGTTTATAGTTATTCTATGGAAAATAATACTGTACCTAATAAATAATAACATAAGAATAAACTCTGTTTCATGTACTCACAATTGAATACCTATTTTTGCCCACCCCTGATTAAGGCCAATGACCATGTATAGTTAGCATATAAAATCTCATATTGGTTGAGTAAAGAAAAATTTCAATGAATGAGTCTAAATATTTCTAAAAAAGACAACCCAGTGCCTAACATACTCTGCTCTGATCTACAACAAGCTAAGACAGTAGATGCGAGACTTGAGTACAATCCCGAAATTAACAATACATTTACTGTAGGTAAAGAATGTAAGCACAGACCTTAATCTATAAAGAACCATTCAGATGTCTGTTCTCATTTCTCTCCATAACTACCCTGGGCAACACTGATTCAAATCCTACTACTGATCATTACTTTAGACCAGAGTTCAATTCAAAATAGCTTTAATCTTACTTTGCTGCAATGTGAAGCAAGCTTCTTTTCACACGTCCAAATGCATAATTAACATCAAACTTTGAATTTGATAGTAGTTCAGAAACAGATCTATAAAAAAGAATATTAAAAGAGTTGATACATTTTAAGAGTTTTTAAAAAAAACAAAGATCTAGAGTTCATAGCTCTTTAGTTATGATTATCAACATATTTAAAATATACTATGCCAAATAAACCAAAAACTGGACAGTTTTAGCATGACATCCAGCAAAGTACGATCCAAAAGCCAAATGCTCTGACATATAAACTATTGCTGGATGTTTCTTTGTCGGCACTCTGTGTAATCTGCCCTGAGGATATCCAAGTAGTCCTCAGCTCCCCTTTAGAATTTTGTTTTAAGAAATAGTACTTCAGCCGAAACCGGTTTGGCTCAGTGGTAGAGCGTCGGTCTGCGGACTGAAAGGTCCCAGGTTCGATTCTGGTCAAGGGCATGTACATTGGTTGCGGGCACATCCCCGGTAGGGGGTGTGCAAGAGGCAGCTGGTCGATGTTTCTCTCTCATCGACGTTTCTAGCTCTCTATCCCTCTCTCCTCCTCTCTGTAAAAAATCAATAAAATATATTTAAAAAAATAGTACTTCATATAAAGAATATATATGTTTTTATTGATTTCAGAGAGGAAAGGAGAGGGAGAAAGAGATAGAAACATCAATGATGAGAATCATCTAACAGCTGCCTCCTGCATGCCCCCTACTGGGGATGGAGTCCACAATCTGGACAGGGCATGACCAAATCTAACCATGATCTCCTGGTTCGTAGGTCAACACTGAACCACTGAGCGACACGGGCAGGGTTCCCCTAAAATATTGACAGACAAAAAGAGTAGGGCTTGCTGCTCCCCTTGCAGAAACCTGAGCCCATCTATATTAATTTTGTCCAAATAAGAAAAATCAAAGACAAAAAAAATAATTTAATTACATCAGATAGGAGGTTTAAAGCAAAAAACTGGTTTCAAAATATAGTTTCTCTTCACTTTCTTCTCATTATACCAAAGTACCCAATGGCTAACCATAGCAGAGCTGTCTGCTGCAAGTGTAAACACCTCATCCCACAGTCAGATAACTGTATCTTATATGACCAACCAAATACCTGACTTAATATCTGACTATTCATTTAGAAAATCTCTTACCATAGGATCTCAGAAAATCTTTTTCCTTAATTCAGAGACAGAAAATTATAACAGGTTAACTTGCCCCAGGACATCATTTATGAACAAACTGTTTGTGTGTGTGTATGCATGTGTGCATGTGTGTATACACATTTAGATAAATTTATACTTCTCAAAAAAAGTATAAATTTGTAAAATAGGAACTCACCTGTGTTGATCAGCCATAACCATTGGCATTAATGTGTAAACTGCAGTTTCATTATCTGAGTAAAACAAAACAAAATAAAAACATAAAAGAATTCATTTATTTCAGACTTTATCCAAAGGGTAATGCCTAAAACTATCTTAAAATTTTCTTAATTTCACATAAAATGTGAGGAGAAGAGGTAAAAAGTTAAGGATAGTGCAGAATACCACAGGTATTGCAAAATTTGCAACGCATAACTTCTTATCCTCTCTACTTGCTCACTCCCTCTATATCACCACAAAACTGCTTAATTTCTAGATCTGAGGGAAAAATTAGAGCCCTAACAATTTCCGTACCTTTAACAACTAACATTTCTTTTAGTTCCAAAGAGATGTTTATTGACTTCATGTGTTATCATACTTACATATACTTTGGGAAAACTTATCCTATATAATAAAAGGGTAATATGGAAATCGACTGGACAGCAGAATGACAGGTCGCTATGACATGAACTGACCACCAGGGGCAGATGTCAATGCAGGAGCTGTCCCTTGGTGATCAGTGTTCTCCCACAGGAGGAGCTCCGCTCAGCCAGAAGTAGGTTAAGCAGAGCGCAGTGGCAGGAGGCTCTCCCACCCTCCAAGGCAGTGCTAAGGAGCAGGGAGCCTGTAGTAAGGAGCAATGGCTAATGGACTGCAATAGGGATGTCTAAGTGCTGGCTTAGGCCCCAGGAATTGGCCTAATCAGGCAGACATCCCCCGAGGGATCCCGGACTGTGAGAGGGCACAGGCAGGGATGCGGGTGCCCCAAACCCCCTACTCCCGTGCATGAATTTTCATGCACTGGGGCTCTAGTAAGTATACACGGATATTGCTGGGACCGGTTTGGCTCAATGGATAGAGCGTCGGCTTGGGGACTGAAGGGCCCCGGGTTCGATTCCGGTCAAGGGCATGTACCTTGGTTGCGGGCATATCCCCAGTAGGGGGTGTGCAAGAGGCAGCTGATCGATGACTCTCTCTCATTGATGTTTCTAGCTCTCTATCTCTCTCCCTTCCTCTCTGTACAAAAATCAATAAAATATATTTTTAAAAAAAAAGTATACACGGATATTAAAACTATATATGCTAAATAATTTTAAAAACACTAAACACACATGCTTGCTTCTTGATATTATAAATGAAATATTTTAGAAGCTTTTATGAAACTGTTAAGATCTTACTTTGACTTATTACTTTCAATTAGTCACATCTTCACTTATATATTTTATAGAAATAAATTCACACAAGCATGATCCAAAAGAAAACATCAATGATACCATATTATACTTACATAAGTTTCGGCCAGTTATTTACAAAGAAGTAACACTGACAACTCCCATTTAGCTCTTAAAACGTTAAGACCATCCTAGCCAGTTTTGCTCAGTGGATAGAGCTTCAGTCCACAGAATGAAGGGTCCAGGGTTCGATTCTGGTCAAGGGCACGTACCTTCCTGGTTTACAGGCTAGATCCCTGGCCCAGGTCGGACTACACGCAGGAGACAACCAATAGATGTCTATCTCTTACATCTATGTCTCTCTCTCTCTCTCTCTCTCCCTCTCCATCTCCCTCTCCCTTTCACTCTCTCTAAACTTCCTAAACTGCAGGGATCACGCCTTGTTTCTTTGTAGAAGCTCCCAGCCCCCACCTAGGTGTGATGAATAGATCAAGAATGATAACGGAAAGGCATATTAAAGAAAAGGTGTAAATATGTCTACTATAGTACACAGAGTATTTTAAGAGTACAAGTTTGACATGCGCCACCTTATTTACCTATTGTCAAAATACAATAGTGCTCCACGCTTTCCCAAAAGCAAAGACTGCTGAACCGCCCTCAGCAGCCTAGAGTAAACAATCCTCTGAGGGGAGCATCTCTCCCTCCCGGGCAAGCAGCGGCAGTGAGAGGACCACCGCTGTCATGTTTCTGGGACCCGGGTCCCCGCCATCCGCCTGGAGAGGCTCCGGTCTCTTCTGCTTCTTCCACCCGGGGGACCCGCACAGCCCGGCGCTCCCCGCAAACCCCAGCTGCCCGGGCCGGCGCGGGGGTCCCAGCCCGGCCCCTCCCGGCTCAGGAAAGTAACCGGGGGCATGGGGCCAGCTTTCGGTGAGTTTCCCAACGACCTCCCCAGGGCCCGCGCTCCGCCCCCGCCCCGGGCGCCCCCCGCTCCCCGCTCCCCGCCGCGCGGCCCCGCTCGGCTCACCGTCCGGCAGCTCCACGGTGCGGGCGCGGCGCAGCGAGCGAGTGAGGCGGTTGAGTTGCTCCATCGCTCTCTCCATCCTCGGGGCGCCCTCCGCGCTCCTCCAGCCGCCCCGGCGGCCTCCGCGCCCGGCGCCCTACATCCCGCCCCGACCCGTCCTGCGGGCGGAGGCGCCGGCCGGCCCCGGTCAGCGCCCGGGACTGAGAGAGAGGACCGCCCGGGGCCGCGTTCCCCGCCCGGATCGCGGGAGTAGCCGGACAGACCACCGAGGGAACACACCCAGCACCGGCGCCTCCGGGGCTCTTCCGGCCGCCCCGGTCCTTCCCTCCTCGACTCGCACGGCCTTCTGGGAACTGTAGTTCCGAGCCCGGGGGGGGGGGGGGCCGGGCGACTCGGGCGGAGCCACGCTGGGTGCGCGGCTGGCTGACTCTTCTTCACTCAGGCCCCGCAGAACCTTGGGGCGGTGTGTGCGGAGGAAAGCAATGCCATGCCGCCGGGGCGTGCCCCCAACTTCCTGGAGAGAGTTTCGGGGTGTCGCCGCGCCCACTGCTCTCGTTCTCCAAAGCTGTACGCGAGACGCTTCCTTGGCCTTCAGTTCTATCACTTTCCTGGTTAAAACAGAAACCATCATCTCGGTTTCGGTTTCGGTACTTTTGTTTTTCAGATACATAAACTGTTGAAATATTATACAATTTTCATATGTCAAATCTAAAGAATAATAATGTCATACAAATGGAAAAACGGAAGATAGTATGCAGCTTCATAAACCTTGGAGTAGAGCAATTTGAGACATCATGTTGCAGATTTTATCAATGACAATCTACAGTAGCATTCTGTAATGTTCTTCTAGCATCTTCTGCTCCTGTGGCAAACAATGAGCAGGATGGGGAGTGAAGCCCACCTTGGAGGCTTTTGGGGACTCCTGCCCCTACCCACAAACTTTAGGCTTGGTGTGCACAGGACACTGGAAGCAATTTATGTAGAGCAACAGCCTAGGTAGTGTGATAACAGGGACTGAGGTGCTAGCTTCTGTCCAGCACCGGGCAACTTGACTTTATGAGTGGTATTGGGAGGCCAAGAAAGTTTGGAGCATTTCTTGTTGAAACTAGATTGCAATGGGTTGTGCATGGCCCAGACTGTCCATTTGTCATTCCTTGGAAGCTGTGACCTCTCCACCTTGTTGCCAGACTGGTTGGTTGGGTCTCATCTGAACCAACTGGTTAGTAAGTCCACACTGAGCCTGTTGCACCACTGGAACAAGTGACTGGTGGCTGCAGATTGGAACTGACTTAAGATGGCATGGCAAGGAACACCTGTGCCAGCCACCATCTGCCCCCACATAGCCTGGATGGGCAAGTAAGACTAACTTCCTTCTTCTGGACCAGCCAACATACATTATCAACATACCTGTGCCCATTCATTGTAGGAAAAACTATGCCTCTCTGAGGAAGATGCTGTGAAAGTCCAAATTATTTGCTTCTCTCTTACATTTTGGCACTGGTTAGATCCAAGAAAAGAAAATAAACCCTTATCATTTGATTGTAAGTGGTGTTAGCCAGGCTCATATTTGTTCACATGGATCAATAGAGAGATTTTTTTCCCATTTAAGTAAAATTCTGACTTTTTTATTTTAAAAAAAATACATTTTATTGATGAGAGAATCATTGATCAGCTGCCTCCTGCACACCTCCCACAGGGGATATGCCCACAACCCAGGTACATGCCCTTGACCGGAATCGAACCTGAGACCTTTCAGTTGGCAGGCCGACGCTCTAGCCACTGAATCAAACCAGTTTCGGCAAATTCTGCCTCTTTTAAAATTCAACTTAGGTTAAATAAAAGATGATGGTGAGTTCATTCCATCATCATTGACTTAGTCCTAAATTCAATGCAAACAAATATTTATGTAAAAGGTGCAAGGTAGAAGTACAATAAAGAAGACTTTTTTACTCTCAAGGAGTTCAACTTTTGGAAAGAAAGTTAAGACATGTTCCGATATGATAGCAATACATAGAAAGGTGTGGAAAGTTCTGCAAGTTGTGCCAAAAACCCTGGGGATGTGAGGGAGAGTGTCATCAATGTATTGTAGGGAGGGAATAGAATTAGTGAAAATTTCATGCATGAAAAGGAGGTCAAGTTAACACATGTGAATAGAAATAAGCAGGACAACCAATTAATAGCAAATAACAGTTGATACTTGAGCATTCATAGCTGATTTAACTGAGGCTTATAAGTAATTGTATAATTAAGGCTATGTAACATGTGTTACACAGATTTAAGTTAGCATTGAATCCCTGCTTAGGAGTTTGAAGCCAGTTCACAAGCAGTGAGAAGCAACATAATCAAGCAGCATAGGAACAAGAGAGTGGCAACAACTGAATGAGTGATGAGGTCACTATCCACGTGAGTGGAAACAAAACATGCTATTGTGGTGGGAGTGAAGAAAAAAAGATAGGTGTGAGTACTATGGATTGACAGGATGCAGAATCTAGATTGTAGATGGGTAAGAGGTAAAAATTACTCCAAAAGTAATGGTAGTCAGGAGTAAGTTCTTTTAAGGGAGAAAAGCTTGTTCAAAAAAATTGTTAAAACTAAATTGATTAACATAAACAGATCTGGAGACAGAGAAGCAGCTATCAGACTGTCGGGCCTCAGAGGAAAGGTAGGGGAGGGAAGGGATAAAGGGGAGAGATCAACCCAAGGGCTTGTGTGCATGCATATAAGCCTAACCAGAGGTCATGGACAACAGCGGGGTAGACATACATGGGGAGGGGTTTGGGATGGGAATGGGGAGATGAGGACAATTATGTGACACCATAATCAATAAAGAAATTTCCAAAAAATTGTTAAAACTTTTAAGCAAATTTTCATGGAGGAAGACAATTATTTTAAATTAAGTCATCTATTGCTCATAAAGCTAGGTCTGGGACATACAAATGTAGCATAGTGTGCATCTGAGTCTGTTTTCCCTCCACTTTGGCACAGTGGGCTTACTGATGAGCACATATGTTGTTTTTCTCTACTGATGTGCACATGCTGTGTCTCTAACCCCAATCATTAGATTACCCAGTCTGGAGAGTCTTATCAAGGCTGAGTCCAGAGTATGGGATGATCTCATGCTAAATACATTTAATAAATGCATCTGTCACCTGAGTCCTGATTTCCCATATCAAAACAGTGTGGAGTTTGATTTACATAAAATCACCTTCAACTGCCCATGAATTGATTTTTTCACCTTTTGTTCAAGACAATGAATGCAGTGAAAAAGTAAACGGTCAAATTTCCCAGGATAGAGTGGTTTATGACTAGGGATTGAAGACACGGGCATTCTAGTTCTGATACTGACACCAGAAAACTGGGATTCATTAAAACGGTCTGATTTCAAGTTTCTTTGTCTGCAAACTGAGGGTTATTAATCAAGATTTTTACAGTTGCAACCAATGGAAATTTGACTTCAGCTAGCTTATGTTACATAAAGAATTTATCAATACAACAAGATTGTTCATGGACCCCAAGAGGGGAAGACACCATTAGAACTCTCTATGGTTTCTGTTGAAGTTCTAAACACCTTGAGACATTTCACTTCCCACCTCACAATCTATGCTGCTGTCTGCATTCTTCGTACTTTAAAGTCTAAATGCCTAACATGTTATTTAAAGCTTGACACAGTCTGTCCTCAAACAACCTTTTCAGTCTTATTTTAATAATTGTCTATATTTATTAAGCCCTGACCGCACCAGGATTTGTCCTAGAGTAAAACAAACCAGCAATAGAATTCCTGGGTCCGCTCCTACTAACCTTGTGCCTTGAAAAAACTCCTTGCCTGGTCAGTGTGGCTCGGTGGTTGAAGGTCAACCTATAAACCAGAGGGTCATGGTTTGGTTCGATTCCTGGTCAGGGCACATCCCGGTTGATCCCAGGTGTGGGGTGTTCAAGAGGCAACCGATTAATGACTCTCTCATCATTGAGGTACCTCTCTCTCTCTCTTTTCCTCTCTGAAATCAATCAGATTTAAAAAGAAAAAACCTCCTTAATCCCTAGAAGCCTTTATTTTCATCACTTTCAAAATGGGGATAGTTATAGTATCAACAAATATTATTTCCTTATTTCATTCTGTATTTCATGGTGGGAAACATGGTCTCATATTTTACAGTTTATCTTGATGGGCCATTTTTAGTCCAGGGTTCAGGGTCAAACCATTTAAATAGACTGTTCTCTTAGTAGCCATGTGAATGGGTTATGGTACAGTTCCCCAAAATATAAGAGCCAAGAGATGCAAAGTAATTTGGCCAATATAGAGAATGTGGACTTATTCAACTCCTAAAATCTGTCTGGGAAATAACACCCTTATTTGGCACATACTTTAAGTCTATTCTTGTGAAATGTTCTGTTAAATTTTTTGCTTCTTTTGTTTGAATCCTTCCTCACTTTAGCACTGCCATACTCCCAAGAATTTGCTATTAACTGAACATCTTAGCACTTGTTGCTTTTAGGGAAAAGGTAACTTGGACTAGCAGAAGTTGCTTTCCCCTCTACCTTCCACAATAGCCACCATGGAAGCTGTGCCTGCTCACCCCTCTCTTGACCCAAATTGGCCATTTGGGGAAGGATCAGGAATACTTGGTCAGTCTCCCTACTCTGAGCTTTGGAGCTTTCATGTTATCAAGGGAGGAACAGTTTCCTTATCACTTTATTGTACCTGCACACATATCTCAGCTCCAAAGTCCTTATTCAACTTCAGTTGTATCGAATTAACCATTGACTCTGTGCCCTTGCAAGCTGCTTCCTACTTAATCCCACAGTTCTTTGGGGTAGATAGAGTATAGTTTGATGAGCCACCAAATGAATTAAAACCAATAAAACGATGTACTCCAATATATATTTTTAAAAGTACTGCCCTAGCTACTAAGTAGAGAGCAAACTGTAAGAAGGTACAAAAGTGCAAGATAAGAGGTCGGTTAGGAAGTTATAGCAATGGTTCTGTAGAGGGATGGTAGAAGATTAAACCAGGATTGTTTCAGTGAAGATGGTGAGATATAGTGGTTTTTGAGAATTTGCTGGGGGATAGGATGAGAGGTTTGAAAGAAAGAGAGCAGCCAAGGGTCTGAGATTTAGAGCTAAGGATTTTGTCCTGATTTATTGGGTCATTGGAGTTGCCATTTTTGGATATGGAGGACACTGGAAGAGGAGCAGGTTGGGACAAGGAGGATCAAGAGTCCTTTAAGTTTGAAATACTTATTAGACATCTAAGAGGAAATGCCAAGTAGAAGGTTGGATCTATTAAGTCTGGCATTGAGAAAAGAGGTCAGGACTAGACATATTTCTCATATCATTATATTACATATCACATCAGCATTGGATAATATTAAAACCATTCACTGGATGAGACTCCTTAGGGAATGACATCAACATTTACACACAGGAAAGTGTAGATGGACCTAGCAAAGCAGTGAGAATTGGTAGGTCTGAAGCCAACTGAAGAATGTATTTAAAGTGCTCCAACATGAGAGTTGGAACCAAGAAGATTGAAAATTGACTCTTGGGTTTGGCAGTACGGAGGTCATTTAATGTCCTTGATACTTGCAATTTCAGTGGAGTGATAAGTATAAAAACTGACTGGAATAGGCTTAAATAAAACCTTCCTATAAATGCTGAAGATAATGTTGATTGGTATTACTCATTTGGAAGACAGTTGGACAGTATTTATCAAAATTGAAATGTACATGTATTTGACCTAGCAATTTAACTTGGGATTTATTCTGTAGATATACTTGTATACGTGTAAAAAGAACATATGTAAAGGTAACTTTTTAAATGTACCACCCTAACTATCTTTAAGTGGAAACTATGTGATGGGATGGAGGTAGTAGCTAATACTGTAGTGGTATTCATTTTGCAATTTATAAGTGTATCATATCAACACATTGTATACCTTAAATTTAAACAATGCTATGTATCAATTATATCTCAATAATACTGGAGCGGGGGGGGGGGCAGGAAGAAAACTGATAGTTCAAGGGGGAAATCTGGATTTTAAGGAAGCAGGTATGTTTTAAGATATTGAACATTATAATATTGGGTGGGTTTGTGCTATCTCCCTTGTTAAGGAAATTAGATGTTTATATCCCTGCTAACCTTTATCTATAGCAATAAACATGTAATATACTAATTAGACTGGACAGCCGAACAACCTTCCAGATATCCTTCCAGATGAAGCTAGGGCTGTGAGGGCTGAGCTTCTTGTACGAAATTCATGCATTGAGCCTCTAGTATGCTACAATTGTAGTAATTGTCTGCTCAATAAAAATGAAACAGAGTAACTGTGAGTTCATGGATGACCCAAGGCAAAGTTGTCAGAATCTTCACGAGAGGCTGTAATTACAGGACCAGATTCCACCATGACTGGAAGTCTAATTGTCGCTCAATACCAGAGATCTGGGAATATTAGAGAATTATTTCTAAATCACCACTGCCACATATTTTAGAGCTGCAGGTCAACAAATTATCATACCTACCTAGACTGTGGCCATAAATATTTTCTTTTATCTTTTACATTTCACCCAGGAAGGCTCAGAAGCTTTTCACTAGAATAATGAGACAACATACTTAGTCCTAAGATGAATAGGTATTTTAAATGGAAGAGTAAATTTGTATTTAATGACTATTACAATTTCTCAAATACAGTTTAGTTTAAAATTCATTTGGCACAAAACATACAATATTATAATGTATATATGTATAATATAACTATATATTTATAAATGTACACATCAATATTAATTCACTTTTTAAAGTGTATGAGGATAATACCCATTAAGAATATGACAATGATGTCACCTCTGATGAGGGACATTACATTGAAAGAAGAAAAGTTAAGGTCACATGTAGCAATTTATACTTTACATATCTCTACATTTTTAAAAAGGGTTTAGCAAAAATAAAATCCCAACTTGAATTAAGTATTAATATTGCTATTTTAAAAAATACACTAAGAAACAAAACTTGTGAATTGGTAGAATAGGATTTGGTCATGCTAGATAGAATTCCCTGTGCCCTTTATAGCTCTGTTACAATGACCCATTTATATTATAAGCATATTTACATAAAAAGCCTAGAAGTAATTTTAATATGCAACTGGTATTTTATTATTTTAATTGTGTAATTTCATTATAAGCTTTTTATTTTGTTTCCAACTATTTAAAATAACTTTTAAAACTTTTTGTTATGAACATTTCCAAACAAAAACACAAAGAGGAACTATATAGTAGTTAGCAAAGTAGGTTTGCATAATTTTCCATACAAGCAGCTATAAACCTACTTTGTCAACCCCCATATATAAGGAACCCCCAAGTATCCATAACCCAGTTTCTTTCTATGGCCAAACTTATTTAGCTGAAATGAAAACTTTACTTTTTCTATTTATATAACTTCTTCCTCTTTGTAATCATTTTATCTAAAGATAAAGTTTATAAATATCTGGATTCTAATCCATTCATCATTCTCAACAATTTTAATCTTTAAAATCATCTTCCATCAATTACAGGATTATTTATCAGAGTTCCAAAACTCTCTGGAGCAAACTTATTTAAAATCAAAATCCCCTAAGATTTTCTCTGTCTCTGACAATTCAAAAAATAAAAATAAAAAATATTTTTAATATATTTTATTGATTTTTTAGAGAGGAAAAGAGAGGGATAGAGAGTTAGAAACATCGATGAGAGAATCATCAGTCAGTTGCCTCTTGCACACCCCCTACTGGGGATGTGCCCGCAACCAAGGTACATGCCCTTTGACTGGAATCGAACCCGGGATCTTTCAGTCCGCAGGCCGACACTCTATCCATTGAGCCAAACCGGTTTCAGCAAAATAAAAAAATCTTATGCAAAGAACTACAATGATAATTATGTATAGAAAACTATCAGTGTGCAATTGATGGAAAGTTAAAAAGTTGAATAAAATAGAAGGAATCAGAAAAAATAATTTGCAAAAACATATATATAAGTTTTATCTACACTTAAAATTTTTTTCTTCCAAACCGTGGCCTTTGTGGTTTTTTTTAAACATCTTTTGGCCAAACAAAAATAAACTCAGGTGACCGATGCAAGCTCAGTTCACTATTTTAGTTCCCCCAATAGCATCCTCTTGGACATGCTTGAAACTTAAAATAGTGTTCTTGTCCAATGCATGGGGGAGTGGAACTCAGAGGCCAACACCATCAGTTCCTTTGGAGAGCAACGTGGAGTGTAACCGCAGAGTGTGTTTCAGAACAATGGCGATTCAGGACCATGGACAGCGATATACAGGTCCTCACATTCGGTTCTGTGGCTAGTTTGCTCTGAAAGAAAGGCATCTGTTATAGTGTATTAAATGGCTACAGCAAACACACAGACACTGTTCAGAGGCCAACTGCAGAGGTCAACCTAGCATCCATACAGCCTAAGCAGAGGAATGGTAAACGTCTTCAAATACAAAGACAAATACCTAGGAATCACTCTCGGAAAAGAAAAATCAAATTGAGAACAAAAGGAAGGACTGGGATACAATAAAATGGACATGGGAAGGCATTCAGACTTAAGGTCTAGAAACAGCACATTCAAGTGCAGAAGCAGGCAAGCAGGTCCATAAAACAGTGCAACTAGAGTAAGGCCCCTGCCCTTTTATCGGAATTCAATTCAAGTTAATTCAAATCTACAGGCACCGAATGTATGCTAATAATAGTGAGATAATAGTTTTAAACAGTAACCCTGGTGTGGACAGATAAGAGCTAATAGATTTGCACTCCTCACAGGCATGAAGAGGGTTCTGCACTTGTCTGACAATGTCTGCAAGGTATGCCTTACCCTTTTCCATTTAGTCAATCATTGCTCCTCCTAGGGGAGGAAGTTTTGCATAAATAAATGTAGTTAGATTAAGCTTATTGTCAAGGAGATGACACTGTCTGCTACAAATAGATGCCATATGTGCTAATTACCTCAAAACACTGGAGCTATAGAGAGATTAGGGTAATGACTTGGATGGATGAACAAATAGGTCAGCTAGAGATGAGTGAACTGATTTGTCTAACATTAGACCGGAGCCCTACAAAAACCCTGCCTGAACAAAATCAATTCAATTGTTCCTGAATTTCAAGTATGGCGTTAAGCTTCTATAGTTTTAAATTTCTGTGTATTTGTCAGGTTTCTGCCTCTGAAAAATTATGATATATAAAAATACTCTCTAACAAAATTGCATTCCTAGAGGTTTATGATTTGTCAAATGATTATTTACCATCCTGCAAGACTTTCCTAATTTCCCTAATATCTGTCACAGAAAGGCTCTGAATGTGAAAATCTTCAGCCATTGCATGGGCTGCTATCACTATATCAAAGGATAACACAAAGATATTTCTCCATCACACTTAGCAGCAGATTGCATTTTATAATCCTATATAATAAAGAGGCAATCTGCAAATTGACCATCACGCCCCCACAAGATAGCTGCCTACATCCAGGCCAGCAGGGGGGTTAGTGAGAATGACCAAATGTCTGAACAAGCAGGCTACCAGGGGCAACCCAGGCCGACAGGAGGGTTAGTGAGGGACAACCAAATGACTGAACAACTCAGGACTCTTCAGTCCCCAGACTGACACTCTATCCACTGAGCCAGACCAGCTAGGACTCAAGCCTGACTTTTAACCTTCTTTCTTCTTTTCCGTTCTCCCCTGACATCTCCCATAGCTTCACACTCCCCAACCACTCACTTGAAGCCAAAGATGGAGAATACAGTATGCTGTGTGGCTGAACTCCATTAATTCCCACTGGAGCCCTCTATAAAGAGAAGTTATGAGATGAATTGCAAGGGACACTTTAAATGGCACTCTGGAAGCCAAAGGACACAGCTTGATATAAGCGAGAAAGAGGGGCATTCTCTACATGTCTTCTCACAACACTGTATGACCTGACTTCTCCAACAACAGCTTCAGAAAATTTAGAGCTGCTTCGGCACCTCCAGATTTGTCCACTCTGAAAGCAATGAGAAATGGCACCCTCAATAGATTCATCATTCTGTCAGATAAGGCAGCAAGGGCAGGCACAACTTTCAGAGGCTTCTCTTCTCAGGCAGCACATTTACCAGGAGACCAGAAGTTCACAGCACATAAGGGCTTCCTTACAAAACATGCCCTGGGGATTTAGAGGGAGATTGGGGGTCCTGAGGACAAAAATGTAGCCACAGATGGGTGAAGACTAACAATTCAGCTTAGGTGAATTTTCTGGTAAAATCCAGATTTCAAATATTCTTCCCATCTTGTTCATAAACCATGGAAATGCATAAACCGGATCTTCAAATGACATGCCTGATTTGGGGCCGAAATACAGTCAGCATACTCATATGTTTTAAAGAGAGGTGATGGGAAGCACCCCACCTGCCCCCAAAAAATGTCATTTCTAGTGATAGGTGAAATTCCACCATAAATAATACATTATTATTATTATTATTATTATTATTATTGTCAAGCACTGCTCTTGGAGAGCAGATATGTTCCTTCACCAGGTAAAAAGGAGATGGAAAAGAAGTCAAGAAGTGGCCCAAGCATGTCAAACTCCAGCTGGTGGGCCGCTGCCTCCTTTATGAGTTTGACATGCTTGCAAAGGGTCCATTTGTTCTCTGCTTCCATCTCCCCCTCCCCAGTGTGTCTCTGAGCGGTTTCTAGTTATACTGGTGAGTTAGATGGCAGGATTTGGTGAAAGATCACTAGATTTAGAAACAGAACACCTGTTTTTAGGCCTGCTTTCGGACGAGCTAATAAAGGCTCTTGGGGGTGGGGGAGTGAGGTTCTGGGAGAGTGGCCATGATTTACAGTATGTATTTGCCAATTTCTGTGATGTAAATATTCCCACCATGACCTATTTCAAATTACCAGCATAACATCAGTGAATGTGGAACTGTGAAGAGATTCAAAACAGCACACTGTCATATAATACTGCCTCCAGACAGATGTGATAGATGTAAATATCTCAAGGACACTGCTTATAATATAGTAAAATAATTAGGAAATAAGTTCTGAGTATCTCTTATCTTTGTGTGGGTGTGTGTTCTTAATAATAAATCTTATTTAATTACCATGGTGGGTCATAATTTTTTTCTATTTGAGGTATAATTGACATATAATAAACAATGCATATTTAAAGTGTACAATTTGCTAATTTTTGACATTTGTATGTACCCATGAAACTATCAACAAAATCACAAAGGTGAACAAATCCATCACTCCAAAAAGTTTATAATCTCTCCTCCCGCCCATTGGTTACCATCCTAAATCATGCAAATGTAGAAATCTGATCTTCAAATGACATAGTTTGTTCCTTTTGGATCTCAATTTTAAGATTTTTTTTTTTTTTAAAGAAGGGACCAAAGCAATATTTAGTCCAAGGTTAATTCTTCCCCACCATTGAGCCAAGACCCTTTCCAGTATTTTACCCAAGTTGTAAGATTTTCCAACAGTGGAAACAGGCATTATTTCAAATCACATGTGAGCACAGAGTACTATTTCTTCTAATTGGTTCAGAGAGTTCTTTTGCTGGTCTCACGTGATTTCCTTATACACACGGGCTAAGCATCAGTACTCTGCAAAATACTCCGGAGAGACTCTATACAGAGCTTCAAGGTGCTTCTTCTCTACAGCCCTCACCTCTCTAATACCCTGACCTGACCAGAGGCTAGGGAACCTTTTTTCTGCCATGGGAAATTTGGGTATTTATAACATCATTCATGGACCATATAAAATTATAAACTTAAAACGTAGTCTGCTACATTTGATCAAACATTTAATTAACTCACCACCAATGCCTTGGCAGGGCCAAATGATTTCTCAGGCCTTACATGGCCTGTGGGCTAGATGTTTCCCACCCGGGCTCTAGACTCTCCGCACTGTCTCCCCATCTCAGGGAGTCCTTAGTTCTGTGTACATTCTCCCCCTCTGCTCAAAGTTCCCAGGTTTGATTCTTGACAAGAGCACATAACACGGTTGCAGGCTCCATCCATGGCCCCAGTTGGGGTGCGTGCAGGAGGTAACCATTCAATGCAGCTCTCATTCACATCAATATTTCTCTCACTGTCTCCAAAAATCAGTGGAAAAGTATTCTGAGGTGAGGATTAACAAAAAATAGAAGAAGAAAGAAGAAAGAAGAAAGAAGAAAGATGGAAGAAGGAAGAAGGAAGAAGGAAGAAGGAGGAGGAGAAGGAGAAGGAGAAGGAGAAGGAGAAGGAGAAGGAGAAGGAGAAGGAGAAGGAGAAGGAGAAGGAAGAGAAGGAGAAGAAGGAGAAGAAGGAGAAGGAAGAGAAGGAAGAGAAGGAAGAGAAGGAGAAGGAAGAGAAGGAGGAGGAGGAGGAGGAGGAGGATAAGGAGGAGGAGGAGGATAAGGAGGAGGAGGAGGAGGAGGAGGAGAAGGAGGAGGAGGAGGAGGAACAACCCTGGTAGCCTTTGTCCTTGCAGCCTGAGTTTAGAATGAGCTATGTGGGCTCAACCCATAGCCTGAAGCAGAGTTCCCTAGGCAATGCCAGCCTAGATCAGCCCATCTACTGTTTACCTGCAGACCAATGGGCATGAAAAGAAATGTTAATTGTTGTAGGCCACAAGGATCTCTGTGATTCTTTATAGTGCATCAAAAGCTGATAGATACAATAACTTGTTAGCCCTTATTTCTGCCAGGAACTTTCATATCTCTTAGCTCATTTAACTTTCACAATAACCTGTGAAACAGCCTTACTTGCATTGTACAGATGGGATAAATGATATTTAGTGAGCTTATGTTGCTTGCTTAAGTTTACATACAAAGTATGTGTGGTGGATATGGGATTCGAATTCAGATTTGTCATTTCCTGCTATACATCATGCTTTCATACTGCTCCCCCAATTTCTACCAGTTTTTGCTTAAGCAATAACACATCTAAAGTATCATCCATATCTCTAGGCTTTGCACATGCTGTACTGCACTAGGCATATGACAGATATCCAATAAATATTTACTGGTCAATAAATAAATGACTGTCTAGAGTGTCTTTCTTTGGTAACCTGGATAATTCATAAATAATCTTCAAAACCTGGTTTAGAGATCACTCCAATGTGAAGTTTTTCTTCCTCTCTCCAATAATTTCTGAGTTTTTCAATCTTTTCCCATAGTTCCAATATTCTACCTCTTATACTATATTGCAATTATTTCATGACATTTGTTTTTCTTACCCTAAAATTCCTCAATAATTCATTTTGTGTACCTAGGACTAGTCTAGGAATAGTACATGCCTAATAAGTGTATATTTTCATTCTAAGCATTCTTTGTGATCACCAAAATTGTACTAGAACTAAGCTTCCAGGATGGTATCCACACTTATAAGCAGACACTAAAGAAAAACTTAAACCCTTCCTGTGTCCTAGGACTTCTCATCTTTCTTTCCTGCTCCTCTTGAAAATTATTGCATATAGCAGGATGTTTTGATGGGAAAGCCCTATGCTTATAGCATATGTGCAGGAAAAAGAGTGAATATTTTGTGTTTTATTTCAAGGTTCGGAATAACTTTTCTTAACCGAAGTATTTAAAATGCATAGAGTTTTATACAGAGGAATAAAATTACCTTAAGTTTTCAAGTCAGTATTTTTAAACCACTTATGATAGAGCCCCCAGAAAAGACTGCTTGTTGGCTCAGACTTATCCAAGAAGAGCAATTGCCACTAGATGTCAGCACTTCTGTAATCCTGCTAATGGCTCTGATGTCAGTTTTCTTTATTTTTAAGGTTATCATCTCTGACAAAACAAATCCGTAAACATATATAAGGTGTGATTGAAATATAAAATAATCGATTTAGAAAATAATAGAATAAACTTAATTGTTATGACGCCTTATTACAAGAATAAAAATCTCATTTTACAAGCCCTAGACTAGGTCCATAAACTGGCACTTTGCCAAATCAGGACCAGGACAAAAATTCTCCATGTAAGAATTTTCCTTAGGTAGTAGGCTGTTATCTCAAGAACCAAATAAGTGGACTTTGCATCTAGGTATTTGGGGTTTTCTTTAGGTCATGAAAATAAGATGTTCTTCACATTGTGGTCCTTCACGTGCACCCTCCTCTGTCTTCTGGCTACCTACCCAACAACTTCTTCAATGTCTCTTTTTATTTATATGTCACAGAATCATTAAACTCCCTAGTGCTCCTCCTTTGAAGTGTATTCAACAAAACAAATCAAAATTAATACACTGACAGGCTTTGTTTCCTCCTTCCCCCTGACCCCAACAACAACAACAACAACAACAAATCTCTGTTTAGGCTGCTTTTGAATAACAAAACAAAGTAAGATGCACCAAGAGCAAAGAGCATACCAAAGGTGTGCCCAGTGAGCCTCTCACTGAGAGTAATGCAAGTGTAATTAGCTGTTTAATGAACCATTATTAAGCTGACTGGTGTTGAGGGTATAATGTACACATTTGGCTCAACTGACTGGCATCATTTTTATCAGATATGAAATAAAACAATAGAATTTGTTAGATCACTGGATAGATACTTTCATAGGTAGCCTCAAAGATCTCTTCCAGAGCTGAGGGTTCTATAATGAGGCTAATTAAATAGACTTTCTTGCACCATCAAAACTTAGTTTTAAGAAAATGTCTTTATTCTTATTTAAAAATAAAAACACCAGTAAAACCTCATCACAGAATTAACATTTCTATTAAGCATGCCCTATGACACAGAAGTAAAATAAGGCATTAATATTGTTTTCCATTTTCTTCAAATTTTTGTTTGCATGCTCTGAGAATTTTGTCCTAAACTATTATAGTTAAGTTATTATACACTAAAATTCTCTTTCACTAATTATAAGATTTATATTTTTCTCTCTAACTATAATTACCAGAGTTATTTAAGCTTAGTTTATTTAAATGGGTTCATTGTGTATCACTATTATTTCCTATATAATTAGATCATTCGCTTTTATCTTTTGAAGATGAGGAAAAAAATTCTTGAAGTGCTTTTATTTGTTTTAGTAAAGATTTACGGAGGGTTAGAGAAAGAGTTAGGGTTATTTGACAGTCTTTTCTTGTATTATGGAGTTTATTTTTTCTTTAGTCTCCTTGAGATTCAAAACAATTATGTAAACTTTTGCCTAAGTGTCCATCAGCAGATTAAAAAACTGTGGTACTTTTACACAATGGAATAGTATGCTGCTATTAAAAAAAAAAAAAAAAGGAAATTTTACCATTTGCAACAGCATGGATGGAACTGGAGAGCATTATGCTAAGTGAAATAAGCCAGTTGGAAAAAGATGAATATCACATGCTCTCACTCATATGTGGGATATAATGATCAACATAATTTGATAAATAAGAATAGATCCAGAGACAAATGGTGGTGTGGGGGGATAGAGAGTAACCAAAGCATTTGTATGCATGCATATTAGCATACCAAATGGACACAGACACTGGGATGGTGAGGGCTTGCCCAGGGTCAGAATGGCTGGGAGGGGGTCAATTGGGATAAAAGAAGACATATTTAAAAGTTTAGACAATAAATAAAAAAAGGTTCAGTCCAGGAACACACATAATGTGTATACTTGTATCTGTAGCATATTATCCCAATAGAGGGTTTACTGGGCCATAGAGTATATCTATAATTTTTAAATCTATTATTTTTATTGATTTCAGAGAAGAAGAAGAAATAGAAATATCAGTGATGAAAGAGAATCACTGATTGGCTGTCTCCTGCATGTCCCCTCCCCCTTGGGGGATCAAGCCTACATATGCCCTGACTGGAAATTTAACCATGACCTCCTGTTCATATGCTGGGGCTCAAGCCATGTCGGACGGGCTATTTATAATTTTAATATTTCACCAAATTGCCCTCTCTAAACTTTGTGCCACTTCTGTACCTTAAAGCAGTATATGAAAGTAGCCGTTTACCCACAGCCTTCCAACAGAAGGCTGTTAAACTTTAGGATTTTTAAGTCTGATAGGCAGCACAGGTTTGTTATAATTTTAATGAATGTTAAACTTTCTGCCCATTTTTCACTCTTCTACATGTGAGAGAGGTCAATAGATACCTTAATTATGGATGATAGGGGTTGCTTTATAAACTTTTAATTTCAATAAGCACACAGTAGTCAAAAACAAGCATTTGTGACTGGAGGGGTTTTGTGTTTTTTTTAACTATAATAAATTGGGGGGTGGGGAGGAACCACCTATGTGGATCTAGTCAGTTCTCTGCAGTCAGTTCATTTTCCTGCAAAGAAGCAAAATCATCTGGTTTTAACTGATAGGTTATGAGTTGAATCTCCCAAAGATATTGATGACCCAGCCCCCAGTACCTGAGTATATGACCTTATTTGGAAACTAAGTCTTTAAAGATGATCAAGATGGTCATTAGGATGAGCTTTAGAAAACAAACACTATTGCCGAGACCGGTTTGGCTCAATGGATAGAGCGTCGGCTTGGGGACTGAAGGGCCGGGGTTCGATTCTGGTCAAGGGCATGTACCTTGGTTGCGGGCATATCCCCAGTAGGGGGTGTGCAAGAGGCAGCTGATCGATGACTCTCTCTCATCGATGTTTCTAACTCTCTATCTCTCTCCCTTCCTCTCTGTACAAAATCAATAAAATTTTTTTTTTAAAAAGAAAGAAAACAAACACTATTACTTCCTCATTCTTAAGCTGTGTTTTGAAATGGTTTTAGAGCAGGAAAATAACTGTAATATATAAAGACCTACTTTTTCAATAGTATAACACTCAATATTTGGAACTCATAAGAGAAATGCTGTGTTGTCTGGGACTTACTTTCATATTCTTTGGTCATAAAAATATGGGTGAAAGTGAGATATAATACACTGCATTATATATTTTTCAAAAATCTTGTTAATTATTTGCTTGAAAATGTAATCAGGGTGCATTCCCATATACTAATTAAAAAGCTAAATTTCTTTCCCACCCACTATGCACCCAGCATTGTTGTAGGCACTGGAGATACTGAGAATAAGATAGACCCTGCTCTTTTAGGGAGTAATTGTTAGATATAGTTTCAAGAGTAAAGCAAACTACCACCATGGTCCCAGGTAGAAAGATAACTTTTTTGAAAAATTACCAAGAGCCATATAGTATAAATGATAAATTCATATGCCTTTAACTTTCTCTTGTGGCTTTTCACATACTTCTAATTATGCTAATATATTCTATCAAAGTTCATATCTCCCTTGCCCAGCACCTGACATAAAATATGATATAAAATAATAGTCCCATTTTTATAATGTCCAATTTTTCATTTTTGTGACAGCAGCACGATGCCATGAGGATAATTAGTTTGAAATAAAAAAGAAAAATGACATCTTGATTATTTGGGATACCAACTCTAGGTAATGTCTTCATCTGTTTTGATTTTTATTTTCTGTTTATAATTCTTCTCAGGACTTTACATAGTATGACATCAATATATCAAAAGTTTTATAAAACACCTGAAAGACATAGTTATTGAAAAAAACAACACAAAGTTCATTCTGTATATATGATGATATATAAGCTCCACTCATAAATAAAAAATCAGTATAATGCTTTTAAGTTAAAGCATATCATATTTCAGATGGTGATATATAATGAACTGCTGTTTTTCATTTCTTGTGATCAATGTCTACATTCTTTCCCACTAAATTATATGTGGAATCGTAATGGAGAGTATGTAGCACTGTAAACAAATCAATTGCAATCGATACAATGGTTATAACTAAGAATTGTATATAAAAGAATTTTCTGTACTACTCAATGGGGAATTTAAGAAATTCTTTGAATCTTACAGTCAGTCTCATTGTACACAGGCTCAATAGAAAGTTGGACAGTCATCTAGGGAATCCATCAAAGGTAGCCAATCTGGCAAGTTCTATGGGATCACAATGGGATTTTGCTTCTGATCAGTTTGGCTGCACTCATCTCACTTGTGTGTTTTTTCTAGACCATGGGTATCTGTAACAGGTGAGCTGCTTTCCTAATCTAATCCAGGAATTCAAAGGAAGGATATGGTCATCATTATTCAGCAATGATTTAGAAATATGCCTTTTAATCATTAATAATCAGGCTAGCTGGCCTTATATTAGTTGTATTTAAAGTTTTCTACCTGTAATTTGTTATGCCATATATATGGCATATACATACATACTAGAGAAATATATATATATATGTTTTATATGTTAAAACAATAACATATATATTGAATATACCTGGGGTTTCATTTGCTGAAATATTTAATTCCTTTAACCAGTTCCAATGAACAGTCCATATTTGAATAGACCAGATCATAGATTAGAAGTCTATGTTTGGTCAACAATGGTTGACCAGGACTGTTGGCTCTGTGGGATAAAGAGAAACTCTGAGTGACAAGAATGAACTACGAAACCAGTACGTAGGAAATACTCAGGAGAGAAGGCAGTGGCATTTAAGGAAGATACACCAAAATAACGGGGTTCGGTATACACATATATCACAGTATCTTTGTCCACAGATCTTCTGGCAGTTCGAGAGAGAATGTCTTCCATTTGAGGTGGAATGTTTTATTGTTTAGGAAAGTACAATGTAGAACAACAACAACAACAAAAAAAGAACACAGCTGACAGTAGGTTTTTCCAAACCTCCCATACTGTCTACGATGCTCGGCATTGACTATCTCTTGGTACTTCCAGAGCGTGTATTCGTGAAGGAGAAAATGACCCAGTACCTTCTCACAGTGTCGCTCCCGCTTCCCGCAAGGCGCACGCACCCTAGGGACCGCCAGCCCGGGCTCCTTCTTCCAGGAACGCGCAGCGCGCGGCACCACCCCCCGAGGAGAGACAGGCTCCTCCGCCGTCTGCCTCCGTGGGATCAGCGACCGTGCGCGCCCCCGCCCCGCTCGAGCACGCGCCTCTGGGTCGGAGGATGGCGGCGCGCGCCCCCGACAGCCCGCGGGGAGAGCTCGGCCCCCGCCGCGCGCCCGCGCGCCCGCCCGGCGCCGGAATGAATGGAAAGTCCAATCTCGCGCGCTCGGCGCCGGCAGCCAATGACGCAGCGGGAGCGGACGCGGCGGCGGGCAGGTGTGCGCGTGTCGCCGCCTGACGCAGGGCGCGAGTCGAGCTGCCGGGTGTCGCCGCCGCTCCCCGCGGCCCCCCAGCCGGCCCGACCCCTCCTCCTTCTCCTCCTCCCCCCCCCCCCCCCACGCCCCGCCACCCGCCGGGCTGCGGCGGCGGCGACCGCGGGTTCCGCGTGCGGCCACCGATCGCCGCCCTCCCAGCCCTCCCCGACCCCGCCGCGCCGCGTCCCCCCGCGGCTCACAATGTGCTGACCCTCCCGGCCGCGCCGCACGCGCTCCGGGGCCTGGCGGCCGCGCTCCCTCTGGAAGGGACCGACCGCGGGCCCCTTCCTCCTTCCCGCTCCCCTCCCGGACCCCGGGCTGAACGCCACGCGCGTCCTCGCACCCCGACCCCCGCTCACACCCGGGCTAGCGGGCGACCATGCGGCCCTGCAGGTAAGCAGCGCGGCCCGCGGCCCGGCCTGCGGGCACGTGAGCAGCGTCGAGGGGCGCTCGGTGCCCGGGGAGCCGGCGGCGAGGCGGGGGCGCGCCCCGGAGCGGGAGGACAGGGCCCGGCGCGCCCCGGAGGGGACAAGGATCGCGGCCGGTGGCCGTTCGGACGCGGGACCCCGTCCCTCCCTCGCCGGCCCTGATGGATGGCCCGCGAGGTGTCCCCGAGATGCGGGCGGGCCATGTACTTCCGGGTTCACACCTTTCTCGCCCGGCTCCGCGCCGCCGGGTCCGCGCGCCTGGTGCGGGCGAGGCATCGCGGCCTCGTGTGCGCGGCCGGCCGGGGTGGCCGCGGCAGCCCCCGTCGGGCGGCCGGCGGGCTGGGAGCGGGAGGGCCGGGCGGGGGGAGGAGGAGCGGGGCCGGCGGCTGGGGCGACGGCGAGGAGGGCGTCCCGGCGGCGGTGGCGGCGGCGGCGGCGGGGTCGCGCGGCCGGAGCGCGCTGCTCGCAGCCGCGGGCCCGCGTCGCCAGGGGGCGCCGCACCTGTCCTCCCCGCACCCCGCCCGCCCCGCCGCCGAGCCGCTTTGTGGCCGGCGGGCGTCGGGGATCCTTGTGGCTTCGGTGTCGGGAGTGCACATTCGTGGATTAAAATGAAGCGTTCGCGGGGGACGGAGAAAAACGCACTAGGGTTTTAGGTCGCTTCTGCAAAGGGAACCACCGGAGAAGCAGCGATGCCTCTGCAGGAGCACTGACTGCCGCCTGGAGCCCGGGGTGCGGGTGCCTTGCGAGGAGGCTTTGTGCTCCAGGAACTTTGTTTTAAGTTGCACGCTGGTGAACACTGAGCGCTCTCGAGTAATCCCGGGCAGTATGCATTTCATGTCCTCACTGCGGGAATTCCTTAAATGTAAGTAATAGTAAGGCCGCCATTTTGGATTGTTTCACGTAACAGACAAGTCTTGGGAGCCTGCGTTTCCTCCGGTTCCTTTCTGCTCGCCCTCTGCACGCGTTTCCATCCATAGGTTTTTGTGGGGGCGGGGGGGGGGGGGTGCAGGGTGCTAGGTATTGGTGCCGTTCACAACACAGCATCCAGTGAGGATTTTTGTACAATTGTTAATACCAGGGGAAAATAAATTACGTTGGTGTTTATTTCTTGGCCACAAATACTGTGGAATTTAACATGGCATGTGCCGGGATTAGAAAATGTGCAACATTGTTGGCAGAAGATGATTGAGAGTGTTTTCGCCTCGTGTCGTTTTTTTGTGCCCGTTTATATTTAGCTAGGTGGTAATGCAAAAACGCTTTTTTTTTTTTTTTAATAAAATGCATCTGTTGGTAAGTCAAATGGTTGAGTTCAAGAATCATTGTTAAAATATCACAATTGAATTTTTATAAAAAGGTTTTGGGAAAACTTTAAAATTGAATTTTTGGAAACAAGCCAGTTAATGTAATTTTGAATATGCAAATTTGGTTGTTTTAAAATATATGCTATTTAGGGTTTTGAGGGGATTTTTTTTGGCTGTGGTTTTGCACAGATTTGATAGAGTAGTCATAAATTAACAGAATTGTAATGATCAGTTTTTCCTTTAGGTTAATTATTAGACTTTTTGTCCATTTGGGGGACATTTCTTCCCAAATTCTTTATCTCTGAATGTATGAAATAGAGCAATCTGTTATGTCTAAATTTCTTCAAGAGCTTTGGAAATTAAACTGACACAGGCCTCTTTCTAGTACTTGGAGGTGAGATGAAGATACTAAAATGAATAAAATACTTCATTTAACTTTGCCATTTTACAAATAGGATCAACTAATCATTGCTTGATAATCAGATGTCAAGAATTTAAGGATCTGAGTAAATTTGTAGTACATATTATTAGAACTATTTTAGGTATTTTTAATAGATTTGGAACCAAATGATTCAAAGATCAATTTTTATTAATCCTTGTCAAATTGTAGTGTCTTATTATATGTCTATGCCAAACTTCTTTCAGGAACAATGAAAAATTTATTGTGAAATTAATCAGTACTTAATTCTGGGTTATGGAAAAGGTACTGTCAATTGTACTTCTTTGTAAGTGAAGGAGATTGGATTTTAATATGGGAGTGCTTAAAGTTAGTCCAGTATGACTTATTTTAAAGTATGTTGCACATGTAAATTCTAAAAAACCACCAGAATTTTAGTAAATATAAGGGTGTGTTTTTTTTACCCATTTATTCCCAAGAAAAGAAGATTAAACATATCTTATCTGTCTGATATTTGGTAATGTTTGGTATCTGATCATGTCATTTTTTTTGGGGGGAGGGGGGTATTTGAAATACTGCTATCATAATTAACAAACCATGATTAAGGGAAACTTAAGTTATTAAAACATGGATAACAGCTGTCTGTCGGGTATAGCACTGATATCTCTCTAAAATAATTGAAGTGTTATTTATAACTACTGAATTTGGGGACTGTAAATGATCTTTAAACATTTAATCTAGAGTTGAGTTGATTCAAAAAGGAAAATGGACATTCAAAGATGAATCTGTTTAGAAGTAATTAAAACTGTTGAGTATAAAATGAACATTACAAATTTTGGGTCACTTAAAAGAATTTTCTTATTTGGTTATTAAGAATCTAATTTTCTTTTAAAATAGTATAGCCCATAAGTGCCCAGAGTTTTTATATTTAAATGCTTTAGAACCTGTATCTTATTTTCTTGCCTCCTAAAGTGACATTTTCTTTCCAAATAAGTACTGTTTTCAATGAACCACAAGGTAAAAAAGAATTTCTAGCTTGCCAAGCAAAACAATGAAATTTTTTTACATTAAAAATTAAGATTTATTTATATGAGCATATTTAGGAATATATGAAATATAGAAACACATCGATTTGAGAAACTGGACCATAATATACAGACTTGGATTTATCTGACAGTGGCTCTATGAAGTCGCTGACCATAGTGCTGAACCAAGACGGCCATATTGGCCACTGTTAAATCTGACTGAAAAACCACACAGAAATTGTAGAGGTTCAAGTAACATCATCACTGTAAGAAATATATATATATATATATATATATATATATATATATATATATATATATATATCATATATACTTTTTAATGTATTCTTTTTATCCAGCTGGGTTGGATTCAATCAGAAACTGTGATAGAGAAATATTATCCCTGACTATTTAACATTGATTTTGAATACTGTCAGTTTAATCAATGAAATCAGTGCTAGAGATTTTCTCTTTCTTTGAAAGCTGCTACTTGCAAAGGAAGACAAGATTTTAAAACCAACTTAAGCGACTAATGAGTTCTTACAAAAAGCAGATTTTTAGTTGATACAACAGTAAGGTTGAGTATGAATTTGATATTTGCAATTTTTGATTCAGGTTTTAGTCTGGCACTATCCAAACCATTATCTAAACGTGTTACCAAAATTAATCAAATTAGAAATAACTCGTGAAATAAATTCTACCTGGAAACTATAATAACATATGTAATTTTCTAAATAGAAATATATACCAGTACATTTTGACATTATAATGGTCTTAGTACTTTGGGCAAATTTTCTATTGTTTGAAGCAGGACAAACACCAGGCTGTCACTTCTTACAATATTTCTAAATTGAACACTGATATGAAACCATCATAGAAATTACCTGCAAAAGAATGCCATGATACATTTAATATCTCAGTAAAAAGTGCTATTTTAGAAATAGAACTTTGACATTATTTTCCTAAAAATAGAATGGGTTGATATGCAGGATCATCAAATTAAAGGTCAAAGGTGACCAACCAGGACAAAGGGCATGCAGCTCATTTTCAAGCAATCAGTTTCCAGTTTTGTCATGGCTGAACAAAAGCTTAATTATATAGAAAAAAGGACATAGTGTTGTATGACCAGTTGTAATGATGGAAAAACATGTTTTAAATTTTCTAGATGCTTTTAAATTAGTATTTCTTTTACAGATAGTGGAAATGCAAAAGCCAAATGCTTTTATATTTTCAAACATTCCTTTTACATTTTTTTTATACTCTGCAAAAACATTTCAACTAATATATTCTATATTGCATAAGTTAAAAACAGGCTTTTCATAGATTAAAAATTTTAGAAAACCTGTAAATTATGCTCTGTTTTTTTTTCTTTTCATTAACCTCTTGGTATAATCTCTGCTAATTAATGTCCTATTGTTTTATTTAATATTATACTTACTACACCATTAGATTGCTGGCAGTGACATAAAGATTAGCAGTCTTTAAAACATCTCTTGATTACATAGAGGTGTTCAAGTTTAATTGGAATCCTTTTTCCCCCCACCATACCAAGAGAGTACATTAAAGTTTCTATCTTTAAAGTTATGGTGGGCCTTCAAAATATAGGATTATCTTTTTAAACTGAAATTTTGCCATTATTTTGGCTCTTTAATTTAAAATCAAAATTTGTTATCTAATTTAAAGTGACCTTTTCAATTATTCAGCTGTGAGCTTTATTTTATGGAACTGTTTAATACTGTGGAAAATACAAACTATTGCCTTAACTGAACCAACTGTGCTATAGCTCAACTGTGTTACAACTTTCACATTTAAGTTAAAGAATTGTTCTTACCAGTTAACTATTGTGCTATACTCAGTGCCTTTAAACAATTTTAGACAATGTGCCAATTGACTTAATATTAATTGAAATTTATTTTCTAAAATAAATTATTTTCTACCACACTTAATTGAAGAGTATTCTAGATCTGCCAATATCTTATATGAAACGAATAAAATTTCAATTTGAAAGTGGTTGAGAAAGTTAAACTCAACTCTGTAATTTAGCAATATTAGAGATACTAGCCTCTAATTTTAGCTTAACTGTTTATATATTATAAATAATGAAAAATTATATATTATAATTTAATTCATAATTATAAAAATATAGTTTTGAAATATTTTTCTTAAGTAATATAAATTTTTCTTTCTCTCAAGAAAATGTTCAAAATATTTCACCAAATGTGAAGTTTCCTGTTTTAACACTCCAGGACTTATGATTTTTCAATTGTATAAAGTCCCATGTAAATATATTTAAAGTAGATCATTTTTTAAAAATTGTTTGTACCTGTATATATTTAAAGGTAGAGTATTTCAGTTATAGGTAAAATTACAGTAGAATGTTCAGTTGAATTACACAATCTATCCTGATTTTGCTTTGCAACATTTGAATTCTGTTGACTAATTTGCAAAAAATAATTACAGTGAAGGGTTTTAATACATAGTAAACATTTCTTTAGAGGACAGTGTAAAGGGGGGGGGGGAGATTAACCAAAGATCTTATATGCATATATGCATTACCTATGGATACAGAAAATAGGGATGTGAAGGCATGGTGGGTTAGGAATAGAATAGGGTGGAAGCTGGTAATGGAGGGGGGGGGCGGGGAAGGAGACATCTGTAATACTCTCAACAAAGATTTAAAAAACACATTAATTTCAATATTGAACTCCAACATTTAATATTTTAGGTAATGTGTTGATGTTATATTTGTATAGTAATCTAAGTAAGTATTATGCTTTAGGTTTCTATCTGGTGTTTGTATAGGATGTTTGCTCTATGATTTTAAGTAGAGTTATTAAAAAACTTTTACCCTAATTATTCTTCTAGGAAGGAAAAGTTACATTGGTGTTTACTTTTCAAATAATGTATTTACTTCAATCATAATTGTCATATTGTAAGTAGACTAAAATTTTTGTTATAAACCATAAAGTGAATGTTTTTGTAGTAAACTATAATGTATCTTATACTTACATTATTTTAGAAAATACTGATAATGAGAAACTAAAGTTGTTTTCTATAGCATTTTTTAAATGTTGAGAAATTATAATGATGAGAGTAAATGAAATAATTTTCCTTTTATATTGGTAAATATTCTTGATTACTAAATCATTCTTGAAAATTTAAAGTAACTTGCATATTAATATTAGAGAGGAAGATTAACATGATGTAAATGGAATTGAAATAAAGTTCTGAGTAACATGTTATAGTAGTGTTTTTACTTATTCAATTCTCTGGGCTCAACAGCTTAATTGGCAATTTTTTTTTAAAGGAGTGTATAGTGTGTAGTAGTAATCATTTTCCTTTATATTGAATAGTTATAATAGTAGATTAACAATATGTCAAGTACTTGAGAAAAATATTCTTATATATTGTAGTAGTAAGTATGAAGTCTAAGAGTATTTGTAATAGTGTTCATCAGTTAGGCAATTTTACAACAGTAAGTACATATACTTTAAATAAAATTCTTGAAATCACATTGTATGCAAATGTTTTGAATTTATAATAGTCAAACAATTAGCTACCTAGCACATTCTCTTTTTAAAAAAGATGCTTTTTAAGAAAATGTACACAAATTAATTTATTTCATAGTAAACTATTCTACACATGATTTAGCCAGGTTCAAAAACACATTAACTACTTATTGATTCATTTAAAAATGTGTATTAAACCCCAAAGAATGCCAAGATTAAAATGATGTGCTAAATCTATACAATTCCTGCCAACATAGAGCATAAAATTCATGTGGGAGAGACAACATTTTTCTGGGTTTATTATAGTCAGTTTCAGTACAGTATTAGATGGTAAAAGCAATGTACTTAGTGTGTAACATTAAGAAAAATAGATTGAAGTGGAGATAAAAATGATGAACAGGTATTTCTAGTGAAGGGTCAGAGAAGTATATTCTAGCATATCACAATTTTAATTAAATTTTTGTTTTTTAATATTTACTCCAAAGTATAGTATTAAATAAATACAGGCATGTATAAAACTACAAATAGCTGTGTTTTTTTTTTATTATTATTCATCCATTTAAGGAATTATTTTAATTCTTTATTGTTATTTTATTTCTAGTAGTCACCTATAATAAGAATATGAACATTTAATATAAATATTTTATGTAACATTTACCTATCTCATTATAATTGTTCAGTAAATATTGGATGGAGTATAATATTCATATTTAAACTTAATTCTTTACTAACTTATTTTTGAAAAATTTTGTACCATTAACATCAGGGAACTATATAAATTAATATCTATGTTATAATTCCATCTTTTCCTTTGGAAGGAGATATTCAAACTATAAAAAACAAAACAAAACACTATCATATCTAAGTTTGGACAGTGAAAAATGTGAACATCTTTATCATTCCAAATGATTGCCTTTTTTTAAACTCAGCTCATAGAGTTCTTAAATAACATCATGCCATTTGATTTTTACTTTTAAAGCTACCATTTATAATAATTTATCTGAATTAGTTAAAATTTTTATTAAACTTTATCGATTGATTTTCTGTATCTTTAGAATATGTTGGTTTGAACTTTTCTGTAAATATAAGTAGAGAAAATTAAGCATGGACTGTGGGCTATTAGAATAAAAAAAACATGACCTATGGTTTTGCAAAAATTATGTGTACATAATATTTAAATAAAGCCCTGCAGAAATGTAGTGTGCAAAGTAAAACTTAATATAGCCCCAATGTAAAGGAAAGTTCTATTTCAAATGTTTTAATGACTTTTATTAACATTAGGGTTTGTCATCATCTTCTGTCTTTAGGTTGTAAACACAGGATTTAATGTAGAGTTTCATGTCCTTTTGTTCACATTCTTTCTCTATTCACATTCTACTCAGTGTGATTGTCATCTGTTATAAGAAGAATCTTGGGTCAACATTCAAAATAACTTTGAACTTGAAAAATCCTCCATTTGGGCTTTTTTATTTTATTTTAATCCTTACCTGAGGATATGTTTATTGCTTTTAGAGAAAGAGGAAAGGTGAGAAACATCAATGTGAGAGAGGAAACATCGATTGGTTGCCTCCTATCCATGCCCTGACTGGGGATCGATCAAACCTGCAACTTTTTGATGCATGGGATGATGCTCCATCCAAACTGAGCCACATCTACCAGGACTCCATTTAGTTTTGAGAAAAAAACTAAATTGTACTTACAGAACTTACACATAATGGCTTATTTTGTGAGTAGATATGACATGTAAAACTTAGTTTAAGGGAACAAAGACAACCCTTGGTGATAGCAGGTGAGTGGATGCATGTTCAAACAGATCTGTTTTCCAAACTTTAGTAACTAACTTGAGGATAAAAATGATAATTCAATGGCTATCAGGAGTTTCTTTTCCAATTGCACTGAGTAAACTCTTTACTGCAAGTGTTACTGTGTTGTGACATATGCTAGCAGATATATTAGATATTTCAGAAAGTATTTGTATTTTTTAAACAAGAACTGTTGCTTTTTAAAATCTGGGTTAATGAGTATTAATTAAATGCACTTAATGATTAAATGAATTACTACTAAAATAATTTTTTCACAAAGGATATTTGAATGTAACAGAGAGAGACCTAATGTCAATGTTGTAGTACCACAGTTAGATTCTCATGGTTTATCTTCTATCTAAAGCATATCTGAAGAGAATAAATAAGTTCATCAAGAAGCACAATATTGTAGGTTAGGTTGATTCTTAACTGTTAATAATAATAATTAAAAATAAATGGGATTCTTACCCAGCCACCGTGGTTCAGTATTTGAGCATGGACTTATGAAGCAGGAGCTCTTGGTTAGATTCCCATCAGGAAATATGCCCAGGTTGCAGGCTAGATCCACTGTAGGGGGCTTGTAGGAGACAGTGGATCAGTGGTTTTTCTCTCATCATTGATGTTTCTATCTCTCCTCTCCCTTTCTCTCTGAAATCAATAAAAAAATATTTTTAAATGGGATTCTTAAATTACAATGTATTGATAATATGAAATATTTTAAAAATGTAATTGCATTGTTGATGAAATCAGGATATTTGACATCTTAATGGTCTTGTTTAAAATGTTTTTTAAACCAGTGTCCTTTAATAGTAATAAAAGGCGTAAGTGTAGGCATACACTTGTATGCCAATTGGTTATCTACCTAATATTGCTAGGTGAGTCTTAAATTTGACTTCACAGAGTCAAAACCTAGGCATTTTATTGCTTTCTAATGAGCCATTAAGCTGATGAAGAGGCAATTGGATAGGCAATTAATGTAGTTCTAACTTGAGTTTTCTGGTTTTAGGTTCTTCAGAAGATGATGAGGTCATTCAACCAGTTTTCATCAGCCCCAGGTGAGTCTATTTTCCCCCCCAAATAAATAATTAATTTAACTTATGTTTGAAAAGATCGCTAGAGGCATATAAGAAACTTGACAGCCTTCAGAAACTCACTTTGGCAAGATTGGTACCATATTCCACTGTACTCCAGCTAACTCTGTCCTGGAAACTGATATTCCCACCAGTATGCAGGGATGAAATATCCTCATTAACTGCTTTTCCTCCTGATTTTAGCAGCGTTGGATTTTGTGGGTTTTTTCATAACTCAGGCAAAATAGATAATTATATGCTTATGTAGCTGAATGAAGATTATTTGTAGCTTGTTCATTTTTGAAACACCCATAGGCTGAATTAATTTAAAGATAGAGAGTTGGTACTGTTTTCAAATAAGTTACCATAACATAGAACATTTTTTCAGAGAATTAGGGAATTTCACTAGTCTAGGAAAGCCTCCATTTATTTTGATTTTCATGAACTTGTGTCATATTTGTTTCTTATTATACTGCAAGAATGAGGCATTTGAACTTTTAACACTTTAAACCTGGACTTATTTTGTTATATATATTTTCATTTATTTAAGTGTACTATAAACCTGGATTTTGGGTACATAACTATTTTCTGAAATTACTGAAATTCACTTAAAACTTATAACACTATTTTTGGCTCTGATGAAATTAAAATCTTGGCTCTATTGACTGATATTACTATGAAAATACATTTAAAAGCTATGATATAACAAAGTTTCTGATCATTAAGTAAGTTTAAGTAAAAAGACGTTATTCTGTTATTAAATAGCTTATCAAATTTAAGATTATAGGTAGAAAGAGGAAAATGGTAGGGATCAAAAAGTTTAATGAGGAAACCACTGATAGGCATTGCCATTTGACAAACACTTTCCTTTTTTCTAGAGTGAATCCTTTGACATGGAGATGATGCTCTAATGAGTATCATGAAAAAGAAGATTCTGAAAAGTTGCTACAATATTTTAATTTACCAGCTAGTTTCTGATAACTGTAGACTGTGGTTTTTCTGTGGGGGGCAAACTGGAGACAAGCCAGATAACCTTTTTCTTTTCTGTTGGGAAACAATGTTAACACCAATGTGTTAAGTGACTGCAATAAAGTTTCATGTCTGTGTTTCCTTGAGATTAAAAAGGTGTTGTTTGGGAGAGGATCCACTTTCACCGAAAAGAGTGGTTATTTCCAGGGATTACATTTAAACTGAAATGCTTGAACATCTATTGGTCCAGTCTCTCCTCACTTTGCAAATGAAGTAACTAAGGCCAGAGATTCTTAGTAATTAGCAAGGTCAGCAAGTGGGACCAGAACTCTGGCTTCCAGTTTCTGGCTGGATGTTCTTTCTCCACAGATTTGCTTCCCACACAAGCATCTTTAAAACCTGATTTCTTCCCACTTCCCTCATCTTTCATTCCCCTACTGTTCTTCTCCTTCCCATGTTGCACACACCTGACCCCTTCTCCCAAATAAAGCCAAAGTGGAAATGTTAAAATAAATACCTGGAAAACAGTTCATTCTCTTATTTCATTTATTTCTTTTGATGACATTAAGTTATAATAAACTTTCACTCATTGCCTTGGAGGGGAAAGAATACTTATTTACATTCTTTAGTGTCATTTATACAGACAGAATGTTTACCGCAAAAATATGTTTAAATTATGAAGCATAGATTCAACTGGTACAGATGAAAAATAATGGCTCATTTTTTATATAAAACAAGAAGCTTCCTTTGTGCTATTCTGGGCAAAATAATGGAGAGCTTATTACAAAATGATTTTTCTAACCTATTTCTGCCCTCATTAAAATCATTTAAGAAAAATGTTTTGTTTTTTTTTTTCCTTTTCATTGGGGGAGTGTGGTAATGGAACAGGATTTTCTTTTTCTGTGTCAGTTGTTTTAAGGAAACTTTTTACAAAATGGATGCCCCTAAAATAATGTCCTTTTTCTGAATTAATTTTATTGCTACAAATACATAGCCGAAACATAGCTGGTCAAAAAGAAGGAAACATTTGCAAATGTTTCTTTTTTGAAGTGTTGAAAGCAATTTGGAAAATTTAAAGTATGTGCTAATAGTTTCCTTTATTTCCATAATTTTATTTAATTATACCTGGAGAAATGTGTTAAGATATTTAAGAAAAAAAATTTTAAAGAGATTTACAACTATGTAAAAATTCTCAAGAGAGAAGAATTGTGTTAAAAGCCAGAGAATTTTCCTTCCAGATTAGGAAATTAAATAAAAGGGAATTTTGCTTTTTGAAAACAAAAAACATAATGCCCCCCCCCCCCCCCAATATTCTGAAGTGCCTTTATTATAAGATCAAGGCACCCAGGGGAGTACTTTCATTGTTAAGAATTTTAAGAAAGTTATTTGCTTAGTAGTTTGCTGAAATCTCAATGGGAAGGAATCGGGAACAGTTGCCCGACGTGCAGCTTTCGAGCTGGGAAACCACAATCGCCAAGGCCAGAGAGCAGGTTCCCTAGGATCGCCCCTGGCCGCCCCCTTGCCGGTCGGAGGGCTTTCTCTGACCCTGCAAAGGTGCCGGCGCTGTTTTCGCGGCTGCCCTACGGCACCGGCGCCAGGAGTCTGGCGACCTTTCCCTTCTAGGCGAGGCCGGGGTGGGTGGTGATTGGGGGGGTGAGGCGGGGAGAGTAGGGTGTTAGTGGCCCTTTTCTGGGGTTCTGATTCCTTCCCCTTTGACCTCCCTTATCTTAGATTTCCGAGACTGATAACTCCCAGATAAATAGGCATCACATTATACATACTATATCTGGAAATGCAGTAAAAGTAGTAGACTGTGCCAAGGGTTGCCTTCCATGGTGGTAAAGGCAATGGTTTCCTTTGTTTGGTGTTCTTGGTGGGTGGGGGGAGGGGGGAGAGAGAGGAACACATGTAAAAATCCATTCATTAGTGAGAAATCATTAGCCTTCGGAAGGGTTCCACTTCTAAAGAGGAGGTGGTGATGTGCTGAATCAAGGGGAAGGTGACGAGAAAAAGGAAAGGAAGTGTCGGGGAGGATGGAGGTGGAGGGAAAGGGCCGCTCGGCTGGCCCGGGGGTCTCGGCGGCCCTGGGGCGCGAACTGCGCGTGAAATCGCTGAGCTGCGGACCAGCCCTGGGGCTGCAGACCCCGCTCGGCTCCTCTGCCGGGAGAAGAGCCCCCGGTGGAGCCGCTCCCGGCAGTGTTTGTTACAGCCCCTCCTCTTCGTTTTAAGGACCTAAGCCTTGTTTCTGCTTTGATAAAAGTTACTCATTGCTTATGGGAAAACAACGACGGTGGGCTGTGGCACCTCTTCTGGCTCCTTGCCTTGCACGGTTGGAATTAAAAACAAAACTAAACAAAAAACAAACAAAAAAAAATGACCAAGAACACGTGCACTTTGCTTTTTTTAAATGTAGAAGCCTTAGATTGTGGTACCCAATGGGCACATGATAGGTTATTTACTACATTTTTACCCCCAGTGCGTTAAAAATCTATGTAAGCTATTTGAACTTATTTTTAAAAAAGATATTTTGGAAGAACTATGATAAATCAACTTACGGAAACATTTGGCTTTCACGAGTATAAAACATGCGTTTTGAGTCAAGCACAGGTCTTTCTGGCACTAAAATCAAGTAGGAAATGAGAAAAATATTAAAACCAGAAGACTTCAGGAAGGTGACAAATTGGAAAGCATTCTAAGGAGATTCATAGGACCATTTTATGTGAAAGACGCTTTCTCTGAGCTTAAAGAGATTATGTTCAGTTTTATAAAAGGATCTTAGGCTCAAAAGACAAGGGTGTGGGAAAGAAAAGACCAATCTAAGTAAAAGATAGTGCCATATCCCTGAAATGGTGATATTTGCTCAGTGTTTGTTCACTTTTCTCCCCAATTTCCTTCCCCCTTCCTTCTCCCTCTCTTCCCTCCCTTCTCTCCCCCTTTTACCCACCCCCCAGGTATGTAAATGCAGTTGCCTTAAATTCTTTGTGAATGAACATTAGAGGATTTCTCAGAGTTCCCAGTTGGAAAAAGCCTTCTAACACAACTTGAAAGGCTGATGTCCCTCTCAGGAAATGAATGAGTCGATAACCTCTGACACCAGTGACCAGTCCAGTGAACCCTACCTTAATTCCACTAATACTGGAGGCCCCCAATCAGGCAAGACTGACTCTCCTATCATACCGTGTGGTTGAGTTATGCTATTTCACACGTGTAAGCTGTGTATTGGGTAGGTTTGAATTTCATCTAATTTAACAATAAACGAGGATTCAGAATCCACCTATGGTTTCTGATTTTATTAAACTTTTCTAATTAAGACAAACTTACAGATAAAATAGCGGGTACTATAAATGTATGTTATTGACAACTAAACTGTACTGGCTTGTGAATTTTATGACAATTGGTTTTACATGAATAATAGCTTTCCCCCTCAATTTACATGCATATTTTTCCAGATTATTTTTCTGTTACCCAAATGTTGATTTAAAAAAAAAAAAAGTAAACCTGTCATTTAAACTATTTTTAAAAGGTACATAACTTACGTTAGTATTTTCTATTTTGTATCATGTGAAATGTTTAACCTGGAATGAATGCCCTTGTTAAAGTTACTTCATTATAGGTCAATGTAATCAATTGCTTTTTTATTAAAATAATGCCTAGTAAATGTTTTGTTAACAAATAATTTTTTTGAGAGCTTTGAGCTTTTGTTAACTCGTTCCAAATCATTTGGATTTTTCATGTTTTTTCTTTCCACCCCACCAAGGTTTATACTCCCTTTCGTGGGAGACAACAAAATAAAGACAAAAAACCTGTTTTTGTTTTTGTTTTTACAAATTCATCTGTCTTTATTGAAGCCTTTTACCACAGACTGCCGAAAACAGCATATACTTGTATATACATCCACTTATTTCAGATCTGAACCAATTAGTATAGGGTACATTTATATTTGCTTGTTTAGTATGAGGAGATGTGCATAGATACCATTTGTGGATTTCCAAAAAGGTCTTGGACTCAGGCTGCCTGCATTTCAGTGACTGTGAAACAGTGTCGGTTGGGAGTGTTAGGAGTTAGCAGTGTGGACATGTTTGGAGACACCCGAGGGGATTGCGGGCTTGGTGGGGGAGGGTCAGCTCGGCAGCGTCGCCTAAGGGAAGTGGTATCTGTTCAGTTTTCTCTGTAAACTGCTTGTTTAAGAAGATGGGGGTTGGGGAGGGGGAGAAAGTGTAGCGGCGCGTTTAAATGTTTGAAAAAGGGCTATGTTTTCTGTCTTAAAGGAAACAAGCCATTTCTACTTGATCTATAACGTTTATGGTAGCATTCGATGAGGGCGGTTAACATTGGTGTCGGTATCTAGTAATCTGCCATCGTTTGAACCGATTTGAAAGGTAAAAGGAAAGCATTTTGAAACCGGGGAGGGCGAAACGGGGGGGGGGGGGGTAGGCGCCTAATCCGTTATTACATTTTCATTCATTCGACTCTTCCCGTCCACGGGTAAAAAGCCACGGTCCAGTCCATTAGTCTATGCATTTACCTTTTTGTCTCCCCCTTGCCTCTCTTTCTTTACCCTTCCCCCCTCCGGCGCCCTTTTTTTTCTTTTTTCTTTTTTTTCCTCCCCCACCTCTTTCTGAGCTCTGCAGCCGCCTCTGCCGGCCGCCCCTCTGCACCTCCCGGCCGGCGCTCCCCTCCCCCTCCCGCCCTACCTCCTCTCGCTCTTGGGGAACAATCGCCAGTGATTGAGGTTCGCTCCACACGTTGAGCTGGAAAACGGGGCTGTTATTTAGGAAGTCATTAATCACCTCTCCTCCCCCCGGAAAGAGATGGCGGGGAAACCTGTGAAGTACGGTTTCTTCACCGGCCCCCTCCAACAAAATGTGGCCAGTTGATCAGCCTCCACACAATTTGACTTCACAGGAAGGTGATAAGTGATTTTTTTTTTTGTAGTAGGATTTCATTTTGAATTTTTTTTTTTTCTAGTAGGATTTCAATTTGAATGAGGGGGCTCCTTCAGGTAATCGTGTGCTTTTTTGGGGGTCTTATTGTAGGTGCCTATTATCATTAAATTTTCATGGGGATGTCATTAGGTTTAATTAGATCTTTTGTCAATTACATATTTCCTAAGACTGAATTAAATAGATGTGCGTCCCAAGCCGGGTTACTGCTGTGGAGCTGCTGAATTCTTTTTTTTTAATTAATTAATTTATTGATTAGGGTCTCACAGCGTAAACCTCGGTTGCTTTATTTACTAAATGGCTCTTTCCCCCCCTAAGTGAGATGATTTGGACAGGCTTCTGTGGAAGGCACGCGTGTGCACATGTATGACTGTGCCCCGTTTTTTTTTTTAAATGATTCCCAAGGACCCTCCGTTGTGCTTTAGATAAAAGCACGACCTCAGCATTCTGTTTTTATCGTAAAAGAAGCGCCCTAAATGTGTCTTTTAAGGTTAACGCGTTTTGAGGGTTTTTTTTTTTCGTGTCCATTCATAAATTATTTCGATGTCAGCAGAGATGAAATGGCGATTGGTTATCTCTTCCTCCTGCCACGGCCCCTTCAGGATCCGAGGTGAAATTAGTAGCCAGAAAGCATGTAATTGACAAAGTCACGTGTGCTCGGGGGGCCAGAAACTGGAGAGAGAGAGAGAGAAGAGGGAAGGGGAAAAAAAAAATCAAAAGAGGGAAAGCACGTTAGACCATGCGAGCTAAATGTGTGATCGCACAAAATCAAGATGTTAGACTGACGCCGAGGACCGCTCCGGGGCCGAGGGAAAGTTTTCGTCTCACGAGTTGGGAGCCGAGGGCCCGTGGGGCAACATGGCCGAAGGTTAATTTTCTTTTCTATTGTTTTACTGTGATTTTTCTCCTCTCTTCCTTTCTCTATTCCTCCCCCCCCCCCCCACTCCTTCCCCTCTCCCACCCTCCTCTGGCCGTTACCCCCCCTCCTCCTTATACCCCAATACCGGGCACCCCCCCACACACACCCTCCATGGCGCAGGGAGGGGGGGGGGGGCTTTCTGCAGCCTATTGTTACCGATCCCCCCAAAAATGTTCTGCACCGCCCACCCCGATTCACGGCTGGGAAAAGCTTTTTCACGGGGCTATTGTTTGGATTGTTGTGAGTGTGATTGAGCGCAGTTTCAGTGAGGGAGCCCGAGGAAACTTTTATACACCTGCCCCCTCCCCACCCCCACCCCCAACTTTTAATGGAGATTGTGGGGGGCGGGGAGGGGAGTGCACCGCGCGGACCGCCGGACCCGCCGCCGCCGCCGCCGCCGCCGCGTGTGCCTGGGAACGGGCTCTAACGTCCCCGCGATCTCTCCCCCGGCGCCCGCCCCGGAGCAGGGCTCCGCCGGAGCCGTTCCTCTTTGTAAATGGGATCAGTGTTCAATCAGCAACATGCAAGTAAAGTATCGCTCGTGCTGTACTGTAATGTGTGCCCGAGGGGGGGAAAGGGAGGGGGGAATTAAGTGTAAAAGGACACGTATGGACCGAGCCGTGCAAGTGGGATGTGGATCGATAGAACAGCGTGGGCTTCTCCTTCCCCCCCTCCCTCCCCCCCCCCCCCCCCCCGCTTCCTTTTTTAAAACTATTTTCATTTTAAATATCTTCGGTAGAAGGAAAGCAGGAGTCGACCGTTTCATCGCGTTTTCTTATTTCCTTCTCCTTCTCCCCCAACCAGCCCCCCCCTTCTTTTTTTTTTTTTTTTTTTACCTTTTTTACCTACCCCCCCCCCCCCCCCCATCTCTTTCCACGAACCGGACGGCGATGCGGACTGACTGGCTTTTTTGTCCCGTTCTGCCCAGGCGGCGCCGGCAAAGGTGGTGGCGACGAGCCCGGGAAGCCGCCGCAGCCGGCGGAGGAGGAAGCCCCGGTTCTGCACGGCACCGGCCACTGCAAGTGGTTCAACGTGCGCATGGGGTTCGGGTTCATCTCCATGAGCAGCCGAGAGGGGAGCCCCTTGGACATCCCAGTCGATGTGTTCGTGCACCAAGTAAGCCAAACTCACCCCCCCCTCGACCCCCATCCTCTCTCCCCCCCTTCACCTTTCTCCACGTGGAGCTGATCGAGCAGTTTTGTCAATGGCTATACTTGGGTGTATGGAAAGACAAAAGTCTTCCTCCTGGTCACGCGTTAATACCGTTTTTAGGTATCTGTACCCTAAAAATACCCTTCCTGAGGTTTTTTTTTTTTTTTTTTCCTAAGCAGAAAGTCAAATCTTTCAGATTTTACTGCTTGGGTGCTTGTTGACTTGCATTGCAAGTTCCCTTCCTTCATCCGACAGTGAGATTGCAGCGGTGCAGCTTCCGGTGTGGTCCGTTACCAGGTTCTCTGTCGCCCACGCCTAGTGAATGAATAGGTAAATGAATGAAGAAACGGCGGCCACTTTAGGGTTTAAAAGCACACGAGCAGCAGTTTGCTGTTGAAATCTGTAGGTCCCTGTATTTGAGACATCTTTTATAGCTTTCCCTGTTCATATCCCGTGGTCATTTGTACATGTAAGTTAAAATAATTTGATTTTTTTTTTTACACGAAAATCAAGTAGAACACTGTTAACGTAGTATGGATTTGAAGAAGTGTTAAGAGTGGATGCTTAGAAAGCAAACGTTTCAGAAATGTGCTTGGTGTAGGACTTTGTGTCCAAGGATACTGTCTCTTTAAGAGACTGAACTAAAAAAACATGTGGCCAGAGGCGGCTCTAGCTTGTATGTTTAAAATGTGCTAGCCTGCTACTTGGGGGTAAATTTCCACCATTCCTTATAGTGTGTTGTAATTTTTTAAGATGCTTAATACCGAGCCGAATGTTATTGCTTCTCATTTTAAATTTTTTTTTACGCAGAAACAAATTAATACCTCATCCCCTTTCAGTCCACTCCTCTCTGTTACTTAATCTCTTTTATAGCAAAAAAGATAATTTACAGTTTGCAAGTTTGATCTTTTCATTAAAGGAAGTTAAAGAACTATTCTCTGTAATTCTTAGATAGGCGTAAAGGGATTTAAGAGTAAAGAGGTTTACTTTGTCTTGACATCTAAGTTAAAAAAGATTCAATGAATGGCTATCAATATACTACAGGTTGACTGACAGTAGATGCAGGAAAGAGTCTGTTTGCATGGAAAGTATGTATTTTATTTGATACTCTGTTGCATGTTCCTGGTAATCTGTACAACCTCCTTTCTCCCTAAGGAATATCATCTCCAAATTAAGTATATAAACAATAGAAACACATGAAACCATTCTGTTTTGATCTGTTGTCCTGTAGTGCTTGGTAGCTTCCTGACCTTGCTGTGTGGTGTGTGTTTTCCTTTCCTAAAGGCCTGGCCATCATTATTGGCTGTTTATATGTGGAAGGATCAGCGTAATCTGTGAATTGAAACAGGGTTTAAATACATAAATAGAAGTGCACAGACAGGCTACTGAATTTTATGCCTCCTACTTTATATTGCACAATGAAACCACATTTTCTGCAGTGACTAAAATCACTGACAGATCCAGTTCTGTCAGGCCCTGGCCTTCCCCCCTTTGAACCTTCTTTGGGTTGTTAAATTGTCCTTTACGATCTCATAAATTTGTTTTATAGATGAATGAAAAAAATAGCCCTTTTCTTCTTTGATCACACCTTGTTATAATTTGGTTTTCTGTGTTTACCTTTAATATATTCAAATATCAGGCATCTTATTAATTAAATATTTAGAACCATAAGACATCCAAATTTAAGCTGTTTAATGGTTATATATTGATAAACATTACTAGAGCCACTAAATTTAGAAATGTTATGTTGCTGGGAAAGTTTTATAGAGAGTAAACCATTTCCAGTGTACAGTAATTGATTATTAAAGACTTGCTTTAATCTTCTGTTACACATTATGTGTTTACTAAAGAACAATATTAAAATGACATGTGATAAAAATGCTCTTTAAATATGTGTATTTGTATTCTTCAGAAGAATATATCTAGATACATTCTTAGGAAGAAGTATGTAAAAAGTCAATAAAACCTAAGTATTAGTGTTCTTTTTGTATGTAAAAAGGCAGGTAGTGATAATCTTTAACTTTTAAATTAGAAAGTGATATTTTAGGGAATTTTTTTATGGTAAAAATATATCTAGGAAAAAATTGCTTGGGTATCAATCACCTTATTTTTTCTGCATCTTTGATACCTGGGTTTCTGTCTTATATCGTGACTTAATGTCTATTATATATAAATTATATGAATAATTGTTTGGAAGCAGGCAGGAATCCTACAGATTTTAGCCATGTAACTACAAGGAACAATTTGATGGTCATAAATGATATGTGTAGTATCATGTGAACATTGCTTTTGCTTATACAATCAGATTGCAATCTTGGACAATTTTATAAATGTCTTTTAAATCTTTTAAATTATTTATGCTGACAATTTTACTGTCTGAGCATTTTGAAAGCATACTAGGTTTTATGTATAATTATAAATTAGATTCCCTCCCCTATTATGTCTCTACATTATTTTTTTTAATTTTTTTTATGCAAGAATAGGCATGGGTATTTAGGGAATTTTAAAATGTTTTCCTGGACCAAGATCTATTTATTTTAAATATATGACATGAGTGTTTTTTGAGTGTTCAGAAATGTGTGTCATTGGATTAAAAAAAAAATATTTGAAAATGTGTTTAATACTATATACACGAGGAAATAAAAATAAATTATTTTATTTTATTTAAAATAATATTTTAAAATTCATGCTAAGTCACGAATATATATATGTATATATATGTATATATATGTGTGTGTGTGTGTATATATGTATTTGTGTATATATTTCTTTTGAAAATATTGACTGCAAAGAAATGCACATCAAAAACAATTAAGTTGCTAGGAAAGTGTTCATAAATCTAGAATTTGTTGATAGTAATACAATCAAAATTCTATTTCTCTAATGTTACCAGATCCTCCAAAATAAACACATGACTTAGGTAATGTCTTTGATATATGCAGTGAAATTCTGCTGTTTGAAGATGGTGTGTGACCATTGGTGGTTTAAAATGACAGATTCATTTGACTTTCTAATGTTAACTTGTGATTTAAATCATCTTATATTTGTGGACTATTAATAAACTCAAATGTATTTTGACACATGTCAATACTGAAACATTGGTGGCATTCAATAAGGGATATTATATTTTTTTACAAATTTAACAATACTGGGTAAATATATTTGTGAATTTTGGCAGCACACAGTCTTTGAGGTGTTCCTTAAAATTTTAATATTTGACAATTTTGATGGTTTAATTTGTCAATAAGATTAATTTGTAGGAATATCTTACTTAGAAATCCAATGGGAAATAGATTTGTTTCTCAATTGAAGGAAGGGTATATATGGTTAATACAGACTTGTACTCCTAGATTCCTGCTAAGGTGATTTCATCAATTAGAATATGATTATTTTGTAAGTGCTAATAATTAATACTCCTATCAGTGTATTGTTATTAACAAATGTTTTAAATGGGCATCTACAGTTAGATTGTGGTCTAACATGTTTAAATTATCTGGAAAGGTTTCTGGCAACTTTTGAAATATAAGTTTTTAATAGACTTAAATAATAATGGTACTTTAGATGAATTGCATGGTATTTAAATATTAGATCTTTTTTGGAGAAGAGCAATATTCAACTATAACTACCAGTTGATATTTGTTATCCTGTAAGTTTTTCTTATATGTATTTTGACATTTATGTCCAGTCATTTCCTCTTGTAATAAGATAAAATAATCATTTGAAATTTATTTTGTTTAGGGGAAAAATATAATCTATTCTCCTTATTGCCCTCTCTTAAGCTTATTTGCATAGTGATATTTCTTCATTAATTGCATTGAATTTGGAAATCTTGGCCATCAAATATGGTACAAATTTTTTTTAACATAAATATATTTATTTTTTTCACAATTTATCTAAGAATTTTTTTCAAAGACAGTGTAATTCAAAACGATAGCAATTTAGCTAGTATTACTTGGTAGTCTTAAGTATTTTTTAGTGATTTGTTTTGGAATTCTTCATTTACCTTTGTAGTATGGATGTTTCCCTCCTATGCTCTTTATTTCTGACCTGTAGTTTGATCTTTATGGAGAGTACAAATGCCCACATTAGAAAGATTTTATGTTCCTTTTATTTCTTTGCTTAGAAAGCATCTCAAAGAGTAATGGAAATAGAAGAAATAAGAAAAATTATTGTAACATAAATTGACAGTATTTTATTGATAGTATAAGATATGAAAACATTTGCAGATGACTAGTTTATTATTTTTAAATTTTTTATTTTATCTGAGAGAGAGAGAAACATCAATTTGTTGTTCTACTTATTTACTGGTATGCATGCATTCATTTGTTGATTCTTGAATGTGCCCATACCTGGGATGGAGCCCACAGCTTTTGTATATAGGAACAATGCTCTAAGCAACTGAGCTACCCACCCGGGGTGGACATGACTAATTTATATATATGAAAATTTCAAGTATTATACACAATTCAGTTGATGTATCATAAAGTACATATCTTAAATGTTTTCAGTATTAATTAATTATACAACTTATGAAAACAGATTTACTCCAATATGTTCATACTTAAGGGCTTTTCATAGCATTTTATCTACTATATTTTTGTCATAGTTAGGCATGAAAACGTTTTTCACATACAGAATAGATGTGATTATTATTATTCTCAGGATTGTTGAATGTTTTAATTTCAAAAAGTTTATTTAAACAGAAATCTTAAAAATTTAAAAGGTGAAATATGATAATTGTAGTTCTTTTTTTAGAAAGGTATACATTTTTATACTTTGAAAATAGTTCCCTAAACCTATCACATTTTCATGATTTGCCTCGTTGACCAATTTAGAAGAATCCCAAATGAAATGCCTTTAATGTAATCACATTTAAAAGCATTTAGATCAAAGTTTTGTAAAACTGTAATTGTTTTATAAAAGATGATGGATACTTTCTTTCTGATTTTCAAATGCTGATCTATTGTAAGACTCCTTTTATGTACTTACTAGAGGCCTGGTGCACAATATTTATGCACTGGGCGTAGGGGGCCGTCAGCCCAGCCTGTGCCCTCTCAAAGTCTGGGGACTTCTCGGGAGATATCCCCCAAGGGGTCCTTAAGTAGGCGAGGTTCCTGCCACTGCTGCTCACCAGCCATGAGCCTGGCTTCTGGCTGAGCGACACTCCCCCTGTGGGAGGGAGCCCACTGACCACCAGGGTGCAGGTCCTGCGTTGAGTGTCTGCCCCCCCCGATGGTCATTGCACATCATAGGGACTGGTCATTCTGCCATTTGGTTAATTTGCATATTAGGGTTTTATTATATAGTATAAAATGGTGTTCTTACTCTCATTCAGTTTTTAACCTGAAATTATAATTGGGTACATATTTAAGACATAGTCTCTCCTCCCCTTTTTAAAGATTATTGATGTAACTATAAATACTTTTTTCTTTTTTATTTGGGAATCTTTTTAAAGTTCATTCACAATAAATGAAGACATTTCAGAATAACAAATACCTATAAATTTGTCTCAGAGTTCTTGGGTTTCAGAGGAAGTTGCTACTTACATTCAACATAGAGGATTAAAAAGTGTGTCCTTTAGTACTTTGTAGCAGGAATGGAACCCTTATTATTTGAATTTGTTTGGATCCTTCCTGTTCAGAAATTATATCAATACTGAGATAGTTTTAACCAGGTATCCAACCAGAGACCCTTCAGTCTGCCAGCCCACACTCTAACCACTGAGCAGAAACTGACTAGGGCAATAGTTTTGAATATCTTAACTGAGTAGTTATTTATTTACTTTTAATACAGTTTTACTAGAGGCCCAATGCATGAAATTCATGCAAGAGTAGGCCTTTGCAGCTGCGGTGACAGCCTCGATCCCTCCCTCACAGCCACTATGCTGCAGCCCCAACTTCGTCCAGAAGGACTTCCAGTCTAATTAGCATATTACACTTTTATTATAGATAGTTTTTGGTTGATTACCTCCCACCCACCCATGTTCTGGGTCGGAGAGGGTTGTGAGAGGTTAGCCAGCTGGGGAGGGACTGTGAGAGCACTCCATCTTGCTCAGTCCCAATCAGTTGGACCCCAGCTGCAAGCTCACCTACTGGTCAGAGCATCTGCCCTCTGGTGGTCAGTGCACATCATAGGAAGCAGTTGAGTGGCCTTAGCATATCATTAGCATATTATGCTTTGATTGGTTGAATGGATGACCGGACACTTAGCATATTGATATGTGCTTTTATTGTATAGGATTGATTTCAGAGAGGAAGGGAGAAGAAGAGAGGAAGAGAGAAACATAAATGACAAGAGAGAATCATTGATCAGCTGCCTCCTGCATGCCCCTCTCTGGGGATCTAGCCCACAACCCAGGCAGGTGTCTTTGACATGAATCAAACCTGGGACCCTTTAGTCTACAGGTCGATAGTCTATCCATTGAACAAAACCGGCTATGGCCTGAGTAGTTATTTTGATACCATGATTAATTACTAGTTTAAAATATGTTATCTTGTGGTTTTATTTTGTACTAAGTATAACCTAAACAATTAAAGTCATATTTCTAATTATTTCAACTGGAAATGCATTACTTTAGATATGATATTCTATAGACTTGATTTACAATTAAATATGAAACACCCTGAGATATTTCTCAATAAATTTTACATAATAAGAAGTTCAGTTGTTCAATATATATTTGGTGTAAGTTATATCTGTAACATATATAGTTCATGAGAAGCAAATTATTTTTATTCTTCTAAAATAATTTTATTGTGGCATTTAATATCAGAAAGGTTGATAACAGTAACATATTAAAGCAAATACATTGCAGATTAGTGGGTTGCACTTAGAAATGGTCTTCTAATGAGCGTTTGTACAATAGGTGACAAGTGTTACACTATAATTTGATACATCATTATTTCTGTATTTCTGACCTGTAGTTTGATCTTTATGGAGGATACAAATGTCCATATGTTATAAAGATTTTATGTTCCTTTCATTTTCATCTTTTATCCAGCCCTAAATTGGGAGATAATAAGGAGTAATCATACCAAGTTTTTCAGGTTGCTGTGAAGAGTAAAGTTGTTACATAAACTGCCTAGCAAGTGTGTTGAATAAATAAACTAAAATGGAAACTAGTCTTTGCCACAATAAAATCATGGTTAAGTTATATTCAATGGCATATATTCATAGTGGAAAATTAAATTATCTTCTTTTATGTGCTTTCTTTAAAATAGGGTAAATTATCCTATATAATAAAAGGCTAATAAGCAAATTGACTGAATGGCAGAATGACCAGTCACAATGACATGCACTGACCACCAGGGGAACGATGCTAAATGCAAGAGCTGCCTGCCCACTGGTGGTCAGTGCACTCCCACAGGGGGAACTCCACTTATCCAAAAGCCAGGCTCATGGCTGGCGAGTGCAGTGGTGGTGGCGGGAACCTCTCCAGCACTAAGTATGTCCGACTGATGGCTTAGGGAGACGGCACAGGCCAGGCTGAGGGGACCCCCCCCCCACAAGGGCACGAATTTCGTGCACTGGGCCTCTAGTATAATATTAATAGCATAATTTCTGTTGCAGTGAACTATAAAGCTTTTATTACAATGTTGTAGTATGTAATATTATTTAAGTATCAGGATATAAAATGAGGCTTAGAAATATTTTTGTTATGCAGATATTTTTAATTGTTGTACCATGAGATTTTACCCTTGTATATTCTGTTCATATATTCTTCAGTATAAGTTAAGGAAAAAATATTGTTTTAAATGAACCTGCTGTGATAATTTAATATCCATTGCTGTAATAATAATTATTTAACCCTTGTGAGATACTATATAATGGAATAGAATCTGGCCAAATAAATCAGTATTCAAATCCTAGTTTATTATATGTCTTATGGAGAAGTAAGTTATTGATATTTTACATTACTTTCTCAGTATCACAGTGTCCTATGAATGAAGGGACAAATTCATATCCACCTTGGAGAGGGTTGTTATGAGGATTAAACGTTCTTTCAATGTAAAACCTTTAACACAGAGCTTGGGAGATAGTAAGGGCACAACAATGTTTGTTGTACATAGTTATTATAAAGCTGAAGTAGTGTGATAGAGTGACGGAGAAAACATTGGTTTGGATTTGGCTCTGCCACTTGGTTGGTTCCTCACCATTGGCTAATCACTTCCTCGGTGTATGGTGTGTTCCAGTGTCTTGGCTAATCACTGAAATTCAATACTTTTCCTCACTATTTTTGAGTGATAGTTAAGTATCAATTGATGTAATATGCGTGAAAATAATTTTAAAACTGTAACAATTCCAGGTCTTAGTTTTAATCTTTATTTTGATCACTGTATTTTTATTAGTACTTTCATAATGTAAATCATTATCAGAATTTTTAAGATAGTGAGCCCATGTCATTTATTTTAATTTTTGCCTTGTCAGATTTATTGAGATATATCAATAATAATATAGAATAAAATTAAAATTTTTTTAAATTTTTTTATCCTTACCTAAGGATACTTTTTCCAGAGAGAGTGGGAAAGGGAGAGACACACACAGAGACACATTGTTGTGCGACAGACACATTGATTGGTGGCCTCTTGCCTGCAACTGAGGTGTTTGCCCTTGACTGGAATCAAACCTGCGGTTCTTCAGTCAGTGGGCCAGCACTCTAACCACTGAGCAAACCAACTAGGGCAAGTTCACAAAATTTAAGTATTCAATTAGATGAATTTGACAGGTTGTATAACTACCACCAGAATCATGATATAGAACGTTAAACCACAGAAAGTTCCCTTGTATCCTTAAAGAGAAGAGGCTCAATTATCCTATGATTATTGGTGTGTTATATTATTGGTTAACTGTCCTAGTTCCTTTTAACTTCATCTTGTTGGCTATAGGTTATGATATAGTATCCTTTATATAGTTCACATTTATTTTGATGTGTTTCATTTGTTTCTCTTTAGTTATTTCTGCTTGGAAATTATCTTTATACAAGTAGTTTCTGTGCTTGTGAAAGTAAGACTATTGGTACACACTTCACTAATCTTCCATCGTAATTTCATTTATCCTTTTGATACTTTCCATCCTATATAATAAAAGCCTAATATGCTAAGTGTCAACTATTCATTTGACCATTTGGCCAGTCACTATGACGTGCACTGACCACCAGAGGGCAGATGCTCCAACCTGTAGGTTAGCTTGCTGCTGGGGTCTGGCCGATCAGGACTGGGTGAGATGGGCCGGATATGCCAGGGAGCCCTGCTGCAGTCCCTTCCCAGCCAGCCAACCTTCTGCGGTTCCTCCCTCGCCTCTAAAATATTTCTTCTAATTAATTTCCTTTTGATGTGCATGAATTTGAGCACCGGGCCTCTAGTCCTATATAATAAAAAAATAATATGCAAATTGACCGAACAGTAAAACGACCGATTGCTATGACACGCACTGACCACCAGGGGAGCAGACACTCAATGCAGGAGCTGCCCCCTGGTGGTCATTGCGTTCCCAGAGCGGGAGAGCCACTCAGCCAGAAGCCAGGCTCACTACTGGTGAGCACAGTGGCCATGGTGGGAGCCTCGTACCCCTGCGGCAGCGCTAAGGATGTCAGACTGGACTGCAAGAGGGCACAGGCCAGGCTGAGGGACACCATACCCTCCTCCCCCTGTGCATGAATTTCATGCATCAGGCCTCTAGTAGAGTATAAACTCACTGCTTACCTAAAGGGAATTTTTCTTTTTATTGATATTTGTGTTTCTTGTGGGAATTCTAATGAATTTCTGTCTTGACTGAGTTTTTACATAAATATTTTTAGAGGTACCTTATAAATCAACAGGAGGACTTATTTTCATATAAAAGTGCTATCTTTTAAAAAATATATATATATTTATTGATTTTAGAGAAGAATGGAGAGAGAATGATGAGGGAGAACCATTGATGAGAGAGAACCATTGATCAGCTGCCTCCTGCATGCCCCCTACCAGGTCAAATCTGCAGCCCGAGCATGAGCCTTTGTGGGGTTCGAACCCTTCAGTCCACAAGTCGATGCTCTATCCACTGAGCCAAACTGGCTAGGGCTAACAGTGCTATCTTTTTATCTATTCAATTTTTTATTTATCACATATTAAGTGTGAACTGTTGTGTGATAGGTTTAAGAGTTTTGCTTTCCAGTTGCTATATATTTTTCTATTTTGTTCCTTCTAGCAAATGTTTTAATATAAAGTTTCCAATTCTCATTCTTTCCATACAAGGTACTATTCATTTTTTATATAATCCCTCCACATTTAGTTTGGAAATAATTATGACTTTTAAAAAATTGTTAATCTTTAAAATTTGGGCTAGATACAATGATTTTTCATCAGTCTTAAAATACATACTTTTCATATTTCATGCATAGAAACCATCTTAATCAATGCCTAGAATCATATAATTTTATTGTGTTATTGGCAACATACTTAATTTTTTACCAACTGCTTGAGTCCATTTTTAAAAATCAAAATCACTTAGATTTAGTACTTTTGTTAATCTTAAAGTTGGCCTCTATTTCATAATCTTGTAAGTTTACTTTGATAATGTTAAGATTTTTGTTTCATTTTATTGTGCTATATTATATAAAGATTATATACATTTAAATTAACTTTACTTTGGCCATGTTTGTTTATGACCATTTCTTTCCTTAAAGCTTTTTTGTAAGTAATTCCCTAGATAATTACTGATATATTCCCAGATATTGTAATATCTAAATTATATTAACAAATGAATTTCATTCAAATGAATTATTTTTACCCTTAGTTGAGTCTGTAACAGAAGGCCGATAACATTGGTCATTTGTATCACCTTACATGTTTAATAGATTGTTGATATATTTTAAAACTTGGAATGAATTCCACCAATTTTGTACTCAAGGTTTGATTTTAATAATACATCATTTTGCTCTTAATATGGAAACACTAGTGCTTGGGAAATACTTGCACTTTTCCGAAATTCCTCTAAATAGATTAAATGATGTTAAAGACACATGATAACAGTTCAATGTTATTATATTTAGAAAGATAAATGAATCTTTTTTAATTTTACCAAGAAAAAAAGCTTCCTTTTCAAGATTGATTAAACTGTGAGCCAGAAATTTAGTCACAGTCCTGACCTCTTTTTTTTTTTTAGCTCTCTAATTAAAATTTTTAGTTCCATAGTAACTCTAAGGACAGTTGGATTTGCGTGTTTGCCCCTTTCACTGCTTCTTCCCCCATGCCATTGAAGAAATTTGAATGGTGAGGAATTTACGCCCTTTGGCTCAGGTTGCAGACCCACTTGATCAAGCCTGAGAAGCTGGGGTCAGAACTATTCATCGCTTATCTTTTTCTTGGGCCACTTGTAAACCCTGCCTTTCTGCTCTAAAAAAAAAAATCTCTTTATATTATACTTATAATAAAGCCTGGACTATAAAAAAAAAAGGGGGGGGGCCCGCGCTGAACTATTAAAAAAAAAAAAGTTGACACTTGATTGGACTCCACATGGGTTGAATTCACAATTTTTAGTTTTTCATTGCATTGCAGCTTGTTTGATGTATACAACTTGATTTAAATACGTGTTATTTCATAAGACATTATAACAGCATCCTGTTGGTAATGGAAATACCTTCGGTTGCGATTTTACACCTTCAAGATGTCGTGATTTACTTTTAAGTAAATTGAATCAGTCTATTTGAATCAGCTCTATAAAAAAGCCCCAAAGTATTCTGTTTTGACGTGGTTAATTTCCAACATTTATGCTGACACTTAAAACTTGTCTGAATCAATTATACCACGAGTTTATGAGCTGTATCAATGTGGTGTAAAGAGTTTAAATACAAACCCAGGTTTAAACAAACACAAAACACTTTGTTCTTATCTCAGCATCTTTTAAAAGTATACAGCTCTTGTCCGGGACCTCAGGACCACCCATCACCCTGGACATTGGATACTCCTATTTATTCAAGGAGCTTGTGAAGTATCTGTGCTGCCCGTGGGGGATGGTGTGTGTATCTGTGTAGGAAATCACAGTCAGGTGATTTTTATCCCAACAAAAGCAGCAACCCTGTCTATAAACGGAATTATGTTCCAGTAAGATTTTCTAGTTCTAAAACCTAACTTCAGTGACATACTTATTTATTGTAAGCCTTGGTTGCAGTTTTCACATTTTTGATGCTTTCAGAAGGCTAAAGTGGACCCCCCTTAAGATTAACCCCAATCCATTACAGCTTTTGGCTTGCAGGCCCCACCCATTGGCCTTGGATAGCTAATACCAAGCTTTTGTTTCTTCCCCTAGAAAGGAAAGGAAAAGATAGAAAACTGTTCTTTCTCTTTTATTGTGTAAGTCATGTGACTTCCCTTTTAGTTACAGATAGTGCTGAAGTGAATCTCAAAATGAATAAGCTATCAAACTTTTATGTTTATATGGAATAGTTATTGAATTCGGACTCATAATTAATGCTTTTTATGCATTAAAATAATTTGGTTTGAAACACTACCTTATTTTACATCTAGACTGCTGTTTTTTTAAGAAACAAAAAAAAATGTTATTAAATAGATTTTTTTTTACAGAATAGATATTTTAAATAATACAGAGATATTTTTACCTACATCGTGTTACTTTCTTTGTGTACTTATTTTTCTATCAGTTATCTTTTAGCATCGTCTGAGGTTTCTGAACCATAGCTTGCTTCAGAACTCAGTGTAAATAAAGTAGTGGTGGTAGTTAGGATGATTTTAGAAAGGGAAAATTCCTTATATGGAAAAAAAAATGTTTATAGGACTATTCAAATGTAGAAGGAATTAGTTGAAAAAAGATATATATTTTTTGCTCTTTGTGTCATCTCTCTAATAATAAGCAGTGTTTGCTATCAGACAAATATTTCATAATGAAGTTAGATAACATGAGGATAAATAATATCTAGTCCTAATATGTGAAATAAACATATTATAATTTATTATTAAATATTTAATCTTTAAAATTATAATAATGTTCTCTTTAGCTATTTTTCCAAACATTTAAATTCTATTTTTAAACAGTATAGCTGTCCACATTTAATAAGTAAAATATTTAAAACAATGGTAGTATGTTATTATTTTTTTTCCTTTGGAGCACACATTTTCATACAAATAAATACTTTTAAAGGACTTATAAGAAGAATACTATTTTTAAATCTTGTATGCATTTTTATTTAATAAAATGTTCCAGACTATTGTGATATAAAAAAAGCATTGTTTCTTACATTTTCTTTGTCTTAGAGATCTTAAAGGGCAATGATTTTAACCCTATGATTTTGCTATCAATCCAAGATGACTTGGTTAATTTGATTTGTAAATATGAAAAATTTGTTGAGATATATAGAAAATTCCTTAAGTTTCTATTCATACTAGTGGGTTATCAGCTTTTCAATAACCAGGATCTGGTCATGAAGCCTATAATGTGCTGTTCCATGCTTTCATTGACACTAAAATTTATAGTAAGTGATTTATTTATTTCGCATGCGCTTTGCAGTTGAACATTTCAACTTCCGTTTAATTGATTAACTTAAATATTTATTGATATTTTGTTTAATGTTTATATTGTCACTAAAATTTTGCTTTGGGGAAAGAATTTTAGGATGCTAAATCTTTGAAATATCGATACATAATATTCCATTTACCATTTTGATAGCAAGGTATTCATAAAGCATCAACAATTTATTATTAAGTATTGTATTTGAACCTAGTACTTACCATATGGTTGAAATCATCCATTTAATATCTCAGTGTCATTACAAAACATGAACCTGATGTTTAAAAATTGGAACCAGTTATTTTTTTTTAATGTACCACATTTTTTTCTCTCCCCCTAACAAAATTTGATATTGAAAAGTGAAAAGTTGAGTGTTTTTCACTTTATAAGTTTTTTATTCCTGCAGAAGTTTTTTAAACTTGTGTAGATAAAGGTAGTTTTTAAAATGAATTTATATGACAGTAAGTGTCTTCATGTTTAGTCAAGAGTACAAGCCTCATTTGTGGAAGTATCACCATTTGGGATATTGTTATTTGTTTTCATGTTGTTTATTGTAAATATGTGATTTGTTTTCTGGATTTTCTTCTGAAATAAAGTTTATAATAGGAAGTACATTTTCAAACAATTGAAATATATGAAGGGCCAAGTAAATATGGACATTTGTTTATTTAGTTTAGAGTTGGGTATTTATTTTTTTAAAGATATGATGACATTAAAAAAATTTAATGAATAATGTTTGGAAAATTGTCTCATTAGGTACTGACCACTTTTTCATTCATTCTGCCTTTACTTTTAAAAATATCTGCTCACTATTAAACTCTTAATATCCCTGAAGACAACCAGAATTCCCTATGAGATTCAATGTTCAACATATATTTAATTACCCAAATTTACAAAATTCAAATAATTTTTAGGAGAATCTCAGAAGACAAGAGATATTGTAAGTTATATTTTAATAGAATTCACTATTTCTATTTTTCAATTTTTAACTGTAAATTGAAAAAATAAATTATCAATGTCATTAAAGCATTAAGCTGACCCCAAATTATTCCCTGCCCTAACATTATCATTTGATCTGCCAACAGGAATTATTACTGCCCTAAGTGGTCTCTCTCTTTTAGTCTCTTTCTCCCCTTCTTTCCCCTCCCCCACTGCCATTCAGGAAGGAAGCCAGAGGCCCTACCTCTAGAGATAAGAGGAAAAAGCAATCATTCAGCAGAAAGTATCTGTCTTTAACAAAAGTATCATCCCTTGGAGAAGAGTGTCGTTAAGAAGAAATTAATATATGTGAAGATACCAGAGTTTTTCAAATTTACTCTTAATTAATTTAGAATTTGGTTTTTGTATAGCTGAATATTGTTGTCGTTAAAAAAAAAAAAAAGAGGTCTATTTTGTTTAGGTGTTAGAAAAGTCAAATACAGTCCTTTACTTTTCTCTCTTTACTTAGCTTTGGTGAAGTCTTTTCTACTGTTTGTAAAGGCCCTTGCCAGTGATTTTCCTAATATTGAAGGACAGAGTATTCTGCACGAAAGCAATGGACAGTTGGGCAATTTTAACACTTCTAAACACTTACTGGTATTTGCAATATTTACCTAAATTTCCAAAGAAAGTACCTATGAAATGTTTTACTCTACATCATTCGTCATCTCTATAAAGATAATGTTTGTGCCTGGCTGGTGTGCTCAGTGGTTGAGCATCAACCTGTGAACCAGAAGGTCACTGTTCCATTCCTGGTCAGGGCACATGCCTGGGTTTCGGGCTCTATCCCCAGTGGGGGATGTGCAGGAGGCAGCTGATCAATGATTCTCTCTCATCATTGATGTTTCTATCTGTCTCCCTCTCCCTTCCTCCCTGAAATCAATTAAAAAAAAAATATATATATATATATATTTTAATATTTTATTGATAATTTTACAGAGAGGAAGGGAGAGAGACAGAGAGCCAGAAATGTCTATGAGAGAGAAACATCGACCAGCTGCCTCCTGCACACCCCCTACCGGGGATGTGCCCACAACGAAGGTACATGCCCCCGACAGGAATCGAACCCGGGACCTTTCAGTCCGCAGACCGACGCTCTACCGCTGAGCCAAACCGGTTTCTGCTTAGGGACCGGTTTGGCTCAGTGGATAGAGCGTCGGATTCGATTCCGGTCAAGGCCATGTACTTTGGTTGCGGGCACACCTCCAGTGGGGGGTGGTGTGCAAGAGGATCGATGATTCTTTCTCATCGATGTTTCTAACTCTCTGACCCCAATTCCTCTCTGTGTAAAAAAATATTTTAAAAAAATAATGTTTGTGTGTCTAGTATTATTTTGTGTAGAGTCTTTTAAAACTACAAACTGACTCTTAAAGTAGACTAACAATGAAAATGGTATTGATAGGTCTAAAAATGTTTTAATAATTTACTTCCTAAGAGAGATTGTCATGAAATCTTTTTTTGTTTGGTTTCAGGATGAGTAAGGAAATGCAGATTCAGTGGGGGCAAACACTGTAAACTGAAGGGTCCAAGTTTCTTCTCTTGTGCTATAGGGATTTCTGCTGGCATTTCCTCTTCCTCCAGGGCAATAATCCCTTTACTGAGCTCCACATGCATTTATTCAAGTCTCTTATACTGGTTGACCCTAGTTTAAAAAACTGGGGCAGAATGGTTATGGAATTTTACAGTTTTTTTAAAGAGGATTTTAGAAGTCATAATTAAAATCTGAAAAATAATGAAGTGAATATTACATAATTCTTATGTTTTATGGAATGAACCAAATATATATATATTTAAATTTTATTATTTAAGTTAAGGGCAAATATAAAAATGTAATAGCAAATATACTGAAGGGAATATAGAATTGGTAAATGTAAGTAATCTTTTGATAGAACAGCTTTAAAAATCAAGTTAGAATACAACCATATATTCCTTCCTATTGGTCCAATCCCTCACCAGATCAAGGACCATTTATATTTGTTTTGTTTTAGCGGCTTGCTAATGCTAGGCTGTTACTATTATCTTTCCCTGGAGAGAGACCCCCAGTTTGCCACCTTTGGTCCTGTTTTCCTCCCCATCCTTCAAAGACCCTGGTGTAAACTCTCCTCTACCTAGGCTCTGGTTATGCAAAGATAGTATTCTGTCTTTTTCTTAAGTTCACTCTTTTTCTATTTAAGTTTTTTGTTTTTTTTTTACATTTTTTTTTTATTGATTTCAGAGGAAAGGAGAGGAAGAGTGAGAGAGAAACATTAATAATGACAGAGAATTATTGATTGGCTGCCTCCTGCACGCCGAGCCTGCAACCTGATCTTGTGCTCTTGACTGGAATTGAACCTGGGATCCTTTAGTCCACAGGCTGATGTTCTTATCACTGAGCCAAACCACCTAGCCAAACCGGGGCTTAAATTCACTTTTGAAAATCCTTGCCCTCTTTCATAATCTAGCCCCAAATTCAGGTCCTTCTTTCCCAAAAGCCTTTCCTCATCATTCTAGCTAGAAATTGCTTACTTCCTTCTTATAACTCCACAACTCTTTCTAAGTGCATCACTTGTCATCTGTTATTTTTTCTTATTTGTCCTACTAAATTGTAAATTCTAAGTGGAATTTACCAAATTTTGTATTTCCTACAATATATAGATGCAGGCTTTTCATATATTTCTACCTAAAAATTCTTATTTTTAATCTTTACCTGAAGATATATTTTTTGTTGTTTTGTTTTGCTTGAGAGAGAAAGAGAGAGAGAGAGAGAGAGAGAGAGAGAGAGAGAGAGAGAGAGAGAGCGAAATTGGTTGCCTCTTGCACATTACCTGATTTGGGGATTGAACCCCCAACCTATATATATATGCCCTCACTGGTAATGGAACCCGTAACCTTTTGATGTACAGGTCAAAGCTTAAACAACTGAGCCACCGGGCCAGGGCATCTACTCAAGACATTTTTTTAACCATGATAAAAGTATAACACATTAGGAACATTTTCCCCTCTCTGCCATAGAATTAAAAAATATGGATTATAGGGAACTAGCTGGACTTAAGTTGTTCAAGAGAGCATATGTGAATTCTTGTTTAAAAAAAAACCCTAGTGTTCAACTTATATTCAGTTTCCTTTTAAATTTACACTAACATCTTCATTATTAATTGAGTTATATATGATGAACTGCATTTGTGTGCCTACAACATTTTCAGGCTTCTGCCTTTTGTGTTGCTAGCAGAAAGGGCAGTGGCTTCTATACTATGTTTATTACCAGTTTAAGTGCTAAGCCCAAGGTGTCTGCAGTTTATTGGAGGGGAAGGACTTATTGTCTAATTTTCTTTTTAAGCTCAGAGAACAGTGACATGAATGTTCAATAAACGTTTTTAAATGGCAATATCATTAAGGATATCAGTATGAGATGGTGGTAAATGTAAATGATGGAGACCGTGGATTGAGATCACCTAGGTTTGAATCCAGCTCCACTGCTTACTAGCCGTTTGAATTTTGCCACATTCCTTAGATAGCAATACTAATTATTTAAGGTTGTGAGGATTTGAGTTAATGTATTTTTAGTGTCTAACCTCATGCTTGAAAAGGGAATAAAGGGTGTCCTTGCTGTCACCTTTCTGCTTTTTGGTTCTTTATTTTTTAAAAAAATGTAGACGTGCCACAGTTACTGTGATGCAGAGAAGGATATGCAGTCTAAGAATGACAGGGCCAAGACTTAGCCGATAAATGGGACCCATCACACAACATGAAACTTAATGGAGAAAAAGATAGCTATCTGCATCTTAGTTAGCAACAAAGGTCAAGAGCATAATGGGTAGGATGGGGGTAGTCTTTCTGGATATCTACTTGTGTGAAAAAAGTCTAAGGCAGTGGTCGGCAAACTCAGTAGTCAACAGAGCCAAATATCAACAGTCCAACGATTGAAATTTCTTTTGAGAGCCAAATTTTTAAACTTAAACTCCTTCTAACGCCACTTCTTCAAAGCAGACTTGCACAGGCCATGGTATTTTGTGGAAGAGCCTAATATATGAGGTACAGAAATGAGCAAACAAAATGAATGAAAATACCTGCCCTCAATCACCAGCTCCCACTCCCCTTGTCTCTTTTATATCTTTTGTCTCCTCTGAAAAAATTGGGAACATAGACTAAGATTAACAATATTCAGTGTAAGAGACAGCATCTTTAATTTTTTATGCTCACCCAAGAGGTATCTATTGATATTAGAGAGGGAGGAAGAGAGAAACATGGATCAATCATTGCCTCCCATAAGTGTTCTGACTGGGGATCAAATCTGCAAACTTCTGTTGTAGGAGACAATGCTCTAACCAAATGACCCACCAAGCCATGGCTGCACTCTATTTAAATGTTCCTTTCTCAGTAGTGATGGATTCATTATCTGCTTGTCCACATGTTTATTAGTTCTCACCCATGTATCTCCTTTATTCACTGAGATTCCCTTTCTGCACTCAAACTGAATTTTCTATCCTGTCCACTTACATTGTTGGCCATCCTACTCATTCATTCAACACAAGGATTTGGGGCTGTTACTAATTTTATTCTTATCAAATATTAAAAAGTATGCCTATTGTTACCATTTTCTGCTATATTTCTGCTATACATTTTCTCTTGTCTCCTGGGCGCTTGGCCCATTCTTAATATAATGCTAAGCAAAACTAAGGTTGGAAACCACAATAGATTCTGAAACATCTTATTTTAACTAGCAAAAAGGTAACATCACAAAATATGTAGGATGTGTCCTTTAATACTAGAAAGTCACGTTAGCCTTTGTTTCCTTTGTGCTGTTATTTCCCATCTTTTCTAAAACACTGCTATTTTTAAATCTTTCACTCATTTTTCTCCTCTCACCACTTTGTGTGTGTATGGTTTTCTCCTCTTTCTCAATTTCCACCCCCACTCCCTCTTCCTGGTGTAAAGAGCTTCTGTAGGAAATTGATAATGGGTGCCTTTCTGCTTCAAAGTCTTTAACACATGGAGCTGGCTGTTAAGAGAAATTGACCAGGTTCCTGTGATCCTGTCAGTTTCTCTGATTAATCAATTTTCCTTTACTGGAGAAGCTGCTTTTAACAAAAGAAAAGTAGCTGGAAATTTCAATCATTTGCCCATTGCTGCCTAGCTTTTATTTGTTCTTCCGTTCCTATCACTTTATCTTTTTTATTATAAACTTTTAATTCTTGGCTTTCAGTTATCTTATTTGTACTGGAGAGTAATGAGCCAATTTCATGAATTTATATCTCCATGATTTCAGCTAATTCTAATACTTGTGCAATTTAATTTATAAAGCTGCTTCCTATTCAGAAGACAAGGACTACAGATTAAAATGAGGGCATTTTATTTCCTCATGCTTGTTGACTTTCCTATAAAAACCAAAGCAAAGCAATTCCAAAGCCCTTAGAAGGAAATCATGCCATTGTAGAACCTAATGCAACGAGAGCCAGAAAAACCAGGGAGATTTACTATATTGCCCTTTTTATAGAGATATTTCTTTAGACATGTCATGTACTGTTATGCTTAGATACAGAGTTAAAGGAATTTATCTTTAGGTCATAGACAAGTTTGAGCAGCCAAGTTAGCCTCAAATAGGTTATAAGATCTGATGAAAAATTTACAAAATGGCCAAAATGTATTTGGAATATCCCTTAGGCATTACATAAAGGTGTTTGCACATAGTGACATTAGATGTAGACATGATAATCAAAGTTAATTTGAGCCTTAGGCTCAGTGGTAAGATTGAATGATGGCTAATGCTCTTACGCATGTTTTGCAAAAGGTACCTATATGGTATATTAGTAAGTGTTCCCAGCAAGGAAAAAAAAGTCCATTTTTCAATAAGTTTGGGAAATTCTTGGTTATACAAAATTCAGTATGTTTCTTCATTTAGTATTATATATGACTTCCCAATGCGTTGTTTACGATATATGCTATCAGACTTCACGATTGGGATATATAGTATGTAGTATTTTCCGTAAAGAATTGACTCATGGGGCATGGTTCCATGGGGGTAAGAACTGAAGTTCTTAGCTGATGGTCAGGAATCTATGTAATAATCAACATTAACATCTTTACTCTTTAGCTAGTAATTTATTATTAAGTTAAAAGAAATTGAAGGTCTTTAAAATGTAATTTAAGCATTTTTAGTGGTATATTTTTATTTTACTAGGGATATAAGTAATATTCAAGACATCCAGAAAAGCAGGGAGTAGAGTTCATCATATAAAAATAGTCTAACAGATGAACTTAAAATCAACCATTCATATGGACATCTTAAAAGAAGAGTGGAGACTGCTCAGGATTGGTAAATGGTGGTGGTGGTGGTGGTGGTGGTGGTATAGAGAAGCTGAAATTGGGCCATCGTAGTTTCTGTCAGGTGATAAAAATTAAGGGGCAAATGTATACGCACTTATAATAGAAAAAACAACATGTAAATCATTGCATGAATGTAATATGAACTGTAAAAGTATATGCTGAAACTAAGGTTGATTTTAGATAATAGAAGCTTTTTAGATATGTTTTAAAATAAATAAAAAATATAAATATATAGTGTATACATATAATACCTATATAAATAAATGCCATCAAGAACACACCTGAATCAAACAAAATTGGATTTACTAACTTGTGACATATCCTGTGGAACCTTGAGGGTCTCAGTGAGATGGTGTTAAAGGGATTTATAGGATTTGGGCTTATGTTAGGTGACTTAATGGTAGTTCAAGGAAGCAGGGGTTTGCCCTGGATTGGATACTCTCAATTAGCAGGAGTAATTCTGTGATTGGGTGTCTTAATAACTCTTGTCTAGAAGGCAGAAAGAACACAGTGGTGCCCAACCTGGAATTGGTAAGGAAACCAACATATTAGCCAGAAAAGGGGAGTGTCTGACCATTTTTTGGTTTGAAAAATGTTCTTGTTTTTTTTTTGACTCTGTTCAGATAAAGTCACAGAGTGGCCTTGTCTGATACTGATATTCTCTGAAATGGTTTACATTCAAAATAAAGTGTTATGAGCACCCTTGCATAGCTCTGAGTGCCAGGCCAAGCCAGCTCCAACAGCATAGGGCTCACTGGGAGTGATAGGCCAGTCTCTGACTGCAACCACTGCTTTTATCTTCCTTAACACTGACGGGGAAGAAGTTCAGCAAAGAGTTGGTGGCAGAAACACATGCTGGGTGTCCTTAGGAAGTGTGGTTGGGATACAGGAAGGAGAGTATTTAAGGGAGGTAGAAAACTAAGTAGAGACCAGATGGTGAATGGTTTTAAGTGATCAACTCTGAATATAGTTCAGGTAGATTCTTGAACCAGGCTATGGTAGGCTGAAATTAGTGTTTGTGGGCAATGCCCCTGCCTTTTAAAATTATTAAAATCTAAAACTAATTTTAGTGAACATTACCTTACTATAACTCAAAATAACTAATTATTTTTCTCAAAGTATTTATCCATATGCTTTTTTACATTATTATGTTATACTCTGAACTACAAAAACTTTTTGCTTAATTGTGCCATCATACACTTTGTTCTGTTTTTACTTTGTTGGAAGAGGATCATCTGATATTTGCCTATCAATTCTCTCAGAAAGGAAAAGGCAGTAACATAAAAGGGGAAATTTGGGGAAGGAAGAATTAACAAGCCTCTAACATTGATAAGTTGGTATAAAGGAAAAGAAGAATGAAAAAAGCTGAACCCTTGACTTTGATAAAATTGAACTATATCTATGTACGTAGTTTCTCAGTTGGACAATATTATTGTACAGTATTAACAAAAGTATGTCATAACCACTACTACTATTTCTACAAGATATTCTAAAAGTTGTAAAATATACCTGATAAGATGTTTTCATTTTGAAGGCTTTCATTGAAAGCTTTGATAGTTAGTGACAATGATAAAAAATGATGATGAGGGTAGAATTTACTAGTGGTAAGAAGCTCATAACCATATTGATCATACTCAGTTTATAATCTGCATGTAGCTGAGTTCATATCCCGTAAAAATTAGTAAAGGCTGACACTTCCAGGTTTAAGATGCCTACTATCCCATTACGGTTGGTGGTACTCATCGGAAAAAGCACTAGCTTTTCATCCTTAATTTATTACCATGTGCCTTTTTGATAGGGTTGTCTTCTTTAGTTGCCTTTAAAAAAAAACAACCTGTATGATTTATATATGATAATAAAATGAGAGAAACTTTCCATTATTAGAGAAGACTGATCATTGAAAGATTTTTTTAAACCTTTTATACTATAAAATTTTAGTGCTTTTGTTATTCACCTAATTTATCATCTACAGAATAGTTTTAGGTACAATATATAGTGCAAATCAAACCATAGTATAAGAGAATATTAAAATTAACATGCCTAATTTCTGGCCCATAATTTTAAGTGCTAAGTGTTACAAAACTTCATGAAGAAAGGGCTAGAAATGGTTGAAGTTCATTGCAATAGATTTTTATCTCATATAATTAAAGTCTTGAGACTACATTTCATTCATAAAGCATAAAGTTCAATTAAAAGAGAGTTGTAAAATTCATTAATATTTTATCATTTTATTTAGAATTTTCAATGTTAAACTTTAATAGAGAACATATTTAACAATAAATATACCCCCAAATAATTCAGGATTAGATGATTTACTTCATCTAATTTTACTCTTAGTATAGTAGTTTAATATATTAGTTCACCTATAGGCAATAATAATCAAGTTATTATTTGTGATTTAAAAATTTTTGACCTTCAATATTTGTATTTAACTGCTTTTTTCTCTCTAAATTTGTCAGTTGTATCAACTGACAAACTGCATGTCTAAAAAATTAATTTCTTCTTGCCTGTACATTTCCTCTTAGAATCCAATATCATCAATCACTCACTGATGTTGACACCTAAAGTCAATTTTATATTTGAATTACCTATCTACACTAATAAAAGAGTAGGATGTACCTTCAGGACGCCCACCAGCCAATCAGGAGTGAGTATGCAAACTAACCCAACAAAGATGGTGGGTTAATTTGCATATGCAGGCACTGAGCAGCTGGGGGGGCTCAGAAAGGTGGCTTCAGCCTGAGGGAAGGTGGTGCCAGCAGACAGGGCAAGGAAGGCCCATCTTGCACGAATCTTCGTGCATCAGGCCTCTAGTTATTTATAAAAGTAAAGATGCCTGTTTGTTTTATGAGCGAAATCATTTATTCCAAAAATATTTAACTCCATAGAGTACAGTTTACATATTGGAGTCCTATACATGTAAGTAAAGTGAGTAACTTTTGTATAGATTAAACGTGTATGCATTTGCAGAAGAGAATAAACTTGAATTTTTTTTAACATTTTGCATACCATGGATCTTTTTTTCTATTATCTGTATTTCTATGATTAATTAGACTTAAATAGCTTGTAGAAACTTGTTAGGCAAAAATGCAAAGAAAATTATGTACAACACACAAAGGAAAGTGTTACTATTTTTGGAGTATAAAGAAGTCTTGTGAATTAGTTAAAAAAAAAAAAAAAAGCAAGCATTCTTGTAGAAAATAGACAAAGGGCAGGAATGTAAAGTTCACAAAAGTGCAAATATAGAAATTAAAGAAATCTAACTTTAAAACGGCACTTAACAGATGAACGTTTGGCAAAGTTAAGGTTATCATTTTAACAATACCTGATGTTGGTGAAGTTGCAGAGAAATGGACAGTCTCCTATACCTTCTCCAGAGGTGAGTTCTGATAGAAGTTTCTACAGTGTAATTTGGCAGTGATTTTAAGGCCTGTAAATAAGATTTTTGTCATAACATTTTTTATTATAATAAAGAATTGAAAAAAAGTAAATGTCATTATGAGGTTATTAAGTTATGGACATCCATGTAATGTAAGAGACTGTGTAGCCAATTTTTAAAAGAAAACGATGTTTTCAAACTTAGATGTCAAGCTATATTTAGAAATGGCTTTGGTTTCTTTAGAAGTACTCTGAGAGGGGAGGGCAGAGCAAAACTCCATTCTGCTTCAAGCAGAGCAGCTTTCTCTTTACAGGAGATACTGCGAAACAATGTATAATGAAACCAATTTTACCATACGCTAATTGGTATAAACAAGAATTAAATTCCTATTTATTTATTTCTGGTCAGGAAAACATCACCAAACATCTAAATAGAGACCCAAAACACTTTTAAAAATGCATTGAAATAAATGTGAGCTATGCCCACCTTTAAAAAGGACAAGTAATGCCGAAACCGGTTTGGCTCAATGGATAGAGCGTCGGCTTGGGGACTGAAGGGACCCAGGTTCGATTCCGGTCAAGGGCATGTACCTTGGTTGCGGGCACATCCCCAGTGGGGGGTGTGCAAGAGGCAGCTGATCGATGACTCTCTCTCATCGATGTTTCTAGCTCTCTATCTCTCTCCCTTTCTCTCTGTACAAAATCAATAAAATATTAAAAAAAAAAAAAAAAAAAAAAGGACAAGTAAAAACAAGTAAGGTGATTATTTTCCAACCTGCTTATTCCAGTTTAGGGTTATGGGTGGCCCAAGCCTATCTTGGCAGCTCAGTGCACAAGGTGGGACCCAACTCTGCAGGAGATGCCCTTCCATCGCAGGGCACACTTGCTCAGATTAGAACAGTGTAGACACACCAGTTCCCCTTACATGCCCAGCCTTGGGACGTGGGAGGAAACCAGCACACCTGGAGAACACCCATGCAGACCTGGGGAGAACGTGCAGACAGACAGTGGCTCCGGCCAGGAAACAGTTTTATTATTTCTTCTCACCGATATTATTATGAAACAACACTGTTCAAGGACCTGCTGTGTTTGTCTTTTATACAGAAGTTTCATATACGTTTGACTGGAAGAGGGGGACGAGATGGGTAAAAACACATCCTTAAGAGTGTTCAGTACAATGGGAAGATATTTATTTGTGTTATCTTGCTGAATGAAAAAAATAGTGGAGTATAAAAAAAACATTAGTACATCTCAGTAGTAGGATCTTAGTGTTTAAATAGATGTTTTTAGAAAGTTCCATCTACATCTGTCTCTATGCATATGAGAAATAAAAAGTTTAGCCCTAACTGCTTTGGCTCAGTGGATAGAGTGTCAGCCTGTGGACTGAAAGGTCCCAGGTATGATTTCAGTCAAGGGCATGTACCTTGATTGCAGACACATCCCCAGTGGGAGGTGTGCAGGAGGCAGCTGATCAATGTTTCTCTCTCATTGATGTTACAATTAATTGTAGCTCTCTTTCCTCTCCCTTCCTATCTGTAAAAAAAAATAAATAAATAAAATAAAATATATATTTTAAAAATAAAAAGTTTAGGGGTAATAGTGGAAAATGGTTTAAAAATGATAACAGTATAATGGGATTTCATGTGGTTTTTACCCTCTTTTTTAAAAAAAATATTTTTATTGATTTCAGAGAGGAAGGGAGAGGGGGAGAGAGACAGAAACATCAGTGATGAGAGAGAATCATTGATTGGCTGCCTCCTGCACGCCTCCCCACTGGGGATGGAGCCCACAGCCCAGGCATGTGCCCTAGATCAGAATAAAACACGGGACCCTTCAGTCTTCAGGCTGACGCTCCAACCACTGAGCAAAACTGGCCAGGGCCTCCTTTGTTGTTGTTGTTTTTTTAATCTTTATTTTAAAAAAATAAATAGGTACTATTTGTGACAAGGGAGGAAAGCAATAGCAGTTACTTATAAATACTTTAAAAATGTTATCACGTTTACATACAAAATGACCTTTTAATATTTTATAGACTTTACTACATGCCAGGTACTGTTCTAAGCGCTTGGCATATATTAACTCACCTATTTCTAATAACATCCCTGTAAGGTTAGTATTACAGTTGACCCTTGAACAACATAGGTTTGAACTGTGTGGATCTGTTTTTTTCAATAAATACTGATACATATTTTCCTTATGATTTTGTTAATATTTTCTCTAGCCTACTTTATTTTAACAATAGAATAAAATATTCATATAACATACAAAATACGTTTTAAAATACGTTTTAATAAGATATTTATATTTTCAGTAAGGCTTCCAGGTCAACAGTAGTTAAGTTTGGGGGGAGTTAAAATTTAGATGTGGATTTTTGAATATGCGGGGGTCGGCCCTCTTAATCCCCAAATTGTTCAAGGGTCAACTGTATTATATACAAAGAGCTTAAGTAATATGACCACGGTCACGTGGCTGATTCAAACTACCTTGATACATTGCCTCTTGTTTAAAAAAAAAAAAAAAAAATCCATCTCCTTGAACCCCAATTCATATTACTAATTCCCTCAAATTTCAGAAATAGTTTACAGATGGTAGTTGTGAAAACATATAAGTTGTTGACATGGATGAATATGTTTTATATTTTGTTTGTATTCTTAGTTTTTTATCTAATTCTGCTAGGTAGAAGTCTTCACCTGCTGCTGCTGTTGCTTATCCATTGCCACTGTCATATGCTGATAGGAAAGAGGCTCCCCTAAGTCAATCAGATACCCATTCTTATTAAAACATTGCAGAAGCCTGTTGGTGATAGCCCTGGTCTGAGTTACTATGTTAGTTTTTAAGCAAGATGAGCACCACACTTACTGGGATATGCAGTGTCTCCATGCAGTGCCCTGGAACACATAGGATAAATCATTTGCCCTTGGAACGTAGAGAAATCATGGTTTCTTTATTCTTGAAGATGGCATGTCTTTCTTTTGTAGTTAACTTTTTTGTTAATCTTTCCCTGAAGATATTTTTCCATCAATTTTTTTTTTTTTTTAGAGTGGAAAAGAGGAGGGGAGAGAGAGAGAGACATCAATGTGAGAGAGATACATTGATTGGTTGCCTCCTGCCCCGACGAGGGCTGGGAATCAAGCCAGCAACCTAGGTATGTGCCCTTTACCACAATTGAACCCAGGACCCTTCATATCCAAGGAAGATGCTCTATCCACTGAGCCAAACCAAGTAGGGAGAGATGGCATTTCTTTGGGTATTATTTCCTGATCTAGATATCCTACTGTCAATAAGATTTATGCTTGACTTATGGTAGTAACAGATCTTGAGAATATGAGTCCCATATTCTCTCTTTTTAAAAATAATGCTGTTTTAAAAATATTTTATTGATTGATTTTAGAGAGAGTGAGGAAGAGGGGGAGAGAGAAACAGCAGTTTGTTGTTCTACTTATTTATGCATTTATGGGCTGCTCCTTACATGTGCCCTGAGGGGAGAACGAACCTGCAACTTTGAAGTATGGGGACAATTCTCTAACCAACCGAGCTACCTGGCCAGGGCCTCCCATAGTCTCTTATCCATGACTGTGGGCTTCTCAGAGCTAGGTGAAAAAGCTGGGAGAGGTGTGAGTGCATTTTAGACACCAGTTATCCCTATGTATATACTTCTTTCAACAGAAGATAATAACTAATTTCCAAAATATTGTTTAGGGTTGGTGAGTGTCATAAAAAAAAAATTTTGTCGGGATCCTAAGGGGACAGGAGGGGCATGTGTATGACAAAGCAAAGCAAGCGTTATTAACAAGGGTAATGAAGTGTGCTGAATGAATGGGAAGAGAAGACAGGAGAAAATAAGTGTTGGGGACTGTGCTAATGAAAATAGCATAGATATTAAAACTATTACAAAAGATGATGAGCTGGTTAAGGAAATGCTATGACATCCCTATGAATGAAATGAGCCTCTTCCAAGTTTTTCTTGATATTAAAAATCCATATCCCTTTCTGAAAGTTATATTTCTTAGCAGGTATTTAAATATTAGAGAAAGAGGAGAAGAGATAAAATGCATAGCACAATCTTAAATGAATAAAGCCCTGGCTTAATATTAGCTCTTTTTCTTTTTGTCTGGTTATTTGGAACAACTGTAATAATGTAAACATTGTAATGTGGCGTACCCGAGGTATTGCCTTACATGTAACCAATGATTTATCCAATGAAAGACTTAGCGCAGAGTTGTGGAACTTATTTCATGCCTGGGAAGATCCCGTGGTTTTGTGACCTTCTGTGATCACTGGAGCAGGCTCGGCACTTGAAGAGATAGATCTTCTGAATTTTTAGGAGAGTTTGTTCATTCTTTGCCCAACCTTGCACCAGCCATCAAGATTTTCCTCCCATGGCATACAATATCCTGCTCTCTGATACATAGATTGGAAGATGAAGGTGGTCAGGTGGTCATGCCATTAATAAAAACATTTCAAAATAATATGATTCATAGTTATTACCTATGTTAAGTCTCTTGCTTTAGTAGACTGAACAATATATACAGTGTGATCTGTTTTCAAACCTCCTTTGCAAAGTACCCCTCAGATCTTTAGGGCATAACTCCAAGACTGCGCTGTCCAAAATGGTAGTCACTAGCCTGTGTGACTGTTTAAACGTAAATTAATAAAATATTTGGTTCTCCTGTTGCACTAACAGTATTTCAGGTGCTCAGTAGCCACATGTGGCCTGTTAGTAGCTACCATCTCAGACAGCACAAAGACAGAACATTTCTGTCATTGCATCACATTCTGTTGGTGATCATTCAAGTTAATCAGTAATAGAGGTTTCCTGTGTTAAACTGTAAAATACTATAAAGTTGAGCTTGTGGGAAACAATATTTTGTAGGAACTGAGAAAAAAAAGAACATTAACTTTGAAGATGGGAAACGTGATTTTGTCCCAACTTTGCCATTTTCTAGTTATAAGACTTTGGGCATTTAATTTTTCGTAGTTAATTTGGGATTTAATTTCTTCATCTCTAAATTGTAGGTTTAAAAAATTTAGGCATCTATTGTTATTATAGTTAACTTTGGGTCTTTTTATTCCCTTAGATGCAACAATTATAAAGGACTTTTAGTTTTGAGTGAAAGAGGTAATCCAAAGAGAAAGAGAATGTGTTGAAGCTGATAGGAGAACCCTGCCTTTACTCACAGTTATTTTAACACGGATCAGTTAGCTGTAGGAACCACTAAACAAACCACTGCCCATGAGTATGTTTTATGGATGCAATGTAATCTCTGTTTGAGGATGTTAACTGTAAATTTTTAAGATTTCTTTTCCCAACATTGTTTTATTTCCCCCAGGCTTTTTTTGTTTGCTTCTTTTGCTTCCGTCCTTTCACATTGAAATGTCTGGTGATGATTAGCTGTCCATTTTTAAGACTGACCAGGCCATTTTGTTACGTGACAGTTTTTACAAATGCTTTGATGTCACATGCATGGATTGCCATCCAGTATAATTTTCCTTCCTCCCACTCACCAACCTTAATGCTTAAATATTTTAGGCTTTTGTTATGGCCACAACTCAGTTCTAGATTCCTATTTCTGTAACACTCAGGTCAATCTAGGTTAGGTTTTGCTAACAGTTTCAAGTTTTCCGTGGCTACACAATGGAAGTTCTGTCTCCCTCACACTACATGTGTGGTCTGAAGAGCCTTCTGCTCATGACCTCACTTCAGGACTCAGTCTGACTGAAGCTACATCATGCAACATATAATACTTCCACGGTTGCTGAGAAGGGGAGGAGAATAAGGCAGATTGTGCACCAGCTCTTAACACTTCTACCCTAAAGCACCCCAAGCCACTTCCACACACATTTCATGACCAAAGCAAGTCATATGTTCACGCCTAATTTAAAATACAGCAGTGAAATATTGCTTGCCATTTGCCCTGAACAGAGTAACTAGAATATTTATAATAGCTGTAATGGCTACCATAAGAAGTATTCCACTTATGCACATTTGGTAATTTCTTTTTTAATTTTATTTATTTATTTATTTATTTTTAAAATATATTTTATTGATTTTGTACAGAGAGGAATTGAGAGGGACAGAGAGTTAGAAACATCGATGAGAGAGAGTCATCGACCAGCTGTCTCTTGCACACACACCCCCTACTGGGGATATGCCCGCAGCTAAGGTACATGCCCTTGACTGGAATTGAACCCGGGACCCTTCAGTCCCCAAGCCGACGCTCTATCCATTGAGCCAAACCAGTCTCAGCTCTTTTTTTAATTTTAATTTAATTTATTTTATTGATTTTTCAAGAAAGGGAGGAGTGGGAGACAGAAACAGAGAGAGATCAATATGTTGCCTCTTGTATGCACCCCCACCAGGGTTCAAACTAGCAACAGACTGGGTCTGTGCCCTGACCTGGAATCAAACCTGAAACCATTCGATGTAGAGGATGATGCTCCAACCAGCTGAGCCACACAGTGCCTATAATTTCATTATGCTCTTGCTATCTTAATGAATTTCACACTATATGTGTCTTCCAAGAGTGAGATGTCTAAGCTCCCTTCCAGCTTCGACTTCTCCAGCTTTATGATTTAAGAACTGCTCCTCACCCTTGACAACTTGTTGAAAATTACTATGTTCAATAAATGTAGTGAAAATAAAGACATTAATAGGGGAGCTGTTTTCCTCAGTAGCAGTTTCTTTAAAAAAAGAAAGATACTGATTCAGAATCTTGAAAGAATTTTAGGTCATTTTTATTGCGGTGAGTTGCTGACAACATTTAACAATCACTTGTACCTTGAGTTATAAATGTACAATTTCAAGCTCTAAGATGACCAAATTATTCAGCTGACTTAGTGTTCTTTCTTGGTTGAAAATAAAAGCTTATTATTTTTATTTTAAAGTTTTTAAATCATATTACTTTATGATATCATTTAAAAAATATGTTAGGACCTTTATGTTAGATAAAATTTTATTTATATTTTATTTTAATTCTATTTATAAAATTTTAGTTCAAAGTTTTATGTTCAAACTTTTAAAAATGTTACTACTGACATTTCATAAGCCTAGTGACATTGTAGTGCCACGTTGCTAAATCAAAAAGACTTTCCCGTGTCAATACTTGTTTTTTCCTCATAATAAATTTAGTAGGTTATTTTAAATGATATAATTTTCTTTTCCAAACCTCTAAGTAAGTCAGTTTACACTAAAAATAAATTAATAGCCTCATTTTCATTCTATATTTGAAAATGACATTGTCTCTTGAAAGCAACCATATCAACACTTTGCTGAATTTTATTATTTGAAGCTCATGTATGTTTCAACATATAATTTAAAGAACTATTCTTTCATAATATGAATAATATACAGAGCTTAGTGAAGTATAAAGAGATGGGAGTGTAGATTTGGAAGGCCCAATCTAAGTAATCGATTATAAGTTTTGATACCTGTCAAAAATTGTAATAATGGTAAGTGAAATAAAATAAAAATGGTGATAGTGCCTATGAACACTAGAAATGAGTAAATAAATAAGTGATGGAATTTTACTGCAGAAACAAAACATATGAACAACCTGTGTCCATTCTCTTAATTGCAATAGTTGACCTATACTCCGCTTTGTCTGATTTGATAATCTGAGTGAGGAGTAAGGAAGGGGATGAAAGCAAAAGAACTCTATAATTCGTGAGGGAAAGCTTAGGGGAAATGAGAAGATTGGGTGTTGTTAAAAAAAAAAAAAAGCTTTAAAAACTATCATTGTTTTTATTTTAAAGGGCAGTTGTGTTTTTTTGTTTTGTTTTGTCTTGTTTTTCTAATTTCTACATCGCATCAGACAGCAGAAAAGTTGCTGCCAGTTGCACACTTCCCCTGGAAGGATTTCGCAGTGTCAGGTGACCTAAAACCAGTTAAAAAACCCTGTTTTCACGTATCGTATTCCTTTCACAATGAATACACTCCTTTTGGTTGAACTTGGAAGTATTGTTTCTATTTGTTCCATATAATCACTTGGTTATTTGTAATTATTGAGCTGTCTTTTGACTTGCGAGGGGTAGAGATTTTCTGGTTCAGTGTTTCCCTAAGTGCGCTAGTCATCTGTACTTATAAAACAAGGGCTCTGGCATCAATTATGTCAGGAAATTGCTATGTTAAACACAGATAAGATTCTTATTTCGGTGTCGGGGAGAGGGGAGAGCATCTCAGAAACTATCGTACGATGACTAAAGAGAAACAACATGTTGTACAGTGTTCCACAAACTTATTGACCACCAGATCCCTTCTTCATGGAGTCTGTTTTGAAACCACTGTTCATCAGAATGCATGTGGGGAAACTCAACTCAAACTTAAATTTTCAGATACATAGAAAAGAGATAAAATGACTCATTCACACCTGCACACTTGGACCAATGTCTTCTACCATATTTCGTTTTGCACCTTGTTGCCCCTAAATTCAGGGGGGGGGAAATTCTTTTAAGGCTACATGAGATTCCAAATTAGATCTGTAAAATATACAGAAAGGGGGTTGAAGAAATAAACTAGTGATTTTCAAACTTTTTTTTAAAGTATATTTTGAATTGGCACATTTACTTTGACAAATAGAGTAAAATCCGAAGAGCCAGTTCACATTTGTAGCCAAGGTTACACGTTTGTAATCAGAAAATGCCCCCCCCCACCACCAAAAAGAAAATCATCTTTCTTGCTATAAAAATGTATTTTCTTTCAAATTATAAAAAGTTCACACAGTATAATCATGTGTATTATCTAAAAGTTTCCCCACTTACCCAGAAAAGGACTGGAAAATGACTTTGTTGTTCCAGATTCCATCTCTACATATATAAACGTGCAACTTTCAAAGTCTTCTTGACATATTTGGTATTATGGTAAACACACTCTTCTTTAATCTTAATTTTTTAAATCAACAACATTACATGTTTATCTTCCTACATTAATACATGCAGATCTTCTTTAAATGGCTCAATGACATTACATTCTATAGCTCTACTACAATTTATTTAATCAATTTACCAGTGATGGACATTAGGGTAGTTATTTTCTTACCAGACAGTGCTGAGGTAAATTTTGAAATAGGTTTTTGTTTTTGTTGTTGTTGTTGTTGTTTGTTTTTGTTTGTTTGTGTGTGTGTGTGTGTGTGTGTGTGTGTTTTAACCTTTGTGTGAGTATGTCTGTAGGAGAGTCCTTGAAATGGAATCGTTGGGTCAAAGAATATACACCTTTAAATTTTTGTAAGATTGCCAAATTGCCTTTAAAACATGGTATTAGTTTATTCTCTCACTGCCAGCATTGCAAAAGTAAACTTTAAAATGGCATATAACCATCACTGAACTTAAACAAAAAAAAAAAGACTTATACGTAGTAATAAGTAACAAAGAATATTTTGCTAAATTAATCTTACAATTATAGAGATAATTTATAAAGCATTGATAATCATGATCTCTCCTTCTCCCCCCTTTCCTCCCCTACTCTTTACAGAGCAAATTATTCATGGAAGGATTTAGAAGCCTAAAAGAAGGAGAACCAGTGGAATTCACATTTAAAAAATCTTCCAAAGGCCTTGAATCAATACGGGTAACAGGACCTGGCGGGAGCCCCTGTTTAGGAAGTGAAAGAAGACCCAAAGGGAAGACACTACAAAAAAGAAGACCAAAGGGAGATAGGTACGTTATCATTTTCATTTGCTAGGTGATGAGCTTATTGCATTTAGGAAAGACTTTTGAAAATTTATTCATGTTTTTATGTTATTGGACTTCCTATAGTCTAGTACAAATACCGCTGGGCAGCTGAATGGGATTTTTCAGTAATATGGGCTCTCTTGCAATTTGAGCTACCCTGCAGTGCATACTGAACGCTCAGCATTGCACACTGACCAGTCCATCCCCTGCCACCATTTTTATTAGGCTATTCTGAGACCACAGATGTGGTCTTACCATATATCCCAACACCTCACCTCTTTTTTCAAATGGAAATATATCTATTGTTTTGCCTGTTTTAATGGATAACTCATATCATAACTCATATACAGAAAATTCAAATATTAAAAAAAGTTAGGGGAAAATCACTTGAAATACAAACTGAGATGGGAATTATATTATTATGTAATTTTTTGAAATTTGTTTTTTACTTAACAATATGTCACAGAACATTTCATGTCAATTATTAGGGCAATTATTAGACAGCCTTCCTACAGTGTGAATTAATCTTTGGGCAGTTCCAATTTGGCAATCATAAATAGAGTGACTACAAACATTTGGGTACCACTGTTCAAGAAACCTAAGTTTTTCATTTATCTCAGAGTAGGATTGATGGATAATATGGTCATAGCTATCTATTTAACTTTATAAGAAGCTGCCAACATTTTTTCCTGAGTGATTATACTGTTTTGAAGTCCCACCAACAATATATGAGAGTTCCAACTGCTCTGCATCTTTGCCAGCATTGTTATTGACAGTATTTTTTATTTTAACTATTCTAGTAGGTAGATATGTTGTCATGGATTTTATTTTCATTTCCCTAATGGATATTGATATTGAGCTTCTTTTTTGTTTTTGTGTGATCCTTTTATTTTCTTTGGTTTATACCTTTTGCCCACTATTGGATTGTTTGTTTTCTTACTATTGCATTTTGAGAGCTCTTTATATAACTGTAAGTAAAAGTCCTTTGTCAGACATACAGTTTGCAAATTTTTTTCCTGAATTTGTGGGTTGTCTTTCCAGTCTCTTAAACATCTCTCACAGAGGAAAGGTTTTAAATTTTGATAAAGATATTTATCAATCTTTTATGTTATATTTATGTGATGTCTTATTTAAGAAATCTTTGCTTAACCCTAGATCCCAGAGATTCCCCTCGCCCCATGTTTCTTCTTGTAGCTTTATAGATTTACATTTTACATTTATATCTGTAATCTTTTTAGAGTATACTTATGTATATAACGTGTTTGGGTTAGGTTGAGGTGTTGTTTTTTATATGAATAATATAAATTGTTCAAGTGCTATCTGTTGAAAAAAAATACATTTTATCTTGAAATGTTTATAAATTAGAAAGTTTAATCTACTTTCTATCATTTCAAGGTAAAATATTAAATCTTTAAAGTTTTTATTATAGGCAATGAAAACATTTAACAAATTCAAAATTTGGTTCTGTCACTCAAAAGAACTTACTTGTTCAATTCTAATCTATATTATATATATCAAATTTGTTTTATATATATAGTTTGTCCAATTCTAATACATATATGATAAAAACACATTTTGTGAAGATTCATGGCAAAAAACACAAAATAATTTAAAAGATTTTTGGCTTAATTTTGAGTAAACTAGTTACAAAAGTAAGTGGGGTTATTTTTTCATTCTGTCTTAAAATTGTTCTGAATTTAGTGTTCAGTGACTAGTGTCAAGTTACCCAGAAGCAGTGTTACCTTGTTTTATTTTAAATCCTCCACATTTAAAATGTTTTCTTAAAACTTTCAAATGAAATAATTTTAGATTTATTTTTGCTATTTAGTTTTTCTTACGTTCATTATCAAAGAGTAGAGGTTGACTAACCCTTACAATGCTCTTTTTATAGTAAAATGAAGGTTGTAAAGAAAAAATATTTTTAAACTCTATATTTCTTCTCACAAACTGGCTTACCCTTATGGTTTTATTCTTTAATAAACCACAATTTACTATGAGAAAAAGAAGTATTTTTTAACAGGAAGAAATTATGGGGGAAGAATGATTATGTATTTGCCACTGTTGATGTTTAGTATTTACATGAAATAATCATGTCAGCCTACAACATATGATTAAATATTTTATATAATAAAATTTTAGTTTATATTAATAAATATGTTATGTATAAACAGCATGTATACTAAAATAACTCGTTTGGAAATCTATGTGTGTTAAATTATTTTAATTCTTAATAATTAAAGAATAAAAACACATGTAATTTTTAAAATCAGTTGAAGTGCATGCATACATGGTAGAGAGATATATATATATATATATATATATATATATATATTGGATATATACATATAGCTTCATATTTTTTAATTGTTTATGTTTTTTTTTACCTCCTTTTTTATTCTGATTTTTTTCTTGGGCAGTGACTATCTTCTTTGTTCTCTTTAACCTTCCACATCTTTTGACCCAACCACGTAGTCCAAGAAGTGCTATTTATAATGCAAGTTTCTTTTCAACAACGTTGACTTGATATTTATAAAATAACTTAGAAAAGAATACCGTTGTTCTACTGCTTTTATTCCATTTCAGGCAATATTTTATTTGCATCACTGCATTAGTACATGAGTAAGCTTTTTCATTTTCTACATGAGTTGGAATTTTAATTTATTTTTAGAAAGAAGGGTAATTGTTATATAGTTCAGTAGTAATGCTTTTGGCTTATAAGTATAGGAAAAAAGTTTCATTTGATCATATTAGAAAGTCTTGTTCATTTAGCATTTTTAAGATGCTGTTCCTTTAGACTTAAAATTGATTATGAAACATGGCATTCCTTTTAGTCCACTATTAAAATGATATGAGAATGACATATTATGATATATTTACTGTTTATGGTGTGAAAGACAAGGTGAACATGAACAGAAACTCATTACATATGAATATAAATATATATAAATATATATGTTATTTTGTTTTTCTGATACTTTTCTGATACTTTGCTCTTTTAATTTAATATATTTATATTCTTAGCTAAGAAGATCTAACTTGTCCTTTTTAAAAATAAAAGTGAAGGTGTATGATTACTTTTACAGGACAATAATTTTGTGTTTCAAATTCTTTTAATTTGCAAGAAGGCTTGGGAGCCATAAGATATTTGTTTTTATTGAAGGATTGTATATTTTGATTTGTTTATTTAAAAATATTCTTTGAATGTCCATTTACCTAAGTACACTCAAAACTTGTGGTAATCCTTCTCTAACCCTTACCCCTCCCCCCACACACACTCTCTCACCCACACCTCTACAGCAGGATAACCTCTTTTAGACATTATCTCTGTGGTATAATTTAAAGTTTTTCAGATTCTTTGTGGCTAGGAATTCAGATATTTAAAATCTAGATGGAATGCCTTAAAGTAATAAATCTATATTTAGGTGTATGATACAATCATATTAATGATATCTGTTTTACATGAAAAGTTCTTTCAGTTATTTTATTTTCATATTTATTTATCTGAAAATCTGCTCCAAAAGAAAAGGAAAAATACTCTTTAAGTGGTAGAGATATTTAAATATGTAAATTAACAAATTCCAATAAATAACAGTTTCACCCTGATACTTGTGTGATTAGACTTAGGAATTTGCTGTTTCGTAGGTTCCTATTGTGGAAGAGAAATCTCTCAGGCATGAATTGATAGTCCAGATCCTTTGAGGTCTGTCTATTCTGACCTATGACCCCTATTCTTACAAGGTCAACATCTGAGGGCAGGAGATTAAGGCGGTTTAAAGACCGGAATGGTAAATGGAATGGAAAAATTAGCCAGCACATTTTGGGTGCAAAACATCAAAGTCATCAAATAGTTTGCTTATTTTAAACCTGGCTTATGGGTGTAACAAGCTAATTTTATTGTTTTTGATGGAATCATAAAAATTTATTAATTTTAATTCACTTCAAGAACCTATTTATATAATAATATGTTTTGACTGTATAATATGAATTAAGTTCATAAAGTTTAACTTCAAAATATCAGGAAATGCAAAAATAATTTGTCACAGTGTCAATACATTTCAGTCTTGTGACTAGTTTGGGTACGTAATTTAAATTTAAATTAGAAAAACATTTACCTTAGCTTTTGGTATGAAATTTTAATTTATCAACAATGTTAAATAAAACACAAACACCTATATCAGCTGACAATTTCAGGTGACTCAGGCTTTAGTTGTAATTCTATGCTATTGACTTTTAAGGAAAGCCTAGGTAGAGGTAGAAAGTAGAAGAAAGTTAATTGATCAGGCAGGGACAGCTTTGTTCTTTTGTTTTGTTTTGTTTTTCTGATACTTTGCTCTTTTAATTTTAGTCCTTTCCCTCTTAAACTGTTCCTCATGCCTTTGATTATATGCTTTTCATTGTAATTTCACAATATAAACCAGTAGGTATCCCTTCTTATTTCCTATTTTTGGTCCCTTGTAAGCAATCCCCCAGCACCCTTTATTTTACATTTGTTTGTATCCCAGACAGCTGTGAATTTGCATCTTCTGCTTCCTACTAATGACTGGCAAGGGCTGGAGCTGAATAACTGAACTGTTGCATCCAACTTTCTTTTCATTCATACAGTGACTAAGAAAAATAGTAAAACCAATAGAATACCCAAGTCGCCTTAATTCTTCTACATTTTTTACTCTGTCTCACATTTACCTTATTATTGACTTAATTTTAGGGTGGTTTTCCAAGTCCTTTTATTCTTGTGATTATTTGGCCAGAGATCTCCTAATGAGGCAATTATAGTTGTTTCCTTCATTCACATTATCTTAGCAGATGCTCTCCCTGCTGTGACCTCTGTTCAGAGGGGCAGACAATGTGCCATTCTCATCACCCTCTCTCTGCAAGACATTGTGTGGGGCCGAGCTTCATTGGGCACTGCCTAGGTCTCCCAAGGTGCCTGATGGGAATAGTCAGAAGCCAAGTGGCAAATAATCACAATTTTAGGTTGATTTTCTGATTGCTATTTTATTCTAAGCATAATAAATAGTAAAGTAATGCCTACAGAAACTCAGAAAAAAAAACTAATAATATTTCAAGTAGAAATTGTGTGCTTTAAAGAAACTTTACATAGCTTTCTTCCTTTAGACTCTGGTTTTGGTGAAAATGAGATCAAATATTTATTGCATAGTTTCCATAGAAGGGATTATGAGAATTGGGTAATATTTAAAATGTTTGAGTTGGTTTCAAAACAGGAAATTAATTTATCCTTTAATATTAAGTATATACATTTTTAATAAGCATCTGACATTGTTTGGAGTGTCACTTTAAAACTCTAAAAGCAAATTCTCATGTTTATATCTGCTGTAATGTCCAATCTGTTCCTGTATGAATAGAATAAGGGCTAATCAAAATGAAAAATAATCGAGGGAAAATTTCCATATTTATGCTGCTAAATCCCTCCACTAAAATATAGGTGCTGTATCTCAAGCCCAAGTAATAATCCAAGGAATTGCAAAGTTGTTAGCATCCTCTGGCTAACCTATTTTTATTCTCCATTAATTAAGAAGCACAAGTCAGTTCTGTTCTGATGAATTTGAAGAGCCTATGTAGTGATTCTTGTAAATGTACATTGGAATTTTAATATTTGAAATTTGGTTAAAAATAAACAGATTAAGAAATAGGACTTGAATTATTCTTATAAAAAGATTTTTCTTTTTTATTGGTGTAAATAGGATTGCCTTATTTACATTATAATTTATAATATATGTAATATATGAATTATAATCAGCACTTAATACAAAGTAGTAATTTAATAAAAGCAGATCTAATTTTTGTAAAATCAGATTCATAATCAATGTTTCTCTATAAAGTAATATTATTAACATATATTTTCATAATGAAAGGATGTTTTTAAATATAGGTGCTTTGGATATAATCAGACAACAGATTTTAAATTTAAAAATATTTTATAAAGGGAAAAAATGGAGTTGTGATCATCTGACTTATTGGTTGAGTGTCAACCTATGATCCAGGAGGTCCCAGTTCGATTCCTGGTCAGGGCACATTCCTGGTTAGGGGCCTGCAGGAGGCAGTGGGTCAAAGATTCTCTCTCCTTCTCTCTCTCCCTTCTTCTCTGAAATCAATTAAAAAAAATAAATATATATATATATTTTTAAAGAAAGATGTTTCTTAGCCTTTATAGGTACAATCAATTTTTTAAATTGAATAATTGTCGGGCTTTATTTTTATAAATAACTAGAGGCCCAGTGCACAGATTTGTGCACCGGTGAGATCCTTGGGTCTGGCCTGTGCCCTCTCGCAATTCCGGACCCCTCCCCAAACATTGGATACCAGTTTTGTCCTGATCCCCACAGACCTGATCCAGACAGGAGGGAGCTCAATCCTGTGCATTGAGCATCTGTCCCCTGGTGGTCACTGTGCATCATAGAGACTGGTCATCCCATTGCTTAGGCTTATATATATAGAGATAAGGATTTCAGATTGTAGATATTTTAAGAAAGGCTTAAGTGGTATGAATTTCTAATTTAATTATTTCTTGATAACTTAAAATTTTAATTTTTAATTTGCTTCAAGGGTTATTTCAAATAATTGGAGATATAGCAGTCACTAGTCACAAGTATAAGTAATATGAACCAATTCATAATGGCTGAAGGCAGTTAATTCTCAAGTGTAGTCACTAAACTAGCATAAGCATCACCTGGGATCTTTTTAGAAATAAAAATTCTGAGTCTTCATCCTGACTTATCCCAGGGTATGGATTACAGCAGTCTGTTGTTTTGTTTGTTGTTTTTAACATACTCCAGGTAATTTTGATGCACTCTGAAGTCAGAACTATTGCACAAGAAGGACAAAAATTAAATTTATTGACTCACGTAACTTCTAACTCCAGGAATTAGAATTGTTTCAGATATGCCTGGATTTGAGTGCTCAATTCAAGAGCCAGGGAGGCTAAAATTTTCAGCAGTTTTGACAAAAGCTTAGATTAATTTTATTGGTCTAACATAGTGTGACACTGATTCCGTAGACTTGAGTCATTTGTCCACCCCTTGAGCTGAGGAGAGAGGTGAGCCCTATCCAAACCACAAGGATTAAAATAGGGTAAGGAGGCCTTTCCCAAAAGAAAATCAAGGTGCTAGCCCTACCTGGTTTGGCTCAGTGGATAGAGCGTCGGCCTGAAGACTCAAGGGTCCCAGGTTCGATTCCGGTCAAGGGCATGTACCTTGATTGCGGGAACATCCCCAGTAGAGGGTGTGCAAGAGGCAGCTGATAGATGTTTCTCTCTCATGGATATTTCTAGCTCTTTATCCCTCTCTATTTAAAAATCAATAAAATATATATATTTTTAAAAACAAGAAAATCAAGGTGCTATTATAAAAAGATGCTGGATGAAGTTAGGCAAAAACAACTGATGTCCGTAAAGCAGTGCTATTTAAAGTAGCCAGTCTGCAAACTGTTTGTTTCCGTTTTCCAGCAACACAAGGAGCTTGTGCCATCACGTAAATCAACAAGTCACTTCCTTCACTGAAAAAGTCTGGTTGCAGAACAATGACACCTCTTGTAAATATTCATTTCTTTATGTGTTTAGAAATTGTCTTTTGTTATTTGTTTACCTTGCTTATTTCCTTTTCTCCTTCTGGAACTCCTGTTAGTCAACTGATAGTGCTCCTAAATTGGACTTTAAAATCTGATACCTTTCTCTCAGCATTTCCAACCTCCTGTCTTGCTTTATGTTATAAGATTGTTTTTTCTTAAACTTATAAAATATTTCGTTCTCGAGTGTGGCTATCTCTTCTTACTTTGTTTTTCTTTTTCTAAAATTTGAAACTGTTTGTAGTTCCAGAGGGCCTTACCCATTTTCTAAAAGTGCATCTTCCTTAGGTTGCATTGTCCCTAAGAGTTATGTTTTTTTTTATGTGTATGTTTCTTAAAATCTCCAATTGTGGTTTTTCTTCCCTTAACAGGAAAACAGAGCTGGCTTTTAGCATTTCTTGAGCAGAGGCAGTTATCTGAGCTCTGGAATGTATAGTTTCTGCCCTTTTGTGCTGGCAGTAAACAAACTATCAAACCATGACCCTCCTGCTAGGGGAGATAGGCAGGAGGAGGATGGATGGCTGGGAAAAGAACCTCTCTGTACCTTTCTTGCTCAGTGAAGATAAATTCCATTACCAAATGGAAAGGAAAAATAAAACACTTGGGAATAAAGCTTCATAAGAGACACGTGGAACCCAAATGGAGAAAAATGAAAACTACACACTGTTAACATAAAAAAATGTTTAGTAAATCTAAACATATGTATAAAGTCCATCCTGGGGTGTAGTTATCTTTCTTCTTTAGTTTTTTTTTTTTATATTTTTTCCTAAATAGGGTTGATTTTGTGTAATTTTATAATCAGCCACCTACTGATGACTATTAATTTTAATAAATTTTCAGTGCATTTGTTTTATAAGCTATAAAATATTTTCACTTACTAATAATAATTTTGCCCCATCCGTGGTAGTAGTTGGTATATCCAATTTCATTGCTCTTTTATTTGGCAAGTTATTCCATTGTGTTTCTGCCTTGGTTACCCATCTGATGATTAGGTATATATTGATCTATGTTTTTTATGGTTTATTTCTTTTAACTCTGAAATTCATCTAAAATTTAATTTGAGACTGTATATAATAAGAAGCTTTATTCTGAATTCCCCCATACTCAGCATCTCTTGTTTGAACTCTTTTCATTGATTTGTGAAACCTCTTTTGTTACATAATGACTTCTTCTCTATATCCTAGTATTTATGTTTCAGGGCTCTCTAATTTTACATTTTTGTCCTTAAAAATACAAGCCTGGCCGAAACCGGTTTGGCTCAGTGGTAGAGCGTTGGTCTGCGGACTGAAAGGTCCCAGGTTTGATTCCGGTCAGGGGCATGTACATTGGTTGCGGGCACATCCCCAGTAGGGGGTGTGCAAGAGGCAGCTGGTGGATGTTTCTCTCTCATTGACGTTTCTGGCTCTCTGTCTCTCTCCCTTCCTCTCTGTAAAAAAATCAATAAAATATATTTTAAAAAAAATACAAGCCTGGAAAAAAAGAAAGAATTATATTCATCAGAGTAACATGAAAACTGTAGTATTCAATTTTCTGGATTTTTTTTTTTAAATCCAGGTGTGTATGAGTGTATGTGTGTGTGTGTTTACATATGTATGCATTTGCTAAAATGTATAGTTCTTTACATTTACCTATTTATATTTACCTATTAATATTTTAGTCAGTAATCTCTTTTCCATAGTTACGTATTTTTATCTTATCTAAAACCATATTCAAATTTCCCCCAAATAATTTCAAAATGTCCTCCACAGCTGTCTTGCTCAACTCAGTATCCAAAAGTGATCAGTTTGTCTACTTCTCCCTCTAGATCTTTCCATTTTTCTGTGTGTGTGTGTGTGTGTGTGTGTGTATATATATGTGTGTGTGTGTGTGTGTGTGTGTATGTGTGTGTATACATTCTGTATATATGTGTGTGTATAATAGACATTTAAATTATGAATGGAACCAGTTCTCATTATTTGTCATCTTTCTCTATTCCCAAGAATAGTATATTTTTGCCTCAAAGTGTATTTTCTCTATATTATTAATAAAACCAGCTTTCTTTTGGTTAATATTTGTCTGATGTCTTAGGGCTGCCATAACCAAATACCGCAGACTGAGTAGCTTAAAAGACAATTTATTCTCTCACAGTTCTGGAAGCTAAAAGTCCAAAATCAAGGTGTCATTAGGTTTAGTTTCTCCTGTGGCCTCTCTCCTTGGTTTGCATGTGGTGCCTTCGTGCACCGCCCTTACATGGCCTTTTCTCCAAACACACATGTCCCATGTCTCTTCCTCTTCTTATAAGGACACCATTCATATTGGATTAGGGCCCCACCCTTATGACTCATTTAACCTTAATTACTTCTTTAAAGGCCCTGTCCTGAAATACATTAATGAGTAGGGCTTCAACATATGAATTGGAGGTGGGGCACAGGTCAGTCAGGGTTACAGTTTCTTTCACCACTTTTCAATTTTTTTTTCATGTTGTTATATTTTAGATACAATATATAGCTGATTTTAGTATTTTTTAAAATCTAATCTGACAATCTGTATTTGAACTGGTACAATTTATCTATATATGTTGATACTGCCATTATTGATATATTTTTACTATACGTCTTTTATCTGTTCACTCTGGGTTTTTCTGATTCTTACTTTCTTTATGTCGATGTTTTTTCTTCCCCTTCTTTCCCTGATTGAGATTTTAATGTTTGTTTTCTTGTTTCACCTTTTCCCTTCAGTAGTTCATGGGTTATACAATACAATCTATTTCTAGTATTTCATTGGTTTGCTTGAATACTACCATGGTTATACAAGTAACAAATTCTAAAATTAGTTTACAACTTAACTAAGGCTCATATTCAGCAATTGCATACTGGGATAGCTATAAGTTTATTGACCATTCTGATTGGTTGGTACATATGGTATAATAGTTGATAAATATTTTTAGAATTATTTCTACTTTTGAGTCCTTTCCATCAAATAATGATACACAGAGTACTTTAAGGCCTAGGAATCTTTTTCAAATATATAGGATATGCTTCAATTTTTCTTTTTCAACTTTATAAATTATTATTGTTTGTTATTATTATCAGTCATTATTACCTACGTACTTAATGAAATATATATTCACTATTCCTCTTTCATCTCCTACCTTCCTTCTGAGATTCCCCCCCCTGCCCCCCCACCCCCCTGCAATATATATTGTTTGGAATTTACTATAGGGATATTTGTTTATGGTAAACTGGTTTTTATCTGAATTTATCTTTATTTTACTCTTGTTCCTAAAAGCTAGGGTTTGCATTTTTAGTTACCAAATGTTTTCTTTCAGTTTTAAAGATATTTTTATACTGATTCTTGGTTTCCATTATTTGCAGTTATCTGCCATCAGTCTAATTGCTGTTCCTTTGCAGATGATGTTTCTTTTCTATGTAACTACTTATAACATCTTTTTGTCCTAAATTTCTATAGTTTTAATGTATTATGCATTGATGTGCATTCATGTTTATTTGTTCTGCTTGGTATATGTTTTATGTCCTCTAACTGTTCAAGTCTTTCATCCATTCTGGAAAAATTTCAGACATTTTTCTCTTCAAATATTAACTCCCCTTTATTCTCTCCATTCTCTCTCTGCTTATTCTCTCTCTTCCTCTCTCTTTCATAAACTTATTTAAGGTACTTTAGACATTCTTATCTATTCTCAGTATTTCTTAACCTCTCTTTTTATCTGTCTATTCTGTGTTCCATGTAACTTTAGGTTTATTTTCCAGTTCACCAATTCTACCTTTAGCTCTGTCTAAGTTGCTGTTTAATAAATAATTCCACTGTTATAAACGTCTATAGTACCATTTTAATATCTAATAGTTCTATTGCATTTCATATTTTCAAACATGCATGGCTAATTTTGCTAGTTTTTTGTTGATTATTCATTTTGTTAATTTATCTTTTAATTCTTTATGAACTTTGTGTCTGGCTATTTTATAGTCTGTCTTTGGCAATTCCAGTGAAGCCCTTGGAAGTCTAAATCTGTACTTTGTATCTGCTGACCCTCCCTCATGGTCTTTAATTATGAGCCCTGATTGAGATTTTAATGTTTGTTTTCTTGCTCTAACTTTTCCTCTAGATTTATATGCTGGGAGACTATTTCCCTTCTTTTCTGCAAGCCCAGCAATGTTTAAAAATGTGGTTTTTTCTAAGTGTTCTTTAGAGTATTTGGTTGGTGATACTGCTGGAAGCAGAAGTTCTTAACATTCTCTTCAAATATTTCTGATCCTGTTGCTTTTTAAGTCATCAATTGAGCTTTTAGTTTCAATTACTTAACTTTTTCTATTTCTAGGCATTCCACATATGGATGATATAGTTTCATGTGATTGTGGGGTCTGGCAAGTTTAAAATTGGTAGGGCCAGCAGGTTGGAAACCCAGAGAAGAGTTGATATTACCTTTAGGCTCAGCTTGAGCTGATGGCAGTCTGGAGGGAGATCTGAAATTTGTAGGCAATTCTCAAATAGGCTGGAGACCCAGGGAAGATGTATGCTGCATTTCAAATCCAAAGGCATTCTAGAAGCAGAACTCTGTCTTCCTCAGGGACCTCACACTGGCCAGGTCATTGTATGATTTTTTTTTTAACCACTTATTTTTTCATTTTAATTAATTAATTAATTAATTATTTTTTTTTACTTTTATCTATGGGGATTCTTGGACTCCTGGCCTGAAAGGTACAATTTTTTCTGGGGACTTCTTGTATGTCTGTTTGCTTTGTCATGTGCCTGGAGGCACTTGTACTAAATGGGTTGGAACCATTAATAATGAATTCTTAGTTCATGCCATATCCCCACTTAAGCTACAACACCATACACAGTCTGGGTTGTGGTCATCAGTTCTAAGGGAAGATTTGTTTTCTCTTCCTCCCATGTTGGGTGTAGGAAAACGTTTGTGCCATCCTTTTCCTCAGGACAAGTTTTGTTTTTGTTTTTTCATTATCTTCAGTGTTTGAATGCAGTTTGGGGAGAGGGTGTTCTGGTTGTATGGGTAAGATCTCTTTTAGATTCTCAACTTCCAGACAGGTTTTAGGCCTTGTTTCCCAACCCTTGCTCCATCGTTCCCCTGCAAGGTCAAACCTTAAAGTAACAGGCACCGGCATGGGGGCGTTTGTTTCAGTGTGCCTTTTTTACCACCCTAGCCTTCTGCTTTTACTTTATTTTTCACTTCTAAGCATTCCTCATTTTCTGGCCTAATTAAAGATACAATTTCAAAAGATTTTTTAAAAATAGTTTCTCCAGTATTTTTAGTTGTTCTCAGTGGTAAGATTAGAGTATTTTTATATGCTAATTTGAAGATGATATAATTGATTGATTTTTTTTTGTATGGTTGATTTTTAAAGTTTGTGTGTTGTTTTTAATTTTTGCTAATGTGAATATTTAAGGTATTTGTGTCATTTTTCTCTCTCTTTTTGTGAATTTCCTATTCAGGCTTCTGTCTGTTTTTCTTTTGAACTTGGCTGATTTTCAAAAAAAATATGTAGTATCCAGTTTTGGATAGGGCTTCTCCACTCCGACGAAGTGGATCCACTTAGCAGACCCATTTCCTGAGATATGCATGTTTGACTTGGAGGAAGTTGATTGATATTTAACACTGCACCTCACTTTAGTTCCTTAATTCTTCTGTATTGTGTGTATGTTCTACCTGAGACTTCTTACTACTTCCTGCTTGCTAAATCTGTCAACCGAGTTTGTAATCAACTTATTTGATTGCTGTTGGCCAATTTCCCCATTACAAAAGTTGTTTTTAAACTAGAGAAATGCCTCTTTTCTTGCCCCCCTGCCTACTTCTGTGACTGCTCTTTCTTAAACTTTAACTGGTTCCTTCACCTGGAACTTACCAAACAGAAGTATTTTTGCAAACTTTGTCTGCGGTCCTCCGCAGACAAAGTTTCATGTTTTGCTAGTTGAATCTGCCCTGTGGCTTAACTACCATCTCTCCTTTCCATGGTGTCTCCTCTGGGATTGCAACCTTAGCTTCTCCACAAATTCCAGACTGGCAGTATCTAAAAAAATGCGCATGAACCAACGGTGAAGTTTCAGTTCTCTTTACTACTTCTTTGAAGACTCCTTGTAGTGATCCTAAAATTGAATCAAAAAGACTTGTTAGAAGATAACTACAATAGATAATGAGAAATTGAGTGGAGTTTGGAAGCTTTTACTTAGAAGAGCTTTCTGTCATAGATTTGTGGTCATGAACAATGTATACATCAATTTTGAAACTCAATTTTTTTTCTATAAGATGAAAGATTTTTAAGATATTAAATTATTAAAAGTAATCTTGGTTTCTGTTTTGTTTGTTTTTCCCCCCCTAAGCTAGCTAACTTGCTTTTCTAAACAAAACCTTTGTTTTTCACTTATGTCTTCTTTTTTATGTCATAAATTTACCTTGCTTGTTTTCTATTCCATTTATATAAACCTGAACTCATATTTCATAGCTTTTAACTAGTTTGTTGTAGCCAGACCAACTCTTTTACAAAACCATTCCTGTTGATCACAATAATTGTGACTATATCTTCTATCTCTTTTTTAAAAATATATATATTTTATTGATATTTTACAGAGAGAAAGGGAGAAGGATAGAAAGAACCATCGATGAGAGAGGGACATTGATCAGCTACCTCTTGCACACTTCCCCCTGGGAATGTGCTTGCAACGACGGTACATGCCCTTGACCGGAATTGAACCCCGGACCTCTCAGTCCGCAGGCTGACGCTCTATCCACTGAGCCAAACTGGTCCCGGCTATATCTTCTATCTCTTACACCTTTTATCAAATTCTACATTTTTTTAGCCACCGATAGGCCAGGAAGAATAGTCATCATCATTTATCATCTGAGTTCAATAGACCCTTTTAAAATATATATTTAAATTATTTTTCAGATAATTACAAATATACAAGCAAAGGGATGGTGAAAAATACCTGTGTTGGAAAGTAATAAGAATTTAAATGTAGTGAACTCAAAATTCATTCCACATTTTGGACATGTATATCTGATATAAAGATATACATATCCAACATAGGCAATATCATTTGAATGCAAGTAATTGTTCAAGGATGAGTCTGAAACATACCCTTCTTGAAAATATTGATCCAGATTTCAAATACATTTCTAAAAGGTTCCAGCTCTTTATTACTTCTGATTCTTCTTCTTCTTAGACTTTTGTCCTCAAGAGGCAGTACTTTGAAAACTTTCATGGCTCATAATTTTGTTGAGGAGAGGGTGGTCATTTTTTTAGCTTATGATAGCAAACATTTTCATTTTTAGACATTGATTAAAATGATCAAAATCAATGAGTGTTTTCATTTCTATGCTCTTTATCTCTTTTCAGTCAGTGCTTTTAGCATTTGTCTACTTATTAAACCTATAGGTGAAAGAGTACTGTTATAGGTCCTTATAGCAAAAATTTCTTCTTAAAACATATTCTATGATAACAGCCTCCCTAACTAGATAACAAATGTCCTTTTGGCCTTAAAAACAGATTGTTCACTCCTTGATTCTTAAATTTGATAAACTACTAGTATATCTTGGATTATTTTATGTAAAGACATAATCTGATATAGTTTTTATAATTAATTTCACCATCATTGTTGAGAGTGTCTTTGTATTTGTGTGCTTATTCTTCTAACAATTATGAAAGATCTTGTCAGTTTTCTTCTCAGAAAATGAAAAATTCTAAATTCTCAACTGAGGGAAAAAATAAGACTACAAATAAGTACTATCTCCTGGTACATTTTTTTTTTTTAATCCTCACCCAAGGATATTTTTCCATTGATTTGTAAAGAAAGGGAAAGACGGAGAAATACCGATGTGAGAGAAACATATCGATTGGTTACCTCTTGCACACACCCTGACCTGGGCCTGGGCCTGGGCCAGGGAGGAGCCTGCAACCACGGTGCCTTCCCTTGACCAGAATCAAACCCAGGACCTATGGGTCGGCAGGCCAACCCAGTATCCATTGAGCCAAACCAGCTAGGGCTCCTGGTATCTTCTATACCTTCTAGAAAAATCAGACAGTACTGAGCAATGCAATATGGAAACTGGAAGATGATGAAATAGTATTATCCAAACAAGTTTACCTCCTTTCACTACACCTGCCAGGATGTTATTCAAGATTTTGTTGTTGTTAGAAAAAAACAATAGAAAAATTATTCAGTGGATTTGTTTCTTTTGTCTAACTAAGATAATCAATTCTTCATGTAAATTTCTACCAGTCAAATTCAAAGGAGATGAAAACTCTATGGTTCAAATACTCAAGGAATTGTCTTCAACAAAGCCAATTTTGGCTTATAGTCTGTGCACACATAAATTGGTTAACGTGTAGGCTCTAGTCCTAATAGGAAACATTAAGATGATTTGGGCATTTGAAAATCACTCTGAGCCTGCGCAGGGACCCATCTGCTCTTCTCATACCTACATCTTCAGTTTTCCCTCTGGCCGTGGCTTGAGAGCGGTCGCATTTTATGTCAATGGTCATGGTTTCACCGGGTCACAGCCTTAACATGTTCAAATAGGGAAACAGGCTCTCCTTAAGGGAACAGTGGCCAGCGAAAAGATCTGTAGGAACTCCCAGCAGCCTGACTATCAGACCTTTGTCATATAAAAGGCTGGTTGACGTGAAGGGGACTACAACCTATAAGGAGGAAGGGAAAGTAGCAATGAGGCCAAGAATACCTTATATGACTTTACCTTAAACTTTAATTTTCAAAATCAGACCCACATGGAGAAGAGATAATATCACAGTTTCAAAGGTTATCTGAACCTAGTGGCAATTTTCCTGGTTCAATTTTCACCTACCTAACCACATGGTGAACAATTTAAGAACTGCTCATTCTTGGTAAAGGGCAGTATATAGTGAGTCACAGGAAGACCAATTGGCCTAGAAGGGGAAGTGGACTGAGGTCATTTACTTCTTGTCTGCACCTAATCATTTTCTTCAGCAGTAGCTGGTGGTGGAACAGATCAAATTTATTGATCATTAGAAGCCTCTCCTTCTTGATTTCAGCACAATAGTTTTAACTCCGTCTGATTCCTGAGTAGCTATAGAGTTGTTTTGGCACAATCTCCTTTTGTCTCTTGTACATGAGTTAATACTGTGGGTACATTTTAGATAGCAGTGTGCTCCAGAACAACAGGTCTCCATACAAATTTGTATGCTATTCGCATAAACTTTGTGTATATGGAAAGTGTACATATAGTTCTTATTAATTCAGTGATCTAGCAGCAATTCAGTAGCAATATTAATTTAGCAATACAACAATAAGGAGGTATTTTATTGATTTTTCGCAGAGAAGAAGGGAGAGGGATAGAGAATTAGAGACACATCTATCAGCTGCCTCCCGCACACCTCCCACTGGGGATGTGGCCACAACCAAGGTACATGCCCTTGACCGGAATCGAACTGGGACCCTTCAGTCCAGAGGCTGATGCTGTATCCACTGAGTCAAACCAGTCAGGGCAATAGAGAGATATTCTGATACTCGATCTTCATAGAAACTAATTCTACCAACATTATTACTTGCATTAAAGATAACTCAGTCATGATAGCTTCAAAGCTTTGAATAAGCCATTTGGCTAAGTAATAACAATAATAATAATAAAACTAGGGTAATAATGATAATTAAAACATCTTTTAATCTAGCCTTCTTTTGCATCCAGCTTGCAAACAACCAGTTTCACACCTGGAATGTCATCTAACCTTCTTCTATACAGTTCCTCAGTCACGCCACCGAAATTGATTCTGACCTGTACGCCTCTTTCTTTTCTTCAAAATTTCTCATGCTGTCTCTTCCTTCTGTGTGATAAAATATGAGCTCATCACTTTTTTTGTTTTGTAGTCCTTATATTTATACTTAAGGGTTTTTTTGTTTTTTTTAAATACTCAAGGTAGTTTTATTATGTATTTTAAATTCTTTCATATACTCTTTTGATGTTTACATTCACTTCTCTAGATAAATTATTGCTTCACCTATCAAGTAATCATGATGACATTCCTCTTTTAAACTTTCTTGTGCTTCTGGCCAAATGTTTACTAGTAGTAAAACAAAAAAATTTAATGTGCTTACAAAGAAAAAGGTATCATTTTAGAATGAAGTAGTGCCAACCGTAAAAATAAGGCTGTTTTACAGAGCCGAAGCCTAAAACAAATCATGTGATGACCAAGAAAGAAACATTTATAAAAGTTGACAGAAAGGCAGCCGTAGAATTGTATTTCTTCAGGCCGAACCAGTGCTTATTTACAGCAGATGTCACACCTCTGACACTGGCGGGTGTGAAATGTTCTGGTGAAAAGCAAGCAGCTCTGGGGGTTTTAAGTTTTCAGCGTGGCTGTTGTCTGTCATGGAAAAATGAGCCAACGTTTTCAGATCGCATATGTGATCTGAGTCTTTCATCTATGTGAACACCTAGTTGTGACCATTTCAAGATAAATATGAAATGTCTTTCCTTTCTTTCATATTTGATACCAGCACCCACCTTCTAAAAATACGCTGCTATACCTTGAAGGTCAGCATGACCAAATATGGTAGATAAACTGGCCTAGGTTTCAGCCAGGACTAATTTCAACCAAAGTTTGGGTAGTTACAACACTACCACTTCAAAAATGCATGTGGCTTTCATGTAGAGTGTGTGTGTGTAGGACCTGGCCATTCCTCCTTGGTTCTGTTGGGACCATCAAAGCCGTGCTGACAGAGTGCCCACAGCCTGTGAGATAGGGTTCTATATCATAACAAACTTTTTACTCCCAAGAAATTGGAAAGCATTAAGCTATCTGTGTTAGTACATTTTTCTCTTTGTTTTTTTCCCCCAGCTTTTCCATTACCCGTCTGGGATGTTTGGTTTTTTTTATCATTTGAACGAGAGATAACATTTTTGTTTCAAATACAGCTTTAACTCGTGACCCAAAATTCATTATTAAGTTCTTTCTTAAGTTATGCTACAAAATAGCAACCTCTCAACAAATGGTTTTTGTTTCATGGTATTGTCACGAAGTCCTCCAACTACTTTTAAATATGATGTAATGAAATACAAAAATGTCTGGCTTATCATTAATTGTACCTGATTGAAATGTTCTTATGTGAAAAAGACTCCCTTTTGCCCCATTTCTCCAATGATTTCTCTCCCGTCCCATGTCCTCTTTCTTATATCTCTTAAAACTGCTATATGTTCCATCCATGCCTCTCTTGATACGCTGCACTGCCACTCATCACATATCTGTCCCCCACATTGTCCATCTTATCTTGTTTCTATGAGATGATGAAAGGTTTGTGATTAGAGCTATTGCTATACTTTAGCTGGTTTCCAAGACACTTTAGTGCATTTTTAGCTGGCATTGCCATGTAGATGACACTGGCATTAATCAGGAAGTGTCCAAACACTAAAAATATAAGATAATCCAAAAAGCAGTAAAGAGAAGACATCAAACAAGATAAAACATGTAACTGTATATATCATACCAGCTAACGAATCACATTGATTTCATTAAGATCTACTATCTATTACATGCTTGTATTTTTCTGTTTTTCATTTGAACTTATGAAAATGGTTGCATGGGCATTATAAGTACTTGAATCCACTAACAGACAAGATATCTCGATAATTTCTCATCATAGAACCAGATAATAAATGAGATTAGAACAATGGTAAGTTAAGAAAAAGCACCCTTTGGCCCTAGCTGGTGTGGCTTAGTTGGTTGAGCATCATCCCATGCACCAAAATGTCATTGGTTTCATTCCTGGTCAGGGCACATGCCCAGGCTGTGGGCTCCATCTCCAGGAGGGACGTGCAGGAGTATTGAAAAGAGAAAAGGCATCTTTTGAACTCAGTACAGATCCCAAGTCAGTTTAGTAAATGATCTGAAAATTGAGGTTTGGAGGAGACATAGAGTATTTATTTCCACTGCCAGCAGTTCTAGAGTTTGAAAGCACATTTCCATGCCAACACAGACTGGTCCTTGCTTACTAGCACTGTGAGTAGAACTAGGCAACACAGAACCATCCAAACATCTACCAGTTTATCTTGCACCAGAAAGAACTGAGTGGCAATTGTAGGGTCCAAATTTTGCTTTTTAAAGCTAATACTGCAAACCTAGGGTTGTAGACATCTATTACAGACTTGCTTCCTCTTTAAGTATAGGAAAGCGTGCACAGAAGTTACTTGATCAGTGGCACTCTTTTAGGCAATATGTAGTTTAAATAGCAGAGCTTTTAAAAACCCCATGGCTAATAGATTTTATTAAAAGCCGTGATCTTGTTATTATATTTATGTCCATAAGAAAGTAATTTTTCTACTTAAGAACCAACAGAATGTGGCTATGTCAGTGCTAAACTCAGGTTTTGCATGCTAAACAAATATGCATCCTTTTGAGAGCTGTTTTAGATGCAGGCAACGAAAGATAGAGAATTAAAAGAGTTGTTATGGGAAATCAATGAATGCTCATTGGCAATGATGGTCGAAGTTTAGAGAAAGCATCAATCGATTCAAGAGCTGTAAATTATCACCCATTCTGCCTACATTGAACCCATCCTTGATTGATGAACTAAGAATTGAATAATGGCCTAAGAAAAAGAGAAACCACTTCTGAAGCTAAACTCAGTAGATTTGCGATGTTCTGCTCCCCCTTCCCCTACCCCCCACAATAAGCAGGGTTAGCTGATGGTAAAAGATTGTGGGCTTTTATTCTGTCAAAATCTACAGTTTCATTCCCAGTAAGGAAATAAGATATATAAAACCTTTCCTCTTTTCCCCCTTCCCTCCCAGTCTGTGTTGGCATGGAAATGAATTGTTTCATTTAAGCTATTGAGGTATCATCTAAGAACCAATGTTTCTGTGTAATGTCTATAGAATCTAGTGGTCTTTAGTTGAGCTCAGTTCTAACCATTATGGAGTCACTTAAATATAATTTACTTAGTTTGGACCCCCAAAATGGTAATTTTTTCAAGTATCTTAGCAGATCTGGTTTCTGAATAAGAGTTTCCATTTTTATTATGGAATCCTCAAAAATTCGGCTATGTTTTGGTTAACTTAGTAGGTGTTTGGGCTTAGTTTATTAAAACTCAGTTATTTCATAATGTAATTGATATTCCTAAAGATATAAATCTCAAAAGATCTGTTTTTATTTCTTTTCCATTTAGGTGCTTCTACATCTATTGTTGGCATTCTCCTTTCATTTAAAATTTTAATCTTATTTTGATAGTCTTTTAAAAATTGACTTCAATTTGATTATCTAGTTTCCATTTTAAGTATCTTATAAGAAGTAACTTAATAAGAACGTCCTATGCTAGCTCATTATAATTAAAATACAAAGGAATTTTATGAAGAATTTGATAAAGCTCTAAGATTAATCTGAACATTCTAATTTATTTTCATCTTCAATATTTTATCTTCAAAATATCCTTTGTGACATTGGTTGATCGTTTAGTAAAATACTTAACACTAGTTGGGCTATGGGAACACACACAGGGAATGGTTCCTGCTACTTTTGCTTGTGAGCCTTTCGCTTTTGAGTCTGTCCTTATACAGGGGCGAGCAAAGGTACAATAGGTTTGCAGTTATAATACAAATAAATAATAAAACAAGAATAAACCATTCCTCACACTCACAGCTGTAAACTTACTTTTGCTAAGCCCTATATGTCTTAAGCGTGTAGGGACAGATGGGTACGCATGGCGGTTTTATGCCTACATCCCAGTGTAATTCATTCCCATTAACAAAAGCCGATTGGGAGGTGTGGAGAGGGAACAAAGGAAACTGGTGCCTTGGAGAGCTTCTGTGGGGTATGTGGACTGGTATCATTAGAGGGCTGAAAGGTAACCGAACATTTCCATTTTGGTGTCAGTCCCTTGGGAAGGAAAAAGGTTTTATAATGGAGTGTGATCTGCACTCTCCGTAGGAGTGATTGACACTGAATGATTAAGTAGAATAGGAGAATAAATACCGCTCCTCCGCTTTGAAGGCTAAGCATATATACACTAAATGCAAATCTTCCCTGGGTGGAAGGCAGTCTGGCTTAGGGATAGCATGTATCTGAGAAGCTGGGGGGTGGGGGTGAATTAACCAGGCAGGGCAAAATGCAAGGAAACCAGAATTATATAGTATCCTTCAAAATAACTTTTGAACCTCAAATGGAACAGTAAATGCACATACAGAATATGATGGAAGACCCTATTTGTGAAAGTGGAATCTTGACATCAGGCCCTTGGTAAATGAGTGGGCAAATGGTACTCTAAATTGGATAGCGCAGTGCACACCACAGTGACTGATGAAATGGATGTGTCTGCAGGAGAGCCTGCTCTGTCGCGGAAGCCTTTAACCTATTTTCCTTTTCTTCGAAAATGAGCTCCTAACTGGATGTTCTCCTCAAGAAAGTGAATTTAATTCAAAAGGAGATATTTTATAGATGGGCAAATTTAATTTAAAGATCCACTTATCTATTATAGAATATGGGAAAACGTTGTTATAAGTAATATGGTTACATTTCTGAAAGATGCCATTTTTTAGTGTGTTAATTTGGGGACCTGAATTTCAAGCATTAGCAGTTTTTATTCTTTCAATTTGCACTATCTTTGTAAACACATGGCTGAAACAATAGTGAATCTTTATTGTAGTATTAATTACAATTTTTTTTATTATACGAAGGTATGTAATTATGATATGAAGGTATGTAATTACACAATAAATAATTTAACCAGAAAAAAAGTACTGTATTGGTTTTCTCCTTAATTTTTGAAAATGTGATGTATTTTTCCCCTAGATAAATACTTACTAATATTGCAAATAATAAAAGCCCATCTTGTGAATTCATTATTCTAACATCTATAAGGTAGTATTGATGAGAAGTAAACCGTAGTTATCCTAGTTTTTGCCAAGTAAAAATCACTCTCTGTAACTTACCCAAAAAAATAAAATACTAAGTATTCTACATATATTGCTCAGTAGATTAGTAGTAGCTTAGTAGTTTGTCATTGAAATGCATAGTAAAAATAACTCATTGAGCTTGCTATTCTCACACAGACAAATCTAATTACAATTAATTATTTTTTTGTCAATAGTCTTAAGCTGGCTCTCACAGTTGCCACTTATTTTGCCATTAAAACAAACAAAACATCTTTGTGACCTGTTTGTGCTTCCTCATAAGAATTATGGAGTCATAAATTTATTTTGAAATAGAAAGTCCTTAAAACATTTCATTTGGAGACAAATTAATAAGGAAATTCTATACTCAACAAAAGCCGGATTGGGAGGTGTGGAGATGAAAAATCTTTGTAATTATGAATATTTATTTTCTCCACTGTATGCTGTTTTGTTGTTTTTTTTTTATGTTAAATTTTAAAAGAAAGTTTGGCTGGAATTAAGCAAATATATCTTCAAAATAATTTACTTGCTCAGTTTTTAGACGCTAAGTCAAATTTTCAAAGATTTAATATAAAGTTATGCACCCAATGTGTATTTAAACACTAATTAAGGATGGATTTATGTTTATTTCAATTTAAAAGAATTACTCTAGAGGAAAACTAATTTCTTACAGTAGAAAATAAATTCTTTCCATCTCTGACCTATCATCAACCTTTTAAAATCCAGTCCTAAGTAGTTAGGAGCTTTATTTTACAGCATTCTGATCAGACACTTACTGTACTACTCTAAAATTATTTGGTAATTTGCCGGATACCATTTGCCATAGACATCTGATTTTCCTACATATCAGATTTCCCTGCATTGCTTAATTTGGACAAAGGAACAAAATTATTCCAGTCAACTGGTTTCCAAAGTCAAAATAATACGCAAAGAAAGGTTAAGCAGATAAAATTGAATTTGCTCTATAATTTTCCCAATTGCTGAGTGCACTGCCAGTGCATATTATATCAACAGCTGTATTTTTTAACTATATTTGCTTGTTTGTTTGTTTGTTTTATCTTTATTGTTGAAAGAATTACATATGTCCCCTTCCCCACCACCACCACCATCGACCCCTTCTAGCCTGCCTCGTTCCATGCCTTCACCACCCTCTTGTCTGCGTCCATATATGCATATAATCTCTTCACACCCCAATCCATCCCCTCCTTCCCTCCGAGATCCATCAGTCTGTTCCATGTTTCTGTCTCTGGATTGATTTTGTTCATCGGTTTGTTTTATTTTATCCTTTTTAAAGCTAGCTGTTTGCTCTTTTGTTGAGCATTGGCTGCCCTCTAGTGGGCCAAACTGTTTTTTAAGATAACCTGGCAGATCTTGAAAAGGAGTGATTTCTGTATGGAAGTGATTACACAGCCTTTCGCGTTTTACGCTGACTGGTGTGTCAGCACAACTGGCTCTCTGCCTTTGCGGGAGTGTTAGCGTGACGATGGCCTTGGAAGCACATGGTCTGAAGAACAGCATCACCTGCGCACCAAAGAAGGCACATGAGAATGAGCTGACCTCATTGGCAGTTTGTGTATCTGGGTATCTCTTTACACACATGAATAACATCTCAACGACACATAATCCCTACTTCTAAGATGTTTTCATTATTCTTGTTGCAGATGCTACAACTGTGGTGGCCTTGATCATCATGCTAAGGAATGTAGTCTACCTCCTCAGCCAAAGAAGTGCCATTACTGTCAGAGCATCACACACATGGTGGCCAACTGCCCGCTCAAAACTGCTGTGCAGCCGCCCGCCAGTTCTCAGGGAAGACAGGAAGCGGATTCTCAGCCATGCACTGCGGCTCTCCCGCGGGAGGCGGGGGGAGGGCACGGCTGCACATCACCCCCATTTCCTCAGGAGGCGAGGTCGGAGATGGCAGAGCGGCCAGGCAGGTCCCCGCAGGAAGCTTCCTCCACGAAGTCGGCAGCGGCCCCCGAGGAACAAAGCAAAAAGGGGCCTTCCATCCAGAAGAGGAAAAAGACATAACCCTGCTTCTTGACGTATCGTTTTCTCTCCCCGGTTGGGAAGTCTACCTCATGCAAGGATAGGGGAACAGTATTTCACAAGCAGCAGCTGACCTGGGATTTTTAACTACTGTTGAGGAACTGTGAATTTTTTCTAAAACCGACAAATCACTCTTAAGCAAATCACATTGAAGCAGTGTCATGTGTGATGTGATTCAGAGAATGAGATACTATGTGTACCTATATGTGCATGTGTGAGAGGGAGAGAGCCTGAGTCTGTGTGTGTGTGTGTAGGAGGATTTATATCGCAATGGGGGACATACACATATAAAGAAAGTGTGTCTTTATATGTGTGTGTACGGATATAAGCACACACCCTCCCTCACTGGATTTGACATCCCCAACAATTGAAAACTCATGGGAAGCATTTTTATTTAGATGGTTTCAAAAAAAAATAGTCCCTGGAGTTTTTCTTGAAATGCCATTCCCTTTTTTTTTTTACCTTACTTACAAATAAAAACGTGGTTGTTACTTTTGTGTGAACCAAAGGATACTTCACGTCTCAGAGCTGCCAAATCACATGGTACTAACGGTTTTTAAAGCATCCGCTTCCCCCACGTTTGGGATTGCCTTTTTTCTTGATATCCACAGAGTGCTCCCACCCCTTTGAAGGCAGTACCTTAACTCCACATGCCTCTGACTGCCATCAGCTTTTTGAATCTGGGATACATTATTTCCAGAAAAGACAATGAATGTGTAATTTCTGTGCCGATGTTTCAATGTTTTTAATTCATATATTTTTATTGTAAACTAGATACAGATTAAGAGAAAGGAAGGGGGGAGGGCAATGTAACAATGTAGTGACTTGATTGTTTGCCGAGGCATTTCGATACCAGCTCCTGATGTTTTACGTGTTGTGAGGTTTTGTAAGGGGTTCTGGCAACAGCAGCTTTCCTTGACTGAGTCATTCCTTTTGACCGTCACTTCGAGCAGGGGTCCTCCCTGTTTACTACTGAAGACCTTGGAGAAAAACGGTTTGGTATATATTTTGGTGACGATTTTTATTCTCCCCCCCGCCCCCCCCGGAGAGTTACCTAACTTGTTTTTAAAACCAACAAAGCAGCAGAGATACGGATAGAATGCCAGGGTTGAGAGTAGACATCATTGATGCTCACAATTGCCCAATATGTATGACCTTGACTCTATTAGAAAGTGCAGTGTTTGGTGGCAGGCAGCTAGAGTGACCAGCTGGGCCAGAGGTACCAGAACCTCTCCTTGCAGAGAGCCGGAAGGATTTTATACAATAAGCTGGATCTCAGGGGAGATCCCTCTGTCGCCGTGCTGAAGGAGCCCGCACGGTGGAGTCAGGATGAACACGCAGTGATGGCGACGGAGAGGCCTCTCAGCTTGGTCCTCGGTTATGTTAGTAAATTGGCTGGGGAACAGTCCTAATATCGGTCCCCTGTGGGTTTCAGTCACTTCGGTGTCATCCTGGTTATAGTTGTCATGGGTACTTCACTGAAATATCTCCAAGAAGGTACCAACTATAATGCTTAACATTGACAATAAATAGTTTTGTATGATGAGCCTGTTGGTATAAGCTCAGATAATCAAAGAAAGAGAGAAAGAAAGAAAGAAAGAAAGAAAGAAAGAAAGAAAGAAAGAAAGAAAGAAAGAGAAAAGAAAGAAAGAAAGAAAGGAAGTTCAAATGTGACATATTCTACCGATCAGTGTCCGCTCCCTCTCCCATGTGTCCTTCCATGTAGGCCTGTGCAGTTGCTGTGTGTCAGCCAGCCGGGTGCACGGAGAAATACCCGGGGCTGTCCCCCGCCGCTGAGCCTGAACTCCACGACAGTGTGTGTGAGAATCCCCACAGCATGTTCTGAAATGTCAGTGTGCTGTGATGCAACGCTTACCTTTGACGATATTGAATGTGATATAGCTGTAGAGAAGTCCGTCCTTGCCTTACGTGAGGATTGTAAGCGTATTTAAATTATGTAGACAAATCAAAGTGGCATTGCTTAATTTTTAGCAGGTCTAATAAGCCGGTGAACAGGAAAAATGCAAACGGTGACAAGTCACTTTGAGAAATCCAAACCAAAGTTTCTTGACCTTAGAGAACTATGGACTTAGAGAAGTTACGGACTTGAGAATTGGGCATTCCCTGTTTCCATATTAAAACGTGCAGAGCTGAGGTCGTGCTTAAAAAAAAAATAAAAAAGTGTAACTGTGGACCTATGGGTGCAATTTGAAATCGTGCTAAGCATTTCACCAGACTGAACTAAGAGCACATACCAAACCTACCTTGTGATTAAAAGTTGGGTTTATTTTTTATATAAGAATATTATCACTATTGCATAACATACTCAGGACAAAGAACTTTGCTCAGGGAACATACCATATGATGATGATGTTGTTGTTTCTTTACAGAATAGTCTACAGTCCTGCTTACTCAAAACAAACCAAATAACTCTGACCTTTATGTGTTATATACTGATGTTAGTAGTAACTACCTCTGTTTGATGTAGATCAAAATTTCTGAATTTATCAGTTCTCCTGTTTCTATTTCATGTGAAAAGTACTCGACCGTAGAATTCCTGAATTCCTTGTATATGTGAATATCACAGATGTGAGCACAGTGTCCGTTTTCATGGGTGAAATATAATTCTGTTTACAACAAAAGGCTACCTCATCGTTGATGCATAGCACACCTGTATGCTGCTCCAGCCTCCCAGTGGCTGGCCATTCTCCGGTACAGAACCTTCCCATAGCGTAGACAGCAATTCACAAACTGCATGTTTCCGACAAACACTTGTGAATAATGAAGCATCGAGCATCCCATTTAGTTAGCAAAGTCTCCAAGCATTTCCTGGCACCGATCATGTACTTAGAATGAAAAAAATGATGGTCACTCTTCCACGTAAGCAACGCAGCACACAGAAGCAATTTGGAAACAGCTAAGCTCTGCCTAGAAGCTGAGGCAGGAAGGAACGTCTGAGTGCATTCGTGCTGGGCAAACAGCACAAAAGATGCCAATCTCCTGTGTTTATGTCTGTGCTGCCCCGAGGCCAGGCATGTGGCAGCATCATTGCCCAAGGCACCCAGCTAACTAGCACTGGCTTGCCAAGGCATAGACGTGGAGTGATGTGCAGTGCCATGTCCAGCTACTGAGGGGTGGGGGCTGCGTGAAGCATCTGTTTACAGGAGTTGCCCAGGGACTGGCAGGAGGTCTGTGAGCTAATGGCTCCTTAACCTCACCCCCATGTCAGCACAAATGTCATTCCTAAGAAAGATGCTCTACCGGTCTCCCAGCTATCCATTTGCTACATGGCAGATTACAGTGGAAGCATTTTTATACTTGCATTTCTAGTCTTTACTAGAAGACTTTGGATGTATTTTTACAATGGAGAGATGTGAAAGATTTTTACCTGCTTATAACTTGCAAGTTTGGTGTGCAATGTAAGGAAAAAGGATCAGTGAACATCATGGTATTAGCATCGATCCACCTACGAAAACAGGATGTTTTTATTGCCGATTTCTTTCTAATTAGTCTGGCCCGGTTTTGTTTTGCACCAATGTGGCCCCAAGTTAATGCTAGTTGTATTTAGTTTGTGAATAGAAGCCCATAAGTGTTAATAGACTTTGTAACATTCACTGTAAGATGAATTATACAGGACATGGGAAATCTCACTAAGTCTTAAAGTTAATTTAAGTTAATTTATCTGTTTTCTCTAAGAAATGTCTATCATAAAATATATATGTTTGTTTCCCCTTTGGTTATAAAATTTGGGAAAGTATGTACAAGTGCAGCTGCCCTGATGTTAATTTCCTAGATTTTTTTTTTTTTTTTTTTTTTTTTTTTAGAGAAGAACAACTTGTTAAAAGCATCTAATTTTGTCTTACATAGCTGTCATCGGCCTCTTTAAGATGTGGTGGTTGTGTGATCTGTGTCATATCGATAGTTCAGTTAGAGTGAGAAGTTGACCAGTGAGTCGTTTTTAAAATTTATATGTGGAACAAAGCTGCAAAAGTTATGGCAGAGTACTGTACTGTGAGAAACTATTGCGATGGGTAATACATCTGTGGCTTCACACTTGTGAGAGTTACCAGCTTGAACACGATGGTGTGGGACTACCTCCTGATTTACTTACATCTACCAACCACTGGCACCCACCACCAAGCTGGCTTTAATTATATGTGTTGGGTTTCTTGTGTTTTTTATTATTTTTTTTATTTTTTGGTATTAACCACCCTAAGCATACTAGAGACCAAAGTGAACACTGATTTCTATATCTCTTTATCTAGTGTTTTTAAATTATCCTGTGTAGTCGTTAGATTGCCTCGTTGTCCATTTTGACTCATGTTTACAAGTGAAACGCAACAAAACACGTGAACTGTATATTTTTAAAGGACAAAAAGGGAGAGGTTTCGCATGGCCTTCACTCTGTACCGTCATTCCGATGGGCTAACACACTGCTTGCCTTTCTGCAGACCGTGGGTTTTATATCTCATTTCATGCCTAATGTCTTATTCTGTCAACTATGGATATTTTGAGGTCTGAAAAAAAAATTGATTAAAAATAAAAATATAATGTTGGCATTTATGATGAGTTTTTGGGATTTTTCATTATTTGTGTGATTGCTCAGTTGAATGAATGCATAAAAGGCCATTTGCACATATACTAAATACTTTTAACATCTTTCAGATACAGGCGACCTAAATATGGGCCAAACTTATGTCAATACAGATGGCAAGTAAATTCAGTCTATAAGGATGAACGCAGAAGGAAAGGTAGGTTTTGTCAGCATCAGGAATTGTCCGGGATTCGCAGACATGGATTGTGTGAGCTTCTAAATCAGATTACACACTGCATGTGCTCAGGAAAAGTCCCCTGAAACAAAAAGTGTTCAAGAGCTTTTGGAGGAACCATTTTATAATTCTTATTAATTGAAAATTAGTTGACATGAGTCCTGCCCAGTGTGGTTCAGTGATTAGTGCATCCGCCCCTCACCGAAGGGTCACAGGTTCAATTCCCAGTCAAGGGCACCTACCTGAGATGCAGGTTCGATTCTGAGCCTCAGTTCGGGTGTGTGGGAGACAATCAATGCATGTTTCTCTCCTCACTCCCTTTCACTCTCTCTAAACATCAAAAGGAAAAATGTCTTCAGGTGAGGATCTATACTAATAATGGAGGAATATTCGAATTATCCGGGATGCCATCACATCACAACCATTCAGAGGGGTGGGGGGGGGGGGCCTCCAATTCTCTCTCAATTCCATCCAGCCTAGGCAGACTCACCCTGCAGCCAAATCCCAATGCGGACACGGGGTTACTAAACTTTACAGGAGCTGCTCCCCACACCCCCACCCTGCCCCAGGACTGTGCAGGGCGCTCCGCAAGCCTCTAGATGCGGGCGGCTGAGGAGAGCCGAGTGGGACCAGGTGTGTGTGTGTGTGTGTGTGTGTGTGTGTGTGTGTGTGTGTGTGGAGGGGGGGTAGTGGGGGGGGGGAGGCAGGGAGCCATGGAGGGGCCTAACAGCATGTTGACTGCTGAGAGAACAGGAAAATACGAGTGGGGCAGAAAAACAACAATTTTAATAAACAGGAAGACAGGTCAATAAAAAGTTTCTGAAATTATAGACAAAGTTTTTAATAGGTGCAACCAAATTGCAGAGGTGAAAGAAAGAAAGAAAAAGAAAAAAAAAGCAGTATAGCCTATACTATTATACTTGTTTGAATATTATACTTGTTTGAAGTATACTACGATACTTGTTTGAAGTATACTACGATACTTGTTTGAAACGGGAGTGAAAGGGAGGATAAATGTAATCAATGCAGCAATTAGAAAAAAATGGTTTTTTGTTTACTATTTTTTTAATTTCATTACGGGGAAAATACATAAAATGACAAATAATGTGCTACAATGTAGAAAAGCTATAGGGGTTATCAAAGTTACTACAATTATTTTAAAGCTGCTTCTCTAAAGAAGTTACTGCAATGCTATTATAGTCTAGCTTCCCACCCTGCTTGGGAGAACAGTAGCCCTGTTGGACTTCTGCTCCCGAAGGTGGATTGGATAATAAGACAGACAGGCAATCAGACAAGATAGATTTGCTCCTAATACCAGGAAAAAGCAGCCCTTTGGGTCTATACTAGTGTCTTCCTATGACATTGCTAACTTTTTAAGGATACAAAGCATGCATTTGAAGGCAGAGGGAATAGAATCAGTGGAGAGAGAGAAAAGGTTGTGGAAGATGGCCTAAGTGGAAAACTTCTTTCATCAAAGAACATGAGGGAAAGGCTTTCTCACCACTTCCTTTGGGTGCTTCCTTAGTAGCATTAGGGTGGGGATACTAAATTTTGGTATTTTTAAAAAATATATTTTATTGATTTTTCACAGAGAGGAAGAGAGAGGGATATTGAGTTAGAAACATTGATGAGAGAGAAACATCGACCAGCTGCCTCCTGCACACCCCTCCTCCCCACTGGGGATGTGCCCACAACCAAGGTACATGCCCTTGACCGGAATTGAACCTGGGACCCATCAGTCCACAGGCGGACGCTCTAGCCCCTGAGTCAGACCGGCTTCGGCTCAAGTTTGGTGTTTTAATGGGATTCCCTAAACTGTCGTTGGAGAAGAAAGCCTGAATTTTTTTAATGTTTGGAAACATACCAGCGTGTTTTGCTGCCGAACCCACATGCTGATGTAGAGAAACAGTTCACCACATTGTCCTCTCCAAAGAGCTCCACTGGCGGAAAGAAGTTACAGTGTTTGAATGACAGGAAAACCTGACAACGAAAACATAGGCAGTCCAGTATGCTTTTGTGAGAATTGGCGTTTCTTTTTCCTAATAAAGAGCAAACGTAAATCCCATTCAGGATAATAGGAAGCCCCAGAATCCTGTACAAGGAGCCCTGCATTTGCACCAGGCCTTTGTTTGTGCCTCTTGCATAAACTTTTTATAGGAGCCTTATGTGAAGCTTTTGCTTGCTAGGCTACTAACTCAAAAAAATTGCTCACGTGACAATTTATCATTTTGTGATAGGTCCTGCCCCTGTTTTCTTGTTATTTTCATAAAATTAATTTTGTTTCCTCACACAAACTCTATGAGGTTCTCTTGTCTGCTTTGCTTTCTAGAAACAATTGAAATTTAAAAGAATGGTTTTGGTGTTAAATATAATTTCTGTCATCCTCAGTCTAGAAATCAGCATATGTTACCCTTCCAAATTCTCCCTCCCCCCCCCCCCCCCTCTCTCTCTCTCTCTCTCTCTCTCTCTCTCTCTCTCTCTCTGTCTCTCTCTCTCTCTCTCTCTTTCAAACACACACATGCGCGCACGTGCATGCACACACTTTCTGACTTGGTTTAGGTTTCCTAGAAAATGGTAAGTATTTCTGAGGCTGCCTCTTAGAGATATTACTTAACACAATTTCCACTTAAAATTTTCTTGTCTTTAAGATACATATATGTACTTTGCTTCTAAAATTAATCAACATTTCTTGAAGACGTGAGCTGTTTTCTGAAGGTCAAAAAGCTGCTTGGCATCTGTGGCTATCTGCCTGCTCCAGGTTATACAAATCCTTTTTAATGCACAACTCCAACCTTGGGGTGCTTACTTACACCCCAAATGCCATGGTTTGTTTTGTATTTTTATCAAGAAAACTGGACCCATACCTAAGTACTCCAGCGGCAACAATACTGCAGATGCAGAGTGTAAGGGAAGCAAACCACGTTTAAGTCTGACTTGGTTCCAATACACGTATTATTGACATGTGGTCCTTTCCTCCTGGTTTCCCCATACTTTCTCCAGAAACATGGCCTCACTGCTGGCATGTCATACATTTCTTTGTCAGGTTTTCGTGATCACTTCTTTCATTCCGTGGCCCAGACCTTGAACACAGGGAGAAGGTTTGGGGTGGGGGCAGGACCTCTGGATCCTGTAGAGGTGGTCTCCATTCTGTGGATGTCCAGACCCCAATGAATGTCTATACAATGAGTTGGAGGTCTGGGCCTCAAGATGGCGTTTTGGGGCTGGGGCCTGAAGGTTGGGGACCTGAATGTAGGCCTGTGCCCACAAGATTGAGTTGTGGGTCCTGGGAGGGAGGTTTGGGCACTAGATGGCTGTCTGGGCCTAGGGAGGAAGTGTGGGTCAGGTGCTGGATCTTCGGATTATGAAATGGTGGTTTGCATTATTCTGGATACCTGGACTCCATTATGGATACCTAGACACTGTGTTCGATGTCTGGGACCCGGAACGGCCCAGGTCACATATTCAAGCGGTTATAGTTACCTCCACTATGGCCCTGCCAATTCTCGTATTTCTTCATGAAAGTAGCTCTGTACAACATATCTTCATTAGCGAGTCCAGATATTACTTTAGCTAGCTCTGTGTTAAACTCCCTCCTGTCACTCGCCCAGAGCAATCTATTTAAAACAATCATAATAAATCCTAATTCTGGCCATCATAAACTTTCTCATGGTGGAGAATTTGGAAAATAAAAAGCAGGGGCTGAAATGTATGGTATCATCACTGGAGCCTTCTGGAGGTGTCTCCTGCTCACTGTTTCTCTGAGGTTGGTATTTTTCTTTTGCTTGTTAATATTGAGCAGCATTAATGGGGAGACAGATCCGATTGCCCAGGAAATGTTGACAGAGAACAAAATGGAAGGAGCCCTGGAATGTCATGTGGTCCAATATTCTGTCTTCACCTAGGATCAGATGCCTGAGCATCCGAGATGGTTATTCCCAGAACCTGCTGGAGGAGATTTGACAAGTTCCATTAGAACCCCATCCCAACCAATGTCTACATGTTACAGCGCAAGCCCCACCTCCACCCCCTAACAAAACAAAACGAATCAGCAGTGAAAAGAATTGGGAGCCAAGATCAGATTATTTAAGCGATCCCATTTGGAAGGGCCATAGTCACAACCCACAGTGATTCTTTTTAAATAAAAATTGTTTCTTAATGGGGCACTGTCCCAATTAAAATTTTTCCTAAGATAGCCTACGTAACATAACAACCTAAACAGCATGTCCTAATGTGGTGCATTGTACAAATGGGTCATTGGAAGTGTGAAAACTCCTTTTGGAGAAGATAAAAATACACTGCATTTCAGTTGTTATGCAACACCACCAGAGGGCGCTCTCCACTCACTCTCTGAAAAGAATACTTCACGCTGCCTCGGCTACTATTCAATATTTGAAATGCAGAATATTTCATGTTTGATAAACTTACCTAGGAGATTCTCTGACTGGAAAAAAATGTGTAATTCTAAGAAATTACTCTATGGGCTCTGATGCAGAAGACAGAGGATGCCAACGTGGAGTTCGTGGTGCCGAAGGCATATGGATATTGGTAACGTGTCTAGGACAAAGTATCGATATATTATCTGAGTCTTCTAGGTCTTCTTGTAATAAGAAACTTCAAACCTGTAAGCACCCTTAGTGCATTAAATACTCATATTGTATTATTGTTCCATAAGTTTCTCATCCAGATTTCAAGCTATAACACAAGACTCCTAAAATTTTCATGTGAGATTTTATTACTCAAACCTTTGAGGTTGTTCTTCTCACTTAGACAACCCCACACTAACACTGCTCCTGCTGTCTTATGTTTCCCCAAACAGGAAGCAAGGCCAGGAAAGCATTCCTGTATGGTCTGTATCAGCTGGCAACTATACCCAGATCAGCTGGGGTGCCTGCTCGAATACAAGTTTCTGACCTTCCTCCAGACTAGGGAGTCTCGGATTTAACACACCTGAATCATCTGGGAGCTTTTATTTTTTTATTTTTTTTATTTTTTTTTTAACTTTTTATTTTATTTTATTTATTTATTTTTTTAATTAATTTATTTATTTTTTTACATATTTTAATGATTTTTTTTTGCCCCCCTCCCTCCCTCCCCCATATCCCCTCCCTCCCCATAGTTTTATGTCCATTGGTTGTACTTATATGCATGTATACAAGTCCTTCGGTTGATCTATTATCTCCCCCATCTGGGAGCTTTTAAGAATCCGGGTGCCAAATGAATTGCTGGCTCCAATGTGCTGTTATAGGTGTACTGAGTTCCTGGAGCCAGATTTTAACTAGTTCCCAATGTGACTCTTTTATTGAAAACTAGAGGCCTGCATTGAGCATCTGCCCCCTGGTGGTCAGTGTGTGTCCGGGCTGGTCCGTGTACAACCTACAGGTCATTCCACCATTGGGTCGATTTCCATATTAGCCTTTTATTACCAGTATATAGGATTTGAGAACTATGGGCCTACGGCCAAAAAATAAAGTAAAATAAAATAAAATAACATAACATAACACAAAATAAAATAAAATAAAAACAATTCCTTTTAATTGAAAGGCATTGGACTGTGAATGAGAATATGTGGGTTCTAGCTTTCCTTGTGTTTAGTTTTCCCAGCCATAGTCTCCTCATCTGCTAAATAAGGGACAGAGTCAACACGATCTGGGAACTTAGAAATCCAGCCTTTGAGCCTTTCTCCAGCTGTACTGAATCCAACTCAGGGGTGAGGCCCAGTTTGCTGGGTTTTAATGGCCTTCTGGCCATCCTCTGATTGCCACTCAGTTGGGTGAACTCTTGAACTAAACTTTACCTGCTCTGCTCTGAAATTATACAGGTTTGTCCCTCCAAAATCTCAACCGACGCCATTTCGGAAGGGCTAGAAGGGCTGTTTCAGCAAGCTGGCTGCTTTGAGAACTTTTTGAGAAACCCTTTAAATGGTATAAAAAGAACTACTGAATACTTGGTGATCAAAGGACCTAAAGTAGTTCTGGTATGAACAATGACGATGGTAACATGACTTCAAGCCAACACAGCACTTGTGAAGGACAGCGTATGGATGGGACTGTCCTGGTGGGAAAGACAGGCAGAGGGGTCCAACTGGTGAGACATGGCCTACCCCTCCAAATCATCCTCAACCTCCCACCTCCCTGTTCCCCCCAAAAGAATCCTGACTCAGGTGGACACGGAGGGACAAAGAGCAGAGATACCACATCAGCCTTTAAGAAGGATGCACAGTCGAAACCAGTTTGGCTTAGTGGATAGAGCGTCAGCCTATGGGTCGCAAGGTCCCGGGTTCGATTCCGGTCAAGGGCATGTATCGTATTTTTCGGACCATAAGACGCACCAGTTTTTAGAGAAGGGAAATGAAGAAAAAAAGATTCTGAAACAAATAGTGTCCTAAAATATTTTATGTGCATTAAAACCCAACATCACAGTCATAAACACATGTAATCAACCTTGTAAAGTAAACAGCAGCATTTAGGACCATTTTAGAGCCGGGCAAGCACACAGAGACCACACAGAGCCGGGCAAGTAAAAAAACTTTTTTTTTAAAGTATATGTGTAGGCTATATTTGGACCATAAGACGCAGGGACTCCCATCCCCCCACTTCTGGGGAAAAAAGTGCGTCTTATGGTCCGAAAAATACGGTACCTTGGTTGCGGGCACATCCCCAGTAAGGAATGTGCAAGAGGCAGCTGATCGATGATTCTCTCTCATCGATGTTTCTAACTCTCTTCCTCTCTCTTCCTCTCTGTAAAAATCAATAAAAAAAATATTTTAAGAAAGGATGCACACTTGGAATTGTGGGCAGGGGAGCTGGGAGAGCCCTCACCTACTCTCGCCTCATTTTGCAGATGAAACTGGGCCCAGGGAGGTAATGCGACCTGCCCAAACCCCAGCATTCGTTAGCAATCAAACCGCATGGAGAAGGCCAGTCTCTTGAATTTTGGAGAACGTCTCCCTTCCCACACTCCCTAGGTCTAGATGAACTTCCCTCCATCCTTCCTGTGGTCAAGACTGGCCCATCCTGTGTTCCATGCGTGTCCACTCCACCTGCCCAAAGCTACTGGCCAGCCACCATGGGGAGATAAGCAGGGGTATTAGTTGAAAATAAGGGTTGACCACACGTAACAAGTTCTTTCTTCTCTTCACCTTATTAAGATCATCATTTAACCGAACACAAGTGCTGTCCACCATGAGCCACCTCACAGAGCTGCCCTCAGCCTCCTTCCAGCCTCGTGCTTCCCGGGGCCACCTCCCGACCTCGGGACGGGCTCCTCTGCCCCCTCCAACATGCAGACAGTGCAGCCTGTGGGCTCCTGTGCCTCCAGCCTCCCCTGCTGTGAGCACCAGGGCCCTGGCCACAGCCCTTGCCCTGCCTGTGCCTCAGGTCCTGGCACCGACTCTCTGGCTCTTTACAAGGGCTGTGGTTGCCAAAGCCTTAAGGACCCAACTTGGCAACCAAAGGAAAAGGGGCGAGAACTAACACTCAGCGAGCGCCAGCTGTGTGGGGAAAGGATCTAGAGTGCAGCTGGGGACACGAAGCCATGGGGGCGGAGGGCAGGATGGTTAACAACCTGCTGAAGATCCACGGGTAGAGAGTGTTCAGAAATGCATTTGTCTGACCTCAGAGCCACATGGGGGGAGGCGAAGCTCCGCCTTTCCCCCCCAGGTCCTGCTTTAGGGTTGCTTTGAGCTAGGAGGGTGGTTGAGATGGACAACATAGATAAAAAAAAAATCTGTTGGGGGCAACATGTTATTAGCCCCCGCACCACCACCACCACCACATCCTATATAATAAAACCCTACTATGCAAATCGACTGAAAGGCAGAACAGCCAGTCATTATGACATACAGTGACCACCAGGGGGCAGATGCTCAACACAGGAGCCCAGCTTCTGGCCTAGTGGTGCTCTCCACAGGGGGAGCACCACTAGGCCAGAAGCTGGGCTCACCACTGGCGAGCATGCATCGGTGGCAAGAGCCTTTCCCATCTCCACAGCAGTGCTAAGGACCCTTAGCGGAATGTCCGGCTGCTGGCCTAGGGGAGCGGGCCTAAGCCGGCAGTCGGACACCTCCATTGGGATCCTGGACTGTGAGAGGGCATAGGCCAGGCTGAGGGATGCCCCTCCCCACCTCCCCAGTGCATTTAGGACAGTCAATGGAAGAAAAGTGCATTCCTTCAAGCACAGAAAGGTGGGTCCCTCCTGCCCACCACAGAATAGCTCCAGGGTGGGGGGGGGGGAGGTCCCCTCCCCCTTCCTGTGACCCCCCTGTGCTGTGGAATCTTATGAAACTGTATAAGTAAGAAGAATGAAAAGAACATACACATATTTTTTTTTCAGTAAGAAGTTTATTTGATTAAATGACAATATATGAAGATATTTTAAACGATACGGCTTTATTCGGACAAAATGTAAATTTATTATAAATGTGACTATATAAAGCATTCATAAAATCCTCGCGTACTTTAAAACCAGGTTGCAAGTAAGTTTAACAGTTCCTGCAAGTAGTACTTAAAAGCAAGTTTCTTAAGCGACACTTCCAATCTGTCATCCTGCACGCACGAGGCATCTGGGGCTCTGTGACAACCAAGGCATGGCTGTCCTCAGGGAGACTGGGCCGTCCCTCGAGCAGAAGAGCAGAACTGAAGCCGAGATTCCACGGCGACCTCCAGCTCCCTACACAGCATCCTGGCCTTTCAAACCCTTGGGGATTGGGACGGAATAGGTGGGAACCGCTAGTCACTCTAGTTGAGGATAATCAGGAAAACTGGCTGGGAAATCAGGGTCGGACACAGGGAGGGGAGGGGACCCCGAGGCATGGCTAGGCCAGAGGTTCCTACAGAGCAGGTTTAGAGACGACCAAGGAAATGAAGACAATAAAAACACACACATAACACAAAGCCAGTGGCTCCTCGGAGCTGCAGCCTGGGGTCTGCAGGGAGGAGGGCACCAGGACCTGAAGGCCAGACCTGACCATGTTCCCGGCTGGGCCACCACACACACACACACACACACACACACACACACACATACACACACCGGCAGGAGAATCTTCCCCGGAGGGCGGAGTCACGTCCTGCGCCCCAGGAACAGGGCGGGGTGTGCAGGTTTTCCCAGCATCCAAGTTACTCTGTTCTCGGGCCAAGACAGAGCCTGGGGATCAGCAGCTGCAAGTTATCGATATACAGCCAGAGACGCTTCACACCCGCGGCTGGAGAACCGCGGGAAGAAGGGGAGGTCTCCGAGTGCGGACGCTGCTGGTGGCGAAGGGACTCAGGCGGAACCGAACCGTAGGGGGCCATGGAGAGACCCCGGAAAGCAAAGGATGGCAACCACAAAACAATGAGATAGCACCCGTTATTACAGTTTAAGATACATAAACGTCATCGAGGATCTATCTAGTGTCTGTGCTATTATTTTATACATACAAATACTTAGGAGGGCTCCAAAATATTACAAAATGACACATACATTCTGGTGTGAATGTAACACTCCAGATTCACACAACAGACTTGATGTTACACTTGAACATAGATGTGGGGTGATCTATAGAGTCATTTTTGCAGACCATTTTCTGAACCTTGGTCACACAAGGGAATACCGAAATCAGAGGAAGCATCTTATCTGGCGGCTTTGGCAACGAACATAACATGTTTTTGGCTCTGCATGTATGCCTCATCCAAAGACGCGCTGTTCGTTTGTATATTAGTGAGTGATTGAGTCCTCCAGAGAGCTTACACCCAGAGCGCTTTCCTGTCTCCTTAGCTGCTGCCCGTCTCTGTGGGACGGCCTCTCAGTGGCCTGGCTCCTTCCCCCTCCCACCCCCACCCCCGCTTAGGCACGTGGTGTTCCTTATAGGGCTGTATTTAAAAAGTTTCACGTGTCCCTTTCAGGCTAAGTGGCTCTTTAAAATCCCTAATCTTGAGGTCAGTCTTCTTATCCATGACAGGATGCACATGCACACGCTTGCACAACACACATTTTAGTAAAAGCAGTTAATGACTCCCTGTCACCTGATGTCAGCAGTGTGCTTTTGAAAGGAACCTCCCAACTCGTCCGGGTTGAGCATTAGAGACCCTCCCTGTCTGAGGGGAGCACGTGAGACAAACCTCAAGGGGGCTGGGGTCCGGGATCCCAAGGCCAAGGCTCTGTGTGCCCCAAGGCCAAGGCTCTGTGCGCCCACAGAACAAGGAAGTGCGGCCTCAGCGGAACCTACAACTACTGTCTCCTCAGGGCGGACATCATGTCTAAGGGCTCTGTGGGTTGACCCTGTCACTACTCTTATGCACGTGGGACCTCAAGGGTCTCCTCGGCCTGACCCAACCGGCGAGGGGAACAGTGTTAACGCCATCCCCTCACAGCAACACGGGTGAGCTCAGGCACAGGCATGTGTGTTCAACCCAATAAATATTACGTCTTAAAGCCACGCTCGGCCGTTCCCCTCTGCTTCATTTCCCCAAAACAAATCTCTAAGGTAAGGTGACCAGATGTCCTGCTTTTGGCGGGACAGTCCCGATTTTTAACAATTTGTCCTGCAGCGTTTCCCCCCCCACCCCCCACCCCCCCCGCCCCAAATCGGGACTTTTTTAAAACGACTCGGGACAAATTGTTAAAAATCAGGACTGTCCCACCAAAAGCAGGACGTCTGGTCACCTTAAGGCGCTGGAGAGAGGCGAGGGGAGCAGAGCGCAGTCAGCCTTTCAGTGGGGATGTGGCTGTGCAAACCCTGGAGGGAGCCGCTGGGAGCTGGAGTCCCCGTCTATGCATGTTCTCTCCAAGAGGACCCGGCATGTAAACATACTCGAGTGAAAGGACTAAAATAATTGGCTTTAATTTTTAAAAAAAAAAGGCCTAGGAAAATGACAGGGCAGCTTATTTTCCTTCTCTAACAGATATTACTCCTTGGCAAGAGGTGCTTCTTTTGGCTCAACTCATCTGAAAACAGTTCCATTTGAACTTTCCTTACCAGGTCACTCTAACAGGGAACCTACTCAACGCTGGTTCTAGGACCGTGGTCGGCAAACTGCGGCTCGAGGGCCACATGCGGCTCTTTGGCCCCTTGAGTGTGGCTCGTCTGCAAAACACCACATACCCTAATTAAGTTAATAACAATGTACCTACCTACATAGTTTAAGTTTAAAAAACTTGGCTCTCAAAAGAAATTCCAGTCATTGTACTGTTGATGTTTGGCTCTGTTGACTGAGTTTGCCGACCACTGTCCTAGGGGATGAGACAAAACACTGATGGGTATGAAGCCGCACAGCCGGTCAAGGGACTCCGCCCAAGGGACTCACACCCACCAGACTGACCGTGAGTCAAGCCAGCTCCTCGTTCCTCACCAGCCAAACACCACCATGTCCTAAAACACGGTTCTGGTGGAAAGGAGAGTGGAATCAAGGCCCTCACGACAGTAGCCAGGCTGGGTGTTCATGGTACGGCCCATGGCTAACCTCTGCCCCATGGTCCTCGGTATCTGTTAAAGAGACATTGACGGCTGGAAGGACAACCTGAAACTTCAGAATCCTGACCCGAGGATGGAGCTGCTCTGTGCCACCTGACGCTCCTCTCCTCTCGGCCTCAAGTGAAGTGTTTCCACCCCAGATGTGTGGGTGAGAAGGCTCCGAGCCCCAGGTGAGTGGCTGAAGGCTGACACCGGGCTCAGAACCACTTCCGTCTGTTTATCTTCCCAGCGTTAGGTTTCAGTTCTAATGTACGACTAGCATAATGCAAGGGTAATGTGAGCAAAGTCTGATGCTTTGTTCAGTATCAAGCTATCTAACCAACGTCCACGGAAGGCAATCTAGTGGGGTAATGTATATGGCCCGGTAGAAAAATAAACACCAGTCGAATCACGTCTTTGTTTAAAATTTTCCATCTAAAAAGTTGACTGAGCAAAGCCTGAGATTCCCTGCTTTTTAATGCCACTTGCAATCTCCATTTCAAACTTGCATTGTGTGATAAAGCTATCGAATAGACAACGCCATCGCCATGACAGAGAAAAAACGGCCCGTGAGCAAAATGAACCACAGCCTTGAAAAGTAAGTGGGGAGGCATTTGAATGGACAGGACACTAAGGCTTTCAAAGTTAAAAGGATAGTGTATCTAGAAAATACTGTGAAAATATGTATCTCAAAATAGAACTAGATTTAGTCAGAAGGCTCAGGAAAGCAACCACTTAAAAAGCTGACCAATAGCTGGGACCGGTTTGGCTCAATGGATAGAGCGTCGGCTTGGGGACTGAAAGACCCCGGGTTTGATTCCGGTCAAGGGCATGTACCTTGGTTGTGGGCATATCCCCAGTAGAGAGTATGCAAGAGGCAGCTGATCGATGACTCTCTCTCATTGATGTTTCTTACTCTCTATTTCTCTCCCTTCCTCTCTGTACAAAAATCAATAAAATATATTAAAAAAAAAAAAAAAGCTGACCCATAAAAAAAAAAAAAGAGAGAGCTAAAACAGCCTTCTGACTTTCGACTCTTCCTCACTTCTCTGCCCTCCTCAGACTGTACCATCCCGATGCCCTAAAGAGGAATAATCTAAAAGCAGTGAGTGATAAAGTGCTGGTATTTTTCAGGATATCTTCAAGACCATTTCCATCTCGGTAACCTGGCTCTTCTCTCTGATCAAGGCAACTCACGGACTTTAAATGCTTTGGGTGACGCGGGTTCAAAGACTTCGTCATCGTCTTCCGCCCCTTCTTCTATTGGCTTCATCTTGGCAGAGGCCCGCTGGTGTGGGGAGGACACGTCTGTCGGAGACACAGAAAGGAAAGCCACTTAACGGGCACCCTGTCCTGACATGGACGATATGCACCAGTTTCAAACTCCAACCGGAAAACAAAATCCCCTGGGAATCCATCGCTGGTCCCACAAATGGAGTTTCCGTTAACACTGTATTTTTCAATCGAGCATTTCAATGAAACAACCAAGTCAGGATGTGGAACACATTCCACTGCGTGTGCTTGTACGATGAGCTTCTCAAACACCCCAGTCCCTAGTGGGTTGCCCTAAAGTCTGTTTAGGAATCAGAATGTCCCTCCATGAATATCAGACATGGTTACTGGAGTCCCTAAAAAGCTGAGTGAACTCCTGATTTCCCTGCAGTATGGTTTTATTCTAAAACTCTTGACCCTCATACCACCTGTAGCACTTCCTAAAAGAACAGTTCTTGCCACGCTCTGGACTGACATGGAGATGGAGAGCCGGGGACAGCGGGGCGGGAAGAGGGTTCAGGCATGCAGGGGGAAGAGCCAGGTGGAGGAAATACAATCCTAAGTAGCAAGGCATCCCAGGGCCCCAGAGGAGGCCGTTTAATCAAGGGAACCAAGCGACGAACGATTCATGCATCCAGTTCCTTGTTCATTCACTCATTCACCAAAGGCACGTCCCAGACAGGGACGCCATGACTGATGCAGAAAAAAAAATACTGTCTGGCCGAAACCAATTTGGCTCAGTGGGTAGAGTGCCGGTCTGCGGAATGAAAGGTCCCAGGTTCGATTCCGGTCAAGGGCATGTATATTGGTTGCGGGCACATCCCCGGAAGGGGGTGCCCAGGAGGCAGCTGGTTGATGTTTCTCTCTCATCGACGTTTCTAGCTCTCTCTCCCTCTCCCTTCCTCTTTGTAAAAAATCAATAGAAAATTTTTTAAAAATTATAAAAAGAAGTATTGTCTGAAAGTAAGAGAACATATTGCAAATAGGTGCAGAGACTCCGTGAGGCGCCTCATGAGCAGCTCACGTGACATCATAAGCACGGACTCCCCTCCACATTCGATGTCAGGATCCACTGTGTCAGGGTCCCTCTGCCCACCCACCCCTGGGCACATTCTTGCTTCCCTCACGCAGGATGGAGTGGTATTCAGCAGATGCTGAACTCGGGCTGGGTGTAAGGTTGATGATGGAAGAACAATGGGTGAAATCAGACTCTTCACATGTTTGCTGTACAGCAAAGGCAAGGAACAGGGTCTTATAAAGATAGGAATCAGAATGCCTACAAGAAATTTATACTGATCAGCTGTTCAACGTTGACAAGAGTCAGCAGCAGTCAGCAGGGCCAGCCAGCCCGGAGAGCAGGCTGCTGCCAGCGAGGAGGGTCAGGGACCAGCAGGGGGTGCCATGGCACAAGGCAGGTGGCCTGCACAGGGCTCAAGACCAGAGGCTCAGGAAACAAGTCCAGGGTCAAGTTGCCGCCCTGCTGCTTCCTGCTGTATGCCATGTGCTCCGTTACTATGCCTCTCGGGGCCTCAGCTGCCCTCTCTGTGTAAGGAGATATTCACAGGACCTGCCTTCTGGGTTGTTGGGAGGATTAAACAAAAATATGCCTAGCAGGGTGCTGGGCAAATAGACAATATCATTTCTTATTCCAGTGGTTCTCAACCTTTCTAATGCCGCAACCCTTTAATACAGTTCCTCATGTTGTGGTGACCCCCCCCCCCCAACCATAAAATTATTTTTGTTGCTACTTCGTAACTGTAATTTTGCTACTGTTATGAATTGTAATGTAAATATCCGTGTTTTCCGATGGTCTTAGGCGACCCACATGTTGAGAACCGCTGCTGTAGAGCCTAAGACCATCGGAAAACACAGATATTTACATGTGCAAGCCCTGGCTCTGGTATAGTTTATGTGTTTGATGTATACACACAGAAATCGTTCACTTTCAAACATTTAAAATGCTGAGCTTCTGGAATGACAACTACTGACCGACGGTAGAAAAGAAGCTTGTATCAAAGTCCCAAGAATGAACTTCTGTCACAGAGCACACGGGTTTTGTGTCCTTTTTGTACAGGTGATTCCAAGCCCAACCTCCAATTCACAGGCTTGCTAAAGCGGCAATGTCTGTGACTTTGGGCAAATTACTTCACTTCAATGTGCCTTGATTGTCCTGTCAGCAAAATAGGAATAATCATAATATCTACTTCACATGCTGTTTGGATGAGTGTCTTCATATTTGTACAGTTCTTACTCAAGTCAATACGTGGGTATGATAACACTTTGTAAGTCAATCAAACCAGTGCATTAATATGGTCTTTGGAGGGCAATAGCCTAAAGAGTTGGTAAACTGGTTAAAGTTCATCATTACCCATAGGATGGCAAAGACAGGAAATGGGACTAGTGCTTGAATAGAGCTTTGTGTTTCTCCGTCTAAACTGGCCTGAGTGCAGCACAGTTATCTTGTGGTTGTTTTTTTGTTTGTTTGTTTGTTTTCTTTCTACCAGTAGCCATGACTTCCATCATAGTTCTATACTCAAGTTATGATTGATTCTCATGAAATATTAACTTAGGCTGAGTATTTGCAATCAGAAAAAAGTCCTCAGAACAAACAAGATAGCATGTCTAAGAGCATTCAGCCAAATCAATAATGTAGAGCATTCAGACATAATTGTATGCTACACATAACAGAAACACATCCAGTTCATTTTGATTGGGGAAGTGATCTCTACTTTTTAAGCTCGTCTATCAAAACGATCTACGGTATCCTGAGGCTGCTGCCTACATCGGGGACAAAATGTTCTGACCCTCCCACTACCTGCCTAATTGCTGCATTTCCCCACGGAGGGAAAGTGAAGAGAGGGCCCCAAACAACTGGAAATGACCCAGGGAAAACTTTCTAAGAACTCCCAGTTTCTCTGTGAAAGAACGTATTCTGTTCCCACTCTATTTGCCTGGGAAAGAAAGGGCTGTGGTGGTTACTCTAAAATAGGGGTGTCGAACTCAATCAGAGAAGGGGCCAAAATCTAAAATCCAGCCTAAATCGTGGGCCGAATGGTTTACTGAACAGTCATAAACTGTCATTGTGATGGAAACGCAGCAGAGTGCAGTGATGACAGCGTGGTGCCACATTGCAAGGCCTGGCGGGACGGATTTGGCCCGCGGGCCTTGTGTTTGACACATGTGCTCTAAAACATTACAAGGCAGTCAGGCCAGAGTCACCCACAGTCCTGGGCTGGCATTCCAGGGTCTCCAGGGAGGGCCTCCTTCCCTTCTAGCCCACGCCCTGGCAAGCTCACTGACCCCCAATTCCAACCCATCCCTCTCTTCTTCTCCTCGTGCTTCTCTCCACCTGGGATGGTCTCTCCACTCCCATCTCTTCCCACCAAATTCCTATCCAGGTCTCAAGGCGGAGTTCAAACCCAACTCCTTCACTTGTAGTCTTCCCTAATTCCTTCTGTGGGGGATTCTATTCTTCTCCAAACAACCACAGCCCTTCCACACCTGCACCACACTGTGGTCCTAAGGACGGCATCTCTCTCTTCCCAGAAAACAGCATCCCAAGGGCCATGACCACAGCCTCTTTCTCCTGCAGCTTCACCGCAGCGCACCCCACACTAGCCAGGTCCCAACTACTTAGTACTTGAAAAACAAACAAACAAACAAACAAAAAACCCTCCTCCGAAACTAGGCCTTCAGAAAGCTGATTCTGAGGACGAGGAAGAAACACAGGGCAGTCACATTTCATCTCTGATGAGTCAAACCCCGCCCCCTGACCCCATGGGGCACAGCAGCATTCAAGCGTCAGCAGGTCTTGGGCCTACAGTAAGCCCTCACTATGGAAAGGGACTGTTACAGCACATAGATTCTGCGTCATGTTTCAAGGGAAATCACTTTCAAATAATTGGCTGATATCACAGTGCTCATAGCAAAGAGTACCGGCTCGCAGCAAAGGTACCTACAACCAAGTTTTCATCCCATAAGCCATGCAAATCTCTGAGCAACGGAAGGGATCAATGTTGGGGAAATAAAAAACAAATCGGACATAGTCTCTGACTCCCTTGTTTGTCAACACACTTTTCAGAGTAACTCATTCTCCTCGCGTCCCTACTCATGTTTCTACTTTATACCCAGAAGCTGAACCTGAACGAATGTGAAAGCAAACAGCAGGGGAGCCGCCGTGGGCACATGCCTTTCTCCCTGGGGGTGAGCAGGTGGGAAGAGCCTGGCGGGAAAGCCAGGTGGCCCCAGTGGCCCCAGGAGAGTGCACATTTCTCCTGAAGCTCTTTTCTCCTGGAGAGCACTGAAAGCACTTTCGTTTCAGGCTCTGCGCTGGGTGAGAGCCCACAAGTCCCCAGGTCCCAGTTCCCACAACGGTGCCTGTTGCTCTTTCCCCACCGGCAGATGCACCTGAAGCTTCACAACAGAAAGTCGGTCTCCCTGTAACTGCCAGAAGCAGCCCAGCGCCAGCTGGCGGCCTGCGCTTGACAGGAATCACGGTGGCAGAGAGTGCCCACACTCTGTATCAACCGGTAAGCCTGGGCCTCCTGCACCAAGAAGGACGCTCACCTGGCCCCACCTGTCACTGCCACCGCTAGGAGAAAGGCAGGCTTCCAGGAGCAAGAGCAAGGAGCTCACCTGGCCCACAGACACAGTGCTCTCCAGCCTCAGCAGGACCCTGTGGCTCAGTGGGAAGAAAGAGCCCATCGCTACACAGCTAGAAATCATTATTTTGTCCAATAAAATGTCCAAACCCAATATGGAGTGTGGAGAGAGAGAGAGAGAGAGAGAGAGAGAGAGAGAGAGAGAGAGAGAGAGAGAGAGAGAGAGAGGATACTGTGCTCTAAGGGAATGATCTTCCATTTCACAAGCTGAACATTATTAAATTCTTTCTGCAAGTTTGCCTGCCTTTTTCATTAATTTTAGGCACTGATGCGTCATCAGACACTTGCCCAGAAGGCCTTATATCTTACCTAGAGGTGAGAGCATGAGGAGAGGGGAAGAAATTGAGCTTATCTTTCATTAAGTGCTTTTCAAATTACTTTTGCCCCTCCAGGACATTGCTATGAGTTCATGACCTCAGTGTAATATTTTTACTTTTCATTTGTTTCAAATTCGAGAAAGCAAATACGTCCATAGCCATACATTTTCCAGAAGACTGAGGTTCATCTTCTGTTACACCCACTTTTACAGTTGGGAGACAAAAGTGGTAAACTCTCTCCTTTGGTACTTATCATAATATAAAAGAGATAATTAGCATTAGCCCCCCCCCCCCCTTTTCCAACCCAAAATTAAGAAATCGATATTTTAAACATTTTGCTGGTTTTCCTCTTAAGGCCTTCTTCTTTTTTTGTCATCTTAAGGAGTTGTTCTTCCAGTTTTCTCCACTGTCTGATCATACACTCAGTAGAAGGAGTCCTAATTGTCTCTCTGCAGCTCTATTTTCACGCTCTTTTGCAAAGCTGATTACATTCAGTTTAAATTTTGAAGAGTAAGATAATCACATACTGGTATTTATTATATTTTTATTTTTTGACATTTTTATGGGCTTAGAACGCCCCAGTCCCTGTTGCATCTGTGCACTCTCCATCTCCACCGACAATTAAGGCATCAGCTGAGGTCAGTGACAATAAGGCTCATGATTGGAGAAAGCCTGTTTGACAAGGTGTGGGCAGCCACACAACCCTCCTCAACTCTCTCCTCGGCTGACTTACGTGTATAAGATGCCCTTTGATTTTCAGTCTAATGACTTTAGAAAAAGAAAAAAGAAAAAAAAAGGATCTTCTACACGGAAAGATAGAGTAAGTCACAGGATGTAAGTGATAGCATAGAGAATATAGTCAATAATACTGTAATAACTATACATGGTGTCAGGTAAGTGCTCGTCTTACCCTCCAAAGTTACATAAACGACTAACTCTATGCTGTATGTGAAACTATATAATAGTCAATGTCAACTATACTTGAAAAAAAGAGAGAGAGAACCACAAGAAGCTTTTGATACATGGACCAGGAAGGTCATACGGAACAGTCAAAACCCCGATGTGGAGTAATAAAAGATTGGGTGAGAGAGACCAGCTTTCCCAGAATTCTGTCCTTATTAAGCTTATTTCTGTTGCAGCATGCTTCTCATTGTTAGGCCTTAGAGCCTCTCCTAGCAGGCAAAGAACCAGACATACATTAAATTTTTTTTTTTTAATTTTTAAAAATATATATAATATTGATTTTTTACAGAGAGGAAGAGAGAAGGATACAGAGTTAGAAACATCGATGAGAGAGAATCATCGATTAGCTGCCTCTTGCACACCCCCTAATGGGGATGTGCCCGCAACCAAGGTACAAGCCCATGACCGGAATCGAACCTGGGACCCTTCAGTCCACAGACCGATGCTCTATCCACTGAGCCAAACTGTTTTCGGCACATATGTTGTTCTTAAATCCAGAGTGAAGGTCATCTCTGCGCTAGGGAATAAGCAAGCGACGTCAAGTTTGATCTTCAGATAAACCCAGCACCACAATATAAAGTTTGTCCAGCGCTATTTCTCTCTGCTTCAGAAACACTTATGAAAAAGGAGTAACATCTCTGTACACTATTCAATGTAATGCATGATTTCCCCCTCTCCTCTGTTATTTTAATGGCATTTTCTTTATCCCTTTCAAGGAGCTCTTTTTATTATCTTTGACCATCTGGCCAACTGCTTGAGCAAGCAATTACAGCCCGTACAGGGCTTTAGAATTTTAGTTATGGTACACAATTTCTGATGAATGGGGCCGGGGAAGGATTTAATGGCTTCTTTGCTAGAAAGATTATCATCCATTTTCCTGCCTTTGACTACTTATAGTGAAAAATGTTTTTAATTAAAAAAAAAATTTTAGTGAGGTCGTAAGACATTTTTAAATAAAAAATTAAGTTTGATTGAAGCTTTCTGAACAATAATGCTAAAGCGCAGGCCTGGCCTTTGTACTTCACTTCTCTTCGAGGGACTCGGCACCAGCAAGGAGGTGTTCCAGGCAGGGCAAATGGGCAGGTAGAGGAAGTTAGTGGCTCCCAGGAGGAGGTTTTTTATGGCCCAAAGAAGCATCCCCAGGTCAATTTCTGCTACTCACAGTGGCAGTCAGGGCTCTGAGCTGCACGCCACAGGGCTGAGCAGTGAAGGAATGGTGAAAACCCTGCAGTCCCTTCCTGTCCCAAAGGAAAAGACATAGGGCTGCAGAGACAGCAGAACGGGAAGCTGGTCCCAATGACAGCTGAGCAACAGAGCAGAGAATCACCAGTCCGGGAGGGGGAGCAGGAGGGGAGACCACCGTGAGAAAGATCTCAGCCAAAGGGAGTGGGCACTGATGAACAGAGAAAGTGAAGACATAAGATGAAAAAATGAAAGGATTAGGAAAACGAAGGGCAGCTGGAGATACCCATAAACACAGAGAGCAGTATGAAAAGGCACGATTCAAACAGGAACCAACCACTCGGAGACTTTAATTGAGAAGTGAAAGGAATGTCACCTAAAATAATAAGAAGCTATAATAGAAGATACTGAGGATATAGTGGCCACATAAGCAAAGCAGTAAAAAAAAACTAAAAAAAAAAAAAAACTTTAGGGGAAAAGGAGGGTAAAAAATGGAGCAAACGGTGGCATGATTTCTGTGTTGTGCACAAAAGCCAGATCCACGCATCTCTGACATTAGGAACCTTGGCACAGAACAAGAGTCATGACATTGAAATAAAAAAGAGAGAAATGTAGTCACAGCCAATTATTTGGTTTTGAATAAAGTATAATAATGTCAATACTTTTTATTCACTTTGATTTTTCAGAACCACCCATAGGCAAAGGAAGACCTACTTACAGTTACCAAAGCACAGAGTACTGAACTGTACACTCAAAAATGGGTAAGATGATAAATTTTATGTTATGTATATTTTATCATATTTTCTAAAAAAAAATAGAAGAGAAGAGAGAACAGAATGCATATGCCTTCGACCTTAATTGTTTAAAAGTTAAAGAAGTTGCCAAAACCAGTTTGGCTCAGTGAATGGAGCATTGGTCTGTGGACTGAAGGGTCCCAGGTTCGATTCCAATCAAAGGCATGTACCTTGGTTGCAGGCGCATCCCCAGTAGGAAGTGTGCAGGAGGCAGCTGGTTGATGATTCTCTCTCATCGATGTTTCTAACTATCTCTCTCCTTTCCTCTGTGTAAAAAAATCAATAAGATATATTTTAAAAATAAGTTAAAGAGCCCAGAACAGTATGAAGGTAGAAGGGAGAAAGAATAAGAAAGGGTAGGGATACCGGTACTAATGCTTTCACCTTTAAAAATGCCACAGAGCAGAAAAGAAATGGGAGTTTATTGTGTCATTTAATGTTACAAAGGTAAACAAAGAATATAACCTAGTGACATCAGCATTCTGAGCAGAGGGGGAAGGCAGTTAAAAGTGAGCTAAGTTAGGTTAGTGGTTAAATCAATACATAATGACACATTATTGAATACTCTGGACAAACAGTTTCAAAATGACAGCTCCCAGGAGCAATTAGTTTGGAGGGGATCAGATCTTTTCACTAGTGATTTTTCTTAATGTTTGATATCTATGTGCATATATTAACTTGATAAGTTTTTAGATTTTTTTACTAAAAGATGAAAAATGTATAACTATAAATTCCCTTTGTAGTCACCTTACAGGTGAGAAAATGCTGGGAGCAGACAGGCCATGTAAAGGACTGGGGAGGGCGGGGTTCTGGAGGCAGACAGCACAGGGGCCAGGGACTAAAGACCCAGAGAGATCAAGGTCATACTCCTCTACCCTAGAAGGGGAAATGCAACACAGGACACGAGGTGGTGGTGAAGATTGAATGAGGACATGTTTGGAAGTGGTCAGCTGCCATAGCAGTACATATCCCCAAACAAGTTTACTCTCACATATGGATCGGGGTATTGGTACGGAAAACAGCAAAGCAAGAGCGTCAGCACTTCTTCGTTTCGGGGCTAGCCCAGGAGCCGTGGCCAGGCCTGTGACCCGCCCTCAGCTGGCTCCATCGCTGCGAGGGAGGTGCTGCGTGGTGGGCCTGCGGCCTGTTCCTAGCTCTTCCTCCCTGTCCCTGCGCCTGATCACCTCTCTCCAGCTGTCCGCAGTGAAAGCGCATTGTTTGTAAGTTGACAGTTGTTTGAAGGAGGAATCAAATGCAAATGGAGTTGACCAGACTAGTTCATGGAACCAGTCTTGAAACGAAGAATTGGCTGTTTGCATCTTTCCTGGTAAATAAATAGCTAAGAGAGCCGAGAGAAGGTCCTTATGTCAGATACGTTGCTAGTGTTTGTGGCCAAGAATGCTCACCGGATGCAAGCTAACCTGACTGAAAGCATATTTGGGCACCATTTTGACATTAATAACACAAAACGCCAGAAAAGGTTTTATTTGTCAGTAAGAGATATCTCTCTAAATATTTCATAGTTGTCTTTTAAAGAATCTTAAATGTTAAGTTTAATTCTGGGGGAGGGGGGGAATAGATGGTTTAAACCTTTAAAAGTTAAGTTCCATCATCAGGAGTGTACTGCCGATATTGCCCCCCAGGGTTAAAAAACAACAACAACAAGCAAGCAGCAAGCCAAACAGTAGATTATTTAAGCTAAATTAACTAAAATAAAGTTCTGCAACTTTAAAGGAAACACAGTATGTCCTCCCATTGCCACAGCAACGTCTGTGTTCATCACCAGTTATCAGACAAGTGCCAATGACAATCTGTGTGTGTGTGTGTGTGTGTGTGAGTGTGTGTGTGTGTGTGTGTGTGTGTGTGTGTTACACATTACTTGTGGGAGAAAATCCCATAAGGCAGAGATGATGACCGGGCACTGAGGAGCACCTTGGTCCAGGAGCAGAGAGAAGCAAACTCATATCCCCGAGAGGGCATGAAATCCTTTCACACATTCTGGGCGCCTTGTCTCTTTTGGCCTTCCTAGGAACAAAGGTTGAAAAGTCTGGCCAAAGCTCCCATGCTAGCCTATGAAATACCAGTACAGGAAGCAAGAAGAGTTAAATTAAGTGGATTCTGAGCTACTGAATAAACGGGCAGAGACTATCTTTTTCCTGGGCTGCTGTGCCTCCTGCAGAGCTGGCAGGTTCAAATGCAAGAATGGGGTGAAAGTGACCTCTAAACTACAAAGGGCTAGTCAAATGATATATGCATCTTTCTTTTCAACACACGGAGACAATATGTTTTAACAGCATGGGCTTTTGGAATCAGACACGATACCTAGGTTTGCAATCCAGCACTTCCCCGCACCCCAATGAGGCGAATAAACATCTCATAGTTCCCATTTCCTCACCTGGGAAGTGAAACAATACTCACTGTGATAGATCCTGTTATTGTCAAAATGCCTGCTTTCCCTCCCTCCTGCAGGAGGATTCAAGATTCCATTCACTACTTGTGGTTCTGGCCAAATGACTTCTCTGATCCAGAGAACATGAGCAGAAGGGGCGGAGCTGCGAGAGCCATGACATGATCCTGCCCTACTGTCTGCCCTCTGCCATGAGTGGCAGTGACCCCAACAGTGACTGCTCCTCCCACATCCCAGCGTGAGCTGGACTCGGGCCTGGAGCAGCACTCAATGTGCACGTGAGCAAGAAAGCAGCCTCTTCCTCATGGAGACTGGGGGACTGCCTGTGAGTGCCTCATCATCTAGCAAACACCAACCCACCTCCCTCTGTGCAGGAGCCCAGTGCCTAGCCCATGTGGTTTTGTACAGAGAGCACCTGAAAAACACTAGCTGCTGCTGTCAATTGACGTTTGTTCCCTCCTCTCCTTTAGCACCATGACAGCAGCTACCAGGCTGTTCGTTTGCACGTCAGAAACTCGAATAATAAGAGTTTAGTCACTGGTTTTTAGGGACCTACCATTGACTAAGACCCATCACATGCTCAAAATAGGATAAATTTTGTTACTTCAGCCTAGCAGTCCTAGGAGGTTGGTTCTGCACTGTTTTACAGGGACTGTAATTTGTAATGGAAGAGTAGGAGGCGTATTGATGGGAGTGGCAAATGAAAAACGACAGCCTTCAGCAGTTCTGAGATAACATGTAAGAGACACAGGAGCTAACCAGTTCCTAAGGAACTATGTGATAGAATTAGTAATTCATAATTTGTGTCAGTGTTGTGCTCAGGTCCCAAAGCCTTTCATTAAAACCGCAGGAGGGAAGCCGAGAAATTCAGAACAAGGATATGCTGTGTAATTCACACACACACTCAAAAATATGATGCATAGGGAGCTGGATGCATTGGTATCAATATGTGAGATCTTGCATAATAAATCTGAGGCTAAATAATTAAATAAACAATGTAAGTAGGTTGCACACATCTCTTTTCTTTCCTTCCTTCCTTCCTTTTTTTCTTTTTTTCTCATACAGCAAAGTACTAAAGTCTAGTTAGACAAGGGAACGAGGAAATGAGAAGTGAAAATGTGACTCTGCTCTGAAGGGCAGCACACTTCTTCACAGACACTGAAGCCTGAGTTAGCCCTGCAGGAGTGCTTGGATTACACTCATGATTTACTGCAGGGAAGAGGGGAGGGTACAGAGCAGGAGTTGTAACCAAATATGACAGTATACGTCAGATTAGAAAGGTCATGGGACTTCCCACAAGGCCCACAGCTAATATTAGGTCTAGTAATAATTAATGTCGTTTTCTAATACTTTTTTAAATCGAATTTATTTAAACAATACAACAAAATTTAATCAACAATATAGTTGCTGTTGTTTTCTACTACTTGTGCCCAATGCTCAGGAAGCATTTTAATACCTCTGTTGTAAAATTCTTGTGATTTTGATGCAAAAAATTCGGTCAATGCATTTTTGAGGCATTCTTCATTATTAAATTTTTTTCCAAGAAGAAAGTTTTGCAAAGAACGAAACAAATGGTAATCAGAAGGGGCAATATCAGAAGAATATGCAGGTTGAGGGAGAACTTCCCATTCCAACTGGCGCAGTTTTTCAGCAGTGATTCTTGCAGTATGCAGTCGTGCGTTATCGTGGTGAAGAATTACGCCCTTCCGATTAATCAGCACGGGTTCTTTTTCTCTTAAAGCTTGGGCTAACCTTTCCAATTGGGCACTATATACTGCACTTGTAATGGTTTGGTTAGATGGTAAAAGTTCATAATGAAGAATTCCTTTAAAATTCCACCAAACACACAACATCACTTTTTTCGCATGCAAGTCAGGTTTTGGCGTGGGCTGTGGAGCCTCATTTTTGTCCAACCATTGAGGCCGCCTTTTCAAATTAACATACAGCACCCATTTTTCATCTCCGGTAACAATTTGCTCTAAAAACGGCAAACGGTTTTGACGAGAGAGGAGCGAACTGCAAATTGTGACTCTTTGATTACGGTTGTTGTCGGTCAACTCATGAAGAACCCCATTTTCCAAACTTTTGGACTTTGCCAAGTGCACACAATTGATTGGAAATTGTTTTTTGTGAACAATTTAAAGTTGTCGCAAGCTCTTGTTGGGTAATTTGAGGATTTTGCACCAAAAGAGCTTGAAGAGCTTCTTGATCAAAATTGGACACACGGCCTCGACCACTCTTGTCATCTAACGAAAAATTTCCCTCGCGAAATTTCTCAAACCAACACTGGCATTTTCTGGCGCTAACTGCATCTTGACCAAGAGTACTACAGATGTTTTTTGCAGCCTCACTTGCTTTTCTTCCTAATTGGAACTTGTAAAGCATGCAGTGCCGAATATGCTCTTCATCCGCCATCTTCTTAGCCCTAGTTTTGCAACAAAAACCAAACCAAACACAAACTTTTTCAAGCAAAACTTGTTAATTGCACTTCACACGTTCTGTAGATACCACGTGTTTGAAGGTTATGTCAATACAAGTCAATGCCAAGCAAGATTTTAAAGCACATGTGTCAAACACAAGGCCCGCGGGCCAAATCCGTCCCGCCAGGCCTTGCAATGTGGCCCGCACCATGCTGTCATCACTGCACTCCGCTGCGTTTCCATCACAATGACAGTTTATGACTGTTCAGTAAACCATTCGGCCTGCGATTTAGGCTGGATTTTATATTTTGGCCCCTTCTCTGATTGAGTTCGACACCCCTATTTTAAAGGAATGTTTAAAAACGACATTAATTATTACTAGACTCGATAATTATTAGAGCAAGAACTAGTTTGTATGCACCTGTGTGAGCCATCCACTCAAGACCAGAAAACAGGTCTCCAGAGGTGAGTACAATACAGATGGTAATCTTGAAAACATGTTTTAATTCTACTTAAACAATATACTGTACATAAACTTCAACCCCTAAAATGTTTTTATCCCCAAAATATTTTGATGATACAATAAAATACTACAGAAAAGAAAGCTATATACCACTGGTTCTCGGTGCTTCGTAAGCAAGACTATAGAAACTAAACAAAAGTAAGAACTACAAAAACAAGCTCTTCTACCGGAAAAATAATCCACATATAACATTTAACTATAATTCTCTTTCTGCTGACCTTTCGTAGTAATTAATCACTACACATGTAACTAAGATGGGTCCATTTGAAAATGCTGATTGAGCACCAAACTGTTTCAGGACATCTGACATGCTATCCTGTTTCCCCGAAAATAAGACAGTGTCTTATATTAATTTTTGCTCCCAAAGATGCACTAGGTCTTATTTTCAGGGGATGTCTTATTTTTCCATGAAGAAGAATACGGTACACATTTATTGTTAAATGAAAATAAAGGAAATTTATTACCTGTATATGGTAAGGTAGTATGGTAGTTGTCAACACAAACCAGACAAACTGTGAATCCTACAGTATCAAGAATTTACTCATTTATTCAATGACAATCATGTCATCATCTTAACAATCCAATTCCTGAATTTCCTGGTGAATTTCTTGTGACTCCATTTCTTTCAGAATCAGTGGACTGATTCTTTCATGTTTACAATCCAATTCCTGAATTTCACCAGGAAATTCAGGAATTGGATTGTCATCATCATATTTCTTTCAGAATCAGTGGACTGATTCTTTCAGTCCACTGATTCAGAATCAGTGGACTCCATTTCTTTCAGAATCAGTGGACTGATTCTTTCATGTTCACAATCCAATTCCTGAATTTCACCAGGAAATTCAGGAATTGGATTGTCATCATCATAACAATCCAATTCCTGAATTTCTTGTGACTCCATTTCTTTCAGAATCAGTGGACTGATTCTTTCATGTTTAGCCTGGGGGGGGGGGCTTATTTTCAGGGGGATGCCTTATATTTCACTCAGAAGGAAACCTGTAAGTAGGTCTTATTTTTGGATGATGTCTTATTTTCGAGGAAACACGATAGTAGGCTGCAGGCCTTGGTTAACCACAGTGATTTTCAAAACATAACTTTAGAATAAAATACAATCATTTCCAATTTCTCGTTTGTGTTGCTCCTTTAGGTCCAAAAAGTATTTCAATGCCTAGACTTTGCTTTGGGAGCTTACACCAATGATGTGGCTTTGCCAATCCTTTGTCCATTTAAACTATAGTTAAAATCCTTAATCCAGTTCATCCAAAGCATCCAACGTTACTCATTTACACAAACACTTAGGCTTGCCGAATGTTTATCTATAGTTACCTAATAGTTATTCTGGATTAACATACATTTGGAAATAGTAGTAGTTTTTAGTTTATGCAATGGGAGACATTGTCTTTTTGCTATTTCACATGAATTTGTTCGAAGTTCTTTTACTACCATTTTTGGAATAATGCATAAAATAATTTTAAGCATATGATTCTTAAAACAATCTAGCTTCTCTCACTTTACTTACTAATCTTCAACATGTGTCATCAGTTGTACTTAAAATGTCTTAAAACAGTCTAAACTATGGAGAGATCTTGCAAAACGTACTACTTGGTGGTGTGTGAATGAGTAACGCACAGGGGCGTTGAGCGGCCTCCTTCATCTTCGGGGATATTCCATCACCCGGCCTCACACTGAGATAACCTGCCAGCAGTAAAACACCCAGCAGTTGCTTGCTACTATTTTTAACACATGGCTGGATCTTTCGCTAGGATTAAAATCATGAAAACAACAAAGCCAAAAACCCAGCAAACCATAAGGACACGTTCCCATTATTCCAGCGAACCAGTCAGTATTTTAAAAAGCAGGTGCCCAAAGCAGTGAACATGTTCTGAAACAGAAATAAGAGATCTGAATTTGGATTTTAGCTGATATTATTAAAATAATCAGCAAAGATCTGATTTTTAATGATGCCTTTAGGCTGCCAACAAATTATTTTTCTGGTCAGAGTTGTCGTCATTTGTCTATTTCCAGTACCATCCCTCGGAATCCTGACACGTGTCAGTGCTGGGCTAACTTACGGAGCGAGGACGCGCTGGGGGTGCCCCGGAGGAACTGGTGCAGGCCGTCCTCGCTGTCGCTGGAGCTGGCGATGCTGTTCCTCATCTCCAGCATGGAGATCTGTGTGCAGAGGCTGAGCTTGTGCTCCAACTTTTTGGCTTTCTGAAAGCAAAGTTTCAAGATTTCTGACACCCATGGGACTTAGGTAGCATTCCCTATCAGTGCATTTACTTTTCCTTGGAAAAAAAAAAAAAAAAAGTCTACCTGGTACAAAGTACAAGTGCCCAATGAATGTCGGCTATAATTTTTATTTTCTGGATATTACTATAGATAATACATTTAATATACTCATTAGTCTATTTATTAATCTTAAAAAATAGTAAGGACCAACCTAATTTGATAAACAGTATAGACAAGATGACTTAAGAGAGCACAGTGCTATACTCATAGCCCCTTGAAGAACAACAGTGCTTATCATGAAGCGATGTTTTCCAAGTTGTCTTCTGTGATCATTTTAATTTCCTTCTATGTAAACGTGGGGGAATGAAGATCAAATTGCAAATTGGTGAAGATCTCTATAGCTGTGAAATCCCAAACTAAATTGCTGCAGGCCTCCATCTTGTACCTCTCTAGTCACGTATGGGCTTCCGGGGAAGGAGGCTGACCAGGAGGATGTGCAGGACTGGGAGACCCCAGGGTTAAAATGCCAGCTTCCTGCTCGCTGGGGTTCGTCAGCATTGCTCAGTCTAGAATCTCCCCACTGTCCTGACCCCCCAACCTCCGCCCCCCCACTCCCTCACACCACTCACTAGGCACCTTCCTTAGACTGTTTCACAGACTCTTTACGAAGAGGATAGCCCCTTCTCGCCATCCATGGAGGCCCCTGACATTTAGAGACACCGCACTCCGTAATGGCAAATGTGATCATTACAAAATATGTCCTCACTCTTGAAAAATGAGTCCCGGAAGCATTCCTACTTAACTTAGCATTTGACTAATTAATGGAAATTCAGGAAACTACAATATATGTTGTATTAAGTGAGGTATACCTCATTGTACATATTTATTTAACAAAATAAACACACCCAGAAAAACTTACTTTATCATTTAAGGTGGGATCATTCAATGAGTAGAGCTTATTTGTAATGTCTTTTCCTATAAGATACCTAAATATTTCATACAGGAAGGGTTCGGATTCCAGGAAGTAAGTTAATCTTTCTCTTGACCAGCATAAATATCTGCAGTTATCATCTGCAACAATGGTGACCTGACAATGAAACACAAAAGGAAAAAAGTACATCTACGTATATGAATTATGACTACAGTAATTTGGGGAAGGGTCAAATAATTTAGTGGATATTATAGCAATGATTTACCATATTAGTTAAATTAAAATAAGATCCATACACATAAGCTTCTATAACCATATATAAAATTATGTTTAAAACCAAGGAGTCTTAAGACTAAATAGAAGCAAATTCTCCAAGTTTTATTGTTTCTTGAGGTCTGGGGACAGAAGAATGGCCCCCTTCAATTCTACATTCCAGTTGGATGTAGAATTTATAGCTAAATATTTCCTTACACCATGAAGATTACCACAGAAGTTGAAGAATACACTTCAAGCAAAAAACAAAACAAAAACTGAGGTAAGATTCACGAGGCCAAGTTACACTAGCTAAGTCTGCAAACACACACTAGAGGATAAGAAAATTGACTCATGAATCAGTTTTAGGGCCTAGGCTGTTACTAACAAATATGACCAACAAGGGACCTTCTCCGGGTCTTTTTGTCATACTATTTACTGAGTGTGACCCTTCAAGACTAGCTCTAATCAATGTAGCCCACTGGGGACACACAGGGATCCCGCAGTTAGATCAGCACTGGGAAACCACACCCTTTCCTTAAGTCTTATGACCCAGAAAAGTGTAAAAGTACTGTAACTGCACTACAGAGAGTTCAAGTATTCCTCAAATCAATCCTTTCTCCAGAGTGAAGGAAGCTAGTATCAGGAAGCTCTTCCTCCCAGGCAGGTCCCCTTCCATCAGCTAGTGCTCTCATAGCCCTGAATCCTGACACACCTGTCTCTCCTGGTCGCTATGACAGTGCACCTCCATGTCTGGATGTCTGTGTCCAACACAGAGTGGTGCTCAGTGCATGTTTAACATGTGAAGCAATTAGCAAATGAACATAAATACTGTTGAAGGCAGGAACCATTTTTCTATCTCAACATGAAACCCCAGGCTTATCCAGGTAGGAAATGAATAAAGGCTTGTTTATATGCAGTAATAGCTGGACCTCACAGCAAATATGTCCACAGGAGCTCTTAGTCACAAAATTAAACCTATTTCAGAAGACAAAGGGTTATTTATGTCTACTAAGAGAGACAATGGAAAACCCAGGAGAGAAGCTGAAATCTGATCTTTACAAATCAAAGAGTTTGACTACTTTAAAAAATAGGTCAATACTTCCAGGGGGGAAATTGTAATTATTTAATATCTTAAAAGTGGGAATCTCCAAAACCAAATATATTGAAGTTAAGAAATGTGTTAACAGCTATGTGACTCCATAAAATACTAAAATCCATTCATTCTTTCAACATATATTATTATGCATGTATTTAGTTCCAGACACTGTTCAAGGCAATGAGCTCACAATGATGAACAAGAAAGACAAGTTCTTACCTTGTGAAGCTTGCATGCTAGTGAAGGAAGCTGATAGTAAATAAATGAAATATGACACCCTCAGGTGGCAGTAAGTATTTGACAAATGTAGAACAGGGGAAAGCGGTAGAGAATGACTAGGGAATGACAGTCAAATATAATGTAACTTATTTTATATATGTAGTAGAGGCTCATGTATGGATTCATGCACCAGTGGATTCCCTTGGCCTGGCCTGCAGGGATCAGGACAAAACTGTCTCTCCAATATCCCAACGGGTCCAGATTGCAAGAACACACAGGCCAGGCTCAGTACCCCACCAGTGCACTATCCAGGGCCTGGGAGGGACTGCAGGAAGGCTCCAGAGTGTGTCCGGCCTGTCATGCCCAGTCCCGATTGGCCAGACCCCAGCAGCAAGCTAACCTAGTGGGTGGAATGTCTGCCCCCTGGTGGTCAGTACTCATCATAGCTACCAGTCCAATGGTAGAATGGTCTTTTAGGCTTTTATATATATAGATTGTACTTTTAAACATTTAAGGTGCATTTTTTATCTATCATATAAATGTATCCTCATAACTGCCTTAAATATAAAACAGGTTACATTCTCCCCTATTTTTCAGATAACAAATGAGAAACAGCAAAAAACGTATTCATGAACACATGTTAACTAGTGGTGGGATGAACACTTCTGACTTTCAGCCCAGGCCTATTTTCCCACCAGGCCAAACCCCACCCAGCATGTCCAATATTCTCTCCCCATCCCTAACCAATATTCTTCAAGATGGCCAAATAGAGAGTAATCTGGCCAAGTGGCCATAAGGTTGGCTCACAGTCCACTGAAAGTCCCTCAAACAAAGACCAGCTAAGCACATGCCATAAACTTGATATTCTAGTGGAGGAAGCCAATAAGTAAAGATGTATGACAAAAAAAGATAATATTTATAGGATGAGAAGTATAAGGTCAAGCCAGTCCTTGGGAGTTCTCAGAAACAGTAGGGTATTGGTATGTAAATGCAAGGTGACTGGATAATACGCTATAGCAGCAGGAATAATTAAAGAAAGGTGAGCACCAGGTACTCACAGCGGTCCAGCCAGGCACCTAAGTGCTGAAGGAAGTGTTTGTCAAGTTGAGGTGCCTTCATTTTACAAAGATGTCATCCATGACTTTGGAAAATATAATGCATGAACAGTGGGACAAGGAGTTAAAAAGGGGAGTTGGAAATCATCCAAGAGAATAGTATCTGGTTATAGATAAGGCATTTCACTTCTTTCCAACCATTTTAATAACCCCATTTCCATGGAGGCAACGGTGCTTATATGATACTACAATATAATTTGCTTAGCAATTCCACTTCTTACAGATAGTTAAAGAAACTCTTTAAACATGTTTAAATTGTTATTAAATTTAAACTTAATAATAGTATTCAAATAATAAGCTATCACTGCAGTAAGTATGAGTGACTTATAAAAGCAGGTATTAAGTCGGAAGTGGCTAGTTAATGATTTCCTGTCATAATAGTCAAGTAAAACACACTTTAATGAGGGATTTTTCTAAATCAATATTGAAATATTTAAAGCTTCTGTAGAATAAGTCACTTCTTAAGGTGGTCAGGTATCCTCAGCAGAGCCATACTTGAGTTCTTGTGAAGAATTTTACTGAAGAAATAAAAGCAAACATGGCAATGGAAGACAAGGAATCATCTCTTCCAGGTAGAGTTCTACCAAAGCTTCACAGCCAGGTTTAGTGTGATTTCCTCAAGGTTCTGGGTCAGCCCCTCATCTTAGACTCCAAGCCACTCTACACCTCACATAATGAGAAGGCGATACACACGAACAAGGGTGTCTGAGGGAGTTGCTGAATGGGCTAGAACCAGAAACAACAGTTTCACAGGAACTTTGGTCTAGAGCAGCTGCAAGTTCAGAATCTATTTCTCAGCTCTACCACTGTGTCTATCATTCCGGTTACCCCACGTCCCTGAACAACATTTGCTGTGCAATCTCAAGGGACAGGCAAGTCCACCTGCCTTCCTCTCATCCTACTGTATAACTCATTAGTACCACTGCCAAAGAACAAACTGAAACAAACATGTAAAGGAAGTAGCTCCTTGTTAGAATACTTGTAACTAGCAGATCAGAGTTAGAGAAAAGTCAGGTTAGCAGGTAAAGAGTACCGAGTGGAATAGTTACCACTGACCATTTCAAGTGTCCTCTGCCATAGGCACAATTAGTAAGACGCTGGCCATGGGAACATGAGACATTTTTCACTTGGGAACTTGCTTCATTAAGAGGTGATGTACTCATACACAGATGTGCAACAGCTATTTTTACTCTTGAGAAACTGCCAATGGGAACATTTTGTGCACAATCTCTCTGGAGGGCTCACTCTGATGGAGTCTTGAACCAACTGTATAGGATACAGGTTGGATGATGCTCGAGTAATTGTCATCCATTAATCAGTTAGGAAATGCTACCCCAGACTCTATGCAGAGAATAGCCTACTGGTGTTTGGAAAGGCTGAATGCCTATACCCTTCACCCAGCTATGTGGTACCTCTATTTGGGTCATGTTCTGGAGCCTTCACAGCAATTATCAGGAACATTTGTCAACTACCAAATCCCAATTCCAGACCCCAAGAAGAAAGAGAACTGTAACTACTAGTAGGAATTCTTTATTTTGTCAATTATAAATATAATAATTTGAAGTTCAGTAGAAATGATAATGCATGTTATATCCCAGGCCTCACAGGGGGCCATTTGCTTCTAGAAATGAAGGAGGTTCAGTTCCCACCTTCTCTCCAAATCCCCTCTTTTCAGGATCCTGTAAGATTGAACTATTGTGTAAAAGCACTTGCTACTAGACACAGAGAAATGGATGCGCTGGACAAAAGTTGGGCTTTGGAAAAAACTGTAAGGAGGTCAGAGGAAAGAAGTGGCCCTGTTCTAGTTGTAAAGGAGGTGACTGAAGATAACAATATGAACATAAATCTCAGTGCACAGCTGACTCTGGCACACACAAGATGAGAGTGCAAACTGAAGGAGCCCGGGTATATAGCACTTGCTTTCTTCTGTAGCTCAAGCTCAGCTGCATGGGGACAGCACTGCAACCAGTCAGTGAACATGTCTAAGACCTCTACTGAGAGCACATCACTTTAACAAGTTACTCAAGCCAGTTACTCGGGCAGGGTGGGAGCAGGGGATGGCTGAAACCATTGCAAAAAAGCATGGTTTTTTAAACTGTCTGTCTGTAATATATCCTTTGGACTTTAATGAGACATGAACTAGTTTCAGTCTTCTTGAAAATAATGCTGGATTTTAAAAAATCCTCATCACAAAAAAAGATACGTAATTATGTATGATGATAAATGTGAACTAGACTTGTTCACAATATATATACAAATATTGAACCATTATGTTGTACACCTGAAACTAATATAATGTTATATGTCAACTATACCTCAATTTAAAATAAATTGATAAAGTAAATAAATATCCTCCAAAAACTCCATGCCAAAACATACCTGGAATTTTTCACCTTTGTGCATCTGAGTTGATCTAAATTCAGGAGAATCTATAAAGGCACAGGGGTAAATGTTATGCAGAAAATGTCCTCGATAGGAGACCTTCATTCTGATAACAGAAATTAATGTTAATAAATGCATAATATCTCACAAAATAACATGACTATCCTTAAAATCTTCATAATCTTATGGGTTTTAATTTTACACTAAAGTTTTAAAGACTCCACAGATGACTAACATAATTAAAAGTACTTCCCAAAGACAAGTATTTATTTCAAAATAAATTTCACCAACAATAAAAAGAAGACAGGTTCTAGCATGGACCCCCATAGGTGCCTTTCAAAGGCTACCATCGCTCTTATACCTTCAGTGACCATACTCAAACTCATGAACTTTCGAGAGAGAAAGGGTGATATTAATGATTATTCCAGAACGATATACATGAGTCTCTTCCTAGAAGGCTGATATTCTTAGAAGTTATATTTGTGATATTAAAAAAAAAAAAATCACCTCTGAAACATGTACACGTTTCTTGGACTTTAATGTCTAATTTAAACCTACTTCAATTTTGATTCACTAACCTTTAAGTAAAAGGTAAAAAAAGATGAACAATGTTCACAACTGAAAATCCTGACACCAGCAAGGTTGAGTGCAGCAAATTCCAGGTAACTAACCCGCTGCTCTGGAGTGTTCCAAAATGCAGCTGTGAAATGCAAGTTCCCCATCAACCAAGTCTGCCACCGCTTCCTCCATTATTTGACAACTGGGGGCCCAGGGCATGAAATTCGTGCACAGGTAAGGTCCCTAGCAGCTGCTGGCTGCTGGCCAGGGCCTCCCTTCCTTAGCTGCCAGCTGCCAGCTGGCGCTTCCCTTCCCCATCTCCCTTCCCCAGCTGCCTGGGGCCTTCCTTCCTTCCGTGCCATCCCCTGGTGGTCAGCACACGTCATAGCGAGTGATCCAACTCCCAAGGGGACACTTCAAATACCGTATTTTCCAGCGTATAAGACGACCAGGTGTATAAGACGACCCCCTAATTTTACAGTTAAAACATAGGTTTAGGCCTGTATTCGCTGTATAAGACTACCCCCCACTTCCAAGGCAACACCAGTTCTTTTTTTAATAGACCGCCTCTCTGACTCTGGCCAATCTGAGCAGGCTTTTTTTCGTTTCAAAAGTCATCTTATATGCCGGAAAATACGGTATTAGGTTTTTATATATATAGATATCCCCTTCCATTCACTCTCTACCCAGGGGCCATGAGAAGATCACTTACCTTCCCTTCAGGAGAATACTCAGACGATCGTCGACTGAGGTTTTATCCTCTGCAGCATACGTCTGACCCTTTGTCAAGGTTTGGATCACACAAAACTGTCCAGTTAATCTTCTGAACAAATCTGGAGGCACTCGGAGTGGTTCAAACAATCGTCGGTATATGCCGTTGAGTTCCTTTTCTATCTTGACCTGAAATGCAGCCATGACAGATGCTGTACTAATGCAGCAATGTGAAAACAGTGGCTTCTGTGGTCCAGATACTGTTTTGAGAACAATTTGTAATGCAGACCCTCACTGTTCCGCATTTCAGTCAGTGGAATCTCACACAGTGGGTAAGTGATGATATCGGTTTAGATGCTAAAAGGGCATTTTTGCAGAGAGCATATGGGGAAGATTTGCACTATCGATCACACCTCTCCCCAGCTGCTACAAAGCAACTGTGGAGGTTGTGAATGTTATTACAGCATTCACCTTCCCAATCTTAGCATTTTCTATAAACACAAAACCTTTTCACTTTTAGAACAATACTGTTTCACAGAAATTACACTAACTTTGAGATATTTAGCAGAAAATAAACAAAAATAGGAATCAATGTACAAACACATTTATGAAAATACATACATTAGGTTTTTTATCTACTGTAATTATCATTCAATGCATTGATACAGGAAAACAATCACCCACAGCTGCAAACATTGCTTCTCATTTATTTATTCTGAAGCAAAGTGAAGGGTGTAAAAAAAGGTTTCAGTGTAGCAGTTTTATGCTAAGCTAAAATAAAACCTGTAGAATAGAGAACCCACTGGTGAGCAAGACTGGCTACTGGAGGAAGAGAAAAGCAAAATGACCGAGTTGCTTTGTTGTGAGACAACCAAGGCCCAGGTCACACCCATTTTGGGGCCCAGCATTCGTCTGGGAAAACTGGGCTGCATGTCAATGAACTCTGGGGTTCAAGTGATTTTCCATCCCAACACTATGAAGCTTATACATCCAGAAGACTACTTGTCCTGATGTTTAATTGCAATGAAGAACCAGCATTGACATTTTTCAGAAAAGTAGTCTTATAGTCCGAGAAAAAACAAAAGCACAGATACTAAGTGACTTACTCATTGGGAGCTGCCATCACATCAAGTACTTCTGAACCTTATGTTCAAAACTTGGGTTCCAGCAAATTCTTAAACTCAGAAACTGTATCCCCATTATTACTGTCATTTCCCTCCTCCTCTCTGGAGTGCTAGTAATGTGTTTAAAACAACTTATTCACATATCTGTCCCACTTGCAGTATGTACACTAGCCGGAGTAGCACAGTAATGAACATATGAACTGAAGTCTACTGACTCATCTTCATAACATGCAAGTCTTATCCCAAGTCCCAATTCCTCCATGAAGCCCTCTTAATTCTTCTCTTTGAAAGCATTCAGTCATCAAATGTGTTTAGTTTTTTTTTGAGCACCTACTATGTGCCAATCCTGGTTGACAGGAACAGGGAATACAACAATAAGTGTGGTAGGTAATATTATTCCCAAGTATTTGCTGCTCCCATCCCCTATAAGAGGATTATACATCCCCTCACCCCATCCTACCCCCACATTATCAGGCATGGCTGTGTCACTTGCGATGGCCAATAAAATGTGAACAGAATTGACATATACCCCTTCAGAGCAGAAATTTTAAGAGACACTGGGTCTCTTGTACTTCTCTCTCTGCTAAGAGAATGCATGTGCAAGCAGAATCTGCTGCTTCGGCAGAGACCCCGAAATGAAGAGACACAAGGAAGAGAGTCACGGCTGACACATTGCTGCCAGAGTCCACATATAAGGAGAGAGAAAAAACCTGTGGCTGGTGTGTGTCGCTGAGACGTTCAGGTTGTTTATAGCATAACCTAGAGAAAAGCAATGCACTAGGGAAAACAGGCTGGGCTATCATCTCATGGAATGTCTATTGCGTATATCACTTGTAATTTCCCTGGAATTGTCTTGTTTTCTACACACCTCCGGCCTTGAGCATACGCTCAGGGCAAGGGCAAGCACTGTATTTTTTATTTTTCTGCGTATTGGGTGTGCTTTGGACAGTCAGTAAACAAGTATGGAGAGAATTCTAGGAGCCTTGCTGTTTTCCAGTTCTATCTACACCTTTTTGTTCTTGGTATAACCAAGGAAACACAGCAAGATAAGTCAGAATTTAAAAGAAGTTAAAATCCTAGTGTTTTGATGACAACTCACCAAAAATGGTGATATCCTTAAATGAATATTTTGAGCATAAGGAAAAATATAGTCATTATATTTTAAAATTAGCAAGAAAAACATAGCATAAGGTATTTGTAAATCGCTAATATATTTATTGAAGTTGCCTATAATTTTGTAAATAGGCAAAGATATTCCCAAGTAACATTTCAGTATCAATACACACACACACAAAAATAATGAAGTTATATGATGAAGAAAAAATAGAGAATACTATCAATTTGTCTCATGTCTACACTGCCCTAATGATTTAAAAAGTTAAAAAAGAACCAAAAAACAAACAAACAAATAAAAAACACCCCATCTGTAGAACACATTTCATAGTATCCGAATGTTTCACTTTCAGGCATATATAAAGAGTAAGTCTCATCTGGAATGATATTGAAGGGATTAATGATGTTAGATGCTTATTCTCAAGTCTGAACAAAGTGCTCTAAAAGCTTTAAAAATCTCTTCCTTGCTAATTAATTTTTAGTAATTACCGGTCTTTTCTTGAACAAAAGATATGAAAGATGCAACATATTGACACCGAGGAACACTGAGTTCCAGATCACAATATCCAAGGCACATCGGTAGAGTGTGGCCCACATGATGTAAAAGGAGCATCCTGTGGGATAACAAAATTACATGTTAGATGTTTAGGACATCTTTAGCCCGAAGCTTAATAAATTATAAAATAAACCAAACATATTCTAGAAATAGCTAAGCCAAACATCATATGTTCATTTTTTTTGGTTTGAATGTCAAAAAGAAAAACACGCTTTGCTGCAGATAATTTGTAAAGTTAGAAAATGTTTTTTAGAATCTGATATTTAATACTTCTTTACAGTGTTTATGCATTGTTACCTGATGGCAGAACTACCATATATAATTTAAAAACATACTCTGTTACTTATTGCAGCAATTTCCCCATTATATTAGAAGTCTCTGAGTATGTAGGTGGTTTTTCTTTTGGCAGGTGAAACTAAAATTATTTTTATTTTTAAGATACATAATTAAAGTACTCAAAATAAATCTATTCTAATTCTAAGTGTTATCAAGACTCATCTATAATAAAAGCATAATATGCTAATTAGACCCAATAGCCTAACGACCTTCCAGACATCCTTCCAAATGAAGCCTTGGCAACAGGGGGCCAAGGCAGAGGGGTTATGGGTGATCAGGCAGGCAGGCGAGTGGTTAGGGGCGATCAGGCAGGCAGGCAGAGGGATTAGAAGCCAGTGGTTCTGTATTGTAAGAGGGTGCAGGCCAGGCTAAGTAACCCCCCTCCCCCATGCGTGAATTTCATGCACTGGGCCTCTGGTTAATTCATATTAGTGTAAGCAGCAGTCTGGATTACAGAAAGCTACTGATTGTTTTGTAAGTTTATTATCACTAACCTATGGACAATAAATAAAATAACAAAACAGTGTCCTCTGAATTTTTCCAAGAGGAAAATAATTGCTGGTATTTGGTTAGTCCTTTGGAGTTAGAATTATCTTTATAGAAATATTTATTTTATTTAAATATCATAGCAACCTTTTGAGATAAGGTAGCATATGTAGTTTTTAATGACTATAATTGATTAGACCATCATTTATTCAACCATCTCCCTATTGGTGGACAGATGATATTTGTTTGCGGTGTAATTTTTGATAAGTAGCCAAAACATCTTTATATGTAAAAATTGATCTGATTTTGTGACTGTTTGTTTAGGGGTAGGTTTACCTGATAGTAAATCAAGGAAATGAGCTTCATAGCTTTTGATGACATTGAAGAATTGTTTTCCAAAAGGTTTTTTAAATTTATAATCCTATTAGTTTGAATGTGAGTATCAAACTGTCAATATTATAAAATTTGAAAACCTTAGTTTGATAGTGAGGAATTTTGTATAATTTGTACAGTTATATTTTGCATTTGCATACTTTCTGGTGAGTTTGACTATTTTACCCATCTGAATATCTTCTAACCATTTGGTGGTTATCTATTCACCTTTGAGAATCTTCCTAGTTTTTCTTATCAAGTCTCTTACTTTAAATCAAATATCAATAGCTTCTTTGGATTAAATTTTTGGTGAGATCATCAATATATATCTTTTTATTTAAAATAAAATAACCAAAATATACAAATATATCAATGACACACACATAAAAGCTAACCTCCCATGTTAAAAAAATTATTCATTTGCAATTTTTTTCCCATCAGAATAATATGGGGCATCAAAATAGCAGCATGAAATGTAAAACTTTAAATGTTCTTTAAGTATTTCACAGCTAAATTTGGAAAAATGTAAACCATTACTTAAATGAGACAGGATAACCTAATGGGAGGGCTGGCTGGGAAGCTGGGGAACCTGAACTATAGTCCTGGTTAGGCCACTGTCTCCCAGCGTTAGTTTTAATGAGTCATTTAACTTCTCCAGGCCTCAGTTTCTTCATTTATAAAGTGTTAAGTTATCTCCTTAGTCCACCTCCAAAACTCTTGTCTTCAAATTCATTTTTTGCTTTTGATTTTTATAGGGTATATTATTTGTTTTTCCCATTCAACACTCTGCTCTCCTGCTGCAATCCCTATCTTACTCAGCAGTAACACAGACGAGGAAGTTGCACAAGCTAGCTACCCTTCCATATTAGCTCACTGGCCATTCCATACCATATTTCATATATTTGAGGCACAATGAGCTAGTGTTCATTCTCCCTAAGTATGCCTTATCTCCTGTGTCTTTTACCTGGATACCACACACACTCACACTCAAAGGAATCCTGTTCATCTTCCAAAAGCCAGCTCCTACGTGGTTTCTTCAGTGGAACTTTGCTCCACCTTCATTCTAAGCCTATCACAGTCTCCATTTCTCCCCGGCACTAGCCACCCATCTATTCTCTGGCCCCAAAAGCATGTCTTTCTTAAGAAGGGAGACTGCCTCCTTCAATCTTTTGTCTGACAAATTACAGGTGCTCAAAAATGCACCTGAATAAATGAATCATTAGGGAAATAATCACAAGAGTAATTTGTCAAAAATCACTGGCTAAACCCTAGCCGGTTTGGCTCAGTGGATAGTGTCAGCCTGCAGACTGAAGGGTCCCAGGTTCGATTCCACTCAAGGGCACATGCCTGAGTTGTGGGCTCGATTCCCAGTGTGGGGCCTGCAGAAGACAGCCAATGAATGATTCTCTCTCATCAATGATGTTTTTATCTCTTTCTCTCTCTCCCTTCCTCTCTGAAATCAATAAAAATATGCCCCCCCAAAAAGAATCACTGGTTACCAAAAACAAATTTAATTGTTTTAGTATTTTGATGTAAATCAATTCAATCTGCTTCTGGAGCCCCTCATAAAAGTTTTATTTAAAACTTTTTGATTTAAAACTATGTGTCTGGGTAATTGCTCTTGTTCTTAACGTTGCTTCTGCCCATTACATACATATACATAGTAAGTATATGCCTATTCAAATAATAATATTGAAGACTATCTAGTACTTACTATTGAAAGTCAAGTGTGTACACACGCACAGACACACATACTCACAACAACCATAGGAGGAGGTATTACTAGTATTTTAACCCTACTAGACTCACGTGGATACTGAAGTATAGAGAGGTTAAATCACTTGCTCCAGTTATACAGTTAGCAAGTGCTGGAACCAGGATTCAAAGCATAAAATCTGGCTCCAAAATCCACAATCTTACACAGGAATAGGTTCTCTGATATCTGGGAAATCTAAAGAACACATGAAAACATCTTTGTGATTATCTAAAACAAGGGTTTAACCGAAACGGTTTGGCTCAGTGGATAGAGCGTCAGCCTATGGACTGAAAGGTCCCGGGTTCAATTCCGGTCAAGGGCATGTACTTTGGTTGCAGGCACATCCCCAGTAGGGGGTGTGCAGGAGGCAGCTGGTTGGTGTCTCTCTTTCATCAATGTTTCTAGCTCTCTCTCCCTTTTGTTTCCTCTCTGTAAAAAATCAATAAAATATATTTTTTAAAAAAGGGAATGGCTTATAAAAATGCCTATGGTCTAAGTTACTTGATACCCTGCTAAGTCAATAACAAAGATATTTTTGGTATGCTATCAACCTGACAGGGAATTCTCTAAAGCTCCCAGTGCAAAACTCATTAGGTGACAGTTACAGAAGCTACGTAAAATCTCAGTTAGGTTTCTTACCTATAGCTAACATCCCCCTAAGAAGTATCATATGGAGGTGGAGAGTAGTTGGAATAACCAACCCAATTGCAAAAAAAATATTTGCTACATGAAAAACCAGATGATGTATTTCTCTCCAGTTTTCACAAGCGGTGTCATTGGAAGGCACAGGTATAATACTTTCTAACTTAGGTGTAAAACCAACTGCAGGCGATTCTGCCAATGGGCTGGACTCAGTATAATTCATCTTGAAAATTCCTGTAAAAACAAACAATAGAACAATAATAAAAACGGTGGTTGTACTTATCATCCCCAAAGATGTTATACCAAAATTATTTCTGTGAACCAAATGTTGGTAAATAGACTTCTCTGGTGCTTGTGAATTGGACAGATCCAGGTCCCAATCCAAGCTCTATTACATACTGAATCCTTATCTGTTATTAATAAATAATGACAATAATTCCTCATTTGACTTTATAATTAACATTTGTCTTCACTCCGGCCAGAGCCTTGAGTCATCTCTGCCCTGGCTGGAGCACCACTCCTGTAGCTCCCTCCACAACTCCCCCGACCCTCCCTCTCATAGCAGGTGTCTAACCCCACATGGCCTCTGCACACCTATGTATGCAAATTAACCAGTTATCTGTGTTGGGTTAATTTGCATGCTCACTCCAGATTGGCTGGTGGGCGTATCGGAGGTATCATCAATTTGCATATTTCTCTTTTATTAGTGTAGATATATATATCTGTAATATACATATTTGTATATACACATACATGATGGTTAAGAGATGGTGGAATTAGCTAGTCTGAAAGAGAATCAATGTGCAGAAACTACAGCAATTAAAAAGTTATTTAATATAGTCTTTCATAATATTTCCAATAGTAAACTAAATCTAAAAACAGGAACAAAAACTGGAATAACTTATTTTTTGAATACCGTATTTTTCGGACCATAAGACGCACCAGTTTTTAGAGAAGGGAAATGAAGAAAAAAAGATTTTGAAACAAATAGTGTCCTAAAATATTTTATGTGAATTAAAACCCAACATCACAGTCATAAACACATGTAATCAACCCTGTAAAGTAAACAGCAGCATTTAGAACCATTTTAGAGCCGGGCAAGCACACAGAGAGCACACAGAGCTGGGCAAGTAAAAAAACTTTTTTTTTAAAGTATATGTGTAGGCTATATTTGGACCATAAGACGCAGGGACTTTTCCCCCCCACTTCTGGGGGAAAAAAGTGCGTCTTATGGTCCGAAAAATACGGTACTTTAAAAAACTAATGCCCTAATTTTTAAATATGAAGGCTTAGGATATTTAGAAGGCTCCACTGTTATTTTGTGAAGTAACTGTATAATACATAGATTCTACATTACCTATATGTACATAATGAATACATTTCTATAATTATTTATGTATACACAGAAAGATATAACATTTACTCCATCTTTCAGTGTTTAATTTAAATCTCTACTTCCTTTCCCATAAAACCCTAGTTGGTTGCACCTTGCAAATTGAAAAGTAGAAAACTTCCATTTTACTTATATGCAGGATGTGAATATACATTGAACTATTTAATATTAAAATATGTTGTGAATACATTTCAAAAAATAAGTATTTTACACAAAGTGGCACTACTTTCTGACCATATTACCTGTCCTCCATCTCTGATATTTAAACAACTCTTTCTATTATTAATTATGCAAATTGGTCCCTGACAAAAACTATGTAGATTTACAGAATAGGTGAATTATTCTATTTCAAGAGAAGAATTCCAAATGGGAACTGAAAATACCTTTAATTTAAAATATGTATTTCTTTCCAAATAAGGTTATGCAATTAACCATGTTTTTCCATTAATTTTCCCCCCATCATATTAAAGGTTTTAGATGGGAAAATAATTGGTGCAGGTTGGGCATTTTGAAAATATATTATTAGACAAATGTATAAGAATTCCACATCTCTTAAGATGATTAGAGAACATATACACAAACTCACAAACTGAATGAAATGATCAAGTCATCTAAAGATCTCTTCACATAATTCTGAAATAGCTCATAAATACAAGAGAAATTGTTGACTTAGTATTAATTTTCTGCAAAAAATAAAAGAAATGACAAAAATTCAATTACTTTCCAAATGTTTGAACCCATAAAACCAGAAGCCTATTAGGATAGGGGACATTATTATTTTAGTAACTCTACCTACACAAAGTTTGCTTTCATTGGGAATCAAATCAGTATCAACCTCATAATTTCTGCAGGAGGGAGAGTGGTATCACTCATAAGCTACTGTCTATGTCGGCTTATGTGTTAGCATTACGTAAGCCAACAACTATCATTTCCATTGTGCCTTAGAATGTGCTTTCACTCCCTTTGTCCTATTTATTCTAACTACCCTATGTTCTCCAGGAGGCAGGGTCAATGACATATTCATCTACGTAGAGAATGCTAGAGGTGAAAGCTATATGGGACACAAACAATGAGGAACACAGTTAGAAAGCACTTTTCAGCCTCCCCAAGCCTCAGCAGTAAAGACGGGAGAATGGCTACCCTTCCTGAGGTTGAGTCAGAGTCCTTGAACAGAGACAGCTGGACTAGAGGTCTCAAACCTCTTCAAATTAACGGCCTGTGCCTCGCCTCTAATACACCGTGGTATAATAAGTTAATTAACACACACACCCCTACACACACACATTCACCTCATTATATGATACTTGTGTTACCAAGTAATTCACTGCAGTACGAAAAGTACCAATGTTTGGTCCAAGAGAAATGACAGGAAAACTACAATCTCCTGACCCAAGAACCAGGGAAATAATAATACAAGTTTTTTAAAGTTGAGATCATCTCATAATATATTTTGATGCACTACACCTTATTAGATATATATATATATATATATATATATATATATATATATACACACACACACACACACACACACACACACACAGTTCATACATTTAAGTATCTATATGTATTTATTATATGGTATGATATTAACATTATATATTATAAATAATTTTACTTATATATTCATTGTCTACTATTTGTCTCTATATATTTATCTGTATGTCTATTTTGAAATGCTAGTTACCTATTGTCAATAAATATTGATAGGATCTTGCGGATTGCAGCTTCCTTTGATCTGTATTAGTGGATTTAGCGGTTTACACTGAACTATCCTTATCCAGAGAATGAATGGGTCTAATGAGGCAGATGAGTATGGTAAACTTTCAGTGTCATTTCGATTAAATTAAGAAAACTTCTTAGTTCCATTAGTTCTAGGAGTCTAATTCCTAAAATTATTGGTTCTAGTAAAGTCTTGTTTATCTATCGGATTTCAAAAAGGTGTTTTTCAAGCTAAATAGACAAATGGTGAAACTAACAACCCTCCACCAAACTACAAAAATGAAAAAGATGACAATGAGCAAAAGTCGTGCTAGTCTACTTATTTAATCCACTCTGTCATTCCAACGGAACCCTTCCACATCTCCCACAGGGCATTATGACGCTAAGAGTCTTTTCACTCCTGAAAACAAGCAATTTCTGTGACTCGTGTGGCCAGCAACCGGCTTCCCAAAGCCCGGCTAAGGAGGGCACGGGGATGGGAATAGGTGGGATGGTAGAGGTGGCGAGGATCTCGGGTTCCCGAGCCATCCACGCTTCCCGGGGCCCTGGCTCACCTGGTTCCTGAAAGAAGGGGGTCAGTGTCCACTGTTCTCCTGGATCCCAGCTCCGGGGCCAGGAGCGATGCGCCCTCAGCGCGCTCCTCCGCACCCGCCCCGCCCGGGCCGCCGCCACCCAGCGCACCGTCCGGGTGGAGGAGCCGGAGTGGGTTCGGGGTCAGGGAACCCCGGGAGCCCGGTGGGCAGAGCAAAGGCCGAGCTCCCCAAGGATCTGCCAGGGGCAGAGCGCGGGAACGGGCACCCGATGGGGCCCGGGCACCCGGGGACGCTGGCGCTCACAAACCCGAGTGGACACACTGGAGGGTCCTGAGGCCCAGCGCCCAGCCCCGCGGAGGAGAGCGGCTTCGAGGGACCGGGAAGCCCCCCCCCCCGGGGGGCGCGGCCAGCGAGCAGCAGGCGGGGCGCCGGCGCCCGCAAAGTTGCTCCCCGTGGAGCAGGCATCCAACTTTCGCATCCCGATTTAGCCCGGGAGCGCGCGGCTGCAAATAGCCGGGCTCCGGTGCCAGCTGCCCTCCCCTCCGCTCCTTACCTGGCGGGTCCCTGGCGCCGAGCCCGGGCGGCGCCGGCCCAAGTTCGGGGCAGCGGGCGGCGGCGCGCGGGGCACAGGGCGCGGCGGCTCGACGGGCGCCCGGACGCCCGAGCCCCGGAGGTGCGGCGGGTGCGGAGGCTCCCGGGTCCCCGCGCCCGCGGCCGCTCCGCTGTACTGGGCGGCGGGCGGCGGGCGGCGGCCACGGGCCGGGGCCGCACCGCGCACGCGCCCGGCGCCCCACGGCGGGCGGAGCCCCCGCCCTCCACCCGCTCCCCTCCCGGCCCCCCTCCCTGCCCTCCTCCCGGCCCCCCTCCCGGCTCCTCCAGCGCCCCGCCGCCGCGGCACCGCCGCGATCCCTTTGAAACGCCCGCTCCTCTCTCCCCGTCTCCGCTCGCCGCTCCGTCCTGCCCTTGTTTGGTCAGGAGCGCGGGTGCGGGTGCGGGCGGCGCCCGGGGACCGGCGGCGGGGCGGGCGCTCACCCCCCCGGGGACACCTCTAGCAGCGGAGTCCCGCGGGTAGGAAAGAAAGAAGAAATGAGAAGAAAGGGGAGCGAGCATCTCCATTTTCCCCCGCAAAGTGGAACGACTACCCCCCCACCACCCCCCACCCCGCGCCTAAGTCCGGCCCGGGACGGGCGCCCTCTGCTCTGCACCGGAGCGCGGAGAGCGCGCGGCTCACATCGAACCGGCCGGCGGAGGCTTTGGTTCCCGTGGACCCGGGACACCGCCCTCGGGGCCCGCCCGGGGCCGGACCAAGCCAGCCCTCGAGGGAGAGACTTTGGACGTGGCCCACGGTTTTGTTTTCAAAGGAGAGCATATGCCCGAAATTTGCATTCCCCTGGTGGTGCAGGGCCCTCGCTTGTAAATGAAGCTCCACCGAATAGGTCGAGTTGGGACCTTAAAATTGGAAAACAAGATGTGAAAGTAAGCTCCAATCAATCTTTACAGTTTATAGAGGACAGCTATGTGGGTAAGACACGCAGGACAAATTCATGAAAAGTTGGCAGGAGGGGGAGGGCTGGAGGACTCAAGAGGAAGGTGAGATGGGCATTCACAGTTTCCACCCAAGTGCCCCATTATGGGATGGGATTTGTGCCCATTCCTAGAGCCTGGGGTCCCTTCACGGGTGCCAAACATGATCTAAATATACAAAACACTACAGTTACATGATCAACGTCTCACCGGTGAAGGGGCAGTTCAGCATTCCAGGTCATAGGTGACAGTGCTGGACAGACCAGGTGTGAATCCTGCCTCTGCTGAAGCTAGCTGTGACCTTGGGGGAGTCACTTAGCTTTTCTGGTCTCAGTTTCTTCTTCTGTACTATGGGGCTGGTAATGATGGTGATGATGATGATGATAACTCCTAGGATTGTTTTGAGGACTATATATATATATATATACACACACACACACACACACACACACACACATACATATATATATATACATACACACTAAGTGGCCAGATTATTATGACCTCTGAACACATAATAATCTGGCCACTCAGTGTATATCCTATATAATATGCAAATTGTCCCCTCAACCAGGAGTTCCACCAGCAGTTTGACCAGCAGGCTGGCTGGCCAACCACTCATGTCCCCTCCCCCTAGCCAAGTTGGCCAGACCCCAACCATGCACAAATTCAGGCACCAGGCCTCTAATATATGTATACACACTGAGTGGCCAGATTATTATGCATTCAGAGATCATAATAATCTTGTCACTCAGTATAAGCACACACACACACACACACACACACACACACACACGGCTTAAAGTGGTATGAGGTACATAGTTCTATGTACATGATTATATTTTATATTTATAAAGCTCCTTCTCTAACATGTTTGAAATTTGCTATAACTATAAAAGATTAATTTTCAAGGCTATTTCTTCAGTCTATTTCTTTCTAGATGCTCTGCCAGCCATTTAGTTGCTACCAATAGACACATTTTAGGATGTGGATGTAATAATAAAAATGTGCCCAAAGATTTTGCCTGGCTATTCATTGGAGGGTGACATACAATGAGAACATGAAACAACCTAAATTCTAACGGTAGGGGATGAAGTAAATTATAGGACATCCAAACAATCTTGTTATAAGCAGCCATTTACAATAATATATAGTAAGATAATAAAGACATGTTAATCTCTATTAATTAGATAAAAGGTCCACAAATGATGGCCCTAAAACCCAGCCTACTGCCCATGTTTGTATAAACTCTGAGCTAAAAGTGTTTACATATTTTTAATGGTTGAAAAAATCAAAAGATGAATAATATTTCATGACATGTGAAAATTATATGAAATTCAAATTCAGGGTCGGTAAAGTTTCATTGGAACCACCACCTCATTCATACAAAGGCATCATGCAGGGGTTGTAACAGAAACCAAATGACCCGACAGAGCCTTAACTATTTATTTGACCCTTCATGGGACAATTTTACTGACCCTGATACAGAGTGCCTGGCACTGTTGTAAGCGATTAATATCTGTGAAGCCATTGAAGCTTCATAGTGGGCCCCAGGAAGAGGCAGTTACTGTTTCGATTTCCATTTTATAGATGGGAAACTGGAATAGCAGAGAGGCTGAGTAGCCTGCTCAGGATCACACAGCTGAGCCAGGATGTGAACCAAATAATTTCAAAGCTTGGACTCTCCTTCATGGCACAGTTTCTGCCACCTTCTAACTCTAGCTCTATACTGTCTCCCATGGAAAGATGTTAAACAGAAAAAGCAAGTTACAAGAGTGTGTAGAATATTACAAACCATCCAGGATGGAAATATTCTCAGCACTATTTGAAAACGAATATGATGCAAGGAGGTAACTTGCCCGGAAGGATAGAATGAAAAGGACAAAATGTAGGGCAGCCTGTCTTCTCTGCATGACTCTGGCTAGCACATCTTAGATGGACATAAACTGTTATTTATGCCTTTATTTCTTGATGGGGCATCCAAGTGTGTTTTTACTATTTGGACAAAAAAATAATGAGATTTCAGAATTCTGATAGAATAAATGTTGTGAGAATAAAACAAGACTTGACTGAGGTGGGGAGAGGGAGGAGAAGGTCATTGAGTTTAAAAGTATGTAGCATTATCTTTCTTATCTATATCTGCCCCTGGTTTATGTCAGTGTAGCCTTTCTTTCATCTGTTACTCCTAATTGCATGGAGACCATAGCTTCTTCTGATAGGGTCTCATGGCAGACAGTTCTGATAAAACATGGACTATTAACCAATGATTTAACTAGATTCTTTCTGTACTAAATTCCTCTCAGTAAATGTTATGTTACTGTTTTCACTGACTAGTTTGACAGCCAACCTCATTGACTATTCAAATTTTTTCTTTTTAAAAAATAATTAATATACTTTGTTTTGTTGGAGCAGTTTCAGGTTTGCAGATTATTAAGCAGTTAGTCTAGAACATTCCCTCTCTCCCCTGCTTACAGTTTCCCTTTGCATTAGTGTGATGCATTTGTCACATTGTTGAACAAATAATCAATGGATTATTATTAACAAGAGTTTACATTAGAGTTCATCTTTGTGTTGTATAGTACTATGGGTTTAGCCAAATATATAATGTCATATATCCACCTATCTATACTAATAAAAGGGTAATATGCTAAATAGATCAGGAGACCTTCCAGGAGATCTTCTGGATGCCCTTCAGGACAAAGCCATGGTGGTGGTGGCCAAGGTGGAGATGGTTAGAGGGGGATGATCAGATGATCAGGCTGACAAGGGAGACAGTTGAGGGTGATTAGGCCAGCCCGGGGGGGGGGCAGTTGGGGGGCGATCAGGCTGGCAGGGGGGGCAGTTTGGGGTGATCAGGCTGGCAGGCAGGTTATTGGTTAGGAGTGAGTGGTCCCGGATTGTGAGAGGGATGTCCAACTGCTGGTTTAGGCCTGATCCCAATTGGACATTCCCTGAGGGGTCCCAGATTGGAGAGGGTGCAGGCTGGGCTGAAGGACACCCCACCACCACCTCCATGTATGAAATTCATGCACTGGGCCTCTAGTAGATAATAAGTGTTTCCCTGAGTTCTCTGAGTTAGTACATGTCAAATCTGAGGACAAGGTCACGGGAATCCTGATTTATGTCCAAGTTGGACATTAAGTGTGAACCTGGGGACCCACTACTTGAGATTGGCTTCTGAAGTAGGGGGACAGGCTTGATAGCTCATAATATTTTATAGGATGGATGTACCACAGTTTGTTTATCCATTCACCACTTTTAAAGAAGGAATTGGTTTCTTCCAGATTTGGGCAATTATGAATACAGCTTCTATAAACATTTATGTTCAGGTTTATGTGTGGACTTGTTTTCAACTCATTTGAGTAAATGCCAAAAAGTGCACTTGCTTGATAGTGCGGTCAAACTATGTTAGCTTCACAGGAAACTGCCAGACTGTCTTCCAAAGTGGCTGGGCTGCTTTCCATTCCCACTAGCAACGAATAACCATTCCTGTTGCTCCACATTCTTGCTAGCATTTGCTGTTATCACTTTTTTGAATGTTAGCCATTTTAATAGGTGACTTTTGCTTTTTAAACTGACTCAGTTGGTTTGTTTGTTCAAAATAATCCAACAGGTTATTTACAGTTTGGCTAAATTACAAACAGGGAACAAGACTTCAAAGCAGATCTTAATGTGCAAGTTTTCATATTATTGTTGCATCCCAAGACCCAAAAAAAAAAAAAAAAAAAAGGAATGCTTTAAAGAAGATCTAACTAATTTTTAAAAATATATTTGTATTGATTTTTAGAGAGAGAGGGATAGAGAGATATAAACATTGGTGAAAAAGAAACACCAATTAGCTGCCTCCTGCATGCCCCTTACAGGGGATCAAACCCTCAACTCGGGCCATGTGCCCTGACTGAGAATCAAACCAGCAACTTCTTGATTCATAGGTGGCCACTCAACTGCTGAGCCATACTGGCTGAGCATATCTACTTAGTTTTAATACTAACTTCAGGGAGAAGTGCTTTAAAAAAGTTGAATTACATTTGATTCATGGAGCTCTTACCCAAATGGTTCATTCAACAACTCTTAAGAGAAACAAAACACAACAAAAATTTTAAAAACGCGACCCAGAGCTTTAAGAGGATGGTGAACTATGAAGGCAACTGAAAAAAAAAAAAAAAAATCCAGGCTTTAGAATTAGTACCTAAGTTTGAACCACAGTTTTACTTTTAATAAGCTCAGTGAGTTCAAATCATTTATCAAACTTTTCTGAGCCTCCATTACTTGTATGCTAAATTGGGAAAATAATTTGTAGTTGACAAGGTTATTTTAACCTTTAGTGACTATGTCATCTAAAATGCTTGGCATCTAGCTTTTGGTAGCTTAATTTGCACATCTGTTCTAGCCCCCTTCTGGTGCCCTGCACATGATACACAATCAATAAAAATTGTCAGAACTTCAATCATCAGAATTCCCTAGTCTGATGAAATATTCTATGAATATATAAAATATAGCTAAGAAGTAGTTTCATCTTCTATGTATTTGCTTGTTTTAAATAGGTGGACTATAATATACACATGACTGTTGTTTCAAAGAAAATTTGCACATCGTAAGACTTTGCCACATGCTAAAATTTCCCGTGGTTTGGGATTTCCCTGGAGAAGCCAGAAATGAGATATTGGCTTCAAAAGCAAACTCATGAAATATGCAGTAGTATAGATTCTAGAAACCTACCACTTGGCAGAGCTAAGTTACAGTAATTCATCATTTTGGGGTTGGCAGAAATGTGTATGTAGTGACTATAATGTCAAAAACTAACAGCCTGCTATTCGCTCTGTCTATTCTCCCTCATACAGCTTTTCTTCTAAGACAGAAGATTGCATTTGTGAATTGTTTTTAAATACTGACAGTAACAAATGAGGGCCATAGGTGAAGCATTTAATAAACTTCCCCAATTTTTTAGGAAGCTACTACTTGAAAGAGGAGAAATTTACTGTAAGTAACTACGTACAGTATAATCTCTGTCTTAAGTGTCAAAAAGAGGATCAGAAAAGCAGTTCTGAATTCACAAGCAATCCCAAAGAAGCTGCAGAGCTGGAGGCTGGTTGGGTCCTCAAGACAAACTGGATCCCGGGTCCAGGCAGGTCCCCCTGGAATAGCAGGTTCAAAAGCCTGACACTGCCGAAACCGGTTTGGCTCAGTGGATAGAGCGTCAGCCTGCGGACTGAAAGATCCCAGGTTCGATTCCGGTTAAGGGCATGTACCTTGGTTGTGGACACATCCCCAGTAGGGGGTGTGCAAGAGGCAGCTGATCGATGTCTCTCTCATCGATGTTTCCAACTTCCTATTCCTCTCTCTAAAAAATCAATAAAATATATATATTTTTTTAAAAAAAGCCTGGCACCAACCACTGTGACAACCTGGTTTGTGCTTTGTTTTTTCCATTTCTAGAAACTCACAAACGCTTGAAGCCTGTCTATGAACCCTAAGATAAGCACCTCTACTCTCAGAGGGAAGAAATGCAACTACTCCGAGGTATGGTTTTCCAAGTGTGTAAATAACTTATTTATAGGAAATATTTGGTGGTTAGAAAGGAGAAGTTGTTAATGATAAAAAAAAATTACTTTTGTCAATTCTACAGTAAATAACGTGTAATCTGATGGTTTACATAATATTTTGATTGAAAGTGAAGCCATGAGCCTGACCCATGTGGCTCAGGGGTTAAGTGTCAATCCAGGAATCAAGAGGTCACTGATTGATTCCCAGTCTGGGGACATGTCCCGGTTGTGGGCTTGATCCCCAGTAGGGGGAGGACAAGGGACAATTGATCAATGATTCTCTCTCATTATTGATGTTTTCAGCTCCCTCTCCCTTCCTCTCTCTGTAAAAATCAATTTAAGAATTTTTAAAAAACAAAGAAAGTGAAACCATGGAATGACTTTTACTCTCTATCTGGTCAAAGCAGAACTTTCAATCACAGAGTTTCCACTGAGCAATATCATTCTCTTATGTAATTAATTCTCAAAAAGGGGTGTTTGGGAGGCAAATGTGAAGCCTGATAATAGCCAGCCTGGTAATTAACATCGGCTAGAAACAAAAACCCAAAGCAACACATTGTAAAGATGGAATAATAAAAAGAACTTGGGAATAATGAGGCTGCCATCCAGCGTTAATTGATGTTAAAAAGCACTCAGAGTTCCCAGGAGAAAAGAATTATTTAAATGCAAATTTTTATTATTAACATTACTTGAATTGTTGTAATGAGTTTATGAAAATAAGACACCTTGCTAGTTTTATGCATACATAAAAAACCTAATGAAATTTATGAGCCACATACCAGCAGTGTTATCTTTTGGCATAAAAAGTGGTAAACAAGAGGAAACATTTTTTTTTTTTTTTTTTTTTAGACCAAGATCAAATGTATTTGGGACAATTTAAAACCACACAAAATGATTATGATGATATTGGGTTTGAAAACTACAGAAACCCTCACCTACTTTCATGCAAAAAAAAAAAAAAAAAAGGTCGTATTTTGAAGAAATGCGGATTTTATTGTCATTGAGTCTCTTTAGAGCGTGGGAAGAATGGAAGTACCTTGGGTAGCACAGTTTCTGACAGAACACCATGTTGGTTTGCATGCCCAGTACAAAACGATTCTTTGCAGTTTTACTGCATACTACAACTTAGGGACTTCTTAATATTTTTTTTTTACACCCACTACACCACTTTAAGTTATCCGAAGAGAAGTGTAATGAATATATTATAAGCTTAGAAAATGGCATCTAAAAGCAACAGAGTGTTCCAATGTGAGTCAGGAAGTCTTGCAGATGATCCCGTATGACTGCTTAATGAATAAATAAAACTTCTAATACTTAGGAAGCTGATGTCGAGTGGGAAAAATTCTAGGAGAAAATATTACTATTAATGACCATTATAAGATGCCATGTGATGAAATCATTAACAATGCTTTGGCATTTATTACTTACATTATTAATGACTTAACTTGTTGGCATGGGTTTTAAAGTGATATTACAGAAATATGATCCCCCAGAACAGTAAGTTTCTATCTATATTATGGCATTTGTCTCTTGCTACCTTTTATATGTTTATGTACAAGTTTTGGTTCTCCCTCTAGGCCATGATTTTTTGGAGGGTAAGCAGTGTATTCAATTTATCTTTCATATATCCTTGGTACCCAGCATGTGATTCACATATACTTGGAGCTCAGTAAATATTAATTGATGGAATAATCGAGTGTATTTGTTTTCAAGTATAATTCTCAAATAGAATAAATAGTAAATATTTTTTTTAAATTGTGTTTTACTACTTAAATTATCATGAATGGGAAAAATAACAGAAGAAACACATACCAACATGTTAATAGAAATTGTGCTAGAATAGTAGAACTCATCATTTTTTCCCCCTATTCCAACTTGCTTATAATATGGTTATATTATCTAATAGAAGGAATAAATAACACCAAAATGACACTTAATATTCTACTAGATTAAAAATCACTTTATTAGAATTTTGGTGACCGCTCTACCATAATAGTGACACCCTACCCCCCTGGCCCACCCTCACACTCCCAGCACCACCTGCTTCTCCTTCCCCTTCCTGTCTAGCTGATTGATCATGGAACAGAAAAAAAGATGGAAAAAAAGAAAATTGGAAGGAGTGGGAAGAGATGAGGGTTTAACCCCGAGGGCATTGACTCGTTCATTTAGAAACACTGAGTGGTCCAATGGGTGGGAAATGCTGGGTCAGGATGACTGTGGGGCAGAGCCCAGAGACCCCACTGTCAGAGGCGAAGGTGGGACCAGGCACACTCTAGAGCCATCAGCTCAGATGCCCAGAGACCAAGTGGTCTAGCAGCATTGCAGGGGACCCAGGGAGGACTCAGAGGTCAGAGAGAGGTCAACACACTTCTGCTGCTCTGCCATGCATCCCCAGAGCAAGGACAGAAACAGAAAGCCGGAGGGGTGCTGTTTAAAATGGAAAGAAATCACTTTTCAGCTTTAGGATCTCACAGAGAGTGTGAAAACAGGATGAGATCAGTGACCAGTTAAAGAAAAGTGTGTGTAGCAGGTGTCTGATCAATCTCTTCTCAATTTTTACCAGCTGCCTGTCTTACTCATTTAAAAAAGTAATTTAACAAACAATTGCTACCTACCAGGCACTAGACCAGGGGTGATTTTTGCACAGAAAAATATAATAGAAGTGTGGAGACTGGCTTTAAGTGAGGTCAGAAGAGCTCCCAAACCATACATTTTTAAAGAAAAATGAAATACAAAAATCAGTCTAAGCTAAATCAGCTCGCAGATTTTCAGCTCAAAGAATGACCTTGGAACCTGAAAACTAATAACTGTGCATTCTGAGTAAGTGCTGTTCAAACTCACTTCAGCAATATCAGGGAGAAAATTGTGGCTTTGAAAATCATTTAAAGAAATAATGGTCCTGCATCATGCAGAAAAAATGACATTATTACAGGTCTTATGTTTCATTTCATGATAAAACTGTTGATGGCATTGCATCATTGAAGTCAAATTGAGAGGGAGATTCAGTGTTAAAATTCAGGTGCAGATTTAAGAACAGATGCAATTATTTTCTTTTTACTCAAAAAATATTTACAAAGCAGCTACTTTTTCAAACAGTGAGTAAGATGCAGACCAGTGCGGGAAGTCCTTTTCTCAGAAAAATAGACACTGTGCTGATGCATTGACTGAACTTTTATCTCAGCTGAACCAATTTATATCCCACAGTAATACCCTGTTCTTCAGAGACCCCTGCTTGTATCACATTAAAAATATGTCTGTCTTGGAGATCTCACTGGCTTCTACTTGAAAAAGCTTCAGTTTACAAAGTTCCACTGTACATAAAACTTTATTCCTTCCTAAAAGAGAGAGATAAACAGCACTGCCAGGGGTCCTGAATTAATTTCCCTATCAGTTCCGGAGGTGCTACCCAACGCTTGGTGACCCCCGATAAGGAAGGTTTCTCAGCAAAATTCCTGGGACAATCTCAAATGAGCCATGGGAATATCTGAAAGGAAACGGACAGATCCAACATTTGAAGACCTTAGGTGAACTGCCTCAAGAGGCTTGGACATGCTCTCTCATGATAGAAGCTTGTAACCATTTTTAATAGCTACATTTAACTTCACTTGTAAACCACATTTGAGCTCAAGCTAGTTGCTGAGAAAGGAAGTTTCTTTTCTTCTTCTTTTTTTTTTTTGAACCCATACGGTCATTAACTAACCCAGCAGATGTGCAACTAAGCATTTTGCCTTGAGCTTTCCTTCATTTCAGATTGGGGACATTTAGTCCTCTTCAAGTCACGGAGGAACACCGTGGTCAGGGGAGCATGAGAAACCCAAGGACACTGCTTTGGAAGAACTGGCTTAAGTGGAGTGTCACCATTTACTATGATTCAGACTCTCTCATCTTTACCCACAGAATGGAATTCTCCCAAGGAACAAGTAAATGAAATCATGTGAGGGCACATACTTTGTAAATGATAAAGCATTAAGTAGATGTACAATACTGTCTTGTAATTATATAACTTGGGAGATAATTTTATGTTTCATAAGAATAGTAATCTCATGTTAGATGATAAAACATTTGGCATTATAGTAACTGGAGCTAAAATCCTATTATAAAATTATCTAAAAACATTTATAAAATTATGTCAAGTTTTGGAATTCTATAAATAAAATAAAATTACATTTATTAAGATCATCAGAGTTAGAATTAAATTAGAGTAAAGGCGCTAAGTGAAATTAGCCAGTCGGAGAAAGACAAATAATATATGGCTTCCCTTATATATGGAATCTAATGAACAAAATGAACTAACAAACAAAATACCATGTTTTCCCGAAAATAAGACATCCTCCGAAAATAAGACCTAGAGCATGGAAAGATAAGACACCCCCTGAAAATAAGACCTAGAGCAACTTTGGGAGAAAAAATTAATATAAGACACTGTCTTATTTTCGGGGAAACAGGGTAGGAGCAGACACACAGATACAGAGAACAGACTAACAGCTGTCAGGGGAAGGGAGTTGAGGGGCTGGGTGAAAAAGGTGAAGGGATTAAGCAAAGAAGAAAAATCTCAGAGACACAGACAGCACTATGGTGATTACTAAAGCGAAAGTGTGTGTGTGTGGGGGGAAGGTAGGCGGAGTAGGGTAAAAAGGGGAATAAATAGTGATGGGAGGAGACTTGATTTAGGGTGGTGAACACAGAATACAATACATAGATGATGTATTTATAGAATTGTACACCTGAAACCTATATAATTTTATTAACCAATATCACCCCAATAAATTCAGTAAAAAAAATGATAAAAACAAAAGAAATAGAGTAACAGGAAAAATTATAATTCAAGATATAAATATTCAGTTCTTAAGGGGAAAAGGAAAGTTCCCTGTCAATCTTTAATAGCTAGCAGTTTTAAAAACTACTCAAATTTAGCATAACAATAAAACTTCAAATTATGTTCAAATCATGCTGATATTATATGCAAGTGTACAACCCAGCATTAAATGATGGTAATATTCATGGTGAGATAACTAAGAGCTAAAACAACTAATATTTCAATCTTGCCACATCTTCTCATTATTATAAGATTTTTGGTCTTGAAGTAACAAAGTTCTATAAAATTAAACCTGTATTTTCTATAAGAAATTGGTCTATACCAGTAGTCAGCAAACTGAGGCTCTTGAGCCACCTGTGGCTCTTTGGCCCCTTGAGTGTGGCTCTCCCACAAAATACCACGTGTGGGCATGCATGGGAAATTGAAACTTCGTGGCCCATGCGCAGAAGTCAGTTTTTGGCTCTCAAAAGAAATTTCAATCATTGTTCTATTGATATTTGGCTCTGTTGACTAATGAGTTTGCCGACCACTGGTCTGTATGATACTTGTTTGTATTTGATATTTATTTGTATCTTTTATTGTTATGTGTTAAATTTTAGTAGAATGAAGAAAAATAATGGAATTAATTGGGTCAATTGATTTCTCTAGTTTGTGTAAAAACTGTCTTTCACTAAGAAAATTTTAATTTGGGATCACCATTTTTGAAGGTTAATTTCTTCTATAATCATGTGCAATGTAACAGAACATGAAACCCAGTTGGAAAGTATACTCCAAGGCCACTTATGCCTTTGGTCAAACTAGGAGTCTCAAGTACATAATGTTGTATCAATATAATGTGTTGCTCTAAAATAATCCTATATAATAAAAGCATAATATGCAAATTGACATTAGGCTGAACGACCAATTGATGGGAGGCGGGCTGGCAAGCAGGCATTGCCTGGAGCCAAGGCCTGTGCCAGCGGGCAGAGGGAGGGGATAGTGATAGGAAGGGGTGGTAGAGCAGGCCTAAGCCATCAGTCTGACATCCCTTGAGGTCTCCCATTCTGTGAAAGGGCACAGGCCGGGCTGAAAGACACCCCCGAGTGCACACATTTTCATGCACTGGGCCTCTAGTATAAACTATCTGCCTGGTATGCTTTTCTATCTGCCTGGTATGGCTTTTGACAGTTTAGCTGAGGGATTTCACTTTGTAATGCTCTGCCAAGTCACTTCTGTGCAGTGTAACAACATGACACCCACCCAGAGCTTACCCAGATGAGCAGAGAGCAAATGAATTTCCTTCTGCTCCTGTGTTGAAGAGAGAAAATTCTTCACCCCATAAATGTTCAGAGAGCATCATATTGTTTTTCATGGTAATCTCAGTACCATGCATTCCTAGGAATGCAGAGTCCCTTCTCAGATTTAGACAAAGGTCAAATCAGGTTCAAAGGACCAGCCCCCTGTGGGGACGTGAAGTCTTCAAATATTCAGGTGAATTTAAGAATGCGCAAGAAGCCCCTGGGAACTTGCCTGTGGAGGTGTTCTTTACCCCTTAGTCTACTTCTTAGTCTCTCCTGACCATGAAATTTAGGACAGAAAAGCACACAGCAATCACCCTAATTACTTCAAGTCCTAGGGACAAGCCTTGGCCTGGGCCTGCAACCCATGTTGCAAAGAGCCTCAAGCTTACAAGAGCCCTGCCCTTGGCTTAATGCTCTATTGTCTTGGCCTTGAATCTTAATACCTTTTGAACAAAGTGCTCCATTTATAATACAGATCTTATGTACAAAGCCATGAAGCATTTTTAAGGCAAGAAAACAACCCGTTCCTCATCTTAATGCATTTTTACACAGAATAAATGAGTCAAAGGAATTTAGGTCTGGAAAAAAAAAATAGGCTGAGATGAAAATGAGCCCAATTTTTAATAGAAATGAAAATTTAAGTCACTGTGATGTTGCATTGAGGGGTACTTTTCCAAGATCTAAGTATTTTTTCTTTCCATCTGGGTTGATTACTTTGAGATAATGAAATGTGGTTTGCTAGACATTTCAAACCAAAAATATAGAGTACATACATAGAGGTTATTACAGGGTTTTGATTTTTTTTATTTTATAAAAACTGGGTGCAAACAAATAATAGCATATCTATACTAATAAAAGGGTAATATGCTAATTAGACTGGATGTCTTCCGGACATCCACCCTGATGTCCTTTTGGACAAAGCCACAGTGGCGGGGCTGAGGCAGAGGCGGTTAGGAACGACCAGGTCAGCAGGGGAGGGCAGTTAGGGGCGACCAATCTGGCAGCAGAGGGCAGTTAGTGGCGACCAGGTTGACAGGGAGGACAGTCAGGGGTGACCAGGTCAGCAGGCAGAGGCAGTTAGGGGCTATCAGGCAGGCAGGGACAGAGGCGGTTAGTGGCGACTAGGTTGGTAGGCAGAGGTAGTTAGAGGCCATCAAGTAGGCAGGCAGAGACGGTTAGGGGTGATCAGGCAGGCAGGCAGGTGAGTGCTTAAGAGCCAGCGGTCCTGGATTGTGAGAGGGGACCTGGATTGGAGAGGGTGCAGGCTGGGCTGAGGGATCTCCCCTTTTCCCCCGCCCCCATGCATGAATTTTGTGTACCTTGCCTCTAAGCTGTTAATACGGAGGAATGGCGCCAGCCCCACACAGAAGTGTGGAAGTTTCACAGCCATCTCTTTACTGCCTCTTCCAGCATGCCTATATCCTGTCATGACTGCTCTCCTCTCTCATCTTAAAAGTGGTTAGATTTCTGGGAAACTTATAAAGTCTTCACTGTCTGCCACATGAATTGAGCCAAAAACTTGCATCCCATTTCTGTGTGGCTTTGTTCTCAGTTGACTTCCATGGTTAGAAAGTGATCTGATAGTTAACCGCTATTAAACTATTAGCTGGTACTTAGGGATCTTTATTTTAATATTTAGTATCACAAAGTCTCAAAGACTCCAAGGAATGAATTTCCCGAGAGCCATTGCAAAGCCCATGACAAGCCAGCGAGTGCATTCTGAAGGCCTTCAAACTGCACCAGGCAGACAGCTGCCCTTGATGGCTATGGTGTTCCGGAGACAGAAAACCCCTCCAGTATTTCCTCTGTTCATGCCAAACCTGCGTAGCTCAGTAGCTCATCCAGACTAATGACTTAGCCCTTGTCACGTTGTATGACTTATGGCAGATGCTAACATACAGAAAAAAAAGCAATGTACTCTGCATAATCCCAGTACTTCCCCATTGTCCTTGCTGACTTCTTAGGTCACTGAGAAAATAGAAGGCATTATTATGACAGAACTTTTACAAGTTTCTACAACATCTCTCACTTGCCATGTATTCTGCCTTCTCTCCTTACTAATGATTAATTGTCCATGTTCCTGTTTAAGGTCATGGGGTCCCATCATCACTCAACAATTCACCACTTTCTTCTGAATCATTCCCATCAGCATTCCAAGATGCCATTGTTTCTCTTATCTTCAAAACAACAACAAAAATGTTCTCTCTCTTAACCTTATTTCCTGTGCAGGCTGCTGTCCATTTCTATTTCCCTTCACATCAAAACTCCTTGAAAACCTTACTTACACTTGCTCTTTCAAACTTGTTCCTTTCATTTCCCCTATACCTACTTCAGTCAAGTTTTTGTCCCCAATGATTCCACTAAAACTGCTCCCACAAGTTCACCGAAGACCTTCATGCTGCTCCACCCAATGGCTTATCCCCAGACCTCCTATCACTTGTCAGCCACATTTCAGACAGTCCACCACTCCCTTCTCCTTGAAACACTTTCTTCACCTGGCTTCCAAGACTCCACACTTCTGATTTTCTTCCTGCCTCACTAGCCTTCTCATGCTTTGTTGGCTTTTCCCCATTTTTTTTTTAAAAATATACTTTATTGATTTTTTACAGAGAGGAAGGGAGAGAGATAGAGAGCTAGAAACGTCGATGAGAGAGAAACATCAACCAGCTGCCTCTTGCACACTGGGGATGTGCCCGCAACCAACGTACATGCCCCTGACCGAAATCAAACCTGGGATCTTTCAGTCCGCAGACCGACGCTCTACCACTAAGCCAAACCGGTTTGGGCATTTTTCCCCATCTTAATAACAGGGGACCCCAAGGAAAGATCCTTGGACCATTTTCCTTCTGAATCTACATTCACTCCTTTGGCTATCTCATGGCTTTACATATCATCTCTATCTGAAATACTCCCAAGCTTTTCTCTCTAGCCCAGATCTTTCTCTTGAACCCTAGACTCCTCTATGTACTTCAGGGTCTAGTTGGCATGTCACACCATGACTTATTAGACCCCACCCAGCCACTCTTTGCCTTCTCTCCCTAGCACTGGTTCTGCTTTAGCCAGGTTGGCCTTCCAGCTGCTCCTGCTGAGACCTAACGGCCTTCTCAGGTGCTCCCCTCTCTGCCCAGATTGCTCTTTCCCCAGATATCTGCAAGGATTGTTCCTTTGACTCTCTCTCAGGTGTTGTTCAAACATTACTTTCTCACTCAGGCCTTCCTTGACCACCCTATTAAATTGCTCTGTACTTTCCTATCCGCCTTCCCTGATTTACCTTTCAATGGCACTCTCTAACTCCAGGTGTTGTTTTTTTTTTTAATTATTACTAATTTTATTATCTGTCTTCCATGCCCAGAATGTAAAAACTCTGTGAGGAATGGGACCTTTGTTAGTTACCTGATGTGTTCCCACTGCCCAGATCAGCACCTGGAACCACGGTAGGTGCTCAATACACATTTATTAAATGTCTGATGATATATCTTTCCCCCGAAGGACATAGCTTGCGTGTGATGTTAAAAACAGCAACAACTGTTTTCTAAAAATTGGGATCGGATTTGTGACTGAGGACCTGTCCTTTCTTAAGCTCTTCTTTATCAAGCCGGCTCCCTTATTTGTTCGGTGGGTGGAGCATTCACTCCTAGTTCCTCATGGTCCCACATCGAGACACACACACACATGTCCTTTCAGCTGAACGTAGGACATAAAAGTGCTGTGCACCATTTTCACTATTTGTTCACGGGTGTTCTTTTTTACACAGTAATTACTATGCATTTTTTTGTTTTCCATGAAATGCCTCGTTTAAAATGTTATGGTGAAGATTAAGATGATGAATGAAGTGTAGCTACTAAATAGCCCTCACGATGGGAATATTATCGCCTCTCACATTTGTTCTACTGCCTAGGCATATTAAGTAACTTCCCATCTAAAAGAAATAATCGCTGCCTACCACAAGAATGCATCTCGCTTTCACCAGAGGTTGTAGCAAACAGTGAATTCCGGGAACACTCAGATGTTTCCCCATGAACCTCCTCCTGCTGAGAGTACTTACCATCGGCGCTTAGAGAAGCAGTGCTGATCTCCATAGGGCCAGACCACAGGTTTGAATCAATTGGAGGAAATATTGGAGAAAGCAGGATTTCATTCTCCCAGTTCTGAAGCAGGAAAGGGAAAACTTCCCATATTCATCTCCCTGCCCGCCCCTCCTCACCCCAATTTGTTCAAATAAGAACTACAGAAAAACCATTACAATTTATTCACAATGCAGAAGTTGAGATGAATAAAGCAGCTGGCAATGGCATCTTGCCTCTGAGTTTGAGTTATAAAAAATATTAATGATCTCAATTTTCTGTATTTTGCTATTTGGGGAATGATGAAGAGAGTCTTTTTTAAAAAATATAATTATAAAACTTCAGACTTCAATGTCATTTATCACAGTGTTGTCTGATGTTTCGAAAATGTCCTAGCAGGGGTGATCTGGGCTTTTTAGGACCTGCAAGTTGATAGAAGTTGGGTAACCGTATATCGTAGTGGTATCTTCCTCCTATGTATACCCTGTCATTCAAGGCATAGAGTTTATCTGCAATGTCACTGCCAATTAAAACTGAAAACAGGCGGGAGATGTAACGATACTGAGCGAAGAGCAAATATAATTTCTTTCTCCTCCATGTCACATACCGACAATCAGTTTCTGCTGTGAGGGTTACCTAAAAACAATAAAACCATGTATCAACAAAGATTAGGGAGCAAGAAAAGTTCTGTCACATTTTTTTGTGCCCCACCATTTTAAATGAATGTCCATTCTGTTTTTTGTTTTGTTTTGTTTTTAGGTTAAAAAAGCCCACCAACCCAAAACATTGTAAAAATAGAAAAAAAGAGAACAGAAACTGTATTACTATATATAATTTATAACATGAATAGTCGCAATATTGTGCCCATCTCCAATTTATCTGTTTTCTAAGTTCAGATATCTATGTTCTGCTTTTTTATTGAAGCGAGAGCTACATATACTAAAAATTAATAAAGTTGGCCAATGTTAGAGAAGTATCTTCAGTCAGTCCTGAAGACTGTAGACATTTAACCCTAAACCAGTTTCAATAGTACAAAGCAGAATTTATTTACCTCTCCTGCATATGCATATGGATTTGTATTTTTAGACACACATGTATGTTACCTGTATCAATCACAGGAAAACAGTATATACCGTACTATAACAGAAAAGAGGCCCGGTGCATGAAATTCGTGCACGGGGTGGGGTCCCTCAGCCTAGCCTGCACCCTTTCCAATCTGAGGCCCCTCCAAGGATGTCTGACTGCCCGTTTAGTTGGACATCCCTCTGACAATCCAGGACTGCTGGCTTCCAACTGCTCACCTGCCTGCCTGATAGCCCCTAACCGCTTCTGCCTGCCAGCCTGATCACTCCCTAACCACTGCCCTGCCAGCCTGATTGATGTCTAATTGCTTCCCTGCCAGCCTGTTTGGCCCCAACTTCCCTCCTCTGCCGGTCTGGCCACCCCTGACTGCCCTCCCCTGCAGGGTTGATCGCCTTCAACTGCCTTCCCTTGCAGACCTGGTGCCTCCTGACTGCCCTCCCTTGATGGCCATCTTGTGGTGGCCATCTTGTGACCACATGGGGGCAGAATCTTTGACCACATGGGGGCAGCTATCTTGATCTTGTGTGTTGGAGTGATGGTCAATCTGCATATTACTCTTTCATTAGATAGGATAGAGGCCTGGTGTATTGGTGGGCCAGCTGGTTTGCCCTGAAGGGTGTCCTGGATCAGGGTGGGGGTTCCCTTGGGGCATGGGTCGACCTGGGAGCGGGGCCTGTGGTGGTTTGCAGGCCAGCCACACACAAGCGGAGGCCCTGGTATCTGGAATTTATTTACCTTCTACAATTGAAACTTTGTAGCCTGGAGCAGAGCCAAACCCCCTGCTCACTCTGTGGCTGCCGCCATTTCTGTTTGGTTTTATGTATTTTTTATAATTGAAACTTTGTAGCCTGGAGTGGAGGGCTAGGCCAGCCAGGGGAGGTGGAAAGCTTTGCTTCCTCCATTGCTGGGCGCAACCCTAGTCTGTTCTTTCCAGCTCTGGGGCTGCTTCCATTATTATTGGGATTTACCTTCTATAATTGAAACTTTGTAACCTTGAGTGGAGGCCTAGGCCAGCCAGGGTGTGTGGAAAGTTTGGCTTCCCCTATTGAAACCAAAGCCTCTCAATTGCTCTCTGTGGCTGCAGCCATCTTGGTTGGGGTTAATTTGCATACTTGCTCTGATTGGCTGGTGGGTGTGGCTTGAGCAGAGTGATGGTTAATTTGCATATTGCTCTTTTATTAGGTAGGATAGAACCTCCTGCACTGATTATCTTTCAAAACTCCCAGACCTGGCAGCACAGCAGAGATAGGAAGTTTAGATCTTTGTTGCTAGAAACAACTGCAATCCATCAGCATCTTAAATTTCAAAAATAACTTACTTTGTAATAAGGGCAGGTCTTTTTTTGTTCTTGGTGTTTTTCTAAACAGTCACAGTGGCAGTGTGTAGTGTACTGTCAAGTCTCAAATAATTTTCATTCCCATTTATGCAGTTCAGCAAAGAAAAAGGTAAGAGTAATTCTCACAGACTCCTTTCTGTCATATGGAATACTCATTCTTCTCCTCATTGCTGGACCCCTATACAGTGACATTAATCGGCTAGAGTCAAACAGCTTTAGAAAGTCATGCATGCTGCATAGTATAATCCAAAGTGACGTATACATTATTCCTCTGCCACCTGCTGTTGTGTTTGTTTATCTGTGTGTGGAGAGGTGTGTTCACTGTGTGCGTTCGTTATCTCTTACCTGAAAAGTGCCTTCCTCGGTGGGTCTCAGTGAGTCCCATTCAGGAGAATCCAGGAACTGGAAGGGGAAAATGTAATGCAGAAATTCGCCATCAACTGTCACTCTGATCCTACCCAGACACAAAGAACAGCATTTATGAGGAAGGAGAAAGCCAGCACATAATTAGGGTGAGGGGCGGGTTCAGGTCTCTGAGGACCTTTTTTGGCTATTAAAATTTTGAAGGGCAAAGATTAAACTCCTGCATTACAATAGGTGGCAAGTCTCCTGTAAGATTCATGTACTGATGTTCCTCACATAGTTAGGGTTCTGGAATATTGAGCAAAATTCATCAAACAACTCATCAAGCTGTACATTTTTGATATCTGTGTGTATTACACTTCCATAAAAAGTTTCAGTGCACTCAGTCAGATTTTAAATGAAATAGAACGCTGAAGAACATAAAGGGGTACCTCTGAAAATTAAATACTTAACCTTTTAAAAAAACATAATCATATTGTTTCCTCTTCCAAACTTTCTGTTATATATATATATATATATATATATATATATATAGGCTCTTGAACAATATGAGTTAGAACTATGCAGACCCACTTACATGCCATTTTTTCTAATAAATACTGCTATATGTATTTTTTCTTTTTTATAGCTTTCTTAATAGCATTTTTCTTTTCTCTAGCTTACTTTTTGGTAAGAATACAATATATAATACATATAATATGCAAAATATGTGTTAACTGACTGTTTAGACTCAAGGGTGGGGAACCTTTTTTCTGCCAAGGACCATTTGAATATCATCATTCATGGGCCATACAAAATTATCAACTTAAAAATTAGTCTTCTATTGGTCAAACATTTATTTTATTTTTTATTTTTATTTTTTAAAATATATTTTATTGATTTTTTTTTACAGAGAGGAAGAAAGAGGGATAGAAATTTAGAAACATCGATGAGAGAGAATCATCGATCAGCTGCCTCTTGCACACCCCCTACTGGGGATGTGCCCGCAACCAAGGTATATGCCCTTGACCGGAATAGAACCTGGGACTTTTCAGTCCACAGGCTGACACTCTATCCACTGAGTCAAACCGGTTTCGGCCTAATTGGTCAAACATTTAATTAATTCACCCCTAATGCCTTGGCAGGGCTAGACCAAATGATTTCGAGGGCCTTATATGGCATGCGGGCTGGACGTTCCCCACCTCTGGTTTAAGAGATGGGTAAGGCTTCTGGCCAAACAATAGGCTATTAGTAATGCTTCATGGGAATCAAAAGTTATATGTGGATTTTGACTGTTGGGATCAGCAGAGTCAAATATTTTTTCCAATTGATTCTCTATCCCTGTGTTGTACAAAGGTCAACAGTGTGTTTGTGTGTCTGTGTCTGTGTCTGTGTCTGTGTCTGTGTCTGTATATGTATATGTATATGTATATGTATATGTATATGTATATGTATATTACTAAAGCCCCAGTGCACAAAATTCATGCACAGGTAGAGTCCCTAGGCCTGGTTGGTGATTCAGGGCCTATCAGGGCCTTCCTCCCCCCAGCTGCTGGCTGAGGTCTTCCTTTGTTCTGCACTGTCCCCTAGTGGTCAGTGCACATCATAGTGAGCGGTGAATTTCTGGTTGGCCTAACTCTGGAGGGGACAATTTGCATATTAGCTTTTTATTATATAGGATTGTATAGGATATGTGTATATATACATATATGTATATATAATAAGGCATGCCCACCTCACTTTTAGCAATTGCTAGAAATTACTGAAAGAGTTGATCATTATAAAACTAATTATTCTAAAATTCAATGATCTCTATTACTTAAAAGAATGCCCTATGAGAGTCTATTTAAAATACTTTGCATGGCACCGAAGCTGGTTTGGCTCAGTGGTAGAGCGTCGGTCTGCAGACTGAAAGCTCCCAGGTTCGATTCCAGTCAAGGGCATGTACATTGGTTGCAGGCACATCCCCAGTGGGGGTGTGCAAGAGGCAGCTGATCGATGTTTCTCTTTCATCGATGTTTCTAACTCTCTATCCCTCTCCCTTCCTCTCTGTAACAAATCCATAAAATATATTAAAAAAATAAAATAAAATAAAATACTTTGCATGGCAACAGAAGTATTGTATTAATTCAGTACTCATTTTGACTTTCAGTAATGATCTTGGAAATGAAATACATAGCATATCCGGATAACTCAATTCATATATTTGATTTCTAAGAAGAATGATTGAGGCTTTTAGATTGTTTCTTGCTCCAGGTAAATAATACCATGTACTCTAAATGCTATGGCCTATGGCCATGACTCATGTGTCAGGGCTTTCTCATGCCTCCGGGTGTGAAATGCCACCCAGGACTATGCTGTGCTGAGATAGGAAATAGAGCAGAAAGGAAGACAAGCTAGTAATGACTGTAGAAGACATTCAAACACCAAGAGTACAAACCTTCCTGAAACCAGCAGAGAGAGCCTGTCAATGGAGGTTTTCCCCTGCATGGCATAGCAGTGCTCCTTCTCCAAAGTGACCACTTCGGAGCTCAGAGCAATCGTTCTGAAGACGGGCACAGGGGTCCCCAGAGGCTGGAAGATGGAGCTGTACATCAGCTGGAATTCTCGGGCGAAGGTTATGCTGCGCACTTGATACGCAATGTGGACAAACTGCATGAAGCAGATGATGAAGAGCACAAAATGCCAGGAGAAGATGTCGGCGGCACAGATATCTACCCAAGCCCAGACGGCAGTGCAGAGGAAACCCAGCCCCAGCAAACTGAAGACATAAAGGAGTCCGAAGAAGCCACTGCCGCCCATAAAACCTACTACAAATAAAATACTGGCGAGATGATAGATGGCTCCCTCGGCCTCTTGCTTCCAGCCTGTGCAGATGGGGTGTTCATCTATTAGGTTCTTCCATACAGTGGAATTTCTCTCCATGGCTGTACTTTCCCGTTGATGTGAGATGATATCGAGATAAGTAATTAAGTCCTTTGCTTTTCCATCATCTGAGTTTCGCTAAATCCTCTCAGAACTGGAGAAAGCCTGGTCACTGGAGCTGTGGTGATGAAGGGTTTGGTGTGTAGGGATCCTGAAAAACGAAGAACCTCATGCTGGCTTCGCTAAGTGTATCTGGGCTCCTGATGTAGATCTAGACCACGAATCCTGTGTGGTTTCCTATGTAAGAAGAAGAAAAAAAGGATCTAGTTGGAGAACTGAGACACGTATTTAATAAATCACCAATATTATCCTAGATGAGCTCCTATTTTCCCTAAAGTTGGAGTATTTTAAGCACCAGTGCTGCCAAGTGTTAAATTTCTAGGAGATGCAAATTAGTTTTTAGAGTTATGCTTATTAATAATAAAAAATTATCAACAGACACTTTGGTATTTGATAGGATTAGCTAACTACAGATTCTTCAAGGGCGCTAAGTGCTGTAGTCAGCCAGTTTCGGTAACAGGAGTTCCGTGTACCGCATAATCACTTGGGAAAGTGACTGAAAGTGCAGATTCATAGGCTGTTTCCAAGACATGCTGACTCAGGATCTTCTCTGGAGGGCAGGCTACAAAGCTGGTATTTAGAACAAGCTTCCTACATGATTCTGATGCCTTAGTGCCTGGCCCTCGATGGCCCACCCTCCGAGAGACTCTGTGTGACAATGTTATTCACGCCTTAAAGATGAAGAATTTGAGGCTCAAAGAGGCTAAGAAATTTATCCCAGACCACACAGAGGTCGGTTACAGAGCAGAACATCAGCATTCGAGCCTGTATGCCGAATCCCACCCTGTGGCCTCCTCCAAAAGATGGTTTAAATTAGGCACTTTAAGGAGCCCTAATAAATACACAAACCACTATCTGGTAATTGAAGTCACGTATTAAGAGCTGTAAAATGTGCAGTGACTTAGATCAAAATTATTTGAGAAATATATGCTGTTTTTGTTTTTTTTGTTTTTTTTTTACTTTACTGTATTAGAGGTTATTTCAGAGTAAAGGTTGCCTCCCTATAACTAAATAAACATGACAGTTCCTGCTACTGGCATATTTATTTACCAGATGGCCAAAATGTTACCGACTTGTTCCCCTACACATACATTCTCTACCCTTTCAGCCATATGGCAAAAATGCTAATATGTAAAAATGCTAATATGAGTCACATATTTAAACCACGATGATGGAGCTGTAGGATATGTATCCTTTATCACCAGGTTTCCTAACAATAAATGGCTTTGATGGGAAGCATTCGTCAGATTGGTGCTTTAAAGTCATAATTAACATTCAACACCCTTGAACTTGTGTGCTATATTTAGGGTTATTTTTGAGACGGATTATTCCCAGAACACCTGTTAGTAAAGTGTCAGGTATCACAGATTTTGTTTCATAGAAGAAATGTGCACACACGGTGAAAATGACTTGGCTGAGGTTTGGGAACAGGAAGAGGACTAGACATGGAAGGAAAGACGCTGCTTTATTGAAGTTCCGATTTGCCATCTTGGATAGGGATTCTTTTGCCAGCAAGAGATGGCTTTAAGAATGCTTACCGGGTGAATCGTTGAAATAAGCAAAATAATAATAACAATAATGAGACCCATAACGTACAGCGATATTTTTGTTTCGACTCAACTTGGCTTTCCAATGCATTCCAAACATTCTGCATCCTCCTACGGATCACCTCCCCCAACCGCTCCCCCCACCCCCAACACTCTGAGATTCAAGGGAGACCAGCACCCTGAACATGTTCGATTTCTCTTTTACATAAAACACAAAACTATCTGCTAGTGGATATTCAAAGAAAAAAAAAAATTTTTTTTTAAATACAGGGAGGCGTGTGAACTGTGAAATACCAAACCGCAAATGTCAGTCTCCCTGCTGGTTTGCTTTTAGCAGTAGGGTATTTCCACTTAATCACTTCCTCGGGATGCCCCACAGCCACCACTGCCAGTCCTAAAGAGCACTGCTCATGGCGCTCTGAGCTTTGGTTTGAGCCACCTTAAAAATTTATGGTCCCTGACAAAATGTTCCAGTGATTCTAGTGGGGAAAGGCCACGTAAACCGTTTGTGGCAGTTCAGAAGGGAGCTTATGGACATCTCGTCCCCTTAAAATGTGGACCTGGGGGATGCACTGGGCCATGTATATCCCAGGAGCGTGACCCTCTGTGGTTGTAAGAGGAACGGTGCTTCGGGTCGTTTTCAGTTGGCTTCGGTTTCAATAAGCTGCTACCAAGCCATCTTCTATCCTCGATACTGTATCCCTGCCCTGATTACATTACTCCACACCCAGCCTTTCTCCACTCGGTGTGTTTTTGTTCAGTCACCAAAACAGATGCACTTTATTAGAAGAGGAAGGACTGACGGGGGCAGGTGCTGCGCATGAGTGTTCCTTTGCCCTGTGCCAGCAAGTGCTGCATGAACGCCGAACATGATTCACTAGCCAGCTGCTAAAGGCTTGCGGGCCTTAAGTCATGTTTCTGGGTACATAAACGCTGGAATACTAACATGGCACCATGGGTACATTAGGCAACAAAACCTATCTTCTCTACCAGAGAGGTTAGCACACGAAGATGCAAATGATGGAGACAAACTTGAATGCAAATGAACGCAGTCGTACCAAGTACCCTCCCCCCTCCTTCTTTTCTTTTTAAAATTTAAGCCCCTGAGTAGTTACGGTATATAAAGGAAGGTATGACATGTGACACAAACTTGGTGGCAAACTAATGAAGACTAGCTCAGAAATGGCATTGACCTGTTCAGAACGCATACATTCATTATCTTGTGGCATCACGTTGACTATCACGAGGGAGGCAGGATCTAAATCATCGCGCCAGCTCACAAATGAGAAATGCCTGGCACAGGGCTGGTAAAGTCGCTTGCTTCAGGTGAAAGAGGCAGTAAGTCACCACCGCGGGTGGGTGTGCAAGTCCCCCTCCACTCAGCTTCTTGCCTCTCCAGCAGCGGCTGCTATCTTTCAAGGACATCGACCTGATGTATTAATGTGCTGGGAGGCCTCAGTGGGATATTCTGCCAGGACTGGTTTGCTGGGAAAATAATAATCCCAACAGTGCATATTTAAGACCTGCTATAGCCGCGTGTACTGCTCTATCCATAATGCTTAGACTGCTACAAGGGACAAGGAAATAGGAAGCCACTCATGGAATGACTGCTTTATTACTATTCAACATCGACTAATTTCCTCTCGTAGATTCTGGAATTCTTAAGGGACAAAGAGAAATTTTTTCATAATTCTAACTCCTGGCACTCAATGACGGTTCATTGAGTGCAGAGCAGTGACTTTTAACCTTTTTTTCATCTCAGGGCACACATAAAGTAATTGCTAAAATTCTGCAGCATACTAACATATATATATATATATATATATATTTTAATTTTATTTATTTATTTTGCCAATCCAACAAAAAATAGATATAATTTTAATTCATTAACACCGGATGGCTATCGTTGTGTTGGGTGTTGTCATTTTTTAATTTGACAATCTAAGGGAAAAGAGGTCAGTGCCCTAACTAAATAGTCAAGCATTGCATGTTTTAAAAATTCTGGGGCCACACTGGGTTGAAAATTGTTGGTGTAAGGAGCAAACACTCTGCCTTCTGGATTCCAAGTCTCCATCCAATTTAATGGATGATCTAACTTCTGTCACCAAGAGGAACAGATATGGGGAAGATCCCAACATCCAAGATAGTTCAGTACAAAGACATTATGGAATTGAGACATCACTTATTTAAAACTACAGGCTCGGTGCATGAGAGTCATGCACTCGGGGGTGGTCCCTCAGCCTGGCCTGTGCCCTCTTGTAGTCGGGGACCCCTCGGGGGATGTTGAACTGACAGCTTAGTACCTTTCAGCCTAAGCCAGCAGTGTCACAGTTAGACATCCTTAGTGCCGCTGCAGAGGCAGGAGAAGTTACCGCCACTGCTGCTGCACTCACCAGCCGTGAGCCCAGTTTCTGGCTGAGCAGTGCTCCCTCTGTGGGAGCACACTGACCACCAGGGGGAAGATCCTGCATCGAGCGTCTGCCCCCTGGTGATCAGTGTGTGTCATAGCCACCAGTTGTTCTGCTGTTCATTTGATTTGCATATTAGCCTTTTATTATATAGGATGTCTGGCATAACTCCAAATCCACAGGGGAAATCCTTTTGTCTTCTTACAACCTTGAGCTCCTTAAAGAAAGCAATTGAATTACTGATCTGATTAAAAACAACTTTGGCCCTTTCTGGTGTGGCTCAGTTGTTTGGGCATTGCCCCTGCACCAAAAGGCTGTGGTTCAATTCCCAGTCAGGGCACATCAATGTCTTTTTTTCTCTTGCTCTCTTCCTCTCTTTCTCAAATCAATAATAATAAGAAAAATATCTCTGGCTGAAGATTTTTTTAAAAAAATGACCCTTCCCTGGTTCCACCCCAGAACTACTGGGCCAGGAAGATGAATCTCTAAGAAGCTCCCAGTTTATCCCTCGCACACTCATGTTTGAGAGGCGTTGTTTTGTGTTGTTCTTAAATGGCCTCTGAATTATCGCTGCTTGTTTTCAGGGCCTCAGTTTTGTCTGTTCTTGTTGACCGCTAGCCTGTCTTCCTTGGCTGATTACTTGGTGCATTGCTCTTTGATCCTTACTTGTCCTTCTGTGGCTGTAGTACTGGTGTTAGCATACCATTCTGTTATGTAGTTGGCCCATTTTGCATTACTACTTAACAGAATGGATCTAGTCTTAGCTGTGCCCCTAAATAACGATGAGATTTTTTATTTTATTTTTAACTTTTACTAGACATGTTTCCTCATTGGTAAGATGAAAAAGCTGGACAAAGTAATATGGGGTCCTTTTAGTTCTAAAATAACATGACTCTATGTGGAATATAAGATTGATTACTCCAAATGTGGGTCAAAATATAGAATGAAGTGGCAAAACTGAATTAAGACTGCAGGTCTTAACAGTAGGTTGATATTTGGGGCCAAAATCTAGAGGTGTTTCAATGAATTACTTAATTACTTAAAGCCTGTGTTGGGGGCACCGACACTGGCATTTTCTCCATAAATGTATTAGGGATTTTGATGTGCAATCAAAAGAACTACTGAACTAAAGACAGGAAACGGTTCAGGGTCAAGAGACATCAGAACATTCTGTAGGCTCTGAGTTTTGTTTGTCTGTTTATTTGTAGAGAGAGAGGAGGAGAGAGAAACATCAATGCAAGAGAAACAATTGGTTGCCTATTATATGCACCTCTACTAGGGAAGGAACCTGCAACCTAGGTATGTGCCCTGACAGGGAATCGAACCTATAGCCTTTTGGTGTATAGGATTACGCTTCAACCAACTAAGCCATACAGCCAGAGAAAGACCCTGAGTTTTTATCACCTTTATTACGTATTTGGAGGTTTCCATCATATATTGTATTACATTACAAAATGTACTAGAGGCCCAGTGCACAAATTTGTGCACTTTGAAAGGAACTGTAGGCTTCAAGGCTGTGGTGGGCACAGGGGCAGGTCTCAGCCCATCCTCTGCATCCCCACCTGGCCCCCCCCTCATCCCCCAGTCTTCTGTCTGCCGACAGCCCTGATTCTGCTGCTATTGCTCCCATGCACTAACAGCACCAGCCCTGCTCATACCCGCTGACAGCGTGGAGCGATTGGGGCCGAAGCCAGCAGTGGGTGTGAGCAGTGGCTCTGGCACCAGCTATGGGTGCAAGCAGGGCCAGCGCTGGCAGTGGGTGTGAGCACCGGCTCCAGCTGTGGTACCAGTGGGGCTGTTGCCTGCAGTGGATGCGAGCAGCTGCTGGCCCCAATCGCCCCTCAGGAGCAGGGGGAGATGGAGAAGCCCTGAGGGGCAGTTAGGGCCAGCAGCCACCACTTGCAAGCGGCAGCTCCAGCACCGGAGCGCCTGGTGGAACTGTGTTGTGTGGGAGCAAAGAATTTTCAGTAACCACCAGAGGCTTGCCTGATGATGGTGACCGGCACCCTGCCTTGGTCCAGAGCCCCTGCTCACCTGCTTCACCATTCCACCACAGCTGATACCCACCATGTTCTGTGCTCTGCCACTTGCTGCTGACATCCACCATGTTCCATGCTCACTCCCTTGTGGTCAGCGCACATCATAGCTACCAGTTTCTCAGTTGTCCCGCCTTTTGGTCTATTTGCATATTAGGGTTTTATATATATATACTAGAGGCTGAAGCACAAAATTCATGCAAGGGGCTCTACCCTTGCAGCCGTGGTCACTTGCCTCAGCCCTCACAGCCCCAGCTTCATCTGGAAGGTCGACTGAAAAGAAGTCCAGAAGGTCATTTGGCTGTCGGGTCTAATTAGCATATTGCATTTTTATTATTATAGAATATACATATAGATATTATATTTACATTATATTACAATATATATACTTAAACAGTATATCATAATATGTTTATTCTCTCATATTTATATTTAAAAAGAAATTAACATAGTATGTGTATTTTTAAGATATAAACTTTATTGATTGGCATGTGTGTGGATATACAGGATAGAGCAAAAGTAGTTTTACAGCCAAAACCGGTTTGGCTCAGTGGTAGAGCATCCGTCTGTGGACTGAAAGGTCCCAAGTTCGATTTCGGTCAAGGGCATGTACATTGGTTGTGGGCACATCCCCGGTAGGGGGTATGCAAGAGGCAGCTGGTCGATGTTTCTCTCTCTGTAAAAAATCAATAAAATATATTTTTTTAAAAAGTAGTTTTACAGTCATGAGTATGTAAAACACAGTTTATTCTTATATTATTATTAGTTATTGTATTATTTTCCATATGAACAACTTAAATCTACTTTCCCCCCCACCCTGTATATACTTGGAATTCCCCTCTCTAAAACAGAGTGAGTCTTCAATAAATGTTTACTGGCTGATAAGGCTACCATTGCTCAGGCAGAAAAGTAGTGTTTGGGATAGTTTTGGAACAAGCAGGTTAATAAGCCAGGAAGCCCAAATGAGAGATGTCCTATACCCGAATCAATGGGTCAGGTATTGGGCTAAAAATAAATAAAAGTACTTATTAGACTCTGAGGAAGAAGTGTCTCTACTAACAGAGGAACAGAGAAGGGTTGGTGAGCTTGGGGAATGGTAAGAGATCCCAAAGAAAGAAATCAGAAGAAAGAGGGACTCAGCTTTAGCTTTGTTTAATCTGATGCCCTTGGGTCTTGAATTCACAACAAAAAATAAGCTGGAAGGGCACATATTTAATAGTTACGCAGGACAACAATGACTAAAGACTGGAGTTGGCAAGATTATTGAGAAAGTGTGTACAGAGAAAACTGAGAATCATGGCCTTTGAGAAAACTCTAGAGCTGTGCTGTCCAACACGGTAGCTATTAGCCACATGTGGCTGTCAAGAACCTGAAATGTGGCTGGTCTGAGCTGAGATGTGTTGTACACAATGGCTTTTGAAGACTTTATACAAAGATAAAGAATATGCCATTAATAATTTTTATATTGATTAGATGTTGAAACGATAATGTTTGGGGAAATATTGGGTTAAAGAAAATATTGAAGTTAATTTTTCCCATTACTTCTTATTATTAATGTTCCTACTAGAAAATTTAAAAGTGCATATGGGACTTGCATTATATTTCTCTTGGACAGTGCTGGTCTAGAATCTTTCAAGTAACAGAGAGAAGAAATGAAGACTTGGCATGATGCTGTGCAGACAGTGCATATGTATTATGTATAAGTGTATAAATATGGAAGAATTATCTAAGATTAAGAACAGAGTTGATAGGAATGTAAATGATATTGGCTACAATATTCATTTGTTAGTCAGTAGATGTTATCCAAAGCATAGATGTCACCATCTGTGTCTTCCTACATAGATGGCCAACCCTACTGTAGCTCTTGGCCTTTATCCTACTTTATTTATTTATTTATTTATTTATTTATTTATTTATTCCTCACCTGGATATTTTCCCATTGATTTTTAGATAGAGTGGAAGAGAGAGGGAAAGACAGAGAGAAACATCGATGTGAGCGAAACACATCCATTGATTGCCTCCTGCACACTCCCTGACCAAAGCTCGGGCTGGGGAGGTATGTGTCCTTGACTGGAAATGAACCCAAGACCCTTCGGTCCACTGGCTGATGCTCTATCCACTGAGCCAAACCGGCTAGGGTGCTTTTACCTGTGTTTCCCCGAAAATAAGACATCCTCCGAAAATAAGACCTAGCGCATGGAAAGATAAGACATCCCCTGAAAATAAGACCTAGCGCAACTTTGGGAGAAAAAAATTAATATAAGACACTGTCTTATTTTCGGGGAAATAGGGTAGTACGTTATCTTTCTGCCTTAGAATTCCATTTTCCCAAGCAATTATATGAGATGGTTTCACTTTCTCATTTCATTTTTTGATGATACCTTTTGGAAATCCTAGACCACATGTGTCAAACACAAGGCCCGCGGGCCAAATCCGTCCCGCCAGGCCTTGCAATGTGGCCCGCACCACGCTGCCATCACTGCACTCCGCTGCGTTTCCATCACAATGACAGTTTATGACTGTTCAGTAAACCATTCGGCCCGCGATTTAGGCTGGATTTTAGATTTTGGCCCCTTCTCTGATTGAGTTCGACACCCCTATCCTAGACAGACAATCTCCTAAATTTTGTACTAGAGATTGGACTGTGGCCTTCTGGATTCCATAGGGTCCACACCAGCCTTTGTTTTCACATGATGCACGGCTCTCTTCACGCACACTAGGCTCCTAGGCTGGACTGTGCCTTTGCCCTTCATAGAGAGCTTGGCTTTTCTTGAGACTTGGGGATATTAGAGAACTTGCCTACAGGCTATGCTGGACTTCTCGGATTCTCACCAAAGTCACATTTGATTATCTGCAGCCAGGATTCAATTTTTCCCTTTACTGCATACTGTGGTAAGCAGAAATCTAAGATGGTCCACAAGATTCCTGTCCCACTGGTGCCCAGGCCCTGTAATCCCCTCCTTTTCAGTGTGGGCTGAACCTGTAAATGGCATGGGACAGATGCTCCCTTGATTAGGTGACATTATATGGCAAATGATGCTGGAATGTTTATTCCGGTGATTACGTTATATAAGACTCCACTGTAGGACTGGAGAGGAACTGGAAATCAGAGAGACATATTCCTATTCACCTGGAAGAAAGCAAACACCATGTTGTGATCTGCCTATAGGGGCCACAAGGCAAGAAATTGCAATGGTCTTGTGAGCTAAAAGAAGTCCCCAAACCAACACTTACCAAGATAATAGGGAGCCTCAGTCCTACAACCACAGGACCTTGAATTCTGCCAACCACCTCAAACCTATACCCTGAACTGCAAATGAGGAGTATAGCAGTGTGGCTGACACCTGGATTGGAGGCTTGTGAGGCCCTGAGCAGAGGATCCACTTCAGCCATGTCTGGACTCCTGACCAACAAAAACGATGAGATAATGAATTTGTGGGTTTTTTTTTCATGAGCAAAATTATCTTATTAAGAAGAAGATGCTCAGCCAAAACCGGTGTGGCACAGTGGATAGAGTGTCGGTCTGAGGACTGAAAGGTCCCAGGTTCGATTTCGGTCAAGGGCATATATCTTGGTTGCTGGCACATCCCCAGTAGGGGGTGTGCAAGTGGCAGCTGGTTGATATTTCTTTCTCATAGATGTTTCTAACTCTCTATCCCTCTCCCTTCCTCTCTGTAAAAAAAATCAATAAAAATATATATTAAAAAAAGAAGAAGAAGAAGATGCTCAGGTCAGAATGCAAACATGCCCCAGATATCAATTCTCGCAGTTGAAGAGAAAGTGCACATCACCTACTGCCCTTTAAAAGAGAGAGTTTATTTGCTTCTAAAAACTGTATTTTTCCTCTTTCAATGGAAATTTTTAGGCCAAGGAAATTTGTGTTTTAGTTGACTAAGTTTGTGTCAATTTGTTACAAAGCAATGGAAAATGAATACACACATAATGATGAGTACTCACTATACTTTTATTTATTTATCTAAAAATCTACATTTATGATAGACTTGGGATACAGATCTATGAAACAAAAGACACTCAGTGCTTGCTAGGTTTATATCAGGAAAATTAGGTGCAAATTGTTCTTTAATGGTATCTGGAAAACAAGATCGACGAGAGGCCCTGAGAATTACAATTAAATTCACTATAGTTCCCAGCATCACTTTTAACGTTTTCCTTTCATGGAGTCAGGTGGCCCCAACACTGCTAAGCATTTATACACACAGGCAACTCCCAGAATAGTTATGTCATTCATAACTAAGTTTGCAGTAATTTGTTACAAAGTGTTTGTTTTTCACCACAAACTTAGTCACTTAAAACAACACAGATTTATTATCTCCAAAAGTTCTGGAATACCGTGTTTCCTTGGTGGACATTCAGTTTAGTCAGTTCTTTGTAAAATTGAACTATTATGTATTGGGCAAATATTTGACATTTCAGATGCACCCAGAGACTCACACACAAAAGACAGTCCACAGAGACTCAAAACAAATAGCTCTGTAATTGTTGAATTGTGTGACTCCACCAAATTCAGTTGAGTTGAGCAAAGGGAAATGCAATATCTAGTTGCCATGGTTTTTTAATCCTCATATACCACAATTACTACTACTACAACCATGGCTACCACTACCAGCATCTAACATTTAGAAAGCGCTTACCTACTAAGTGCCCAATTATGTTTCTACGTGCCAGACATATTTCTGTGTGCCAGATATGTTTCTAAGAACCTTAAAATATTAAAAGTTTTTGAACTAGGTAGTTTTTTTGTGTGCCAATTTGACAGATGACAATAACTGAGGTATAGAGACGTTAGTAGGTTGACTAAAGACACACAAATGACAGAGCCCAGATGCACTGCAGGCAGACAGATGCAAGCACCTAGTCTCTTCACCACCACAACTTACTACTTCATGTACAGTTTGAATCTAAATATGGATGTTCTAGGACAAGTCAAAGGATTCTTGTTTTCTCTCCCTTCAGTTCTAGATTCAACGAATTTAAATGTTAAATTTTTTTAGCAACACGGGGATAAGGGGTGGGTCCTATGTTGAATCACTAATCCTCTGTAATTCTTGATTTGAAGAAACAGCAAGAAACATCTCCTTGTCAAGCTTGTCATTTGATTGCTGTAGGAAAACAATCCACATGCTCTACCTCAAGCTCTCCTGACTTTTCCACATCCTGGGAATGGCTAAAGGGGCAAGCAGGAAGGGACTTACTTTGGATAAGTTGCTGTTACATCACACAGTTAGTGCACCAGAAGTTACAGGTGAAAGATACCAAGAGAAGTGGATTCGTATACACATTAAAGAGTTTTCTTGTCTTTTAATTCTCACCCAAAGACATGTGTGGTATTTTTTAAAATTGATTTTAAAGAGAGGAAGTGGGGAGAGAGAAACATTTGCTACCCGTTCTCAACCCAGCTGGGGATCGAACCCGAAACCTAGGTATGGGCCATGACTGGGAATCGAACCCACAACCTCTATGGGTCAACACTCCAACTAACTGAGCCACCTGGCCAGGGCTAAACAGTTTTTTCTTGATATGAGTCAAAAGGAGACACCTTCATTTCCTTCTCAAGTGACCTATATTCAGCAAATGAACTCACTTTTTCTGTGCTCATTATAGTTAATGTTCTCATGTACTTTCCTGGCAAACACACCTAGAAAGTTTGTGTGCTACTTGTCTATATTATTTTTTAGTTCTTTTCTGGCTAAATAACTGGGTGGCCCACGCACCAGGGTCAGCGATGTTGGAAACCACCAAACGAGCTCAAACAAGGCTGAAAGAGCACTTCTGCAAGGTGTGGCGAGTTCTTTCCAGGAAATGGTGCAGAGATAGGTTGTTCTGGGAGAAAGGTTGCTTACTGTGTGGTGCTCAATCCACGTGCTCCTCAAGCTTTTCATGTCTTCTGGTTCTTTCAGCCTTGTTTTTATTAACTTCACAGGCTCTGAAGTTATTCCAGCTACAGATATCGCTTGTATATTTTGTGGCGTTGCCTGTCATGCATGACCCACAATGTGGATTATTGCCTTATGTCTGCTGCTCAGAAAATAATGCCACATATTCTCATGATTCTTTTAAAATATTTGATTATCTCAAGCTTCTCTTTAGCATTGAAGCTCTTCTTTGTCATGCACTATTGGGCATTTTTTAATCAAAATGCTTAGACATTCTTTGGATGCTGAATGGCTGAATTGCTCTCTCTCTTCTCTCTCTCTCTCTCTCTCTCTCTCTCGTGTTTTAATTGATTTTAGAGAGGAGTAAGGAGGGAAAGAAGAGAAACATCGATGTGAGAGATACATGAATCTCTCTAGACCTTCCAGCGCACCAGAGGGGGCAGCAATCTTGTGTGTTGGAGTGATGGTCAATCTGCATATTACTCTTTTATTAGATAGGAGAGAGGCCTAGTGCATGGGTGGGGGCCGGCTGGTTTGCCCTGGATCAGAGTGGGGGTTCCCTTGGGATGTGGGGTGGCCTGGGTGAGGGGTCTGTGGTGGTTTGTAGGCCAGCCAGTGACCCAAGTGGAGGCCCTGGTATCTGGGATTTATGTATCTTTTACAGTTGAAACTTTGTAGCCTGGAGCAGAGCCACACCTACTGCTTGCTCTGTGGCTGCAGCCATTTCTGTTGGAATTTGTTTACCTTCTATAATTGAAACTTTGTAGCCTTGAGTGGAGGCTTAGGCTGGCAAGGGCAGGCAGAAAGCTTGGCTTCCTCCATTGCCGGGGAAACCCAAGCCTCCCTCCTGTTCTCTGTGGCTGTAGCCATCTTGGTTGAGTTTATTTGCATACTCACTCTGATTGGCTGGTGGGCGTAGCTTGTGGGTGTAGCGGGTATGATTGATTTGCATATTACTCTTTTATTAGATAGAATGTCATATATTTAAAAAATTTTTTTGTTGATTTCAGAGAGAGGAAAGGAGAGGGAGAAAGAGATAGAAACATCAATGATGAGAGAATCACTGATCAGCTGACTCCTGCATGCCCCACAATGGAAATTGAGCCTGTAACCTGGGCATGTGCCATGACAGGGAATCGAACCATGACCTCCTGGTTCATAGTTTGGCACTCAACCATTGAGCCACACTGGCCAGGCTAAAATGCTATATTTTAAAGTACAGTTTAAAGTCTTAAAAATCAAAATACAAGTAAGCTTGTTATTTAGAACTTCTATCAAAGAACAAAAAACAAAGAAACCAAAAACATCTTATGTGACTCTTGGGTAGCACATTACGTATTAATGTGTCTGTATCCTTCTATTTGTCTAAGTGCAAAGAAAGACACACAAAACGATCTTCACTTAATGTTAAGGATGGCTATTTTAAAAAATATTTATATTTTATTGATTTTTCACAGAGAGGAAGGGAGAGGGATAGACAGTTAGAAACATCGATGAAAGAGAATCATCGATCAGCTGCCTCTTGCACACCCCCTACTGGGGATGTGCCCGTAACCAAGGTACATGCCCTCAACCGGAATCGAACCCAAGACCTTTCAGTCCACAGGCCGACGCTCTGAGCCAAACCGGTCCCGGCAAGGATGGGTATTTTTGGATTCTGGGATACTATTACTTTGTGTACATATCTATATTATTTGCATTCTTTACAATTCAATAATAAAATGATTATATATTAACTTGAAAAATTTAAAATACAAGAATTTCAAAGAATATAATAAAAATTCATTAGCCCAACAACCAGAATTCACAACGCATCAACGTTGTCATATTTGAGGGTCTTTTTTATAATAAAATAATTCCTGCCCAACTGGTGTGTCTCAGTGGAGTGAGCATTGTCCCATGCATCCAAAGGTCACTGGTTCGATTCCTCTCAGGGCACATGCCAGATTTCAGGCTCAATCCCTACTTGGGGGCATGCAGGAGACAGCCAATCGATGTTTCTCTCTCATTGGTGTTTCTGTCGCTCCCTTCCTCTTTAAAAATCAACACACACACACACACACACACACACACACACACACACACACACATATATATATATATGAAATTCCACACAAAAAATTGAAGATCACCATGGATTGTTCTCTAGCTCCATTCCTCACCTAAAGCTCCCTCTATATAATTGTATTTATCCTTCCAGTCTACATAGAATAATTTTAAAATTGCATTTAAAATTAAATGCAAGATTAGAAATGTATCTTATAATGTGGTGTGTGGTTTTTTATCAGATTCACACTTAATTTTTTTTCTGGTGAATGATTTTAAACATATACAAAAACAGAAAGTACTATATAGTAAACCTCCACATAACCATTACCCAGATTCAACAATTATCAAGACTTTGCCACATAGTTTTTTGAAATTAAAAGTAAACACTGTAACCTGTTCATCTTCCAGTTTGTTCGGTCAATAAACAGACACCTACTAAACAAAAACAGGGTTAACTAAGATTAGCCTGTGCTCTTCCCACATGTCAGGCACTGGCCTTCCACACACTGACCTCTTTAGGAGTCACAGCTCTGCAGCCTAATTGGCATTTTCATTGTTCAGAGTGGAAAATGAGGCTCAGGGAGATGGAGATTCTTCCATAGGTACCAGTTGCTTGTCTTTCGAGCTTAAATCTGCCCCCTCACCTCCTTCAATTTCAGAGTGTGTGAGTCATTCTGAGGTCTCACTCTGGGTCTCTGAGAATTACTCCACAAATTCTCTGGGTTTGAGGAGGATCCAACATTACTGCAGGGACTTCAAGTCAGCAACTTTTGTTGACTTATTTAATTTGGAAAGTACTTGTAACTTTCACTAAAACATTTTCCTTAATGAAAGAAACATTTCTCCTTTTCCTTGAAAAGATCTATTTAATGTATACTTTTGTAAATTCTTATTTACTCTCTGAGTCATAATCACAGCTGACCAACAACCATATTTACCAAAACAAAACAAAACAAAACAACAACCGATTTTAATTACAATTTTCACACTTGCAAATCTATCTTGGATATTTTCCAAGCAGTTTAGAAACTTCTTGACTGCTGTGTTGCTTACGTGCTATGCTCAGGTACTACAGCAAATGCTTCATAGCCATCCTTGATCATTCCTGCAGACTATTACAAAATAGGCAGACGGGAGTGCTTCCGTGTGTCAACCCTATGAGTCAGTCTTGTGGTACAAGCATGGGATTTTGGTTTCCCAGGACACATTTTTATTTAATAGCACATAACGTCGCCATTTAGAAACATAGGATGCACAATGATTCAGCTGTTTTTAGAGACTGATTAGATGAAAGAAACTCAACTATGTCTCCTAGCATAAAATTTTAGGATGAATAATGTCTTAATGTCTTACTCTCGATTTCCATTAATATTAGTATCCCAAATTCTTCAAAAGACAAACACAGTCTCTCAGGGAAGAAAAGAGACTTGAAGTTCATCTGAGATCAGCCAGACCTCATTTTGCAAATGTGGAAAGGGGCCCAACTTTTGTTTTGTTTATATTTTGTTTTGACAAACCCCTTGTTTGGTTTTCTGTTGCCACAAAGAACAAGGGCACGTAACTGTACTGTCACACCAGGGATAGGTACATGCAACAGTTTCTGATATTAAACATAACAGAAAAGAAAACAGCCACCGAACCTTCGTATGAGCTGAGAGCGGTAATTTTTAAGGATGCCGTAAAACTCCACCGCAGTGTGCAGGATTACAAATTCAAAATACCTAACTACGAGAGTTACAGTGAAAAGCCGGAAGGCAGATGGTCACATTCTAAAAGTTCAGTCCGTCTAATTAAATTATGTTCAAAAGCAGGCTTCTAATTCGACTTTTCCATGCATTATTTAAAATGGAAAAATTTCAGTTTTTGCAAATGTTTTCTGGCTAAAACAACTCCCCCCCCCCCCCCCCACCCCCTAGCTCAATGACTGTGTTTTGATTCTGTGCCTTGAATCTCTTCCTAAAATACAGACTCTCAGTAGGTATTATACCTCTGTAACTGACCTTGGTATGGAGGTAAGTTAGTGGTTTTCAAATTTCTTTCCTTTTTCCTTCCTTCCCTTATTTATGTTGGCAGGGCGATCCCCAAATAGAGAAAACAGGTCAGGGTGACCTTTGGATGAGGCAGCTTTCTCTTGCCCCAAACCGGCGGCCCCCCCCCCGCCCCTCCCCCGGCCAGGCCCAGTACAGACCAGGGACAGGCAACTCCCAGTCTCGCTGCGCGGGCTTCCCCAAGGTGAAGTTGAAGACTGTCAGGTCCTCTAGGATTGGCTTTTCCCCCTTGAAAAGCCCGTCTTTTTCTTTGCACTCCAACGGTGCCTGGGGCCAGAGTGGAACCCACAGATCCGAGGGGACGATTGGCCACTAAGGCCGGCGCCCACAGCAGCAGACCCTCCCGCATGCCAGGCTCCCGGTTGGCCTGAGCTGGCCGGGCACCCAACGCCCCGCGCCCCGCCAGCAGCGCGGACGGAGCAGTGGGCGGCGAAGCCCAGGCGCCCGGGGAGGTCGGTGGCCTCGCAGCCCCCCTCCCGGGGCGGGGCCGGGGCACCAGCCGCGCCGGCAAAGTTGCCCCGACGCCAGGAGGTGCCAGGGCGCGGACAGGTCCGGGGAAGCGGCGGCCGCGGCGGCCCGCGGTCCCTCCTTACCTCTCCGCCTCCGCTCCGCGCACAGCTCCGCTCCGGGCCGCACAAGTTTGCCCCCAGCCCCGCGCGCCCGGCTCCCGCGCTCCTCGCCTGCCGCCCCCGGCCCCCGCCCCGCCGTGGGCGCGGGAGAGGCAGGAGCTCCGGAGCGGCGGGCGCAGCGGCGCGGACCGGCGCGGGGACGGACGCGCGCCCCGGTGCGCTGCGGGGAGGGCGGGGGTGGCGGCGGCCCGGGCAGCCCGGGTCTCCAGGGAGCAGGCACTGGGGCCAAGGCCTTACGGGACTCCTATGAACCGAGAGGCAGCTGCGGACAAAGTTTGCAAAGACCGGTGTTTGGAAGTGGACACTGGTCACGGTGATAACATAAACCAGATATTTGCTATGGTAATAGGCAGAGAGCGATGGAGATGACTACAGGAATGAAAAGCTGTGAATCCTCCCTCTCACTCTCCACTCTTAAATCCCCCTCCACTTCCTTTCCCCCCTACATACACCTTACATACACTACATGAGATATGGCCAGAAGCGAATGGGAAGATTGGATGTACATGACAGAGAAAGGTTGATATCTTGATTCAAATCAGTAAGCATCTCAAGCGATTGGGTAAAGATCGTAAACAATCATAGACAAACAATATTTAAGTGCAAATGATCAAAACAAAGTTCAAATCAGTAAAACCCAATAAAAGCATGCAATTTAAGGCAACCATCAAATGCATCTTTTCTCATCCTGCGAACTTAGTGAAATTTTGTTTTGCTTCAGGGATGAAACCACATCAGTGAAACACACAGCTTCCTCAAGGATTTCCATCTCCTCCCTTCTCTCAATAGCCTTGCTTTCACTTTGATTTAAAAAATATATATATATATTGATTTTTCATAGAGAGGAAAGGAGAGAGAGAGAGAGAGATAGAAACATCATTGAGAGAGAAACATCGACCAGCTGCCTCCTGCTCCCCTCCCCACCTCCCACCGGGGATGTGCCCACAACCAATGTACATGCTCTTGAGCGGAATGGAACCTGGGACCCCTCAGTCCCCAGACCGAAGCTCTATCCACTGAGTCAAACCGGTTTCGGCCTTGCTTTCACTTTGTATAAACTTTGGTGACAGCGATGCTGGGAACAAACATTCATTGAATATTCAATGTCTCTTTGGGCTCTCAGAATAACTGCAAACGTAATGAACACAAATGGTGAAATTATCCTCCTTTAATTGATGCTGGAACTGAGAACAAGAAACCATATTCCTACATATCGTATGTGGCAAGAAACCACTTGACTCCCAGGCCTTTGCTCTGACTCTTCATTCCAAAGATTTATTCAGAAATGTTGAAAATTCAGTTTAAAGTGGACCTAATTCATGGTGTGTGTGTGTGTGTGTGTGTGTATGTTTAAAATTTGAAGTGAGAAGGTTACGAGCATTGACATTAGGTATATTCTGAGTTTAAATTTCAGTTATTTAGTGTTTCACATTTTCACATTACAGTTTTAAAGAATAATAATCATGGTTATTTTTAATTTAAAAATTCAGAAGCAATGAAAATAGGCCTGTGTGACAGACTCTAAGGTGATCCATGATTCTCACCACCTCCTGGTGTCCACACCCTGGTAGAATCTCCTCCCCTTGGGTGCAGTTGGGACCTGTGACTTGCTTGTAAACAATAAATATAGCACAGGTGATGGATGGCAATTCTGTGACAGCAATACATTGCAAAAGACTCTGTCTTGCTAGCAGACTCTAGAGATGTCCTTTCTGGCTTGACGAAGTAGGTGGACATGTTGGGGAAGTCCACCTGGTAAGGAACTGTAGGTGGCCTTTTGGAGCTGAAAGCAGCCTCTGTCCAATAGCCAGCAAGAAGCTAAGGTCCTCAGCCCTACAAACACAAGGAGATGAGTTCTGTCAACCATCTAAGTGACCTTGGAAATGGATTCTTCCCCAGTTAAGCCTCCAGATGAGGATGCAGTCCAGAGGACAACTTACTTGGTTTGTGAAATGCTAAGGAGAGGACCCAGTGAAGCTGTTCCTGGACTCCTGACCCACAATTGGGAGATAATAAACGTGTGTGTTTTTAAGCCATTCAGTGCAGCGGGCTGGCATGGCCATGGCATACTCAGCCCCACATTGGGTGTCTTATGTGCCATGCCAGCGCAGCCAGGTTCAGTGAGGCTGAGTGGGGCCGGTGAAGGATTGGGAAAAGACAGAGAAGAGAATGAAAGCTGGGTCTCAGTGGGATGCTGCCCTCTCTGATGGAGAGAGACAGCGTCATGGACTACAAGCTGTGTCTTTATTTTATAGCCAGATTCCACAAGGTAAAATAAGGGTGTGGTCAACATGTTTACAACATTCTTGTGAGTTTTGTTCCCACTCAATTACATGCACCTGAAGTCTATCAAGCCTACATCACTCAGGCGCATGGGGCCACGTGTTTGGACCATAGGTTCAAGCTTACAACCATAGCTGTTGGCTATAATTGTGCTGGGAGGGCTCTGCCCTCCAAGCTGGGACTTGCACACAGCCACGAGAGTACTGTGCCCTCTCATTAGTCTGAGGCTTGAACCTGTCCAAACACTCTAGCTGCTCTCCACAATTAAGTTGGTGCTAACCAATAACACCGTGTATGTGCTGTTTACATAGTTAACATATTAGTGCACACAGTGTAGTTCCTTCTTTGGTAAATTTTGTGTTAAACGTGACTGCCCTGTTGCATTCTGATTTTTTTTTCTTCCTTATTTCTCCATGTCCCTGCCTTGATCTTCATTGCAGAGTCTCCATGAGACAGGAACCTAATGAAATGGTTCCCCCTTAGATCAGCCACAGGTCTAGGGCTCCTTGGGACTTCCAACTGCATTTCTGCTCCTGCTCCTGAGTCCGAGATCATAAACTTCATCCCTTCTGATCTTTGGGGATATTCTCTTAACTAACTCTGGAAAAAACAGTCATCTCAGCTTGCACAATTCAAGTTGCAACTGCAATGTGAGGAACACTTATGGTGAAGACTAGGAGCAGGTGAAGTACTAAACCAAGTCCCATATAAACCACGTATCCTGGGGAAGCTTTAATTTGAGGCTTCTAGAGTCTTCCTTTCTCTTTCCCCTTGACATCAACTTGCTCCTCTAGCCTCAACCTTGAGGTTTGGGTCCTTGCTTGCTAATTGCCCTTACTTCCAGATATAAATATAGCTTGAATTGCTCATCACCCCTCCCTCTGGATTGGTGGTAATGAACTCCTTACTGTTTTCTTGCCTGAAAAGCTCTTTATCTGTCATTCAATTCTAAAACAATAGCTTTGGTGGGTAGAGTAATATTGGTTGTAGGTCTAACTGCTTTCTTTTGCTGCATTTAAGATTCTCTTTGTCTTTTAAAAATTTTTATTTTGATTTTTTTCAATTAAAATTTTTAAGTTTATATTCAGTATTATTTTGTGTTAGTTTCAGGTGAACAGCATAGTGGTTAGACAACCATATACTTTACAGAATGTGCCTTCTGATATTTCCAGTACCAAATGGCACCATATCTAGTTATTTCAATACTAGAGGCCCAAAATTTATGCAGGGGGGTGTCCCTTAGCCCGATCTTTACCCTCTCCAATCTGGGAGCTCTCTCCAAACTGGCAGTTGGACATCCCTCTCACAATCCAGGACTTCTGGCTCCTAACTGCTCACCTGCCTGCCTGGCCTAACCACTTTGCATGCCTGTCTGCCTGATCCCCCTAACTCCCCATCCCCTGCCAGCTTGGTCAACCCTATAAACTTTATTATTTATTTATTTATTTATTTATTTATTTATTTTTATCCCCTTCACACACAATTGTATTTGACTTCTTTATTGGCTTCTCCCTCTCACACAATTTTTCTCTCTCCTTTATATAACACTTTTTCCTACAGACTCATCATTTGTAAACTTTTCTTTCCTCCTTATTTTCTACTTCTGTTCCATCATCCTTCTTCCCATCTTTCTCTTATCATTCCTCCCTCCCATATATACTTTCAAATCAGTGTTTTGGGTTTCTTTGGATATTTACTCAAAAGTGGAATCACTGGGTCATAGGCAGTTCCATTTTTAATTTTTTGAGGCACTTCCATACTGTTTTCCATACTGGCTACACCAGTATGCATTCCCACTGACAGTGTAAGAGGGTTCCCTTTCTCCACTTCCTCGCCAACACTTACTAGTATCATTGGTTGATTTCTTGATGATAATCATTCTGACAGGTGTTAGATGATATCTCATTGTGGTTTTACTAGTAATTTTCATTTCTCTAATGATTACTGATGAAGATCATCTTTTCATATGTCTATTGGCCATCTTTATGTCCTATTTGTAAAATTCTATTTAGGTTCCTTGCCCATTTTTAGAATTGGATTGTTTGTTTTTTGGGTGTTGAGTTGTGTGAGTTGAGTTCTTTATGAATTTTGGATATTAATCCCTTGGCAAATATATTCTTCCATTTAATGTATTGTCTTTTCATTTTGTTAGTGGTTTCCATTGCAGTGCAAAAACTTTTCAGCTTGATATAATCCAATTTTTATTTTTTTTCTTTGTTTCCCTTGCCTGAGGAGATATATCAGGAAACCTTCTGAGATCCAGTTCAGTAGAGTTAGCTGGCTTGACTAGATCTCAATTAGCACCTAGGAAAAACCTCAGACATTTCCACTGCTGTCTGAAACAGGTCATCAAAATAAAGTTAGGCTAAAGCACAAACTTGAAACGGTCCTGCAACTAGACTAATAATTTTACCAATGGTCTGGTAAGGAAGGGTGATGGACCACTGTTGACTTTTCAGATTAGCAAAGCCCAGAGGGGCCTTATTGATTTAGAGGCTTATCATCCATGTTAATTTTTATTAGTTCTTTTAGGTTTTAATGCTAATGATACCTCTTACTTTTTTTTTTTTTTTTTTTTTCATCTTAACCCAAGGATATTTTTTTCCACTGATTTTTTAGAGAGAGTGAAAAGAGAGGGAAAGACAGAGAGAAACATTGATGTGAAAGAAACACATCCATTGGTTGCCTCCTGCATGAGCCCTGACCAGGGCCTGAGCTGGGGAGGAACCTGCAACCAAGGTATGGGCTCTTGATAGGAATTGAACCCGGGACCCTTTGGTCCACAGGCTTACACTCTATCCACTGAGCCAAACTGACTAGGGTTAACTATACATCTGAGGCTATAATTAAGATGATAAGATAAACTCATTGATTTTGATGTTTGCTTAGCATTAGATTTTTTTTTTTTAATAGGGTAAATATCAGACTCCTTAAAAGTGTCAGACTGGATTGGATCTGGAGGAAAAGTCCAATATCTCCTGTCCAGGATTTATTTCATTAGCAAGATGATGCAAATTAAGCCCTCAGAACAACAGTTGGCACATAAACTATCGCATCATTATTATTATCACTACTAGAGGCTGGGTGCACGGATTCGTGCACAGGAGGCTGGGGAGCGGGACCATGGGAGGTTGGCCAACTGGGGAGGGACCATGGCAGGAGGTTGGCCAACAACCCTGAGGAGGGAGCTGGCCCTCAGCCCCCTGGGAAAGGGGCCGTGTCCACCACCACCCATTCCCAGTTCCCATTCCAGCTCAGGCCTGAAGGCCCCAGCGGGGTTAGGAGAGGAGGTAATGGTAGCTGGGCTGGGTGTGGAAGGAATGGATGCCAGACACAGATGCCACCATCAGTGTCCTGCCACTTTTGTGGTTCCCCGCCTCCCCCCTTCTTTCTTCCCTCGCCACCATACCACCACTGCAGCGGGTGGGTGGACCCTGGGGAAGGAAGAGGACGAGAGCAAGTCAGACCCTTGTGTAGAGGGCTGATTTTTAATAAATTGCAGTGAGGAAGCTACTCTGTTACGCACAAAACCCCAAACCAGAAGCAGGTTGTCTATGAATGGTTTAGCCCAAGAGGCTGATGGAGGCTGGCGAGCCATGGGGAGGAGGTTCAGGCGGTTGGCTATGGGAGCGCACTGACCACCAGGGGGCAGCTCCTGCATTGAGCATCTGCCCCCTGGTGGTCAGTGTGCATCATAGCAACTGGTTGACTGATCATTCCAGTTGTTCTGGTCGTTCTGGTTATTCTGATCATTTGGTCATAATGTACACTTAGGCTTATATATATATAATTATCCATACCACAGGCTATTGTATATCTGAGTTTTACAAGGGAAAGAATAGTGTTTATGTTATTTTGTATACTTTTCTGTTTTTTTCTCTTTTTAAATACTATGTTGCAATGTATAATCAGCAATAAAGCAATTAAAAAGAGTCCTTAAGAAAGAGCAAGGACATAAGGAAGGATATTGTGGACCAGAAATTTGAGTAAATTGGTTTCTTTCACTGAAGCAATGGGCTGCTCTTGTGGCCACAGGTAGGCAGTACCAGTCATGAGGGACATTACCCTGACCATACCTGGATACTCTCTTCAGAGGACGGGAGGGCACTGAGTGCATGCTGGGTAGGAGAGTAAGTAGAAGGCAGGTATGGACACTCTCATTGATGTTCTTGGAGCTCTGCATGTGAGCCAGCATCTTCGGGGCCACCTGTCCAGCAGAGTGCCTGTTGCTGCTGGATTTTAGAGCCATAAGGAAGTTATGCGGGGCAGCCAGGAAAAATCTGCCCTGTGGTTGTGTGGCTTGCCTGCAGCCCTCCTCTTCCCATGAATGGAGCATCGGGGCCTCATTGCCCCACCATTAAATGAGAGGAAGCCAGTAACGTCTGGTCCCCCTGGAGAGGGTTATTCCCGAAATTGTCTGAGTGGTATCGCTGGACTCAGGCAAAATCTCCCTGGCTTTGCTACGTTTATGAGCGATGAGCGGGGTGAATTCCTAGAACTGTGAGGTGGAAAGGATTCTGGGAGGTCCCCACCCACCCTGTCTTCAAGGAAGGCTGCAACCAAGTCACACAACCGCAGGCTGACTATTCGTCCTAGCTGCCCTGCATAGGGGATGGCTCTAAACCCCAGGGGAGTCAGTAAATGTCCTTCCTGTCCCTCTCTAAATCTCTCCACCCTTCAACCAACTCTCTCCTGGGACTTCTTTCAAATGGGTTCTGTGTCTGTTTAGGACTTCCTCCAGCTTCTCTGCACTCCGCTCAAACGCAGGAGCCCTAAACCCAAGGTGCCCTCTAATGGAGGCTGGGCCATCTCAAGAGGAGTCAAGGACAATCTGCATCCTTCACTGCCACACAGAAGCGATTCTAGGCAGAGGGAACATGGTGTGTGTGTGTGTGTGTGTGTGTGTGTGTGTGTGTGTGTGCGTGCACGCACCGAGGTGAGGGGGTAGGGGCTTCTATGGCCAAGAGAACCGAGATCAAAATTCTGCTCCATAGTCCACCTGCTGGCGGACACCGATGAGTCATTTGCTTTGCCTCCGTCCTTCACAGGTAACGGAAGAAATGTGAAAATGTCATCAGGTCCCTGTGAGGCATAAATGAGATAGTATAAATATAAAGTGCGTCGTCTGTGCTGTACATGTTCTTCATACAAAACTGGCTTAACTACATGCCAATTACTTCATCTGGTATCAAACGGAAGCAATGTGATCCGTCCCAACGCTAGAGACAAAAGTGACGAACTGTTCTGTCCTCTAAGAGATGATCAAGAGTGAATTTAACGATCTTTGCTTTTTGCCTTAAATGCTGACTCCTTAAATTCAACTTCCTGGGTTAGAGTTTACCTTATAATTTTATATTTCTCAGCAGTTTACAAAGCAATTTCAATACCCCGTTTAAAAAAAAAGAAAAAAAAAGAAAAGAAAAGCTTAGTGACTTTGGAACCATTGCCCCAAAGATAAATCACATAACACTTACAGTCTTCAATGAGAGACAACTTGACTTAGAAGTATCTCCTTCAATCCCCAGAAATCCCTATGAAATAGGGAGGGGAAAAACCCATCTATGAGCAGTGTTTGAAGTAGTCAGTGCATAAGAGATGAAAGCTACATCCCCAGGTCCTTAAAGACAAAGTAAAGAATGTGTTGCAAATGAAACAATATCCCTCAGACCTAATAACTAATCAATGAAGAAAAAAACAAAACCCATATTGTCCAAGCAGGTAACCACTGCTTGTAATTGGTCAGGCCCTGTTCAAAGCAGATTGCATGTAGTGAGGTATTTAGTCCTCCCATAAATGTATAGGCAACTATAGTTTCCATCCTCACTTTCTACATAAAGGAGCTCAGGCACAAAGAAACCAAGTAGCCCTGACTGGTTTGGCTAAATGGATAGAGCATCGGCCTGTGGACTGAGAGGTCCCAGGTTCGATTCTGGTCAAGGGCATGTACCTTGGTTGCAGATACATCCGCAGTAGGATGTGTGCAGGAGGCAGCTGGTCGATGTTTCTCTCTCATTGATGTTTCTAACTCTCTATCCCTCTCCCTTCCTCTCTAAAAAAAAAATCAATAAAATACGTTTTAAAAAAAGAAATCAAGTAATTTCCCCAAGAGTTGATAGCACAAGTGGCAGAACTGGGTTCAAACCAGTCAGTGGTTTCCAAGAGCCCACACTTCCTACCCCTGTGCCACATTGCTCCTTTAGTTTTACCCCTAACTTGGGAAGCAGTAGAGTCTAGTAGTTAAATGCACATATTTTGTTGTCTAAAAGATTCGTATTTTAATCCTGGGTTCACTACTTAATGGAGAAGCTGGACAGGACATGTGGTAGCCCTCCCCTCTCCCTGCTTCCTCCGTCTCAAACCTTGGCTGATAAAGAAACCGAGGTCTAAAAAATTAAGATACTTAAAATAGAAATCATGTTCTGTACCCAAACACTAAGTTGTTTGCTACCTTCTGAGTCAGCTTGCCGTAATGAAATCATCGTGCATTCAGAGAGCTTCCCAGACCTCAGCTGTCTCTGATGTACTAAGTGGTAGGGATTTTTTCAAAAAATAATGCCTAAGTGTACATGAACAAAGCAGTGTGAATTATGGAGAAAATGAGTGTACTAACACTGTGAGTTAACACTCTTTCAAATAAGATAAATATTTCTATTTCCTCCAATTTGACATCCTTCATTATCACCTGCAGCATCATTTTTATAACCATCAAATAGTTAAGCAGCTAGTACAAATAGCTACCTCTTGCGGAGTGCTTAAGTGATCTCATTCACTTTTTTATAAAAATGTGTTATATTGATTTTTTTTACAGAGAGGAAAGGAGAGGAATAGAGAGCTAGAATCAAGTGTAACATCGATGAGAGAGAAACATCGATCAGCTGCCTCCTGCACACCTCCTCCTGGGAATGTGCCCACAATCAAGGTACATTGATTTGACTGGAATTGAACCTGGCCGATGCTCTATCCACTGAGCCAAACCGGGTTTCAGCTCATTCACTTTTTCAGTGAGGTTGGTAGGTATCTTTATTTCTCTTTGTTGATAATAAGTTAAAGCATACAGAGGCCTCCAGCAAATAGCTTCAGTTCCCATGAAACCTAAAGTGATGGAGGCGTTCAAGTAGAACCATTCTGATGCGTATGTGAACATATTTACCACACTTCCCTACGCTTCCCACAGAACCGATAAAGGAAAGGTTAAGCTTATAGCTTCTGACCTGCCACACAACTGCTGAAAGGCCAGTCTCTAACATCTATCCAACAACTGTTTTGTTACAAAATTTGCATAGTTGTTGGTAGCCCTCTATCCCCAAATTAATCTCTAATCTGGCAGGTTCCAGAATCTGATCTTCACTAAAAATCTTCAAACTGAAACTACAAGAAGCTCATTTATTATCTCAAAAACTATTGTGCAGAAAGGAAAGAAAATCAACTGACACCTTTCTTCAAATGTGGAAGAAAAAGATTAGCTTTGACAAACTCAACCTCTGGCTTGGAGTTATTTCACGGTAGCAAAGGCAAAAATTATTGGCTGTGTTAATCACATTTGGACGAAACATCCAGTTTTATAGAAATCATCTCCAGATTGTTTTGTTTCTGGCACGTTAGCACAACTAATTCATCGGCAGAGTGAGCAAGCCTTTCTTGCAACGGAGCCAGGCCTCCTTTGATGAAACAGAGCCTCCACAAGCTGTTCTGCAGAATCAGGGAAGGGGCTGTGTTAGTCTGTTTTATGCATGTTTTACTTTTTAATTCAGTTGGCTACCAACATGTATGTGATTGTAATAGATGTTTAATGCAACAGAAAACCTAGTTACAGGGCATTTGCTCTGGGTTGTTGCTGATTTATCTTTCAAATATTTTTTTTTTCCTAAACTACCTAAAACACACACACACACACACACACACACACACACACACACACCATTTTAGGCCACAGGATTTTCTTCACTGCATGGCTTATTCGTTAACCAAAATGAGTGATTGAGGGAAGAATACACAAATGAACCAATCCATGGTGGGAATGGAAGCCAAAGCAACTGGTCTGAGCTTGAGTAGCAACTATTTCCCCTGCATCTACGAGGCATACATACAAGTGGGTCAGATCTGGTTGCCATGCATATGTAAATGGCCACTGTAGCAATTCTCCAGCAGCCAAAAATGACAAAGGAGACCTAGAGGGAGAAGAGAGATTGTCCCCTTCCTGCAATATTTCAAGAAATATCAATTTCCTATTGAGTAAAAGACAACAGAACTTGTCAATGTGTATATGCTCCTGGACTGGTTCCCTGCCCCAGCACAGTCTGGGACCTCCAGGCTCTTTGAAGAGCAGGAAAGAATTCAAGAATGAGTCAGGGTGAGAGTGAATGGTAGTTTTATTTTGGTAGAGAAACAAGGAGGTGAGGATGCAGGATCCCTGGTGGCAAGTCTCACAGGGCCGCTGAGAAAGAAGGGGTAATACACATCAGACTGGACAAGGATGATCACCTGAGTGAGTTGCCCATGGTTAGTTCATGGGATTTTGTGTTTCCAAGAGTGGGTTGTTTCTGAACTTTGTAGCACCAAATTCTGTTTCTACCTTCTAATTGGCAGGGGGTTACTTGTTATAATATGCTCCATTTCATATTAGGAACAAGAAGAAAGGCTTCTACAGTATTTGTGGTGTCAGTTTTCATTATAATGATGCTCTAATGAGCTTTAGGGTGGTTCTCTGGCCAATTTTCCCCTCTATCTTGGATTGATTGGATCTTAGCCAGTCCTTGTTGTTGATTTCTGAGACCACCAGCCACACAGGAATCTCCTTCCATAAACTGTTTCCCTTTGGTCATGGGTAGAGGTGGGGCTGTAGTGAAAGCACCTAACTATTTACTGGCCTGCGATGTTCATTCCTGCTTCCTCATTCCACTTGTAGGCAATTTTCCCTAACTTCTTTCTGTCTTGCCTCATCTATAGCCCTGGAACACATTTCCTATAGAACACCTCCTACCACTAGGTAAACTTTACATCAGGTTACTTCTCCTGATGAATGGGGATTACTGGTTTAAAGAATAAATTGATCTTTGGGACTAGAATGGGGAGGTCTTCTCTAGAAGTTCTAATGACATTTCTGAGCTACAAGCTGTACTGTTTGTTCCTGTGCACCAGGGTTGAGTAAACTGTACACTTGTGTGCTGGAAGGTGCAGGAGAACTTTTCCGGAGTCAGGACAGGGGGGAAGAGCTGTCCGTTGCAGGAAGGAAGACAGGTACCTGAGGACTGAAACGTATTAAAATGGTCCTGAGTGTGAAACTCCTGAATAAATCCTACTGAAACCAAGGAGAAAAACAAAGCTCTGCCAGACAAAGGCAAAGTCATGAAAATTCATCTGAACAGCTAAAAATCAGCACATGTAGATCACCTCTCAATTGTGGCTTTTTAAAATCCATCTGTGACCAGTTATTCAGCTCCTTGGGGTTTCATGAAACCTCGTTTGTGACCTGATGTGCACAGAGAAATGAATATAAAATGATAAATGGACTTGTTAAAAACACCAATATCAAACTTTACAATTACTCCATGTCCCTGTGAAGCACAATGATCCATTACTTTTTTTTTTTTTTTTTAAAGCTCTCAAACTCCCTTTAACTTGCCAAGAGCAAAGGAAAGAGGGAGGGTGAGATTTGTAGGATTTCCAGCTAGTGTTTGAGTACTTAGGAAAGTACCTTAAATTGGGTGAGGCCACAAACAAAACAAAATTCCCATCATGCTGCGCCCTTCAGACATGATGCAGCTCCCTCTCAGGAGCTCACACGAAGCCCCTTCTGCATTAACTGAAATGGCTGAGTTTACACCAAAATAAACTCTGAGCAATGTGTCCTGCTGGAGACACGTTGGTGTGACTTTGCCATCCTTGTTCAGCCTCTTCACTCCATGCAGCGAAGTCGCAACTCGTGAGTGAAGAAACAAAGAAACGCTCCATTTGCTTGTGGTAGTGGAGAGAGTGAGGGAATGAACCCCCACCCTCCACCCAGAGACCTCTTCCCAAAGATGAGAACTGCCTGCTGCTTCCTACATGAGGCGGAGTCTCTGTTGTAAGATATTGAATTTACAAGGCTTTTACTTTCATCTCCTTTAAGCCTCGCCATAAGCCAGTGAGGGAGACGGGAGCTGGTGAAATGCTCTTTATTGATCACATATCATGGGCCAGGTACTCTGCTAAGACCATGCACACAGCACAAACAATATGAAGTTCCTGCTCCAAAGTGAGTGACGGGCATTCTAGGGGGTACATAGCAAAGAAATTGAGACGGGAAATGGCATATGAAATTGCTGTTAGTGTTGGTACTCTAGGAAGAGATTGACTTTGGATTTAAGAATTCAGTCTTGGTAAGAAGATGCGGGAAGGGAGAGGTGGGCTGGAGGTGTTTCATACCAGTAAATGATTTGCTGTACAATGTTTTAGGAACCAGTATTTACAGTTGTTCCTTCATGTCGACTTCATTTAAAAATGTAGTTGAAATGTCTTAAAAAATAAAACTACTACATATTTCAGATAAATAAGCTGTGCTATGTTTACACAGTGGATACTATGCAGTTGTAAAAAAGAAGGATCTCTTACCCTTTGCAACAACATGGATAGACCTGGAGATTATTATGCTGAGCGAAATAAGCCAGTCAGAGAAAGACAAATATCATGTAATCAGACTTATATGTAGAATCTATTGAACAAAATAAACTGATGAACAAACTGAGGAATAGAACATGGATGCACAGAACAGAATTACAGATCTCAGAGGGAAGAGAGAGGAGACGATGGGAAGAGATTAACCAAAAACTTATATGCATAGTATATGCATAGCCCATGAACACAGGCATAGTGTAGTGAAAGCTTGGGGTGAGCAGGGGTTGGGTAGAAGGGGGCAAAAGGGAGGAAAATGGGGGGCATCTATAATATTGTCAATAAAATTAAGATTATATTAAAAACTTAGAAAAAAATAAGTATGTAAAAAATAAAAGCCTACCATGTATTTCTCATAAAATATGAGAATTATCCAAATTATCTAAGAAATTCAATCAAATTTATGTTGGCAATGCTGAATTCACTTTTAATTCTTTAAATGAACTATTGAAAAGAGTTAATTATTGATAGGTCAGCAGAATGTTTAATATATGTAAGTCATGGTTCTCATCCCTGGAAACTTAAAAAAAAAAAATCTGTTATAAAAAAATTTCAAACAAACACAAAAAATGAAAAGAATGAGGAAGACAGGGGTGGGTGGGTGGGTCAGAAGAGATCAACCAAAGTACTTTATACATATATTCATAACCTATGGACACAGACCACATGGTGTGGGAGGCCTGGGGTAGGGGTGGGATATAAGGGGTCAATGTGAGAAAAAAAGGAACATATGTAATACTTTCAACAATAAAGATGAAAAAGTTAAGAATGATGAAAAAAATAATTATATAATAAGCCCCTATACTGACCACCCAGCTCCATAAATAATCAAGCATGGCCAGTCATATGGCCAATCATGTGTAACCCCTACCTACTTCATTATTTTAAAAGAAATTCCAGATTTTATATCATTTCATCCACAAATCTTTAAAAAGATAAGGAATTGTTTTAAACATGATATCAGAATCATCTCTAAACTTAATGATAAGTCCTTAATATCAGTAAGTATCGAGTCTGCATAGATAGATACTGTTACGGTTTTCTATTGCTGTGTGATATTTTAAAGAACCTATTACTGTCAGTCATGTAGGAAAATTATTGTTTTTTCTATACTCACATGAAGAAATGTTTAGAGAGAGGAAGGGAGAGGAAGTGAGAGAGAGAGAGAGAGGAGCATCCATGTGAGAGAGGTCTCTTGCCTCCCATACGCACCCTCATCTACCAGAAATGGAATCTGCAACCTAGGCAGGTGCCCTGACCCAGAATAGAACCACAGCCTTTTGGTGCACAGCACCACATTCCAACCCACTGAGCCACCTGGCTGGGACTCAAGTAGGAAGATTTTAAACCATCAAGTCAATTTCTTTAGAAGGGTTTAGATATTTCTTTTCTTCTTGAGTCAGTTTTTGGTAAGTTATAATTTTCTAGGAATTTTTTTATTTTATCTAAGTTTTAAAATGTATTAGCATGAAGTCATACATAATATCCTTTTATAATGACTATAGTTCTATAGTTATGTTTTCTTTTTCCTTCCCAATATTGTTTACTTGTATCTCTTTTTTTCTTTATCAGTCTTATTAGGGGTTTGTCAATTTAATTAGTCTCAAAGAACCAACTTTTGGATTTAATTTTCACTATTGTAAATTTTCTGATTTTTAATTTCTGCTTTTATCTTGATTATTTCTTACTTTCATCTTTAGTTGGATTTATTTTGCTGTTCTTTTACTAATTTCTTAAGTTGAATTCTTTGTTCACTAATATGTAGCCTTTTTTATTATTGTTATTCCTAATGCAGCAAAGGTTATATATTTTTCTAATTACTGTGTTAGCTGCACACCCAAAGTTTTGACATTTGGAATTTATTTTATTGTTGGTTTCTAAGCTATGTGATCTCTGATATCATTCCTTAGAAACCAGAGGGAACACATACTACCACTTTGTCTGGCACCTGGTAAGTGATCTTTTCTCATGATTATTAATAGTATTAGTAGAATATTGTTGAATAGCAAGTTTGGTTCTAGTTTGTCTTTATTTAATTTCCACAATGACTTCTCTGCATGCAATTGCCTCCCTGGGAGCCCTAAATTCTTCTTATGGTCTATCTCCCCCCTTTACCCCCCCCCCAAATCTAAGTGGCTTCCCTGCCTTCGCCCTTTTGGTAACATCTTTTTTTCTTCTTCTTTTTTTTCCTGCTATTAAAGCAGCATCTCCTTCCTATGAACTGCAGTGGGCCATTTTATTCAAAAATCTATGGTTTGTCTTGGGTTTGAGGAAAATCTCAAGTTCCAACTCAGTTGACTTGTCCACACTTGTTGGTAAGTTCCTGGATTCTTTACAAGACGAATGTTGGTTCTTCATTTTAATTTATGACATTATTTTAAACGTAGATTATCTCATATTCTGATGTATGTCAGGATTCCTATACTTTTCATTTTAGCCTCATTTTCTGTGCTGTAGGTTTACAGTCTGAGATGGAGATAAATCATGCTGTCCTGACCTGTTTGTAGTGTATTAATCACCCACTTCTCTTCAATGGGCTTTCATATGGTTGCCCCCTTTACATCTGTTCATTCTTTTCTCATCCAAGGTGCACGGCCTAGTACTATTTTCCATTTCTTTTTAAAATCTGATGTACGCCAAAACCGGTTTGGCTCAGTGGTAGAGCGTCGGTCTGCGGACTGAAAGGTCCAGGTTTGATTCCGGTCAGGGGCATGTACGCTGGTTGCGGGCACATCCCCAGTAGGGGGTGTGCAAGAGGCAGCTGGTCGGTGTTTCTCTCTCATTGATGTTTCTAGCTCTCTATCTCTCTCCCTTCCTCTCTGTAAAAAATCAATAAAGTATATTTTAATAAAAAAATAATAAAATCCGATGTACAATATAGTGTATTTTTCTCGATGGCATTTCCATTGGTTGTAGATTTGTCAGAAATTATTTGAATTAGGGGGACTCCATAATTTCTATTTACATTATCCCTTTGCATTTTATGGTATTTCATTTCCTCCCAAACCCCTCAGGGAAACCTGTAATGAGCTCTTTAACAAATTCTCTCAAGCCTTCCTTCTCAGAGAGTAGGCAGCTCCCACATTTCTTCAGGGCAGAGATTACCTGATTCATTTATCACCTAATCCACAGGTAAACCTTATGACTCTTTTGTTCTGGCAGGAGATAGAGCAGAATTGATTTGCAAGGAAATTTTGTAAAAACTGAACAAACTTTTATACTCTTAAGACAAGATGTTGAGAGAAACTTGTTCTTCAAAAAATATATATCTTTCCTAAAGACTCAGTTATTCCTAAAGTGAACTTAAAATGTGATTTTTTAAACTTTAATATTGGAGTTAAGATAGAAAGTATAAAGTCTTGTATAGACACTAGAGGCCTGTTGCATGAAGATTAGTGCAATAGGCCTTCCTTCCCCTGGCTTCCGGCACCAGTTTTCCTCTAGCACCCGGTACCCAGACCTTCGCTCTGGCTGGAGTCTGCTGCCTTTGTTGCAGACTCTGGCCAGAGTCTGCCATCTTTGTCTTTGCTGAGGTTGGAGTGCTGCACCTGTATATCCCTTGGCCCCCCACCATCCCTCTCATAGCAGGTGTCCTTCCCCTTCTGGCCACTCTGCACCTGGAGTGGCTGGGTGGCAGGGCCACTCCCATCTTTGTCCTTATAATTTGCATATTCCCTCCTGATTGGCTGGTGGGCATCATGGAGGTTCAGTCAATTTGCATCTTTCTCTTTTATTAACAGCCAGTTACATTACTTTAGTCATATCATAACAACCAAGACATCACTTATATAATCCAATGTTCCTTTGCATTTTGTGTTATGTTTTGACAGTGGCCTTTATCTGTGTTTTTGAAAAGATAAGGGATTGCTGTGTTTCCCCTCTAAGCAAGCATTTGAAGGCCATTACTGGTACATTTCAAGACTGTTTTCTGTTGTCATTGAAGTAAGCCATGAAATTACAAAATGCACTTGCAAGTACTCCCAAACAGTATATCTGCAACTCATATGGCTGGGATTGCGTGGGGAGTTGCTTTCCTCTGATTCTCCAGTGTTTTTAATTTCCTCTTATATGTCAGTGTTGCTAGGGTTCCATATTTTGTCCTTTTTTTTCCCCTCATGGTTCTCTGCTTATGCCTATAATCATCACCGTCACCACCACCCCATCCTCACCCTCCTCCCAGATCTCTATCTCCATCATAGGGCTCACTTCTAAGTCTCCTGTTTGCTATCTCCAGCTGCTGCTCAGTCCTTGGAAATGTTTCCCTCAGATCTCAGTACCCACCCTGCTTTCCACAGAAGGTCTCAGTGAAACATGTACTTGATTGTGTTTCCCCCTGCTTTGCTGTTAGGAACTGTGGTTGTAGTTTAGGGTCTGCCTTTTGCCTTTTGTGTATTAACCTCAGCTCTATCTTAATTCTTTTCCCCTCCATTTTTCATCTGTTTATTTTAATGCTGATATAATGTATGTATTTATATAGGCTTGTTTGGGGTAGTCAGGGTATGAAAATAAGTAACATGATGTTATTATATAGTATATATCACATATGTGTGTATTTATATATATATATATCTTCTGAATATCTCTACTTTGATGGCTCATGTGACATACCTTAATTTCAACATATTGAAAATGTATTCATCTCCTAAAATTCTCTGCCAAGAACTAATTTAACTAGTTTTCCAAACTAGTAGTAATCTTAACTTAATCTTTGATTCTTCTTTCTCTCTTTTCCAACATCACATCTAATTCGTCATCAAATCCTGGGCTTTTCTATCCATCCCCAGTGCCACTCACAACAGGGTCTTGCCACGCCAGTTCATTCTGTGTTTTGCTTCCAGAACAACCTGCCTAAAATAAATGTCATGTTTTGTTAGTGCCCTACTCAACCCCCTCCTGTCTCTCCATTGCCTACAGGAGACATTCCAAACAGCTTTGTGTGATGGACAAGGCTCATCATGATGTAAACAGCGATTTCTTTTTTCTCCATAATGGGAGCTTATTCTCCCTTTAGGGGTGTGGTCTCCCACTCTCTCGAGTTTCAGGGTGGTTCCTTTGGAAGCATTTAAAGCTCTCAGCACTAACTGCCATTGCTGGGTTGGGAGCCAGTGGTGGAGCAAAGCTCAAGTCTCAAGATTGTGATTGGGCTTTGGCTCTGTCAGTCTGGCAGCTGTAACACATAAAGGAGGCTTTTGGCAAAGACAAATTCCCTGGTTTTCTCTCCATCTCTTGAACTGAATATTGAAGAATTATGGATTGTCGTTTTCTTTTATGAAGTTTCCCACCCCTAAGTTCTTTCATTCATCAGCTTCTTCATGCTCCATTATGGCAGTGGTTCTCAACAGGGTACCTTTGGCAATGTCTAAAAACATTGGTTGCCATGACTGTGGGAGACGGTGTTACTGGTGCTTAGTGGGCAGAGGTCAGGGATACTGCTGAACATCCTACAGCAAACACACGGACCCCACCCTGTTTTCCCCCTCCCCTCCCCGTCCCAGCAAAGAACTATCCAGCCCAAAATGCCAATTGTGCTAGAGCTGAAAAACTCTGATCTATGGCCACAACCACTCGTGGACACTTACTTCATCCCCGATGCCCAGGGGGAAATAATGAAATGAACTGTCACCTGTGCAGGTTCTGAACTGATCTATGTGTCCCTCACTCAATCCCACCCCCAATCCTTCAATTCTAACTAAATTTTTATTGTCTTTTGCTCTGGCAAGGCCAAGCAATCGATCTCAGTTCGAGATTATTTCTCTAGAGTCTATTGCCTGCAGCCATCCCCTTCTCATAGGATGCTGCTGCAAAAATAACCCAACTCACTTTGACTTAGAAAAGAAATTTGTTAAGAGAATGTGGGTTAATTCACATAAATGCCAAGAGGGCTGAATTCTATCCTCACTAATATCAGGTAGCCCAATTCACCTTGATCCTAGCCATCCAAAATCACAACACAGAGTTGGCCCAGCGAGGACACCGTCAGGGGCGGCCGAACATTGAACTGCACAGCCCGTGCCCTGCATGGCAATGCCCGTGCCTGGCGCTGGGCCGCTGCGGCCCCTCAGCACCCTGGGCTGCTGGAGAAAAATCCCTGCCATCTTGCTCCTCTGCATCCCCCGCTTCAGTCTGGAGCGGGCGCATCCAACCTGCGAGGCCTAAGATGTTAACTGCAAATCATGCTGTGAGAGTGAGAATCAGAGAGCTTGGATGGCAGGAGGTGGCCTTTTTCAGGAGGGCAATTCCTCAGACACAGAAAGTGTTTAGATGTTGGAGAGAAATATAGTGACAATTTTTGGGTGAGAGGTGTTTGTTCCTCTGACATTTGCATGCATTTCAGGCCATTTTATTGTAAACATCCCCAACAGCAAAAGCTTGGATGTGTATATAGCTCTGTATTGTGTTATATCAGGTGAATTCATAGGTCTCTGACCCTGTCATAATTATATACACACACACACACACATACACACACACACACACACACACACACACACACACACACTCACTCATGTAATGATGCAATAGCCTGGTTGCTGTATATATTTCCTCAGTATAAAAATAGGAGTATGCCCCCTCAAGATCTTACTTTTATTACTCAAATTCATTTCAACATGTGTTAGCAGTGATAAAATAAACAATGCTGGAAATAGTTTCCTAATGAAATAAACCAAGACAGCACAGCCTTTGATTTCTGTCTTTGATTAATTGCATGCTTGTTTTATCTTTCATGAAAGATAAATCCACGTGCAAAGCTGTGTCAAGGCAGAAAAACAAACAGACGTTTTTCTGAAGAGTTCTTTGTCCTAGTGTGGCATTTCTCTCTCTCTCTCTTTTTCTTTTTGCCACTTGATGGATCTTCTTATTCACCTGTTCTGACAACATCCTAGATTAAAAGTTCTGTGCTTCGTAGTTGAGCTGATGATACCCTGACCAGGCTCTGCAGGAGTTCCTGGTTGCTAGCACTGTCTGCAGACTCAGTACAGTAGGACAATTATAATATTATTATTTTAAAGTGAATTTAATGTGACATCCTGGAAGGAAGGACCCAGAGGTAAGTCCATTTTTACTTTCACATGAGGACCAGGGGCAGCCAATGTGCCTATCATTGTTGGAGATGTTTGAGGAAGAAAGAACCCAATTTTATAGATTACACAGCCAGATGTAGGATTGCTTTTTCACTATTGCTCAAGGTGTCCTTCCATACCACCATTTAATCCAGTTTTATAGACAGAGAAACTGACTTGGAAAAGGAGATCACAGACTGAGAACGACAAGTCAAATATTAAAAAACAAATAATAATAATAATAATAATAAAGCAATGCTTTCCCATTTATAAAGACCAGTGAAAGAAAAAAGCAGGGGAATTCTTACCAGTCTAAGGCTGGTGGTCACAACCCCTGTTTTTTAGCTCATCAGAATTGCAGACTTTCTTTCATCTTCTTTTTAAATAAGATTTTTATTTTAAAATAGTTTTAGATTTAGAGAAACAATGCAATGATAGTTCAGAGAGTTCCTACCAGGTATATACCCCACAACTAATTTCACCATTGTTAACATCTTATATTAATATGGTACATTTGTCACAATTAATGAGATGATATTAATATATTACTACAATATTAATTAGAGCTCATATAGTTTATTCAGATTTCCTTCATTTTTATTAAAATATAGTTGGCATATACTATATTAGTTTTAGGTATATAACATAATGATTCAGTATTTGTATATATTGTGAAAGGATCACTACAATAAGTCTAGTTACCACTCATCACCACACATTAGCAACTTTCAAATATGCAATGCCACATTATTAACTATAGTCACATGCTGTACATTACATTCCCATATTTCTTTTATAATTGGAATTTTGTACCTTTAGACCACCAGCCCCCATTTCTTGACTCTGCCACCACCAATCTGTTCTCTACATGTATCTATGATTTTGTGTTTTTTTGTTTGTTTGTTTTTGCTTGTCCATTTTTTTTTTATTGTTGAGTTTGGTTTGCTAAAATTTTGTTGAGGATTTTTTGTATGTTTATGAGGGATATTGACATGTAATTTTCTTCTTTTGTAGTTTTTTTTTTCTTTCTGGCTTTGCTATGAGGGTAATGCTGGCTTGCTGTAATGAGTTTGGAAGTGTTCCTCCCTCTTCTATTTTTTGCTAGAGTTGGAATAGAATTGCTATTGGTTCTTCTTTAAATGTTTGGTAGAATTCACCCTTAAAGCCATCTGGTCCTGACTTTTGCTTGTTCTGAGGATTTTATTAATGAGTAAGTTTCCTTACTAGTAACCAATCTGTTCAGATTTCCTTAGTTTTTAATCTAAGTGGTGTGTGTGTGTGTGTGTGTGTGTGTGTGTGTGTGTGTGTGTGTTTGGTTCCAGGACACCATATTACCTTTAGTCATCTTGTCTTCTTAGCTTCTCCTGACTATAGCTGTTTCTCAGATTCTTTTTTTTTATTTTTATGTCCTTGACAGCTTTAAGAAGTACTGATTAGGTATTTTACAGAATATTCCTCAATTGGGATTTGTCTGGGTTTTTCTCCTGAGTGCAACTTAAGATTTCCAGAAATTGACTCGAGTCTTTAGGGAGGAGGCTCAGGGGAGAGGCTATCTCCCAGTCTGATTCCCTAGGAGGGGAGGGGAAGCTAAGATAACCAACTTCAAAAAGACCATATGAAAGGAAGACTGATAACCAACTATGAGAGTTCACAGTGATTATAGCCATTCGTTATCTATAGGGTTTATGTACTCATCTTGGGGAAGATATTGGGTCGGCAACTAGGTAATTGCGGATTTTTTAAAGAAAATCAAAGACAATTTTTTCATGGAACTAAATAACTTTATTCTGTAATGTATTGCCCATTTTGATCAATGACCTTTTGCCATCTTTCAGGCAGCATCATAATCCCACGTTCAAAAAACTTCTGGTTTTTATTAGCAAAAAACTGAATCAGGTACGATTTGACATCATCATCATTATTGAAATTTTTACCATTCAAGGAGTTTTGTAAAGATCGAAACAAAAAGTAATCAGATGGTGCAAGGTCAGGACTATATGGTGGATATGGCAAAACATCCCAACCAAGCTCCATTAATTTTTGCCGAGTGACCAAAGATGTGTGTGGCCTTGCATTGTCATGATGGAATACAACACCTTTTCGATTTGTCAATTCAAGCCGCTTTTCTTCAACTGCATTGTTTAATTTCGTTAGTTGTTCAATGTAGACATCAGAATTGATCGTTCGGTTGGGTGGTAAGAGTTCAAAGTAGACAATTCCTTTGTAATCCCACCAAACTGATAACAAAACCTTCTTTTGATGAATATCAGCTTTTGATGTTGTTTGTGTTGGTTCACCTGGCCTTCTCCACGATCTTTTCCACTTGATATTGTTGTAAACAACCCATTTTTCATCGCCAGTTATCAGTCGTTTTAAAAATGGATCATTTTCATTATGTTTCTTTAGCAAATCGCAGCTGCTAATGCGTTGCGTTAACTGTGATTCTGTCAGTTCGTGAGGAACCCATGTATCGAGTTTTTGAACATAGCCAAGTTGTTTTAAGTGATTTTCAATGCATGTATGTTATACATGAAGCTTCTCTGCAATCTCACGTGTTGTACTGTGACAGTCCGAATTGATTATTGCTTTGATTAGGGCGTCATCAACTTCAACTGGACGACCAGAGCGTTTTTCATCTTTGAGTGAAAAATCACCAGAACGAAATTTGGCAAACCAATTTTGACACTGCCGTACTTTTAAGGCTTCGTCACCATAAACAGCACATAACTTTTTATGAGCTTGCGATGCGTTTTTCCCTTTGCGGAAATAAAAAAGCAAAATATGACGAAAATGTTCCTTTTGATTTTCCATTTTTCAACGAACGCCAAACGAAAACTACAAAACAGATCAAAAAACTTTTTTTACTGATTAACAGCTGAATAGCCAACTATCAAATAACAAAATGTGTTTTACATTTGTACTACGTCTGCAAACCTAAAAATTCAACTGAAGCCATATATGTGTAAAACCCGCAATTACTTACTTGCCAACCCAATATAATATTAGACATCTCATTTTGGTTAAGATTTAAAATTTTAGAGCACATGATGTGAACTTCTGTTGATTTAGGAAGGATGAAGAGGCCCGATTCCCTGGTCAGTTGAGACTCAGAACAAAGTAGTGACTTGCTGTGGTGGTACTCTAATATTGAAGCAAAGATTTAACTTGTGACATTCAAGTAAAATTTAATTAGATACATAGATTTGCATATCTATAAAATGATGTCAATATTCAGGAAGCAGGAAGCACACAAAGAAAATGCACAGGGATTTCCCTTTTTGGTGGAAAAAAAGAGAAGCAAATATCAGGTACTAGCAGGGTGAGGTCTAGTAATACAAAGAACAAATGTAAAAAGGAAAAGGGGCTCACATAAAAGCTATATTACCACGTTCAGAAATAAACCACCTCTGCCCTTGTTCTTTCCTCTGAATGGTGTTTTCTCTCCTAGATCTTCGAGTAGCTCTCACCTCACTTCCTCAGAGAACCCTTTCTTTATCACCTTATCTAAAATGACCTGGCCCTGCTTTATTTTTTAATTAATTAATTAGTTAATTAGTTAATTATTTTTATCCTCACCCTAGGATATGTTTTCACTGAACTTTTTTAAGAGACAAAGGAAGGGATAGAGAGAGTGAAAAACATCAATGTGAGAGAAAAACATTGATCCTTTGCTTCCTCTACATTCCCCGACCAGGATCAAATGCAACCTTTTGGTGTACTGAGCGATGATGCTACAATTGACTGAGCCACCCAGCCAGGACCCCCGACTCTGCTTTATGTTTCTTCATATCACTTATTCATTTCTCTCATTATCAAATACATGGGCTTTTTAAAAACGTTGAGTAGCCTGCTGTCTCCCCAATCCATACAGTAGAATGTGAGCCCAGAGGGAGCCAGGAATCTGTCTGCTTTGCTCACCCTATTATCATGGGGTCCCTGCTTACTCAATAATATATTTTGCCCCATTTTCTGTAGAATGTAGCCTGAGCTATTTAGTAACACAAATTACTTTTCTATTTTCTTTTCATGAGAAGACATTCAAGACATCTTGCTCTTAACTTCGTACTAATTTTTCAGTTGAGAATTCTTTTCCTATTTAAGTAAATTTTAAATGTTGTGCTTGTTGCACAAACTTGATGATATAAAAAATGAGTGAATCTTTCACAATTGCATTTTTAAATAGTTACCTGTTTTATTTTTAGCTACTGGGGTCTGCTTCTTATCTATATGGATGAGCTCAGATTTTTATGCCAATTGCAGAGGTCTGATTGACAGAGATGACACATACCAGTCTCAGAGCTAGACATTTGGGGTACTTTTTTCTTCATATTTTTTGTTTTATTCCTCTGTTTTGTGTTTTAAATATTTAAGCTTTTAGACATTGCAAGTGATAAAAATATTCACTAATTTAACTTTAAAATTATTCTATAAAAATCCAGTATACCTAGGGAACATGAAAGGATCATGCCTACTTGCAAAGGGCAGGGAATAAAAAGCCAGAAGAGCCCTAACTGGTTTGGCTCAGTGGATAGAGCTTTGGTCTGCAAACTGAAGGGTCCCAGATTCGATTCTGGTCAAGGGCATGTACCTTGGTTTCGGGCACAGCCCCAGTAGGGGGTGTGCAGGAAGAGGCTGATCCTTGTTTCTCTCTCATTGTTGTTTTTAACTCTCTATCCCTCTCCCTTCCTCTCTGTAAAAAATCAATAAAATATATATTTTTTAAAAAGCCAGAAGGTAATGTAAGATAGTTTCTTACCATATTCAATGAAAATTGCTTATATGTAAAAGAAAGCTTATTTGGTAGGGGAAATAAAGAATGACTTTTCCAAAAAGGAAACATTTTTATGCCACACATACATACCATAAGGATTGGAGATGTAATACTAACCCTAATAATCATGTTCATTCTTTACTTAATTCTTTAAGCTTTTAAATGTCATTTTCTTGTATCAGTTTAACCATAACAATGGTCAGGCCAATCAACCTGGCATTTTCAACTAAGATACATCTAATCAAAATTCAGCAGTTAACTGTTAATAAATAATTTCATTTATATGAAATTCTAGAAATGGCAAATATAATCTATAGAGGCAGAAATTAGATTACTGGCTACCTGAGGCCAAGCAGAAGGGGAGCTAAATGCAAAAGAGCACAAGAAATTTTGGGATGAGGTGATGGAAATGTTTTATATTTTATTATGGTGATGGTCACATGGTTGTATACATTTGTCAAACTCATCAAATTTTACACCTAAATGGATGCATTTTGTTGTATGTAAATTATACCATAACAAAGTTGACTTGAAAAATAAATTTAAGTCTTTCTTCTCAAAACTTTCACTCCAAAGTACATTTTTCATCAAAAATATTCCAAGACTCATTCAATAAAATGATTATTGCATTATCTGTTTTAAATGTGTTCTTATTGCCAAGCTGGCGTGACTCAGTGATTGAGCATCGACCTGTAAACTAGGAGGTCAGGGTTTGATTACTGGTCAGGGCACATCCCTGGGTTGTGGGGATCGAGCCAGTGTGAAGAGTGCAGGAGGCAGGCGATTGATACTTCTCTCTCATTGTTTCTCTCTCCCTCTCCTTCTCCCTTCTGACTCTGAAATCAATAAAACTTTTTAAAAAATGTGTCTTATATACTGTGTATGTTAACACTCCCAGTAATGATAATAATAGTATTGGCCATGCTTTATTAAACTGGTATTCACGTTATTTAGTGAGTATCCCCTTGAGGATCTGCCTGATAAGAGCATCCACACCTAAACACCTGCTCCTGAAAACCTTCCAATAAAACTTTCTCATTGGTTTATTCTTACCTGCTAAGAAATAATTGAGAGCTGTGACAAGTGTTATAATTTTAATACGTTATTAAACAGACAAATCTATATTTAAATGTGCATTAAAGGAGTAGGACAGAACGGTGAATGCTGATTTCCATTGTCGTCTCTTTGGTTAGTTATTTTTACAAATGATAGCTATTGAACATACCTTATTTTTCTTATTACAGCTAGGAACTGGAATTATGTTAACAAAATAAGACTAACAAGGAGAAAAAAAAATATCAATAGAAAAAGTTCAAATAAAATTATTTATATTGTGAATCTCATAGTAAAAAACAAAGAGTAAAATACACTTGGCATTTCTGAGAAGTCTTGGGAATCACAACTCATATTAGTTGATTCTGTTGCTGCCTGTTAATGAGCCAGTCACTCTTTGCATTCAGACTGAGAAGCCATTCTTTTTCTTTGTTGGTTGTAATTCTGCTGGTGCTCTGATTACAGCAATCCTGCAGCTCAGTTGGCTGGGATTGATTTGTTGACTCTAGGTCTTTATTGATAATCTTCACTGACCCTGTAAGATTTACAGATCCTCATGGCATAAGTCCAAAGTGCTTCAGAAAACAAAATGTGTTGGCACAAACATGTGTGATGCTGTGAACACTGGACCAAAGAGAGGTTGCTCTGCAATGAGAGACCAGAGTACCTAAACCAACCATTTTCCTCCGAAGCCCCGTGTAAAATGCGCACCTGTATGTGTTTGTTTGTTCTCTAGCAGGTAGCTCCCTCTTCCTGCGCCCTTTGTATTCCAAGGACATTAAGGCTTGCCTTGAATTCTGATGAAGCTGGCAGCAACACAAAAACCTCCGCGTCTTAAACATATCAGTGTTGACACAGAGTTCCCTTCCAGCTCTCACAGCAAAATTGAATTCCTGCCTAAGAGAATTGCTTCATGCCGTAAGATGTAATCTCTCACATCTTTTACTATTGGTTTCTTATCATTAAATTTGAAGAATTATGTTTAGGGCATGCGAATGCGTTCGTAGTGAAAAAAAAAAGTTATGAAACTTGAAGCAGCTTTTTATTGGTATTCATAAAAAACAAACCCATACTTTCTGGAAGAGCAAAGCAAATGATGCCATTCCCTGCAGTAACCTCATCAGTTAGTTCATAAATTTCCTTGCGTGTCCACCCGCAGTATACAGAAGCCTGTTTTACATGCTCAGAGCATTAGGAGAAGAAACACTGGAGGAGGCATTTTGGCCCCAAGAAGTGTAAATTTGATTAATATTAAATGAGTAACATGTAAGAACACTGGGTGTGTATACATAGACACATATAGCTACATCTATTCATCTATGCTCACAATATTCTAAATTCTACAGCTAAATACAGTACAAAGATTAACTATGAGTTCTGGGTGGTGGTGTTTTTTCTTCACACTTAGAGAGAAATCTTTAATTTGCACAGCCATTCCTTTCCTTGTTAAATTAGCAGGATAAAGCAGTGATTTTTATTTTTTAAGTTTTCTTTCTTTAAATTGAATTTATTGGTGTTACATTGGTTAATAAAAGTATATATCAAGTGCAGAATTTTATAACACACCACCTGTATGTTGTATGTTCACCAACTAAAGTCTATTCTCCTTCCATCGCCATTAATCCCATTTACCCTCTTCTACCTGACCCCACCCCCTTTTCCTCTGGTAATCACCATACTGTTATCTGCGTCTCTGAGTTCCTGTGTTTTTTGCTTAATCCCTTCACCTAATTTCCCCCACAGCCCCCTTCTGACAGCTATTCTCTGTATCTATGAGTCTATTTCTATTGTGTTTGTTTATTTTGTTCATTAGCTTCCACATATAAGTGAAACAATATGGTGTTTATCTTTCTCTCTTTTGGCTGATTTCACTTAGGGTAATACCGTCTAGGTATTACCTTTCTCAACAACATGAAATCATGTTGTTGAGAAAGATATGATTTCCTTCTTTTTTTACAACTCAGTAATATTCTATTATGTAAATGTACCACGGCTGAGTTTTTTACATTGATTTTAGAGAGAGAGAAAGGGAGAGAGAGAAAGTGGTCAGTGGAAGCCACTTCATGTTGCTTCCTGACTCCTATTGACATGTCTCTAGAAGTCTTTGAGAGCTTCCTTACTTTCTTGTACAATAAGTTACCTTGTACCTTTCCTGCCTCAGACCTGGAATCAGCCATTTCTGCAGAAAGCTCTGGTTGTTTTGGTGGTATTCATTCAAATCTGGGAACTAAGAGTAAAATAGAAGAATATCAAAGGTAAATGCAAGTATTAGAAAAATTTCATTAAATGAAAAGTTTCTGGGAAACTAGAAAATTGAATTCTCAACAGGAAAGCTAAAATTTTGACAAATGCATTTAATGAATATATATATTTCAAATCCAGAAGAAAATCCAAATTTTTTAGCTTATAGGAGTGCAGGCTTGTGGCAGGGTTTTCAGATTGATCCACTTGGGGTTAGGAACGTCCATGGGAAGTTTAAATAAAGTCAGACAAATGAGCCCCCGTGGACAGTGTTACACTAGTATTTGTATTGGGTGCCCTGGTCTAAACTGAGGGGATGGGCATAAAGATGCTAACTCCTTCCAGTGTTTCTGGGCCCAGATATAGTGTTAAACTTAGTGCATGGATCTGGCTAATCTAAGCTTCAATAATAAAGACACTCCAAAAATGTGACTTTAATAAGAAGAAGGAGAAGAAAAAAGTGTCTTTCTCCCTCTCACATGGTAGTTTCAAAGTGAGTGTGGCAGACCAGTGGGATAGCTCTGCTCACACGAGGACCCAAGTTCGTCCCAAGTCCTGGCTCTGCATCTCCTGGCCAGTGTGCCTCAACCCTCCATGTGCATATGAATTCCCTAGAGATCTTGTTAAAAGGCAGACTTGGTTTTAGCAGGTCTGGGTGCAACCTGAGATTCTGCTTTTCTAATAATTCCCAGATACTGCTGCTGTTTCCTGATCACACTGCAGTAGCAAGACCCACGGACGTTATCACGTCCATGTTGTCAAAGCGAGGTCACAGCGACATTCAGGGCCTCGGCTGCAGGAAGGGAGAAGCAGAGTGGCGGGGGCTTCCTTGGTGACACGTATCACTTCTGTTCACGGTCCTTGGGTGAAATCTTAGTTACACGGCCATGCCTTCTGCAAGGACATCTGCGAAATGCAACCCTGCTGGGCAGCCATGTACACGGCTACAATTCTGTTACTTTTAAAGAGCAGGGAGCAGATGTTGGCAGACAGCTCCCAGTCCCTGCCACACTCCTCTATCTGAAGTCCCCTCAGGCACCTCCCGGAGACTGGTGGTCACCCAATCAGAGGAGGTGCACTCAGAAAAGTGTCCAGGACGCTTGCCAGACCCGCACTTCACGGCATTCTCTCCTTCAGCACATTCTTGAAATATTCCCTTCCTGGAATGTCCTGAGTACAGAGGTGGTCTACCTAGTAAAGAATTCGAGAGTAGACTTTTTCTTTCTACATTCCCGACTTTGGAGGTAAACAAGGTGACCAAATTATATCGCTTCAAGATCTCCTTACTTAATACTTCCTGTTTGGGAGAGGGGAAAAAAAAATTGAAGCTTAAAACCCAGCATCACATTATTGTGGCAAAGACAGCCTTGCTGGGCTGGGTCAACTGGGCTGCAGGTTTTCCTGTCCGATGAGTGGGATAAGATAACAAATGAGCCCAGGCCATTGGTCAGATACACAGGCATGCGACAATGAATCATAATCACAGTACATTTGCAATAAAGCTCCAGTGTATGCACAGACAGACAGCAACATTAGATGGTTAAATAGCCCAGGGATATTGAATGAAAAACTTAGTGTTTGTGAGTGATGATGTTGGCCCTTCTGTTTTTATTTACCTGACTGAAAAATGTCTGGCTTATGCAAACTGAAGGAAATTTTCATTTCCTGGTACTCTTCTTGGTACTCAAGCAAATGAAATAGAATTAACTAAAAATGGAATGATATAATCTGTTTTAGCTGACAGGCTACACGGGCAAGGAATAATCTAGTAAGCACTCCATGGCTGCTTTAATATGTCTTTGATAAACGAATGTGTTGGGAGAGATACTAAGCTGCTCTCTGAAAAAGAAAATTAAATATGTATATTCTCCCCTAAAAACCCAGGCCCAGGGAACAATGAGCCTTGGCTGGCTTTTCTCACCAGCATAGTATTACTATGCTGTCTTTCATTAAAATGACAAATTTCAAAGTAGCAAAAATAACCATGAAAACTTACTTTGGAAAATGGGACTGATTGCTACAATCTGTCTCTCCAGGTTTCAAAGGTGGTGTCCTGAGGTTTCCAGAGGGAGACTGATATATAGTGTAGTTCCTGAGGCAATCTGGGACAGAGTAAGAGGTACCCTGGGCAAGGTGTTCTGCTTGGTTTTGGTTAATATTTTACCCAGGATCAGAGCTTTGTCATAGAAGACCTTCTCTCTCCCTCTGGAGACTTTATCATTAGCTGGGCTTCTACAGCTCCATGATGCTCCTTCTGCCATTCACCATCTGCCATTCACCATCTTCAGATGCCTCTGGCCCAGCCCAGCCCTTCTCTGTAATGTGCATCATGGTTTTCCCCCAAGGAGGCTGCTCTTTAACAGTGCCAGCTCTCCTTCCTCTGTTCCTCCCACAATAGCTTCTTTCTCCTTCCCACCTGTCTACTGCTGAGACCCCAGTGTGATATAAGCCAACTTGCTGGACTTTTCTCCCTGATACTATCTGCCCTGCCTACTTAGAAGGATTATTGTAAGGATGAATTTAGGTGCATGTAAGTGTGTTGCAAATGTGTGGTCTAAATTTATATATTATATACATGTGGAAATCCTTAGTTCTCATGTGAAAGAAGAACTTTTATTTTGTTCAAATACATATTAGTTGAGAATATGAACCCAAATGTTTTTTTTTTAAATAATAGTTGTAAAATTTGATCTTGCAGATGAAATGAATCCAAATATGCTATGTGTTTGAAGTTTTAGAAAGAATTGGAGTGGAAAATGAAGGTGGCATTGGAGTATAGAAGTAATTGCCAAAGTTCACAGTTGAGACGTGTTAATAGCTGCAAATAACACATTTCCTAGCAATTCTTAATGGCAGAGACTGCTGGTTCCTCTGCGGTCTCTTACGCTGAATTATGCCACAGAAGCCAACTGTTAATTACAAGAGACTGAGATGAAACCTTCTCAGCGCTGGCCTGTAGCTCTTGTTTGCTCATCTTTGGCAGATGCTTTCCCCAGGGCATCTCAGGCTCTGCCCACGGGGGTTGGATGTGTTTCCATAATATTCATCTGAATTCATGAGGAGAAAGCTTTCTTCCAGATCCACTACCCAGCCTGGTCGATTTTAAGGGATTGGGTTTCAGCTTCCAGGCAAAGCAATTCAAAATAAATAAAACAGAAATACCAGAATGGAGAGGACACTTTTATTTGCTTGAGTCAGTGGCCAACACATTATATATGATATAATATGTACATATTATATGTGATATAATATATATTTAAAGGCTTTTATTTTGGAATGTTTTTAGATTTATTAAAAAATCAGAAATGTGGAACAGAGAGTTCCTGTACATTCTTCAGCAGCTTCCCCTAATATTAGCATCTTGCATAACCATGATATACTGTCAAACTAAGAAGTGAATACTGGAATACTATTAACTCAACTACAGACCCTACAGTTCACTGGCTTCCCCACCATTACTTTTTTCTGGTCCAAGGCCCTTGCTAAGCTATCACATTGCATGCAGTTACAATGTCTCCTTATCTCCTTGGTCTATGATAGTTGCTCAGCCTTGAGGAGTACTGGTCAAGTACTTTTCCAATTGTCCCTCAATTCTTGATTTGTTTGATGTTTTCATGAAAATAGACTGGGGTAAGAGGTTTGGGGGACAAATACTACAGAGGCAAAGTGCTATTCTCATCACATTATATCAAGGATATATGTGATGAACTTGATTTATCACAGGTGGTGTTAGCCTTGATCACTTGGCCAAGGCAATGTTTGCCTCGTTGCTCCACTGTGACGTTACTTCCACCCCTTGCCACAGTCTGTCCTTTGGAAGCAAGTCACTTAATTGAGGAGGGAAGAGGATTAATCTCTACCTACTCAAGGGTGGAGTATCCATATACATTATTTTAAATTCTCTGTCAGGAGGATTTGTCTCTTCTCCCACATTTATGTCTTCTGTCACCTATTTATTTATATTAGCATGGGCTCATGCATATATATGTTATACTTAGAGTTATAATCCAATGCTATGCTATTTATTTCATTGTTCATATTGTTCTAGCTTTGTGATTGGAAGTGCTTCCATGATCACTCTTTTTAAAAAAATATATATTTTATTGATTTTTTACAGAGAGGGAGGGAGAGGGATAGAAAGTCAGAAACATCGATGAGAGAGAAACATCAATCAGCTGCCTCCTGCACATTGCCCACTGGGGATGTGCCCACAACCAAGGTACATGCCCTTGACTGGAATCGAACCTGGGACCCTTCAGTCCGCAGGCCGATGCTCTATCCACTGAGCCAAACCAGCCTCCATGTTCACTCTTGAGTCCTTTTGACACACCCTGTGGTTTTAAGTTTTATTTATTTATTTATTTATTTAGCATGTCCTTCCTTTCTGGCACTAAGAGATACCCCCAGTTCACCCTGTATTTTCATGGCCAGCCTTTTAGTCAAGAAGCCCCCATTCCCTGTATTGGAGAATTCTACCTTATATTTAATTCTACTCTGGAAGCTCTAGCAGTGTTTCCTATGGAGAAAACATTGGCACAAAGTGGATCTACCTTGGGCCCAGACTGAGAGTGAAAACACAGTAGCATGGAGTGGCCCTACCAGGGGCTCAGGGAAGGACCTAGAGGAGTTGTACAGTATGTGAGGTGACAGGAGTGCTTCTGGCAGGCCTTTTAGAGCTGATGCTGAAACATGAAAATCCTTTTACCCAGACTCTCAACAGAAATTGAGATGCCTAAATCAAATATATCTAAGTCAATCTTGCCATTGTGCTTATTACCTGTGATTGTTAATCTTCCAGAATGAATCTTAATGCCTTTATTGCTACAGTTGTTTCAGCTAGAAATCTCTTTTCTCAGTCATAAATTGTTGGTGCGAGTTGTCGTCTGTGGATGTTGAAAAAAGGAATAGGCTGCAGATGTCCTGTAGAGATTGTGTGTTAAGGGAAAGTTGAGTAATCATGAATTGTCAGTTAGTAGCAGAGAGATGATACTGAAGAAAAATTGCTGCCTAGCATTAGAAAGTTTGGTCCAAATACTCCTTTAAAAAATTTATTATTTTTGTAGCAGAACAACCTGTTGATAGACTACGTTCTGCTTTATTCATACTGTTTTTTTTTTCATGCAAGCTCCATTTCTTTATTGTTCAGATTATTACAAATGTGATCCTCTTCCCCCCCTCAATTGCTCCCCTCCACCAGGTTCCCACCCCACCCTCTGTCCTTTCCCCATCCCCCATTGTCCTCATCCATAGGTGCACAGTTTTTGTTCAGTCTCTTCCTGCACCCTCACTCCCCTTTTCCCCGAGAATCGTCAGTCCACTCCCCTTCCATACCTCTGATTCTATTATATTCACCAGTTAATATTGTTCATCAGATTTTTTTAATTCCCTTGGCTTTTAGATTCACTTGTTGATAGTTACATATTTGTTGATCATAATTTTTATCTTTATCTTCTTCCCCTTCCTAAATAACCACCTTCAGCAATTCATATAATTCTGGTTCGGCAGTGATGAACTCTTTTAGCTTTTTTTTATTTGTGAAGCTCTTTAACTGTCCTTTGATTCTGAGTGATAGCTTTGCTGGGTAGATTATTTTTGGCTGTAGGTTCTTGCTATTCATCACCTTGAATATTTCTTGCCATTCCCGTCTGGCCTGCATGGTTTCTGTTGAGAAATCAGCTGACAATCGTATGGGTGTTCCTTTATAGGTAACTACCTGCTTTTCTCTTGCTGCTTTTAATATTCTCTCTTTGTCTTTTGCTCTTGGAATTTTAATTATGATGTGTCTTGGTGTGTTCCTCCTTGGATTCCTTTTGTTTGGGGTTCTGCGGGCTTCCTGGACTTGTAAGTCTATTTCTTTCCCCAGGTGGGGGAAGTTTTCTGTCACTATTTCTTTCAATATTCTTTCTGTATCTTGCTCTCTCTCTTCTTCTGGAATCCCCATAATTCTGATGTTGTTTCGCTTGAAATTGTCCCAGAGGTTTCTTACACTATCTTCAACTTTCTGGATTCTCTTATCTTCTCCCTTCTGCAGAGGAGTGTCCTCTGGCTCTTCGTGTTCTAAATCTTTGTCTTGATTCTTATGATCTTCCAGTCTGTTTTTAGGGCTTTGTATAATATTTTTTATTTCAGACAATGTTTTCTTCATTTCTTGTTGATCCCTTATTATTTCTAGTTGCTTCCTTTTCATATCCTCATAGGTCTCATTTATTTTATCGGCCTTTTTTAGGATATTGTTGAATAACCTTATAACTGTAGTTTTGAACTCAATGTCCAATCTTTTCTTTTCCTCCATCTCCTTCCTTTGTCTCCTTCCTCTTGTCTGCATTTTAGTTGTTTCCCTGATTTGATGGAATAGCTTTGTGTTCTAGGTGTTCTGGTAGAGCCCAGTAGCACAGCCTTCCCAGTTACCTGCAGTGGACAGTCTTGGTGTAGCCCTTTGTGGGCTGTGTGTGCAGTCTTGTTATTAAGCCTTGCTTATTGTTGGTATCACTGGGAAGCTTTGATCTCCAAACCAATTGGCTGTGAGGATCAGCAGAGTCTCAGCTAGGAGGGCTTCTGTACTCTGCTTGGATAGGGCGGGGTCTCAGGGTGGCGCAGACAAGCTTTGGTTCCCTGTCAGTCTCGCCTTAGAAAAGACCTGTTCTCAGAGAGTTTCGGAAGATTGGTTGCAGGCGCGCGCACCTCTTTGGTAAAGGCACAAACAAGCTTTGGGTTCCTGCCAGTCCCTCCTTAGAGAAAGCCAGCCTCTGGGAGAGCTTCTGTGCTTAGCCAGAGATTGGGCGGAGTCTCAGGTTGGTGCAGACAAACTGTTTTCCCTTGGGCTCCTCCCCAAGTCCCACAATAATGGCCTCTGGCTTCACACACCTCTGAGAGATCTCTGCCCACTGCCTGACAGTCTGGCCTCTCCCTGTCTGGGGCTGTCTATCAGAGCAATAGGGTGATTCTGTTTTCCTCTCGAACAAGAAAGCCAGTTGCGCGTTAGCTGTTCGCCCTCTCCACGCACCAGGAGTAAGCCAGTAGCGAACTCAGCCTGGCCCACCCTCTCCGCGCTCCAGGAGTCCGCCAGCAGCAATCTCTGTCTGGCCCTTCCTCTCCGTGCACCAGGAATAAGCCAGCGCCTTTTCGCGCACACAGTTCTCCGTATCTTCACAGTTCCTGAGGTTCAGCGTGCCTTCTCTCTCCTTCCCAGATGGCAGAGCCTCCTCTCAGCTAGCTGTCCGGTGCTTCAGGGCAATGCCTCCCCTGTTTTTCAGTTCTAAATTCAAATTTGTTGTGGTAGGCTGCATTCGGGTGTCTACCCTATGCCGCCATCTTGGTGTCTCTCTGCTTTATTCATACTGTTGTGGAAGATATAAAAAATAATAGTTAATATCCCTTGATATTGTAATATATTAAGAAAGATATGTTTACTCTCTGCCCTCAGTTCGCACACAGAGCTCCTGGAATTTCCTAATAGGAATGACAGGAGCACCTTTTGTTACTTGAAATAAGCTCCTTTCAACCATGCCTGAATTCATGCTAATAAGGTAACTTCTGAAGGCTGGAGGCTGGATGCCAGAGAAGCCAACCACTCAGTTAGAGGACTAGAACAATCAGCCCCACCCTCTGACCTCTGCAGAGGGGAGAGAGAGAGGAGATTGACCTAATCACCAATACCAAAGATTCCATCAGCCATGCCAGTGGAACAAAGCCCGCATGAACCCCAAACGCAGGAGTTTAGAGAGCTTTGCAGGTCAGCATTCATGTGACAAAAGGTTGACACACCCCAACTCCACAGGGACAGAAGATCCTGTGCTCAGGAGCCTTCAAACAGTAAGCAAAGGGATTCCCCGAATTCTGTGAGCCGCTATAGCAAATTATCGAGCCTGAGGAGTGGGGAGTGGGAACCCCCCAATCTGTAGCCAAGTTGGTCAGAAGTACCAGAGACCTGTGATAGGCATAAAAAGTGGAGACACTCTTGTGAGACTGAGCCCCTAGCCTGTGGAGTCTGATGCCAACTCCAGATAGTGTCAAGTTTGAATTAAATTTTAGGACACTCAGTTGGTGTCCAGAGTGTTTAGAGCAGGCTGATGTGGGTAAGAATCTCTCCACACATTTGGTGTCAGAGTGTTGTGTGTAGAACCCAGCCAGGGCGGCTCAGTGATTGAGCGTTGACCTATGAACCAGGAGGTCACGGCTCCATCCCGTCAGGGCGTATGTCTGGGTTGGGAACTCGATACCCAGCATGGGGTGTGCAAGAGGCAGCTGATCAATGATTCTCTCTCATCATTGGTGTTTCTAATTCTCTTTACCTCTCCCTTCCTCTCTGAAATCAGTACAAATATATATATTTTAGAAGTGTTGTCAGTTAATAAACAGTCTTTTTCACTTATTCCTCCTTTCTTCTCCCTCTGCTTTCTTCACGCGGGCATGCACACAGACACACACACACAGACACACACACACACACACAACATAGACACACATACATATACACCCACAACTCCATCCATCAGGTATTAGGTCTTTGGACTCTGGGATGCATAGGTAGTGGAAGGAATTCACAGTTGTCAGACTGGGTACCAAACTCTAAGGGGCACAAATTTCAGCTAATTGTCTGAAAGGGAGAGGAAGGGTGTACTCGTCAGGAAAGGAAGGGGCTGGAGTGGAACCTCTAAGCTTCCGTTATCCTGGAGCCGTCTGGACTTGGGCACAGGGGTGGAGAGGGGAGAGGGGAATGCCCACACGCCAGCTTGTGGACAGCAGGAAGCACACATAGAGGGGACCACTGCGGAGAGCCTGGGCCTCAGGGAAAGCATCAGAAGCGAAACAGCAGCAGCCACCAACTGAGAACTTTCTGCAGGGCTCTTCCCGAAGTTTAAGGAGAGCAAAGAACCTAAAAAATGACAACAGCATCTATCAGCCTTCGTGGATGATAGATGCGGAGCAGACTTGCTTTGATTAGAACAGCAAGGGAAAATTACAGCATCTGAACTGGAAGAATGGCTATCATGACTCATAGGACTCAGCTCATAGTTGTACTCGTGGTGATGATTTACTACAGCAAAAGCCCAAATAGCAAAGAGGAAAAAAAAATGCATGCGGCAAATCCAGGGAGACCAGGTGCAAGCTTCCAAAGGCCCTCTCCCAGGGCAGCCACATAGGAGTGTTTAATTCTCCCCATAATGTGATGTGACAGCACATGTGAAATGTTACAAACCAGAGAAGTTCATTAGAGACCCAGTGTCCAGGGTTTTTACTGGGGTCACCTTCTGCCTGGCAGATACCCAAATTCCTAACGCACAGAAGGAAAGTATATGTTTATCACGAACCACATTGCTTGTACAAATAGTTTAGAGACAGCGAACCACTCTTAGCAGTTAGTGATAGGAACCCTCCCGAAATCTAAGTTCCCGGACACCAGCCAAGGGCCAGCTTTCTAAGCAGGACTTTCTAAAGATAGCACCAGGTCTGCTAACGGTAACTCTTTCCTGCATAGCGAGCTTTTGCGTTCTGTTTAGGGAGGGCCAGTTGATACAAGAACCTTTGCACTCTTCTCACTCCCCTTCAGAATGTTTGGATACCATGAGTGGTTTTGACTGGCCCTTTGTTTCTCAATTGTACCCACAGTATTTTTTATTTATGGAGGTGACAAATGGCAGCACCAGAGGCTAATGCCATTGAAAGGGGAATTATTTCTGATCCTTCCCAAGAGAAGGGGTGGGGTGGGGTGGAGGAAGGAGGCCCCTCGGGGCCACATGGGGAAGCACGAGGCTTGTTCAGGAGGCAGAAGGATCACAAAGAAAGCATGGCCTGGAGCTTAATTGTGTTTCCTGCAGGAAAGGCAAGGCAGGAAAGGTTAGTTAATTTGACTAATGTCAGTGGGCTCTGGGCTGTCGGGGTGGTCTCTGGTTTCCTGGTACTTGGCCCTAAGTTGATTTAGGGCAGGGGGAATATTTAGGGCTTGGTGTGTAAGAGTTAGATAAAGGAGGTGGTTGGGGATATGGGCTTGGAATTGGTTGGTTTGTACATGAAAATATTTGCAGGTGAGTTGTTTACTATCTCTAGAAATTAGCTAGCCCTATCAGGGACTTTTTTCCCTACCAGCAAGACCCCCAAAATGTCAGAATATTATAAAGTAAAATTTGAAAACATGATAACTACACTCTTAATCCAAGTTCCTACTTGCACAACAACCATATTGCCTTCCACAGTTAGCTCCACCATCTCCATCTATCAGAGTGCCACAAGTAGGCTGTTCCACTTTCAAACACAGAGGCTAATGCCATTGAAAGGGGAATTTATTTCTGATCCTTCCCAAGAGAAGGGGTGGGGTGGGGTTGTCCCAAGAACATTGTTGGTACAACTAGTGACAACTGGGACTCCTAAAGAAAATGAATTCTGAACATTCTGAACGGACTCCTAAAGAAAATGAATTCTGAACATTTAAGGAAATGTTTTAGGTGCATTTGAGAAAATGTTTGGAAAAAGACAAAAGGATTCCAACTGGGGGAAAGATCTATTTTATGAGAATGGGTGGATCCTATGTAAGTATTGGTTAAATATTTGATTTACATGAACCAGAGTATAGACTGAAATAAATCCAGTTGAATTAGGACAAAGTGGGGGTGGGGGGTTGTTGCTGGTTGTCTAAGTGGAACTGACACTGTTGAGAGCCAACCCAAAGGCTAATCTTTCTATCTTCAGTATCATAGAGTTTGCCTCCCACAAAGGTGCTGAAAGTGTCAGATGCTCACTTTGCCAACTAATCTCTCAAGGACACATCCATGTGATGGAACCCTTACTGGTGGGACTGAGAGGAAGTCTGCTGGATGGGAACGCTTTCCCACCTGGACACAAGGACATGTGAGCAGGGATGTCAGCACGTCTCCCCTGTGCTACTCTTCTTCAGTCAGACACTGCTATGTTGGCAGCAGCCATCTTGCAATCACAGAGACAAATTGAAGGACTAGTCCTCAGTCTTCTTTGGGGGTTTTCCAATCCTCCTGTTCCACTAAATACTGAAGTGCGAGAGGGCTCGATCTTCACAACTATTCCCTAGGCAATTGGATTTCATCATATTCCAACCCTATAATGGTGATTCTCAAGCATCTTGATGCAGACTAGCACTCAGTGTACCCAACGGTGCAGGAGACATCTAAGTCTAGTTGTTTAAAGGGCACTTCAGCCCAGCTGGGGTGGCTCAGTGGTTGAGTGTTTGACCTATGAACCAGGAGGTCACGGTTTGATTCCTGGTGAGGGCACATACCCGGGATGCAAGCTCGGATCCCAGTAGGGGGCATGCAAGAGGCACCCAATTATCTCATATTTAGGATGTTTGACAATTGCATGGTTACCATTCATTTCAGTCTTGAAATGGATTCTCTCTCATCTTTGATGTTTCTATCTCTCTCTCCCTAACCCTTCCTCTCTGAAATCTATAAAAAATATATATTTTTAAAAAGCATTTCAAATTTAACATCATTTAAAACTATACTCTTTATAGTCTTCTTAAAACTGTTTTCTCATTTCCTTTTCATCTCAGTAAATGGTCTGGCCAAAATGGTTTGGAAATACCTTTGATTTATTCTGATACTTATTAAAAATTTTATTTTCCACATTCCATCAATAAGAAAGTGCCTCTAGGTTTTACTTCTACTGCTACCATCCTTGTCCAAGCACTATCAACTCTCACCCATATTAGGGTAACAGATTTTAAATCAGTTAAAGATGGACTCTGGCTATGAGGAAATTGTGCACAAAAGTACTCTTTTCCTGGACTAGGATTGCTCAGATGTGGAGAGAACCTAATACCGCAAATAAATAATGGAATCAACTGGATGTAAAATCTCTTTCCCGGCATAATCACAATCAGGATTTTTTATTGCATCTCTTTCCTAATGCTATTGTTCTCCCCGCTTTTGTGATTAAGGGTGATTAATTGTGAATAAAGGCTATGCTTCCTCATTTCCCCTGAAAGATCCATCCTGATTCTAACATTGCTTTCAGCAGAAAAGGCACGTGTCCTCCCATTTTTCTTTCCACATGCACCGTGCTGCAAATGGTGTTGCTGGAGACTTCCTTGGTTTGCCCTTGCTATTGATATCTCCCACCTTTAAGAAACCGGAGGGAGTCTGAAATTGCAGGGAACAGCAGGCAGCCACGGCCTGACCCTTGCCCGGCCCCTCACAGAGCTGAATACTGTGGCCCTCATGAAATATTTAGCAATCTATCCCCAGTTTAAAACAAACAGAGGTGATCTTTTCTGACCGTCTAGTGGGTGTGCATTACAACTGAGGAATGACTTTCCTGCCTCATTAAATATTTAGGCTACTTCTTGGCGAGGTACAGCTGCCTGTCATTGCGACAGCTGAGAGAGTACAGCAGGGTAGACGCCCTGTAATGCAGGGAAACTTTCATCACAGCTCATTGCTGATCCGTGCAAAGATGACAGGAGCAGGAATGGCAGCATCAAGAAGATAACTAAGTACTCTAATTCCCAGAACATTGGCACATGTTCTTTAGAAACCAGTGCTAGAGTTATCTCATATTTAGGATGTTTGACAATTGCATGGTTACCATTCATTTCAGTCTTGAAATGGATTCTCTCCTGCTCTGTAGTCTTTGATGAAAGCATGAGCGATTTCCAAGACCTTAGTAAAATCTTTCATAAACTTGCACTAATATTCATACTAATAATGACCTTAAAGGCACTAAAAGTGTAAGCTCTTCTGGTACCTTTGTCTTGTTCTTTTGCATTTGGAGCTGTTTGGCCCTCCTAATTGTTACCCTCATTATTTCAAGATTATTATTTTGTCACATTAGTTGTTTTAAGAGATCACTTATGATTTTGGTTGTCAACTACTGCTTTTGTGGCAAAAATATATTCAAATGTCCCCAGGTAAGTGCTGAGTGCACTAGGAATTCAAATAATCTGTGTTCCCATTGAACTAATTAAGTGATAACAAATTACTGTATATTTGTGAAGTGCTTTAAAATTGTGCTCACAACTTTTTTTTAAATTGAGACAGCTGAATTTCTTTTTCTACCCTTAAAAACAATGAAAAGTAGAGATATTAAGTATGATTCATTTTAACTATAAGGTCTCTAAATTATTTTGTTTTCCATTCACTTTCTCTCCCATCATCTTTTTCTTGCATCGTGGCTGCTTCTTAATCCCATAGAACCAGCTTTCAAACAATCTTTGTGCATAAATCACATGCTGCTGCTCCATTTGTGGCTCAAATTCTGGGATAGAGGCTTTTTATTGCTTTTAATGTAGTTTGTCCCAGAAAACATTTCTCTGCCTTTGCCTAATTCTCCTGCTTTCTGCAGATTCTTAAATATCATTTAGTAATGAAATTTTTCAAGCTGACTCTGATCTTGGTAATTGTCTAATCCAACTTTATTTTATAGATGTGAATCTGAGTCTAGACAGTTAAAATGCATTTCCTGAGGATTGCTTCAAGTCCTCAATTTTCTCAAATTTCTATCCCCTGATATAAGATTTTCCTATTTGCCCTGGCTGATGTGGCTCAATAGGTTGGGCATCATCTCGTGCACTGAAAGGTTACCTTTCTGATTTTCAGTCTGGGCACATGCCCCTGGTTGTTGACTCCATCCACAGTAGGGGGTGTCCAGTAGGCAGCCGATCTATATTTTGCTCTCAAATTGATGTTTCTCTCTCCCCCTCTCTAAAAACTAATTTAAAAATCTTAAAAATATATTTTCCTGTTTGTGCCCTGATCCTTAGCCTTTATTGGTGCTCCACTTACCATGACTATCTGCATGCCTTTCTGGGCTATCGATGGTATCTGTCCAGCTCCATCACTTTCTGTAGGGGAGGGTGTTGACCCTTGACAGCCATATCTTGTCATCTTCTGCCTTAGACAAATTTATTAGACCAAGAACACATTGTACATATGCAGTACCACTTCCTCTGATGGTAGCGTCAAGTAACGCTTTCTGAGTCTATGTCCCCACATCATTGGCTGGCCACAGAGTTTTCTGCCTAGCAGATCTCCACACTTGTTCCTATGAGCCATGTATAACACAGAGAATTCCAATACAAAGAATGTGCTTAGTTTACATTTTGTCCTGCGTCCTTCGATTGATGTCCAAATATGCCATTTAGATTCTATCCTTTCTACTTAATTTTTGTGTTACAGATTTTTTTTAAAAAAATCTATTTATATTTAAAGTATGTGGCAAGAATTTTCACTGGCCCATTTCTTATGCATTGCAGACATACACATAGGGCCAGTGGAAATTGTCGCTTTCTAGACTCCAAATTCTCTGGGTTGTCAGATCCCAGGAGCATGCACGCCAGAACACCAATTCTCTCATTTGCTTGGAGACATAAAGTAACTGGAGCCAGAGTCCCTTTTCCTGGACAGAGCTGGCTAACACCCTCATTCCTGGCCCCTTGACTCACCTCTTTCTAGACTTTGGGCTGGACGAACAGCTTCCTAAACATATTCCGCCCCACGGTCAGATTATGGTACAGTGGAGTGGAGCTCACTGGCCACATTCCAGGCCCAGAGTTATACCCCGGTCACTGTGATAGGGCTTTGCCAGCCCAGGCACATGATGGGAAATAAGAGGCCCTTAGGCATTTATTTAAGTGGATCTATTTTAATTTCCATGTCCCTATCAACAGTTTCCTAATGGATGTCTGCATTGCTTAGTCCAAATTTTGCTTGATTCCTCCCACTTTCCTCATCTCCTTCCTTAAAGGATTTATCAAATACACAACAACTTCTGGATGCAATATTTAATAATGTCAGCGGCCTCCAATTTTGAGTATTCTTCCTGTTTGCTTTTACAGCGAACCCTGGCCAGCTCTTCTTGTTCATCCCGCGCTCCTTTGCTCTCGGTATTCCCCTCTCTGCCTTCTATCTGGATGGCATTTCTGGGGATAAAGAATGTGGGTCTCAAGTTTCACGGTGCAATAGCAACCTTAGCCTCCACTCATCTGGTTTCCAAAGCCCAGGTCCATGCCCAGACAGCAGCATCGAACACCATGTAGAAGGGCCGCAGATTTCTGTGCCAGCCCTTGTAGTAATCTATTCCTGGCTTCTGTCCACCCTCCAGCTTCGAACAAAGCTTGGCACAGAGATGTGCCTTTCTGTCTGAGGGCATCACTGCCACATCAACCTCCTCTCCTTGGGTAGGAACCAATAGACTTTGAACCATGATGGTTTGGTTCAAGGTGGTCATTAGGAGAACTCAGTTTCCCAGAGGCCACTCCTGCAGGCTGTAAAATGACTGTCAGGACCTTTTCTAGCACATGATTCAGGGTAGCCTAAAGAGGATCACATGTGAGATGGCTATTATGTAGTTACTCATCTCTCCTGCCTGCTCTCTCACTAGATTGTAAATTCCAGGCTTGCAGACCCTCACTTACTCACCTTTACCTTGCCTACAGCTTTGTGCTCTAGACAGAGCTGAATACAATGTCTGCATAAGGAATTTCACAAAATGTTTAATAGAACTGTGGTTGAGAATGCAGAGAATCTGTTACCGGTGGTGATGAGCCATTAGGTAGCAAAGGCCATTTTGCAGCTGCGAGAGGGTTGAGAATCTGAAGGTCTAGCAGCATTCAGTGTACTGTCATTGAAATAATATGTAAAGGAAAGGAGACTGCGTGCTTGCTTGACTCAGTCATCTTTGGATAGACTGAAGGCAGGAGTTAATGTGGTAAAGAAGAAAGCCACCTGGCTTGCCTCATCCTCAAGTATCCCCTTTCTCTCCATGTTTTCCCCAAGTTCCCAGTTTAAGCTAGTATTTTTAGAGCAACTTTTCATCTCTGTTCAGTCAGGAGAGAAGAAATGTGAGGCGGAGAGAGGAACTCTTACAGGAAGAGGTTTTTCTTTGAAATATAATATATTCAAGTATGGATGGATCTGCACTTTCCTGACCAGAAATAGCTGGTTTGCCTTGAGGGAGGATTAGGAGAACCAACGCAAGAATACAAAGAAAAAGATTTGATATCCAGCCTTTGACATCTAGAGTAGGACTTCGGGGTCTTCAGAAAAGCATTGTTTTAAAAGTCAAGCTTTGTGGAGAAAGTATTTCTGTAGCATATATCAGGAGCTGTGCTGGGGCCCAGCTGGGTTTGCTCAGTGGTTGAGCGTAGGCCTATGAACCAAGAGGTCACAGTTTCCCAGTAGGGGGCGTGCAGGAGGCACCTGACCAATGATTCTCTCTCATCATTGATGTTTTTATCTCTCTCTCCCTCTCCCTTCCTCTATGAAATCAATTATATACATATATGCCATCCTATGGGCCACAGTAAAAGGCAGGGAGAGAAATCAGCATATGACATAGGAGAGATGGCGGGTGCGAAAAAAGAGGGCAAATGGGGGAAGCAGCAGGGAACCAAGTGTGTCCTCTTTGGGCTGATGTCTAGGAGTCATGGTAAATAGATGGAGACAAAAGCGCAGGGCTTTGTGCCCTCCACCCCTCCAGATCCCTAGGAGGTTGGCAATATCCGCTGGTTGGCACATCTGCCTTGGGCATCCTTGAAGGACAAGTCGGCTTGACAGATCGGCCTGAGGCAGCTCCCGGATCTCCACACCTGCAGGAGGTGTGCGGGAAGCCAGAGGTCCCGAAGTGGCCCACGGGAGGCGTTCAGGGGTTCTGGGAGGATGGAGGACTCCCTGGAGCTTGAGGTCAGGATGGAGGAATGGGGGAGTAAGGGAACGTGGCCAGCACACTGGAGTCAGGAGGTGGATAAGAGAATGAAGTGGGCAGGTGCCCCGGCCTCCTGAGCATCCGCAGTCCCCACGGCAGGTCACAGAGCAGACGTTTATTGTGTGAGAGGCCTGGGCCCTAGGAGGAAGATGGAGAGGGAGACCAGCTAGAGGAGAAACAGTCTTTAGTCCGGGAAGACATTTGTTTATTGAATCCATGAGTTATGTAAGAGCCCTTTGAGTTAAATAGTATTTTAGTTTTTGTGTGTGTGTTTTTCCCCCTAAAGAAGCTGAAGCTCCTGAAGTGGAGGGTGATTTACCCAAGTTCACAGGCAGACTCAGGCTAAAGCCAGCATTCAGCTCCGCAGTTCATCCAGGGGCTCAGCATCACGGTTTCTGCTCCTGTGAAGCTTTTTATGTTTTCTAGTTTCCACTTTTAAGATGTCTTGTTCAATTTTGAAGGGTGCATGGGATTCTTCCAAGATACATACTCCAAACAAATAAAACGGCACTGTGGTAATGACTCAGTCAATTACCTTTTAATAAAAATGCTGAAGCAATGCTGAATGAAAAGCTCCGCACAGGAAAAAAGTGGCTGGTGGAGCAGCCCGTGCCTGCTTCTCCCAGGTGACTTTACGACTCACTCGTTTGGAGCTGATTGGGTTTACATTTTGGACTCCAAACTCAGCAGGCAATAGTGGAGCACAACCCAACACCGAATGTTCAAATGCATCACACTTCCCAGTTCTCTTTGTTTTGCATGTGGTCAGAGTCTGTGACAAAGATTCATCTCAGCACCTATATTTTCCTCATTAATTAACCCATACAGAGACTACTACCCAAAGAAACTTCATTCTTAATCAAGATTTTGTCATAACTTAGGTCCTCGAGTTTTTCTTGAGAGTTGAAAAGGATACACATTTGTCATGAGAGAAAAACTGACAAAGGATGGGGTGGAGAAGGCGTTAGGACTCGGCCTGAGAAAGGGGCACCGCATGCCAGGTGGTTCTGGCTCAGAGCAGAGGAGCATGGGAACCAGGTGGCTGCAGCCCATCCCAGGCCATTACATACCGACACGAGGCTCCCTACCTCCTCTCTCTGCCAGCACTTCCCAGGTAAGTTCAACTGCAAAACCAGAGTGGAGGGAGGTGCATGTATTGCAGAAAAAAAATCTGATTAAATGCCACTGCTTTTATTTTGTTGGGAGATGAACTGTGTTCACATTATATGCTTGAATCTCATTGGTGTAATATGTATTTTGTTTATAAATCCCAGGCTGAGTCACTGTTGGGAATTGTGCTGGGGCTTACATAAGTTGGACACAGGGGTTTCAGAATGTCTTGACCCCTCTAAGAGGATAATTATTTACTTGACGTAAATAATTGCTTGCTTGAGTTTTTGAAATTGCTTAGTGCTGGGACTGTGTTTGTTTTTCAAACCTTGGGTGCCAGTAGAGGTGTAGGGTTTTCTGAACTCCACAGCCAGGAGTTTAAAACACTGCCCCACCTGGGTTTTAAAGCTGGGTCAGTGGCTTTGCTGGACACTGCAGGGGTTGGGATCTTTAAAATAGGATAATAAGACTGCATAGAATGACTCTAAAAGGATTCTAGTCTTACCACAAGGAAGTTACATATAATGAGTCTTAGGAAAGGAAAGGATCACCTTTCTTAAGAAAAGCGACAACATTCTTATATGTGCAAATTCAGCAGAAGTTAGAATATGCTAGGACTTCTCACTTAGCTGAGTTTCGAAGTTAATGTAATTTTCAATAAATCTAGGTGCACTTAATAATTCTGACAGGACTGCAACATCATTACAGAAGTGAGGAAACTAGAGACCATTTTTCTCATAGCTCCTCCAAGAACTAATGTCATTTTGGTGTCTGATCAGTGGTTCCTCGGCCGACCCGGTATCTGAGTCACCTGGGAAGCTTGTTAGAGCGCAGTCCCAGGTTCCTGCTCTGAGTCAGCGTCTCCCTGGGTAGCAGCCTAGGGGCTGATATTTTTAACAGGTTCCCCAGCTGATTCTGACTTGCCGCTGGGAGATTACCTTGTCCAGCTACCCAGGGGATTGTTTTATCACCGGCTCACCCGGAGGGCCCCTCCAGGCCTTGCTGCCTAAGGACCGTGGGAAGCCACTCAGGACTCAAACTGAGAGGTGACCTCATCTTTTGTGCTCTTCGAAGCTCACTCTGGACTCCAGTTAGTGAGTAGATCGAATTTGAGAGGAGCCGGACTTGGAGTCAAAGAGGCAAATTGTGAAACGTGCTGGGGCTGAGGAGAAGGGACACAGCTGGGGCCTATTTAGAAGGTGGAATTGGTAGAACCTGGTGATGACTGGATTTAAGGAGGAAACTGCAAGACCTCTTTGGAAACAGGGAAGGACTGTTTGTTGAGAGAGGACACACGAGAACCTTATTTGTATATATCTTATATTGCATTGGCCTCAAATACTTTCCCCCACCCCCAAAAAGATGGCATTTAAATATGTATTTTGATCTAGGCAAAATATAGCTACCATTAAGTTGTCAGGTAATCTTTAAGAGAGAAAGTAGCAACTTAGCAGAAGTGGAAAAATCAGGCAGATACCACCTTAGCCAAGTGACCCAAAGTAATGTCGCCAGGAGTAAGACATACTGAGTGCCCCATGAGACGCACCGAGATGGACACAGCCTTGGAATGGGGGCCTTCTTGCCAGGAATGTATAAATCTCATTCTAGTTTTGAGAGAACATCAAACACACTATAACTGAAGGACATTCTACAAAGTAACTGGCCAGCCCCCTTCTAAGGAGTGAAGGTTATTGAAGGGCAAGGGAAAGCTGAGGCACTGTCAGGGGCTGAAGGCATGAAGGAGGCATGGCAACTAAATACAGTGTGGGACTGGGCCAGAAGAAAGGCCTTTGGTGAGAAAGCTGACGACATCTAGGTCAGCTGTAGGTGAGTTACAGCACTATCTCCTCGACAGTTTTCAGGTGCTGATCATTGTACTGTGATTATGTAAAATGTTAGGGAAATCTGGGTGAGGAGCAAGAGTGTTCTCTTTACTATTTTAGCAGCTTTTATGTCCATCTAAAGTACAAAAAATACTTTTAAAGATAATCAACAGAAAATATAATGTCAGGAATTAATAATCTGTGAAGAAAATGGAGCAGGGCACCTGCTAGTGCATGACCAGGTTCTATTGTAGTCAAAGCGGTAACAATTTTTACAATGATTTTTATAAATAGTAAAAGACACTTTTCCTAAAAGGTATATAAGCTTCTGGGATTTAAAAAATAAACCCCTGGTGCTTGAAACAATGTGGCCAATAGCTATGCCAATTTGCCCTGGTTGCTGTGTGTTTTGCTGCTTTGCCTGTTTGGGCTGATTCAGGCTTCAACATCTCTGTTTCTACCACCTGGACCATTGCTCTCAGCTGGGGCTCCTGACGTTGTGGGATTGCTGGGGGGAAACTGTGTGCCACGTGAGGCCACGTGACAGGTCTCTTGGGTGGAGACACCCAGAGCAAGAGTGAGAAGTAGGCAAACTCCATCCGCAGTATCTGTTCCCCAGTTTCCCTTCTGAAATTATCTCTTCCCTCAACTCCCTGCCTACTCTGACCATTCTCTCCCTCACCAAGTAAACCTGAAACCTTTCACCCACGTAGCCTTGCTACTCACCAGGAAATAGCGAAATCAACTCGGAAGTTCAGGTGTGAACAATCGCTGAAGCCCCGCCCAGTTACCCTCCCTCTCCAAACGCACTTGCATGTACCAGCCATCCTCGATGCGTCGGAGGGAATTTACTCTCCGAGGCAAGGCCAGAGCAGTGGCAAAGCCGGCGTGTTCCCGTTGTTCCTGGAGTCAGGTAGGTGCACCTTCTGGGCATTGAGCCTGTGGGGAACCAGGCATTCTGGAAAAGGCCAATCGCGGGCCAGTGTCTGAAAGACCTGAGGGAAGCAATGTGGCAGTGTTTGTGCTAATGTCCATCGTTTCCCCCTGAATTTAGGGTTGTGACATTTTGAGGCTGACCTTGTTTTCAGCTTAGCCTCAGTCTGACTCCCTCTTTAAAAAGGCTTTCATATACTTTGGAACTAGAGAACAGTGTAATATTTTCATTGCCAACTAAATGTACATAAATCACTTCCTAACTCCTATCACCATTAAGGTCGCTTGTGTACAATTCCTAAGGTTATTTGGCATTGATGGCTCTCGTGAATGGCCACCAATGAGTTTTCTCTTGAACAGGAGAGAAAATGATAGTTTTCTCAGCCGGTTACAGCGTTAAAGGAGGCCACCTGTCTGTGTGACCCCTGACTGCCCTCCGCTGCTCAGTAGACCTTGGCCTGGCCCTGAGCTCCTGAGTAGGAAGAGGCTCCTGAGCAGGGAGAAGCCTGCCGGGAGGGATCAGGGTGTGCTTCACAAGACACAGTCTCAACTGTCTGATGTACAGGAGCAGACTCAGCAGAGGGACAGCTGTGCCCCAGAGGTCAACTCTAGCATAAGAACCGCTGCTCAAGCTAGTCCTCTGCTTCTTTGCCTGAACCTGATAAAACACACACACTTTAAACTCACTTGCTCTCTGTCTGTCTTTTCTACTTGACATGGCAATTCTCCAGGTGACTGTTCCTGGATCGTGCCTACTCAGAGATTCATTTCCTCCTTTTTACCAGAGTTTATTTTGACAGCTTTATGGAAGTATAATTTCCATACCATGAAATTCACCCTTATCAGGTGTGCAATTCCTCTCTTGTCAATTTACTAGGTTGTGCAACCATTACTGTAATCTAGTTTCAGGACATTTCATCACTCTAGTCCAGTGGTCGACAAACTGCGGCCGCTGTGTTGACTAATGAGTTTGCTGACCACCGCCTTAGGGAAAAACACTTAAAAAAACATTTTAATAATGTACTAATGTCTTTAACCTGAAGTTAAAACTTCTGGGTAAGGGTAATGCCTTACGCAATGGTCGGCAAACTCATTAGTCAATAGCGCAGCAAACCCCTGAAATCATCCCTTTCCTGAACTCCCTGCTTACTCTGACCATTTTCTCCCTCACCAAGTAAACCTGAAACCCTTTCGCCCACATAGCCTTGCTAGTCACCATGAAATAGCAAAATCAACTCAGAAGTTCAGGTGTGTGCAAATGCTGAAGTCCCTCCCAGTTATCCCAGTTACTCACCAGGAAATAGCAAAATCTACTTCCCACTCCAGGCAACCTCTTATCTATGTTATGTCTTTATAGATTTGCCTATATATTGTATATATGCCTAAGCAACAGGCTGGCTGTCTGGTAACTATGACGTATGTGCAATGACCACCAGGGGGCAGACACTCAATGCACAGGCATGAAAACTTGGAACAGACTGATGAATCTCAGAGGAAAAGGGGGAGAGGTGAGGCAGGAAGAGATTAACCAAAGATCTTATATGCATACTAGAGGCCTAATGCACAAATTCATGCACCAGAGGGACCTCTTGGCCTGGCCTACAGGGATTGGACCAAAACCAGCTCTCCAACATCCCCTGAGGTGTCCCAGATTGCAAGAGAGTGCAGAACAGGCCGAGGAGCCCCACCAGTGCACAAATCCATGCCCAGGCCTCTAGTTTTCTATAAATGGAAATGTACAGTGTGTGGTTGCCTGTGCCTGACTTCTCTCACTTAGCATAATGTTTTGAGGTTCATCCATAGGTAATATGGTAGTTTGAGGTAGCAGGTCAGAACTATTTAGGGGATGGTGGGATTCTGCTGTCCCCAACCCCAAATTCATTAAAGGTGCTAAGATTACCTGCTCTTTAAATGGCCCTCCTGATTCTCTCCATGGCCCCTACAGCCAGTTTCCACGTGGTTATGGGGTCTGACCCTGTTTCTTCTCTGTTCAACACCTCAATTGGCCTCAACTGCCTCGCCCCACCCTCTCCGGTTTGTCCCACCAGGTTCAGGTCTTTATTCAAATGTTACTTCCTTAAAAAGGCCCTGTCTGATCTCCTTGACTAAAATAGCATCCTTGCCATCAACTAGTCACGTGCCCTGCTCCATGTTTTCTCACAGTTTATTCCTGAAATTATATTTTCTGTTGATTATCTTTGAAAATATTTTCTGGAGATAGTTAACATTTTATTTAATATTTCTTTTTTCTAATAAATACAAAATGGCAAATGAAAGAGAATTCTTTTATTTTTGCCTACTCCTTTTGTACACATAAAGTTAGACTTTTTTTCCCCATACCCCAACCCTTTGGCCACCATCAGCTTGTTCTCTATACTTATATATCTGTTTCTATTTTGTTTTGTTTTTATAGATGCCACATCTAAGTGAAATCATACAGTATTTGTCTTTCTCTGTCTGCCTTATTTCACTTAGCATACACCTTCTAGGTCTATCTATGCTGTCACAAATGGCAAGATTTCACTGTTATTGCCAAATCATGTTCCATTGTATCTGTCAAACATATGTGACATCTTCTTTATCCATTCATCTCTTTATGAACATCTAGGCTATTTCCATATTTTGGCTATTACCAGCAGTGCAGCAATGAACATAGGGGTGCATATGTCTTTTTGATTTAGTGTTTCTGTTTTCTTTGGTTAATGCCCAGAAGTGGAATTGCTGAATTTTATGGCAGTTCTATTTTTAATTTTTTTGAGGAACCTTCATCCTTTTCCTGTAGTAGTGACACTAATTTGTAATCCCACCAACAGTGTTGGAGGGTTGCCTTTTCTCCACATCCTCGCCAGCATTTGTATGTTGCTTTATTGATGATAGTCATTCTGACAGATATAAGATAGTGTCCTTATGGTTTAAATTTGTATTTCCCTGATGATGAGTGATGTTAAGCATCTTGTAATATGTCTGTTGGCCATCTGTATGTCCTCTTTGGAGAAATATCTATTCAAATTATCTGCCCAATTTTAAATTGGGCTGTTTGTTTTTTGGGTATTATTCGATAAGTTATATGAATTCTTTATAAATTCTGGATACTAACCACTTATTGGAAATACCATTTGCTAATACCTTCTCCCATTCGATAGATTATCTTTTTGTTTTGTTGATCGTTTTCTTTGCCTTTGCAGAACATTTTTAGTATGATATAATCCCATTTGTTATTTTTTGTTTCACTGTTTGCAGAGACATATAAAAAAGATGTTGCCAAGAGCAATGTCAAAGAGTTTACTGCCTATGATTTATTCTAGTTTTATGGTTTCAGGTCTTATATCTAAGTCTTTAATCCTTTTTGAGTTTATTTTTATATATAATGTAAGAAGATTGTTTGTTGTTTGGTTTCTTTTCTTTTCTTTTTTTTTTTTTTTTTGGTGCATGTATCTGTTTAGTTTTTGCAATACTTAATGGAGAGACTATCTTTACCTGATTGTGTATTCTTGCCTCCTTTGTCATAGATTAATTGACAGTCTAAGTGTGGATTTGTTTCTGGGCTCGTTATTCTATTCATTGATATATATATATATTTTATGCCAGTACCATACTGTTTTGATTATTATATCTTTATAGTGTAATTTTATATCAGGGAGCACCATACCTCCCATTTTGTTCTTTTTCAACATTTCTAGGGCTATGTGGGGTCTTTTGTAGTTCCATCTATATTTTAATATTAGTTCTAATTTTGAGAATGCCATTGGTATTTTTAAAAATGTTTTTATTGTTTTATATATAGAGAGAAAGGGTGAGAAAAAGAGAGAGAAACATCAACTAGAGCCCTAGTTGATTTGGCTCAGTGGATAGAGTATCAGCCTGCAGATTGAAGAGTCCTGGGTTTGATTCCAGTCAAGGGCACATGCCAGGGTTGTGGGCTAGATCCCCAGTGCGGGGTGTGCAGGAGGCAGCCAATCAATGGTTCTCTCATCATTGATGTTTCCATCTTTCTCGCCCTCTCTCTTCCTCTCTGAAATAAATAATAATAATAACACACACACACACACACACACACACACACACACACACATATATATATATATATATATATATATGTATATATTTATTTATTTATTTATTTATTTATTTAAGAAAAGCAACATCAACAAGAGAGAAGGGTAAGGGGGAGAGATCAACCAAATGACTTGAATGCATGCATATAAGCATAACCAATGGACACAGACTACAGGGGATGAGGACATAAGTGGGGGTTTGGGGGAAAATGGGGGGATAAGGACACATATGTAATACCCTAATCAATAAAGAAAATAAATAATAACAATTACTTTAAATGTAAATGCTCCATTTAAAAGACATAGGGTTGCCAAAACCAGTTTGGCTCAGTTGATAGAGCGTCAGCCTGCGGACTGAAAGGTCCCAGGTTCGATCCTAGTCAAGGGCATGTACCTTGGTTGTGGGTACATTCCCAGTAGGGGGTGTGCAAGAGGCAGCTGATCAATGATTCTCTCTCATGGATATTTCTAACTTTCTATTCCTCTCTCTTCCTCTCTGTAAAAAAATCAATAAAATATATTTAAAAAAATAAAAAAAATAAAATAAAATAAAAGACATAGATGGATGCATTAGAAAAACAAGACCCACCTATAATGCTGACCTAAAGAAACGCAGAGACTAAAAGTGAAGATATGAGAAAAAATACTTCATACAAATGGAAGTAAAAAGAAATCTGGGGTAGCAATACTGACATTAGACAAAATAGAGTTTAAAACAAAGACTGTGACAAGAAAAAAAGGAGGGTATTACATAATGATGAAGAGATCACCCTAACAAGAGGACATATCATATGTAAATATCTACACAACAAACATAGGAACATTTAAATGCATAAAGCAAATATTAACAGACATGAAGGGAGCGACTGACTGTTATACACAAACCAGTGTCCTGGTGCATGAAATTCATGCACATTAAAAGAGAATTAATCAGAGGAAATATTTTAATATCACTATTTTCCCTTTTCTATAAGTGTCAGAGAAGTAAAATGCATATGAAAATCTCCCTTCTGTTAGGGTCTGGAGCATGCCACAGGACCCAGAGTCAAGTCCCCACCCACTCGTACACACTTCAAAATCACAGGAGACCCAGACCCAGCTGGTCCCACCCCCATTGGTGAGACCCAGGCCTGGACGACCCCACCCCTGTCAAGCCCCGCTGGGCGGGGGACACAGTTTCAAGTCCCCCAATCAAGCTCCACCGGGAGGGGGGTGCAGCTTCAAGTCCCCGTCAAGCCCCACTATCTTCCCCCTGAGGTTTGATGGTCTGATTGATGCTTCTCTGTCTCTGGATCTGTTTTTTGTTAGTCAGTTTATGTGTTCATGATGTTCCACAGATGAGTGAGATCATGTGATATTTATCTTTCTCTGTCTGGCTTATTTCGCTTAGCATAATGCTCTCCAGTTCCATCCATGCTGTTGCAAATGGTAGGAGTTCCTTCCTACTTACAGCAGCATAGTATTCCATTGTGTAGATGTACCACAGTTTTTTAATCCACTCATCTGCTGTTGGGCACTTAAGCTGTTTCCAAATCTTAGCTATGATGAATTGTGCTGCTATGAACATAGGGGTGCATATATCCTTTCTGATTGGTGTTTCTGGTTTCTTGGGATATATTCCTAGAAGTGGGATCACTGGGTCAAATGGAAGTTCCTCGCCAGCACTTATCATTTGTTAATTTGTTGATGATAGCCATTCTGACAGGTGTGAGATGATACCTCATTGTGGTTTTGATAAGCTTTTTATTATTCATCAAAATAAAAAGCTCCTGTACAGCAAAATAAATCATCAACAAAACAACAAGAAAGCCCACTGCATGGGAGAACATATGTGCCAATGTTATCTCTGATAAGGGCTTAATCTCCAACATTTAGAGGGAACTCTTACAACTTAAGGAAGATAAACAACCGAACCAAAAAATGGGCAATGGACCTAAATAGATACCTTTTGAAAGAGAAACTAAGGAAGGCCAAGAGACATATGAAAACATGCCCAAAGTCACTAAAGTAATTATTGATAGGTATGTACTTACTTCTGTTCTGTTGTTTTCTGATTATTTTTTAGAACTTTGCTATTCTTTTTCTTTTATTCTCTTCCCATGGGATTTGGTTACTTTTTTTAGTGGTAAGTTTGAATTATTTTCTCTTTCTTTTTGTGTGTATCTATGATCGGTTTTTGGTTTGTGGTTACCCTGAGATTCATATACAATTTATTGTGTAAATGGCAGTTTATATTAAGTTGGTAGTTACTTAAGTTTAAATGCATTCTAAAAGCACTATATTTTTACTACACCCTCTCCATGTTTTATGCTTTTGATTTCACAATTTACATATTCTCTGTGTGTGTATACCTTATTATTATAGACTAGAGGCCCGGTCCACAGATTCACGCACAGGTACAGTCTGCCTGGCCTGTGGGAATCAGACCGAAACCAGCTCTCTGATGACCCCTGGAAGATTCTGGATTGTGAGAGGGTGGTTCTCGGGTGATACACCCCAGAATCAGACTCTCTCCTTTCTGGTCTGGATGCATCACCTGAGAACCATAGCTGCCAAGTCACTGCAGCTTGGCAGGTCCTGCATTGAGTGTCTGCCCCCGGGTGGTCAGTGTGTGTCATAGCTACTTGTTGGACGGTCGAATGATCTGCTGATTGTCTGGTTGCTTAGGCTTTTATATATATAGATATAGGTGATTTTATTACTTCATTCTAGTGGTTGATCCACTACCTTTCCTATATGCCTACCTTTACCAGTGAGATTTTTCTTTCATATATTTTCTTATTTCTAGTTTTGGCCTTTTATTTTCCACTTAAATAAGCTGACTTAGCATTTCTTATAATGCATGTTAGTGGTAATGAACTCTTTTGGCTTTTGCTTATCTGGGAAACTATCTTTCCTTCAGTTCTAAATGATAGCCTAGTGGGATAGAGTACTCTTGTTTGCAGCTTTTCTTCTTTCGTTACTTTGAATATATCAAGCCACTCTCCCTGTCCTGCACAATTCTGCTGAAAATTCTGCTGATAGTCTGGTAGGAGTTGTCTAGTGCAGCAGTCACCAACATTTTGGACCTCATGGACCACCAATTGGCAACTACAGCTCCAAAGGTTTCCTTAAACCAGCAGTCACCAACCTTTCAGACCTTATGGACCACCAGTGGTCTGCAGAGCACCAGTTGGCGACCACTGGTCTAGTGCATTATTATTTGTTTCCTCTTGCTACATTTAAGATTTTCTCTGTTTTTAACTTTTGAAGTTTTAATTATGATGTGTGTTGGTGTGGGTCTCTTTGGGTTCATCTTGTTTAGGAATCTTTGTGCTTCCTGGACTTACATGTCTGTTTCCTTTGCCAGGTTATAGGGAAGTTTTTAGTTATTATATTTTTTCAGGTAGGTTTTCTGTCTCTTTCTCTCCCTATTCTCCTTCTGAGATCCCTATAATGTGAACATTAGTATGTTTGAAGTTGTCCCAGAGGTTGCTTAAACTCTCCTCTTTAAAATTTCTTTTTATTTTTTTGCCATTCTGATTGTGTGACTTCCACTACCTTGTCATCCACATTGCTAATCTGTTCTCTGCATCATTGAATCAGCTATTGATTTCCTCTGGAGTATTTTTAAAAATTTTATTTATTGCATTTTTTCAGTTCTGATTGGGTTTTTAAAAATATATTTTCTATCTCTTTGTTGAAGTTCTCACTGTGTTTATCCATTATTCTCCTGGATTTGCTGAGCATCCTATTACCATCACTTTAAATATTTTATGTAGTAGACTGCTTAACTATATTTCATTTAATTGTCTCTGGGGTTTTGTCTTGTCCTTTTATTTGGAACATGTTTTATTTTTTCCTTATTTTACCTAAGACTCTGTGTTTGTTTTTGTGTACTAGATAGATCAGCTACATCTCATAGTATTTTAAGAGTGGTCTATATAAGGTGTCCTGTGGGGCAATTAGCACAATCCCCTCTGGTAACCAGGGCCAGGTATTTGGGGGGTGTCTCCTGTGTGAACTGCATGTATCCACCTGTTGTGTTTGGACCATGACAGTTGTGGGTGCTCTGTAGAATGCGGCTGGTCCCTGACCCACCTGTGAGGCCCAGCCCCAACTGCTGTGGGTGCACTGGTGAGTCTGGCTTATCCCTGACTATGAGGTATGTCTGCAATGGCTATAAGCATGCTGGTGTGTGGCACAGAGCTGTGGAATGGCTGGATGAAGGGATTTGCCTGCTCCTGCTCCTGGAACACTGGTATGCAGGGAAGGTAGATCTCCAGTGTGGGTGGCTGTGAGCCTGGCCTCTACTGTTGTGTTGGTGTGCAGGGGCTGGTCTCTTAAACCTCTTTTGGGTTTGTTTAACTCTACTGCCAGATGCTGGGGGTTGGAGCACCACTTAGGAGGCTTGCCCGGAACTGTGGGGAATGGGACATCACTTTTGAGGCCTACTGGTACCTAGGGGCAAGGTCCTGCTTTGGAAGTCTGTTGATGCTGCTTGATGGGTGCTGATTTGAAGAGTGGTTGGACTGGGTGAATCCCTGGGGGAATGCCAGATGGTGCAAATAACAAGTTAATGGAAATTGTCAGACCTGGTGTCCACCAGGTACCATGGAAGGACAGTAAACAAAGCAAAGAAAGAACAATGCCTGCCATTGTCCATGTCCCCTGAAAGAGCCCCAACAAATCCCTCTGGCACATATTCTAAAATCAATTAACATATCTTCTTCATGTGTGATATGGTGACTTTCAAACTGTTGTCTGTGCTGTGGCTCAGAGTGAGGGAATTTTTGCATGAGGCTTTTTAGCAAGTATTCTGTTTCCCACAGCCCCTCAGCTCTCCAGGAGATAAGCTTTGCTGGTTCTTGAAAACAGATATTATGGGGGCTCCTCTTGTGCAGGTGTCTTGGGCTGAGGAGATGGATGTGGATCTCAGACATCTTATTGCATGTGTGTGCGTGTGTGACACTATACTGCTGGCCCTCATACCCTCTCAATGTGGCTTTTTGTTTATATTCTCCACTGGAGAGACTCTGTTCTGCAAGCACTCAGGTCGTTCTCAGAGATGGTTGCTTTCTCTCTCTATATATAATTGTAGTTTTGGTGTGTCATGAGGGAGTTGAGCTCAGGGTCAGCCTACTCCACCATCTTGATCACCATCCTACCTGCCGGCCTGACACTCCTCTTTGTTGTTCTCACTTTGTTCATCCATTTGTCTCCCAAGCTTGTGAGTTTCCTTATGATTGTTACTTTGAACTCTTTATTAGGCAAATCATTTATTTCCATTTTAGTAAGGGCTTTCATCTTGTTGTGTTTTTTTTTTTTCATTTAGAAAATAATCCTGTTTCTTTCTCCTCCTCCTCCTCCTCCTTCTACTTCTCCTCCTCCTTCTCTCTTCTCTCTTCTCTTTTTTTTGACTCTCTATGTTGGTCTCTGCATTAGATAAAACAGCCATATCTCATAGCCATGCAGGATTGCTCCTAAAGGAGATGAGCCTTACTGTTCAGCCTCTCCTTACGTCTTGGTTGTTTCTCAAACCTCTGTGATTGCCCAGGTAGCCTACTTTACTCTTAGTGGCTCCCAGTAGTTGAGGGTGTACCGGACGTGTCAGTGTCCTAAAGGGGAGGATTTCCGTCAGCTCCTAGATGCAAGCTGATTGAACACCAGACCCTTGGGCAGAGCTTTTAAAGTATGTGAGAGGTTAATGGGAGAAAAAGGGAACATATGTAATACTTTTAACAATACAGACTTTTTTTTTTTTTTTAAAGCATGTGAATATTCCTCTGTCAGGGGAAGACTGGGAGGTGGACAAGTCTGCCTGCTTCCTCTGCACTGAACCCTGGGGTAATAGCCAGTTAAGAGCCGTTTCTTTGCTTGCTGCTGTCCAGTTATCACAAGAACAGAAGCTCTGTGAACACAAGCCCTGCTGGCCACCAGGCTACCAAGGGGTCTGGCACAACCACAAATGCTGGGCACTAGACATGTACACAAGCTCCTTTCTGGCAGATGCTCCACTGGATCAGGGCAGAGTGCGAAGAGGCCTCCCCTGGCCTCTGCGGGCTTTGGAGAGTATTTCAGCAGAGGCTGTTAAATTAGAAGCCTGCCCCTCGTGCCAAAGCTTTAAGATAAGCCAATAGGCATCTTTCACAGAAAGACTGGAAGCTTTTCAGTTGGCTGCCTCTCTGCTGGCAGGTAGCCAGGTGAGGTGAGTCTGTGACTCTTTAAGAACTGCTTCTTGGGTGAACCAAATGGGTGACAGTGGCCAAAATATACAAATACCCAGTTATAAGTGCAGCATGATAACTATATAGTAACAATACTATATTGTGTATTTGAACGTGAAGAGGGCTCTTTAAAAAACGATTCATTTTCTATAGTCTTATCGTTTTTTTTTATCTTCCAAATTAAAAATTGTGGTCAGACTGAAAAAACAAAAATCAAAACTGTTTTTCAGTTTGCTCCAGCCCATGGGTCTCACGGCTGCAAGCGCTGTTGGATTCTAAAGCTAGAGGACTCGGGGGCTTGTCTCTCAGGAGCAGGTGTTTAAAGCTGGGGTGCCAGATGTGGGCTCAAACCCTTCGTTTCTCAGGAAGCAGCCCTGAGGTGTGGGTTCCCTCTGTGAGTGACCGCGGGGGTCATGGTGCCCGTGTCCCAGCCTCTCCTGTTTCGGTGTGGGTTTCTCCTTTGCACAGTGTAGGTGTGCCGCTCACCTAGTTTTTGAATTTCTTTCGGAGGACATTGTTCTGCTGTGGCTATCAGTTCGGTGAGACCTTAGGAGGAGGTGAGTTCAGGACCTTCCTACTATCTGGAACCAGAGCCCTCTTATTTGTCAGTAGACTAGTGGGCAAGAGTGGTCTTTAGGGTCCAGCTGCCAGGGTTACTGCCCTGCCTGCCCACTTCCTGCCTGGGGAACTTGGCCCTTCGCCAAGTGGGGGTAAGAGTAGGGCATGGTTTATGAGGCGGCTGGAGGATGGACACATCCATCCTGGTCCACTAAGAGGGCTCCGAGCAGGGCGGCACCGGGACGCAGCCACGTAATTTACCATCGTCTCCTCCCTCTGCAGTGCCAGCTTCAGGGAGGCAGTTTTTTCTCTCTGCACCACCAGCCCCGAGCATACGAATGCATGTGCAATATATCACAATGTTCCTTATTACTTGCCTCAGTTCTCACCCCACCAGCCTGACCACCCCCTTATAATTGGACCGTTGCTTTTCTACGCCTCCCTTCAACCCCCATCTCCCTCTCCGCTTAGTTTTCCCACCTCTCCTTAACTCTTCTTTGAGTCTTTGTAACCCTTCTGGGAATTGGTTATATATACTCTATCTGGGGTACTCCCCTAGGCTGGTAAAACTGCCTGGTAAATACGGAGAAATTGGTGAGGGCCTTAGTTGAAATTTAAACTTTCAAACTAGCAGCACCATGTGTGTGTAATCGCCAAACATTTGTGGGAGTGTTAGGAATCGAGACCACTTGCAACATTTCGCAAAATTCCAGGTGTGTCCACATTGTCATCCATGTGACTTTATCTTACTGAGGTGCCAGTGCTCTGCGGCATGTCCAGCAAGGCCCTGGGCAACAAGGCAGCTAGACCACCTGTGTGACGTGCACAGCTTTTATTTCCAAAACCCTATAGGCCCAGTGGTCGGCAAACCATGGCTCTCGAGCCACATGCGGCTCTTTGGCCCCCTTGAGTGTGGCTCTTCCACAAAATACCACGTGTGGGAATGCACGTACAGTGCGATTGAAACTTCGTGGCCCATGCGCAGAAGTCAGTTTTCGGCCTGGGCAAGTCTATTTTGAAGAAGTGGCGTTAGAACACTCAAGTGGCCAAAGAGCAGCATGTGGCTCGTGAGCCTCCGTTTGCCGACCACTGCTATCGACCAACATAGGGCAGAGCAGAGGGTCAGAACCAGGACACAGAGGAAGGTGGAATCGAACAGGGAAGATACCCTGCGATCTGGGAAGGAGCACACCCTCAAGTCTTAATTCCAATGTTAAGGCTTTAAAAAGCTACCTTCAGTTTTGGGGTCTAGTTGTCCAGGTAAGCTCTAGAAATGAAAAGTAGCTTGGGAAAGAGAACTCACAATTGACAGCCAAGTACATGCTAGGTACTTAGAAATGTATTATTTCACCAGTTACTAAATGACAGAGCTGGGCCTGACTGACTTGTGGAGCGGAGACTCCGCACACGGTGTTTCCGCTTTCCGCTGCCAAGTAGATCTCAGTGGGGAGGATGGCTGGGGTCTGTGCAAGCTTGGAAAGTGCTCTGGTGAACACACAGTACAATACACAGAGGATGTATAATAGAATTGTACACCTGAAATCTGTATCATTTTTTTATCCAGTGTCACCCCAATAAATTCAATTAAAAAGTGGGGTGGGGAAAACGCTCTGGACTGAGTGGGTACAACTCGGTTGTGTACCGCAAATGACCCAGCTGGTCCAGAAACAGGCTGCCTCTGGTCTGTCTGTGCAGATGCATCATTGTCCCTGCCACGCCGGTCAGCAGTTACATGGCGCTTCGCTAGCATTAGCATCTCGCTGCGACGGCGGCGGCGATGTCAGCCTCGGCATGCACTATCTAGTGACACAGACTTTCTCCAGGGGATCATAGTGCATCCTCTGCTCACTGACGGCGGCATCTGTACAGTGCTCATTTATACAAGCGGTAACAGAAAGCATGACTTTAGAAAAGCCAAACAAGGTGGCTACCTTCCAGCTGTTATTGGTAGGTAGTCATCTGCCTGAGAGAAAACTGTGATTGGTTTTAGACCATAATTGGAGAGGCAGAGAGAACTTAAAAGCACAGATATGAATGACTTGGAAAATAGGACTTCCTTGGAGAAGCACGTTATTGGACTAATGAAGTAATCTTTTAAGCTTCTTTAAAAATTTGATTCTGGAGAAACATTGATTTTGCTGCTCCGCTTATTTATGCCTTCATGGGTTGATTTCTGTATGTGCCTTGGCCAGGGACTGAATCCACAACCTTGGTGTATTGGGACAATGCGCTAACCAACTAAGCTACTTGTCCAGGGCCTTGTAAGCGTTTTCTTTTTTTTTAAAGGTTAAGATATAACACTTCATACAAAATAATTTTTGTTCTGTCTCCTGAAGCAAGACAAAGAAGCAGTTTTCATAAGTCAGCAATTCCCAAACTGATGCCCAAAGGAACAATGTTTCATGAGATGATAAAACAAATGAGTCAAATTTTTTTTATAGCCAGTAGTTTGAGGAATGATTGATCCTCCTCTGAAGAACTCAGGGTGTTCTGAGGTGATCGAAACCCATTTTTTTTTTTTTTTAAATCCTCACCTGACAATATTCTTTTTTGAAAATTTTAATGTATTTATTTTTTAATCCTTACCCAAGAATATTTTTCTATTGATTTTTTTAGAGGGAGTGAAAGAGAAATTTCGATGTGAGAAACACATGGATTGGTTGCCTCCTGCATACACCCTGACCAAGGCCTGGGCCTGGGCGGAGTTTGCAACTGAGATAAATGCCCTTGACTGGAACTGAACCTGGGACACTTTGGTCCACAAGCTGACACTCTACCCACTGAGCCAAACAGGCTAGGGCCCAGGATATTCTTTTCATTAACTTTTAGAGTGGAAGGGAGGGAGAGAGGGGAAGACACACCCATCAATGTGAGAGAAACATGTGCCTCCCACACGGGCCCTGACTGGGGGCTAGGGAAAACCCTTAAAAAAAAAAAATGACCTTTTCTATTTCTAGAAAGTGATCTATGGGGTAAAAAACAGCTTGGGAGATGTTGAAATTTCTGACTGGTAGATAAGTTTGGATAAATGTATTTGTTTGGATAGTTCACTCATGTGGTCTTAGTTTTACATCCTAGTTCTGTACTCCGATTTCCAGTGATACTTTGTAACCAAATGGATAGACAAACAGGTGCATAATCTTTACTCTCTGGTCCACTCATTTTTCAGAGGAGGCATCCAAACCAAGGAGGCCCAGATTCTGAGCTGACTGAGTAATCAATGTGTAAGACAGTGAGCCACCTCTAATAGCTTCATCACGCACCAACAAGGGAGTTGGAATGGAATGCACTCAACTTGTTTCTGGTGCTAATTAATATCCTGGGACTCCCTTATTCAGACATTAATCTGTGGGGAAAGGCGAACTGCTTATTCCCATAGAAAAGCAACAGGATCCGGAAGGACTGCACCTCTGGAGCTGGCCCCTCAACACAAAGGAACCGGAAACCGCGCCTCCCATTCTTAAATTACATTTATTGTTGCTGCCAAGGAGTCTCTCATGAGGAACAGGTCTCACGTTTATGTAGAGATATATGGGTTAGGGTTATAGAAGCAAATTCCATGAGGTGTTCTGTACGAAGGATGCCCACCTACGACTCTTCACTCAGCAATCTAATATTCACCATGTGTTGACTGCCCTTTATTTACCCGAACATGCCTGTGGTTGTTTTTTTTTTTGTTTTTTTTTTAACATGTGCCTGCACAGGGCGGAGGGGAGAACACACACAAAACAACGCCAAGGGCTTGCTACAGAGAGGGAGGCTAAAAAAGATAAAATGGTCCCCGCAGCAGAGCTGCCCGGTGGCAGTCTGAGCGCGGGAACGGCGTTCCCAGGAAGCAGCGCGCCCAGTGGTCGCTCGGGTTTGACGGCGGGAAAGCCCTTGAGGTTCCGTGTGGCTGTCGGGAGGGGCGGGCGGCGCCGTTACGGGATCCAGTCGATGCTCAGGCACCGCGCGATGAAGGCAAACATGTCTGAGACCTCCTCGATCACTTTGGCCGTGGGCTTGCCGGCCCCGTGGCCCGCCTTCGTGTCCACGTGGATGAGCAGGGGGTTGCTCTGCTTGCGGCTGCGGCCCACGACGTGCTGGAGGGTGGCGATGAACTTGAGGGAGTGGAGCGGGACCACGCGGTCGTCGTGGTCGGCGGTGAGCAGCAGCGTGGACGGGTACTGGATCCCGTCCGCCTCCGGCAGCTTCACGTTATGGAGCGGCGAGTACCTGGAAGGCAAAGGCACGCACGGTCGTGATGCTGGCCGCCAAACGCGGAGGTGTTCGTTCCCCGGGGCCATCGAGGAGGGCTGCTGGGGCAGGGTGACCGACGAGGTTCACCGGCCTCACGCTGTGAGCCACAGGCCCGCAGCCACGCTGTGGTGACGCCAGGGCCACTGAGGACCGGGAAGGGCTCCTATCCTGGAGGATTGAATAAGAAACGGAACTCGCCGGGACTGGTTAGGCTCAGTGGTAGAGCGTCGGCCTGCGCGGACTTGAAAGGTCCCAGGTTCGATTCTGGGCAAGGGCATGTACACTGGTTGCGGGCACATCCCCAGTAGGGGGTGTGCAGGAGGCAGCTGATCGATGATTCTCTCTCATTGATGTTTCTAACTCTCTATCCCTCTCTCTTTCTCTCTGTGAAAAATCAATAAAATATATATATATATATAAAAAAGAAATTGGAGAAGCTGAGGGAAAGACAACTGACTTACTTGAGGTTGAACAGAAAGTTATTCCTCGATTTGGTATCGGAGCTCAGCTCTCTTGATTTATTAAAAAAAGAAAAAAAAAAAGAAACGGAATTCCCAGGGCTGCTGAAATAATCACACCTGGGTGCACACTGGTGGTCAGGAATGGACTATTTTCAGATTCTTACTTAGTGGCTGACAGTCTTTGTTTTTATTTAAACCCTTCCCCCCAAGGATATGTTTTTCTTGATTTTTTTAGAGAGAGAACTACTGACCAGTTGCCTCCTGTGTGCGCCCAGACCGGGAGTTACTGACCCTGCTACCTTTGGTGTCCTGGATGGTGCTCGCCTGCTGCGACACCCAGCCAGGGCCTGACTGCCTTTTTAAACCACTGACTGTGGCTGTAACAGGCACAAGCCTTTCTTCTGTTGATGAACCTGAAATCCGCTTTCTGCCCTTGAACGTCTATGAAACCTTTATTCCAGGCTCAGCGCGGCAGCCCGGGGAGGATTCCTGCCTGTGCACCAGGCTGCCGGCCCCAGCAGAGAAACCGCCCCTGGCCAATGGCGAACGTCCGTGGACGAGCAGAGGCGGCGCCTTCTGAAGTACAAGGTACGTTGCCAGTCACGGTAGCAAAGGGAGTTTTAGAAGGAAAGCACAGCTGAGTTACACAGTGGTAGATAATAGTTAAGTGAGGGAAATCTCCGGATAGTTTTTCTGTGTATTTCATTCAATGCTAGAGGCCCGGTGCATGAAATCCATGCAAGGGAAGGGGCGCTCGGCCCGGCCTGCACTCTCACAGACCAGGAACCTTCGCTCTTTACTGCCCGCCTGCTAGTTGCTCCTTACACTGCTCCTTATCACTGCCAGAGGCAGGAGAGGCTCCCGCCACCACTGCTGCACCTGCCAGCCATGAGCCGGCTTCTGGCTGAGTGGAGCTCCCCCAGTGGGAGCACACTGACCACCAGGGGGCAGCTCCTGCATTGAGCATCTGGTGTGCATCATAGCGGCCAGTTGTTCCACACAACGGTTGCTTGGGCTTTTATTATATAGATGGGTGTCATGTTTTTCAAAGGGTTCAGCATTAATGAATATAATCAATTACTCTAGTTGCTCCCAGTAGTTGCGATGGGGGCAATGGACTGTTTTCTGATCTCATTTCAGGGTTTCTGGAGTAGCTTCAGACCTCCAGATAATAGATCTATGGGGAGACTCTGCCTATTAATATTACAACCCCCTCCGCCCCCCTTTCAAGATTCACACGCCACATTTATATGTTAAAGATTCTAACAAGTTCTGTAGAAAAAAAATCTGTTAGGCTTTATTTTTCTAGCTCTCTTTTGGGGGGCCCCATGGTGCTTATGGGACACACTCCAGGGTGGGGGTGCAGGGCTTGAGCAGGTCCTTATAGGGCCCCTCTGGCTCTAGTGTGTGGGGCTGAGCTCTCTGCTCAATGGAAGCAGCAGATAAAGAGAGAAATGCAGGCCTATGAGCGCTAGGGTGGAAAATTCAAATCCAGAGAGAATACTATATACAGGTGTGGACAAAAGTAGGTTTACAGACAGAACACAAAAATTAATAAGTAATACAAGAATAAACTGTTTTGTCCTACAACCCACAACCCAAAAGTAGGTTAATAGTTGTAGTGCAAAAACAGTTTACACTTGTATTAATATTTATTAATTTTTGTATTATGGCTATAAACTTACTTTTGCCCACCCCATATATCACAGACATCTTAGGAGAAACAATATTTAGAACTTTTTCTTTTTTCTGTTTTCAAATCAATTTTAGAAATATCAGGTTCCATAAAATATTTTGTTGTATTTGTTGTCTAATTTACTCAGTATTTTCAGTTGACTTTAAAATGGGACTTATCCCCTAAAATGTTTATTTTTTTCTAAGTTAATTTGCACTATGGCTTCTTCAAATACTCAGCTTTTACCAGTATGTGCCAATTTACCAGTATTTGCACACTTAATAATAGCTTTACAAAGTCCCTCCAACTCCCTCACCAAAGAACTAAATTTATTAATAGTAATTCAAGTCATTTTAGCTGAATTTCTAACTGGAGAGACCTAGCCATAAAAAGCCTATAAAATGAAAGAAAAAACTTTATAACTTTATAATTGATTGAGAAGACTGGGACACAGGCTTGTTATTCCAAGGGCAATTCCTAAATACTGATCATCCCCAACCCCTACATGTGGGAAGAAGAGAGAGTGAAGAGGCAGGAAAAAAAAAGAAAAGAAAAGAAAAAAAAAGTAGCGGTCAGTCCTGAGAATCTATCTGCCATTGTCTTGTTATCTTCTAAGTCTGTGGTTGGCAAACTGAGGCTCATAAGCCACATGCGGCTCTTGAGTCTGGCTCTTCCACAAAAATACCATGGCCTGGGTGAGTCTATTTTGAAGAAGTGGCATTAGAAGAAGTTTAAGTTTAAAAATTTTGGCTCTCAAAAGAAATTTCAATTGTTGTACTGTTGATATTTGGCTCTGTTGACTAATGAGTTTGCCGACCACTGGCCTCAGTGGTGGAGGGACATGATATTTCCATACACAGCCTGTAGTTTCAAATACTCAGTTATACTAACAGCACAAGATAAGTTTAACTGTATTTGCATATGCCTCTTTATTTTCTTATTTTAAAAAAGGAAATCCCATATACATTGATGTGAGGTATAAGGACACCTTTTAAAAAAGTGGTTTTTGAGGGATGTACCACAAATTTAGTAGCTTTTAAAAACAACCCTGATTTTTTAATCCCCAGTTCTGTATGTCAGAAGTCTGGGTTGGCTCAAGTGGGTTCTCTGCTCTAGATCTCTCCAGACTGAAATCAAGTCGTCAGTTGGCTGGGCTGAAATTCTGGGAAAAAATCTATTTCCAGGCACATGTAGGTTGCTGGTGGAATCCAGTTCCCTAAGGCTTTTGACTGAGGTACTAGAGGCCCCTCTCCTTTCATCTTCAAAGCCAGCTCTGGAGGGTCAAGTCCTCCTCATGCTCCGATCTCCGTGACCTCCTTTCCCCCTGCACCCCTGACTCCAGCCAGGATGCTCTGCCTTTAAGGGTTATGTCACTGTAGAGGGCGCCCACGTGGGCAATCCAGGATAATCTTATTTTAATGTCAGATGATTAGAAGCCTTAGTTTAACCTGCAAAGTCCCTTCACAGCAGTGCCTGGATTGGTGTGTAAGAGGAGGAGACGGGTAAATTGGAGTGTGTGTGTGTGGGGGGTACATTTAGATTCTGCCTTTCACATCTCTGTAGTTCTTGTTAAAAGACAAGATCAAAATAAGGAAGACAGGTATTCCCATCACTTCCCTTACTTCTGCAGTAAATTATATGCTAATAGAAGAGATGGAGGAGAGTAAGGAGTTAAACACCACAAGTCTGAAAGTCAATCAAAAAGAGATCAAATCGCTAGCAACATATACATGAAGTATGAATTAAAACCTTACTTGATAAGCCATTCAAAGTGGGGTTTGCTGTCCGAGCACCCGTAATCGGTGGTCCAGGCATGGCCGATGGTGTATTTATGGAATTTCAGCATGTCCATTACTCCAACTTGGGCGATAACACAACCAAAGAGGTCAGGCCGCTGATTTGCACAAGCAGCTAAAAACCGAGACAGAAAGAAAAGGGAGGCAGTCTGTTAATTAAACAGCTAATAAGTAAACCAGAGCAAAAGAACACGTAGGTGCTTCCAGAACCTTGGCTGCCTTTCTTCTTAGAGCACAGAAAGGAACCATCTTAAATCACCTGCCTAAAGGCCCACAAGCTTTCCCCTTCCTTCCAGGATATCCAAGGAGGGACAGTCTCATCAGTAATAGAGATTTACTCACCAAGGTGAATTTTAAGAGGGGAGGGTTATTTGAAAAACCTGTGTCCTCTCCTCCCTACTTGCTTTCACAGGTGAGGGGTCTCAAAGCAAGCCTGTGATATTGCAATCCTCCTATATAATAAAAGCCTAATATGCTAAATGTCCGACGGTTCATTCAACCAGTTGCTATGACACACACTGGCCACCAGGGGGCAGATGCTCTGACCTGTAGGTTAGTTTGCTGCTGGGGTCTGGCTGATCGGGACTGGGCAAGGCAGGACACGTCCTAGGGTCCTCCTATAGTCCCTCCCCCTGGCCTTAATCGTGCACCCGTGGGGTCCCTTGGCCTGGCCTGTGCCCTCTCGCAATCCGGGACCCTTCGGGGGATGTCTGCAGGCCAAGCTGAGGGACCCCACCAGAGCACAAATCCGTGCACCGGGCCTTTAGTGTAATAACATACATTTTAGTCCTTGTTCCTGGCACAGAACTAGGAGTGTCTTGTGTCCTTCAAATCCAGCCCCTTTCAATGGTGCCTGAATTCATGCTAGTGGGTGACTCTGGGTGGGCTCTAGACGGCTTCCGGATAGGGACCAGCTGCCAGAGGAATCAATCATGTGCTTGGAAGACCGGAACTGTCACCTCTCCCTCAAAACCTCTGGCTTCTGAAGAGGGAGAGGGGCTAGAGCTTAACTCAATCACTGGGCTGATCATCTACTAGAACCTCCAAAAGACCCCTGAAACAGCAGAGTTCAGACAGCGTCCCGGTCGGTGACCATCCTCAGGAGCTGGAAGGGTGGTGTGCCCAGGGGGGGCACGGAAATGCCACACCCACGCCTCCTCATACCTTCCTCCAATGGGCTCTTCCATCTGCCTGTTCCCGGGTTCCATCCTCTAGAACCAATGGTAAATGTAAGAAAAGAGTCTGAACCTGAGTAGGGGGTGCTGGGAGGCCGAGGACTGGCGACCGGCATCTTGGGAGCAGTCTTGTGGGTCTGAGCCCTTACTCTGTGGGGTGCGTGCTAACCCTGAGCAGTGTTGGAATGGAAGCGAACTGGAGGATGCCCGGTCAATGCGGAAAAGTGTTTTGAGTAGAAAGAGCTTGTACAGCCCGAGGCAGCATAGGGCCTAACACCCAGCTCAGGGCTCTGTCCTTTTTAAAAATACTCTCCTTTGTATTTACTGAACGCCTGGCACGTGCCTGGCACTAGGCCTGGGGGTGGGTGGGAAAGATAAAAAAAACCGAGGAAGCAACGATAGTGTTCAAAACATTCAGGTGGGGTGTAGGGCTACCTAACCAGGTGTAAGGCCATTAGGGAGGAAGTTGCATCACAGCTGGCAAAAACATCGTTCCCACCCCAATTCTGATTTCAGGGCTTCTTCCTAATACTGAGCCCTCAGAGGCGGGAGGGGCAGGAGACTGTCCTTTAAATAAGCTCTTAGCATCCAAATGGGGGACTCCATCTCTGCAGGGTCCTTAAGGGATCAGATGTGTCCAGATGTGTCAACAGACACAAACTAATGCCTTCAATATAAAGGAGTTACTGGGTGAACCAGTAAATTACAAAACAATTCTTCCACTATTGGAAGCAGATGGTATTTTCAACAGCTTCTCTCGTTAAGTCTTAAATTTGCCCTTATTTCTTCTCCCTTCTACACCTGACCTGTAATCCATATACAAATTCGGTTGTGACTTCCATCACACCCTGGCTGGTTTGGCTTAGCGGACAGAGCACTGGCCTGCGGGCTGAAGGACTTCCGTCACCGTGCCCCAGGGCCAGGCTCCACGGATCCTCCCTGGACAGAAGTCTGCTACCTGGCCTGCTTTTTTGGCCTTGACTCTCCTTCCACCTGCACTAACACTGTAATAGGAACAATGCGTGATCCTATGAAAAAAGTCAAATTACGATACTTCTCTCAAAACTCCCCCAAAGGCTTACTTCACAGTAAACCAGGTCCGCCAGCCTGGCGCTGAGGTCCTGCCACACTTACTCCCCGTCGCTGCCTGCGCCCAGCCAGAGGCCTGGGTCTCCTCCCGGCGGCTAGGCCCCTCCCAGCCCGTGCTGGGCTTAGGGCCTCGGGTGTACTGTCTGTTTCTAGGACGAGAATGGAAGCTCTAGGAAGGCAGAGGTGTTGTCTGTGTTATTCCCAACATTGTTATCAATACACTTTCTAAATTTGAAATGGAACATTTTGGACATAAGAGATTTTACCTCCAAAGGGGGGAAAATTTTTTCCCCCAAGACTATATTCTAGAGGTAAAGCACACATGTCAAACACAAGGCCCGCGGGCCAAATCCTTGATAGCATGTGAGTTGGTTAACAGCACTGTTAAGGAAAAGATTGTTCCACTCATTTTAAATTCACATTTCTGGTTAACATTGTCAGTTTATGACTGTTCAGTAAACCATTCGGCCCACGATTTAGGCTGGATTTTAGATTTTGGCCCCTTCTCTGATTGAGTTCGACACCCCTAAGGTAAAGAGTTCAAGAGTCAGGACAGGAACTCAGTTGCTGACATGACTCAGCACATTCTCAAGACAAGAAAATTGGGTGCATGAGCCGCTACTTGCCGCCCTCCTCCACAACCGTGGATGGAAAACCCCAAGAACTGTCATGTGTGTTTTAAGCTGAGCTTATGTATGCTATTCTACATTTGGGCAATGGCCCTTCATGCGCTAATGACACTGGGTGTAAGACCCAGCCAGCAAAGTTCAGGTCCGCTACAGATTTTCATTACAACGTTCAGTGCTACTGAGAAAGAAAATGCAAACTCAAATTTCATTAACTACCAAAAATTAGGTCCTTAGAAGCAGTGCCACAAAACGATTAAAAGAGCAGAATCTAAGACCACACCGTGCTAGCCCCAGCCTCACCACTCCCAACCGTGACATGCTGGGCAAGCCACTCAACCTCTGGGTGCCCAGTGTGTCCTACGTAAGATGGGGCATTTCCAGCCCCTACCGCCCAGGCTGCGTGTACATCAGGGTCTCAGCCTGGGCCTGGCACATGAGGTACTCAATCCTTTGGGAACAACTTCTGTGACTATTTCATTACCCTTATGCTGCAGATACATCTTTATACGTATCTCATTTACTTCACGACTTTTCTCTCTGTGCCCACAGCACTTTGCATCACCGGGTGTAGTTATTCAACAAATGTTTAGTGATAATTACATCTTACAAGTCCTGACTCTCACAGTCAAAGTGGTTATCAGGCTCAGGACTGTTGTGCTTGGACTCTAGAAACCTGTGGCTCCAGTGTGTGGGGGGAGAGGGGTCCAACCCAGCTGGAGAGAGAATTGCATTCTAGCCCAGAAGAGCTCAGAGCAGGGAGGCTGGACAGTTTTTAGGCTGTCCTAAATCAAGTTTAGGAAATGTAGGGTCAGCTGGGTCTTTAGGCCCAAATACAAATGGGTTTTGTTTTCTTTGTACCACTGCTGCCATCCCTGAGCCAGAGTAAGTCAAGAACTGTCAACAGTGCACAGGAAAATCCCAAGAGTGGTAACCAGGAAGTACTAGTACAATGAAGAAAATGTAATCCTTACCCACTAGGAGGCCTCCATTTGAACCTCCATTAATTGTCAGCCTCTTGGGAGACGTGTAACCTTCCTTTATAAGATACTCAGCAGCACACTGAAAGTCATCGAAGCAGTTTTGTTTGTTGGCCAAGATACCTCCTACAATGAGCCAAAGTGCAAGAGAGTTAATTAAGAGCACAAAACATGAGAAAGCATGGCAGGTTAACCCTAAGGGAATTCAAATGATGACAGGGCATAGTTTCAACTACTGCTCTTTTTAAACATAATGGACTAGTACTACCTCTACAAAAATGCCTCAACCAAAAATCCATCAATTCCACAACTGCTAATCCATCTGGTGGACTTATATTCCCTTAAGAACTCCTAGAATTTAAAAGGCATGTGCCCCAAAGGGAAGAGATGGTCTGTTGTATATGTGAACCATGAGAACAAAAGAACCTATACTTTGGAAAAGTGGGACTTAAAATGAACAAGATCAGAGCAGGGTTCAGTCCTCTCTGCGCTCCACCCATCACACCCAATGGGCCTGTGCGGCTCCCCTCAAGACCAAAGTGCTTTGCAGGAGCCTGAAACGGGTAAGTGAGGACCAGGTCCTCCAATTTCGTTGTAAATATAATAAGAATTCGGTAGGGAGGTTTCTCACGTCTTGAATGAAGAGGGCCCCAAACATCTTCCCAGGGAGGCTGGGCTTTCTCATCTAGAAGTCATTCCAATGTATAATACCACACAAAGCAATTCCTTAAAGAGAGAACATCTGTCTTGGAACATGTAAAAGTAAAAGCCAAATGACCAAGCATGCCCCTACTGGGACAGATGTCCAAGATAACTGCCTCTGAAGTAAGAAAGGCAGACATCTAATTAGATATCTGAGATTAACCACGTCTGCAGAAATTCAATTAAAGATGAAGCAGTGTTACTGAAGGAACTTTTTCATATCAAACCAAATGTTATTAAGATTTTAATAAGAAATTATCAGTGAATTAGAACAGCTAGGATGACTCAAGTTTCCAGGAATAATATCATTTTGGGTATAGAACTATATTTTTTAAGAAGCATTACATTAACAGAAGGGAATTTAGCTGTATCAGTATATTCCGGTCTACTGGGAAAAAATCCATTTCTGGTCCTTTCACTGCCTAAATTTGGAGAAAAGTTAAGAATCAGTCTAACCATGGTCTACAGTCAAGCTCCCCAAGGCTTTGGGTAATAAATTTGTTTTAATTAATAGATGAGACAGAAGGTATTGACCAGGACCAAGGGCCCTATCAGAGCACGGTGGGTACCTGATGACCAGAGGGGTCTTATAGAGGAGAGTATGGGCTCTTTACAGATACCATAGGAGTTTGTGCAGGTGTGTGTATTTTTGGGTACACCACAAACCTTTAAACTAGGAGATCAGGCAAGATTAGGGGTCCAGAAAGAGCATGTGGATTTGGAATCTAAATAAAACCTGTGGTACAGGGAGATTTTCTTCCTGAATATTCTTTAATCAGTCATCTCAATTATCACAATTTCACAGTATGATTTTAGTGTAACTGAATTCTAATATCAGGTCAAAGTTAGAATTACGTAATGAATTTTATGCTGTTTCAAATACAATGACAACTGGTAAGTCTTTGGGGATGTCATGGCAGAAGCTGACTTGAGATGACAGGCAGGCCTGGAGCCCATGGATCAGTTAGGAACTCTTGCTAAGAGGCTTAGACAGTTTGTGGTCAGCTCTTGGGATGCATACGGATGCCCATGGGTCAGGCCTGGGCCTCTCCTATTAAATTGACACCTAACAGACTCTTATGAAACATCTCTTTACAGTTCTACCACCATTTCTGCTGATTTTATGCAGAAAACCAGGGCCACTGGCCTCAGGTTGGAGATGGTAGAGAAGAACAGGTGGGTGAAGGGTGGTCTCTGAGGTTCCTCCTGTGGGAGAAGCACCCTCTCACCTGGTGCTGCTGGCTCCCTTTGCCCCAGCAGGCTTTCTGTAAACGCTGGCTGATGCGGAGGGAGCGGAGGTGGAGTGAAGTGCCATACCTCCTCCATGGGACACAGGAATAAGACAAGGGAGAACCAATAGCATCAGGCTATTGGTTAGTTTATGAATTTCAGATACACAAAAGCCCTGGAGACGGGATGTGTTCCGTGTATATAAAAAAAGGAAGAGATAGGGCTTTCAAAGTAAGAATTACTATTCTTTGAGCAAGTTGTGACAATCCCGGAATGAAGCTGAGGATAGAAGCAATATTTTCAGTCAACTAGAACACATGCTCAGGAGGCCAGAGAATGGAGACGGAATCATTTAAACCAGACAAGAACAATGACTTAGCTCTTTGCTAGTGGCTGCAGGTGCCAAAGTCACAGCAGCATGCTGGGAGGGTGAGATTTCTCAGTAACTTTGGGGAAACGAGAATACAAGCAAAGGATGCCCATATTGAGAATAGGAAAGCTCTAGTTTAGGTTGTTCTTTTCTTTTTTTAAAAAATGACTCGCTTTAAAGTCTGTTTGAAAGAACCAAATAATGAGCAGTAAAAGCCAGGCCAAACAGGAGACAAAACAAATGCCAAAAATGCCCCCCCTCCCCCTCCCCGACTTACTCTGATAGCGATAATATAAAAATCTAACGGCTGCACCGCCAACAAAGCAAATACCTAGTTCTGATTATGGTTTAGAGCAGTGATTGCCAACCTGTGGTCTGCAGACCACCGGTGGTCCGTGAGGTCCGAAAGGTTGGCGACCGCTGGTCTAGAGTGAGTGTTTCTGAAAAACAGGTCAACAGAATACAAAAGGAAAGAAAATGTGTGAAGTTGTGGGGGAGGTAGAGGAAGGTATAGGGGGACATGTGGTGATGAAGAAGACTTGACTTGGGGTGGTGGACACAATACAACATAGAGATAATGTATTGTAGAATTGTATCCCTGAGACCTATGTAATTTTATTAACCAATTAAAAAGGTTAAAAAAAACTTTTTTTTTTTAAAGGTAAAAAAGAGAACAACAACATGAAGTTATTTTTAAAGGGGGAGTGGTACCTGCCATGTGTTTGAAAATAGCCTTCATTTTCATTTGTTTAGTGAAATGTCTTTCTGGTCCTGACCCCTCAGCTCAAACACAGCTCTGACTACGGCGTATTTGCATTTCTGAGGAGAAAAGACCTCACCTTTATGCCACGTCTCTCCGTATTCACCGCCTCCTCGGATGTTGGCCACTGCGAGGACGCCACCCATGTGTCTCACAAAGATAAGCCTGGACACACTGAGAAACAACAAAACAGTTAAACTTCCATTAACTGCCCAGTAAGGACCACATTATTTCCATTAAAAAAAAAAAAAAAAAAAGTATCCCCCAAAACACAGCTCAATATTTTTATATTACCTGATTAAAGTTAAACATATAACTTCTGATTGTTTAACTGCAAAGCTCATACATGCTTATGAGCATTCAGAAGATCTCATTGAACTCTATGGGTTAATATTTCACCCTACAAGCTGGGAATACAAAATGCATAATGCAGACAGAGAAAAACAGAGGCCCTCATTTCATAATGAACATCTTTTAACATCTATCTTGGCAAAGACGACACTGCCAGCTAGGTGACACAGGCCTGGTATAAGTGGTGCCGGGCTCCTGGGAACACCAACAACGGCCCCTGCGCTGCCACCTTTCTTTCTTTCCAGTCTCTCTCTCCAGGGATCAAATTGGAAAAAAGGAAGCTCCTTCTGAAGCATGGATTTTAAATAGTTTCACAGAAGCTCAGATGTTAAACTAGAAAACATACATTAAGAGAAGTAGTGGTGGGGGAGGTGGAGGTCACTGACCAGAATGTAAGAATAGAGAGCTCACGGCAGGAGAATGTTTTCTAGAAATAAACAGGAAAAACGACAGCACCAAGTTTCTAGGGAAAAGAATTAAGTCCTTTGGAAAATTTGGATTCCATGTTTTTCTCCTCCTCTTTCCACTCTGGTCCTAAAAATGCTGAGTGACATTTATTTTTCTAGCTGCAGTTAAAATTATATTTTAACTACTTGAGAACTATTTCTGAGAAGTTTATCCTTCTTCCTTTCAGTAACTGGGGAAACCATGGCCTTCTGCAACCTGCAGCTAATCTCCTGGATCTCGGGGATGAAGAGGAAAGGACAGCTGGGTAAGCCATGAGAGCATGCCATCACGCTAGACTCTCCAAATGGATCTTCAATTGCTTGGTCTTTTCTTCGATCTTGTTCATGCATCTCTGATGGTCTCCACTGAAACCATCAGCACATCCACTGGGTTTTGGGCTGAAAGCGGCTAGGGGCTCCTCTTTATTCATCTCCTCATTCCCAACGCAGCACGCTTCATAAATACTTGTTGCACAAATGACCAGAGACAAATGATGTTAACTTCAGATCTGCTCAGGGACCAGTGTTGTCTGAATCCTCGCTACCCTTGGAGACCAAGGGTATGGGGCTCAAGGTACGAGCCTCTGACTCGTCCATTAGATGAAGCACACGTTCCCTGGCCCTACACTCAGGTCTCACTGCAAGTGGAAACTGAAGCTTGCATTTTATCACTCTGGGTGAGAAGAGGGACAAATAATGACATACTGTACATTTTGTTGTAAGGATTGGGTGAACAGCTATTGCTTTGCATCCTTAGACTAATAGTCGCAGGGAATAAATATGCTTCTGGCTTTACCACAGACATGAATGCCAATGAAATAGCGAGTCTCACTGCCTGGGGAAACTCTGATAAGAGATGGGAAGTCCATCTGTGGGCTTAGGCCTTGCCTAGCACGGTGCTTGGTATAGAGCAGAGGTCGGCAAACTCATTGTACTGTTGATATTTGGCTCAACAGAGCCAAATATCAACAGTACAATGATTGAAATTTCTTTTGAGAGCCGAAAACTGACTTCTGCGCATGGGCCACGATGTTTCAATTGCACTGTACGTGTGTTCCCGCACGTGGTATTTTGTGGAAAAGCCACACTCAAGGGGCCAAAGAGCAGCATGTGGCTCTCGAGCTGCAGTTTGCTGACCACTGTTACAGAGAAAGCAATCTAGAATGTAGCATGGTGCTGTCATTGTGCAATGAATGAAGAGCAACTCATACGACAATGCCTCACAAGTCTTCTGAAAAGACTGTTCTACACAATGATTTCACACCTTTTCAGCTCCTCACTAACAAAATCAAACTCTTCAGCCAGATGGTCAAGACAGTCCACAATTTGGCTATAAACAACTTCATTAAATCCTGAACGATTAGCAGAATGCATGCTACTGATATCTAGGACTTGGAATAAAGTAACATTTAAATTTGGGAATCTACTCTGAATTTATGTCCTAATAGTCACCCTCATTTCTTTCCAAATAAGGAAGATGAATCTGAGAATCGGATTTCATGGTGGCACTATTTAGAAGTTGGCTTAAAACTGATCTTGCTGGTAGGAGTCGCCTTGCTTTTATTAAAAACTAGAGGCCCAGTGCACAAATTTGTGCACGGGTGGGGGGGGGGGTCCCCCTCAGTGTGGCCTGCGGGGATTAGGCCAAAACCGGCAGTCTGACACTGCCTGCTGCTCCTTCCTGCAGTTCCTGCTCATCCTGACCCTGCTGTGGGCTTGTGCCCAGTCAGTCCTGATTGGGAGATCACCTGTGTCTGGTGTCCGTCCCAAGGGGTGTAGGGGTGGGGGCTGAGACACGATCTACCTTTGGGCGGGCAGCAGAATGGCCCTGCTGGCTCAGATCTGTCCCACTGACGTTTGCACTGGTTGTTGGGAGCCATATGGCGGCCGCTTTTAGACTGTTTCTTCCTTGCGAAGTGTCTAGGGAGGGGTAGCGGCCACAGTGCCCAAAGCCGACTTCTCGGAGGCTGGCAGTGCTGTCAGGATCATGCCGGCAGCACCAGTTTGTTGATGCCTGGCCTGTTTTCCGGAGATTGGACCTGCAGGACTACTGAGGGAATGAGTGGCCACTGCCGGGCCGGTGGGCTGCTGGGATGGGCTGGTCAGCTGAGCGACTGTGGGAGCGCACTGACTACCAGGGGCATAGCTCCTGTGTTGAGCATCTGCCCCCTGATGGTCAGTGTGTATCATAGCGACTAGTCGTTCATTCATTTCAGTCCTTTGGTAGCTTAGGCTTTTATATACATAGATGCTCACAGCAAATTCCATTTTATACTATGAATGGGGTAGTAAAATCAGGAGACTTTTATATAAACAATAGAAAATGCTTAAATTTAGATCCCCCCCCCCCCCCCCGAACATAATTACTGGGACATAATCACAGAAACTGTGTAGAACAGTTTAAAATGGATGAAATAATAGAGTACACAAAAAAATATATTTATGGCTGAATGTTAAGATAGTCTAGTTTAAGACTTGTGCTGCTGAAAAAATATCATCAGAAGCTGCAAAAGCATTCCTTATGAAGAGATACAGAGAGCACACGCCAAACACGGAAGGTAGGCACTTCCTTTGTTCAAAACTCAATGGACACTAACCTTCCATACCCTGGCAGCTATAGCTTCAGCATTTAGTTCCCAAACAACCTGTTCCACTAAAGACACAAGATCAGCTTGTAATGATGCTGGAATTCCTGGCCAAAAATGCATGTAGTGAACGTAATCCTATCCCTCCATGAAAATGACAAGCCAAAAAATATATATGGTTCACTAGATGAGAAAAAAAAAGCATGATTTAACAGATGAGGCTCCGGTTTCCTTCCACTGGATGGAAGGGATCATGGCCCATGCTTACCTGTAGTTGGGGGTGATGGAGATGTTGAAGCCGCCGTAGCCATATAAGAAGGCAGGATGAGAGCCGTCCAATTTTATGCCTTTTTTATGCACAATGAACATTGGAATCTTGGTGCCATCCTTGCTAGGGTAGAAAATCTAGAATACAAGAGCAGAATGGTTAGAGTTAGCACTACCTCGCCATTACCTGCCTGCTTTTCCCTGGGAAACACACACGGGCAGTGGTTCTCTCCTCCAGATGTGGAGCAGCAGTGGGAAGCAGCAGGTCGCTGACGATGGAGCACCTTGCGGCTTGTGTGGCGATAGCCTGCGTGGAACAGTGGGAAGCACAGGAGTCTGAAAGGAGACTTGAATTCTTATTTCACAGCTGTCTAGCGAGGAGACTGTGGACATACTGTTCACCCTCCCTCAGTCTCAGTTCTTCATCCCTAAAACGTGGCCTTCCCAAGGTGCACAGAAAACACACATTTGTTTTCCGTTCCCAGCATTGGAAGAAGTCAGCTTTGGCCATCCTGCCAAACAATTCAATTTAGGGAGATTTATCTTCTGGAAAACAAATTTCACATTCACCCGCCTTTCTAAATATTAAGATAACTCGACTGGCCTCGTGTGTCTATGTACAACAGTTAAATTAATGTTAGCAACAACAAAACATATATTAGCTTAGAAAATAGATGGGGAAACACAGAAATCCTATTACTTCAGGTCAAACAAAGACATTTTTTTCTCCAGTATTTTTAATTAAAGCTCATAAAACCTTCCTGAATCTAAGCAACCTCAGGCAACTTCAGTCCACATTTCTATAGCCTTTACTCTTTTGATAAAAAGAGTAAAAGGATAAGAAAGAGAATATTCAATGCTATGTAAACAATAAGCCATCAAAAGATGATAATGGCCCCTTTTGGACAAAAAAAATCTATAGATAGCTTTCTCTTTGGGTAAATATGGTTTCTTTACCCCAAATGACATCTAGAACGTGCCCAGCTTCGAAATGTCTTGCTGACCTCACAAGTTTCAGTTCAAGGGCAGAAGCCTTTATACTTAGTGTTACTTGCAGCCGTATTTTATCCAAAGCTTTTTAGGTAGCAGTCCTATCCTAGATAGATGCTGCAAAATGCTTGGAAATAAAGGGGTGGTGTGTGTGGGGTTGGGGGAGAGGAATGCAGATTTGGAGAAAGGCACCACAGGCTACAATATGTGCCAACAAGTCTGGCAGGTTTTTGAAACCTGCCACTATGCCAATAGTAGTATAAGAAGCATTTGTTTCTGACTTGGGTAAAAATACTAAGAAATAGATAAATGTGACAGGTTAGGAGTCATGGAGAAGAATATACTCTGCAGAGTTCAAAATTATCAGAGGAGCACAGTTTTATTTAAAGTTAATGTAGTGGCAATTAGCAGCCTCTGATAACGTGTGTAACTCTGTGGGTGGTACAAGTAAATGAGGAGTTAGAGGATCCCATTTCAAGGGATTCACAGGGGCTGATGAGCTAAAATTGAGGGCCTTCAACTCAGAATGGGGGAGAATTTGAAGCACTCCAACCAGAGCATCACGGCTTTCTCCAGTGACTTTAATCAATGAAATTGATGACCTGTCTAGCATGCTGACCTTCCACAGGCTTCAATCCCTCAATGTCCAGACCTTTACTTCCATCCCACTCATTCAAATATTTGTGCGGTCCATTATCTGCCAGGCACTGCGCTGAACACTGGAGACAAAGATGTACTGCAAGTCTACAGACACAAGCTCGCACCACAAACACCCATCGCCTCAGCTTTACCTCTGCCCTTAGGACTTCAAACGCTTCTGTAAGGAACTCTGACATCAACCACCCCCAAGACTCCAATTTGTCCTTTCACCACCTCCTTCCCTTATTTCTGGAGCATCTGCCCCCCCCCCCCTTATTTATTTATTTTTTAACTCTTACTATGACATTCAGTTCCTTATACTCTATCTTGCTGTCAGCTCCCTTTGGGCTTTCCTGGGCAGCATGGGGCCCTTGGCCAGCCCTCTAAGTGTTACTAATGCCGAAAAGCCTCGAGTTCTAACCTAACCCACTGGGTTCCTTCTCCTCTGGGCTGCTGGGCACAAAGGAAACGCCAGCTCGCTTCACTGAAAATTTATAATACTTGAACGCATGGGCTCTGAACTTATTTATGCCTTATGTCTCTTCTGTCCCCCAAACGAATTCCTAATGTTTTGCTTCCTATTTTCTTTTTTAAATGTCTTCCTTTTACCTTTTTGTTTTGTTTTGTTCCTAAATCAATTCCAGCGTAGTTCTTTCCAATATTTCCCATTTTTTTCCATTCCCAACACCACTATTTGTATCCCTTGCTCTGTACCTGGCCACCGGCTTGGAGTTCTTACAAAGCCTTCTTCCTGCCATCTTCACTCACCGTCTACAACCTCAGAGAAAGAAGGATCTCTTGGCCTCGATTCCATTCCTTACCACCTTCACCACTACTTCATTCTTCCAAGTACCACAATTTCCTTTCTGTATTCTCTTCCTTTCCTTGCATACCAACGGACTAAAATTTCTCCTATCCCTATCACAAAAAGACCCCAAACCTTTTGTATTGCCCTGTCTACCCCTCAAGCTAAATTTCCATCTTCCTCTTCCTTCCTGATCAAACATATCTTCAATAATCTATACCCACAACTCATACTGGGTTACACTATTCATCCCTTTGTCCCTACCACTGCTCTTTCAAAGGGCATGAATGAATGTTTTTCTCTTTCTTCTTTTCCCTCCATCCTTACCTCTACCCAGTGGTGTATACCTTTCCACATGTTTATAGAGACACATCCATATATAATTATTCACATACAATTATAGATGACAAGAGTGGTCGAGGCTGAGTATCCAATTTTGATCAAGAAGCTCTTCAAGCTCTTTTGGTGCAAAATCCTCAAATTACCCAACATAGCTTGCGACAACTTTAAATTGTTCACAAAAAACAATTTCCAATCAATTGCGTGCACTTGGCAAAGTCCAAAAATTTGGAAAATGGGTTCCTCATGAGTTGACCGACAACAACCATAATCAAAGAGTCACAATTTGCAGTTTGCTCCTCTCTCATCAAAACCGTTTGCCGTTTTTAGAGCAAATTGTTACCGGAGATGAAGAATGGGTGCTGTATGTTAATTTGAAAAGGCAGCCTCAATGGTTGGACAAAAATGAGGCTCCGCAGCCCACGCCAAAACCAGTTGACTTGCATGCGAAAAAAGTGATGTTGTGTGTTTGGTGGAATTTTAAAGGAATTCTTCATTATGAACTTTTACCATCTAACCAAACCATTACAAGTGCAGTGTATAGTGCCCAATTGGAAAGGTTAGCCCAAGCTTTAAGAGAAAAAGAACCCGCGCTGATTAATCGGAAGGGCGTAATTCTTCACCACGATAATGCACGACCGCATACTGCAAGAATCACTGCTGAAAAACTGCGCCAGTTGGAATGGGAAGTTCTCCCTCAACCTACACATTCTCCTGATATTGCCCCTTCCGATTACCATTTGTTTCATTCTTTGCAAAACTTTCTTCTTGGAAAAAAATTTAATAATGAAGAATGCCTCAAAAATGCATTGACCGAATTTTTTGCATCAAAATCACAAGAATTTTACAACAGAGGGATTAAAATGCTTCCTGAGCATTGGGCACAAGTAGTAGAAAACAACGGCAACTATATTGTTGATTAAATTTTGTTATATTGTTTAAATAAATTCGATTTAAAAAAGTATTAGAAAACGACATTAATTATTACTAGACCTAATATGAACTAGAGGCCCAGTGCACAAAATTCATGCATGGAGGGTGGGGTCCCTCAGCCCAGCCTGCACTCTCTTGCAATCCAGGACCACTGGCTCCTAACTGCTCACACCTAATCACTTGCCTGCCAGCCTGATTGATCGCCCTAACCACTCACCTTCCTGCCTGATCGCCTCTAACCAGCAGCCTGATTGCCTCTAACCAGCAGCCTGATTGCCTGATCACTCCTGCTTGCCTGCCTTCCTGATCACTCCTAACCATCTCTGCCTCGGCCCCCAATGCAGTGGCTTTGCTGGAAAGACATCCAGAATGACATCCAGAAGGTCATTTGGCAGTCTAGTCTAATTAGCATATTACACTTTTATTATTATAGATTATATCATTTGTTATTATATGACAATGCATTAGATAGTTATAATCCTGTCTGTTTTGTAGGCATTTAATTCTGGAGAGATGAGGAGGAGCTGAAGAGTCACTTTAGGCCAAAAGGAAAATTTCCACTCCATTTTGGTTTACCTTTCAAAGGATGGATGAAGATTTAAAAATTTTCACAGGGTACCTCAACAATAATAAAGTCAGCCTATTAGAAATCTGTTTTAATTTTTGGAGCACTAACTATGTGCTAAGTGCTCCACTGAGAGTCTGCAGAAATGCTTCAACTCCCCAAGGCTCAGCCATCTGTTTTTCTGAATTAAAAAAACCCTATTCCCAGTCTCAAATTGTGGAGCCAGAAGTGAGACAGAAAGTGGAAGGTTCTGGAACCAAGAAAGGAGAACAGTGGCAGAGGCATAATTAGATCTTGAACTTCTGGCACTTTGATGAGTTTATCTGAGAGGTATTCAAGTGTTTTAAGGCACACAGGCATTCAGGGCTATGATAAATCAATATGACTTGACGGTAAAATATAAAAGCTGTCTTCAGTGCCACTGCTCAGATTTGCGGCCAATGCAAACACTTTTAATCAGATATTTTCACTAAAGTGAAGAACCTACTCTAGGCAGAGGTGCAGAGAAAGCAGCACTGTTTTTGCAATAGGCACTGTCTCTAAGGCGCTTGCAGAAGGCATCCATTGTCCGGTAATAAGGCTCACTACAGTGGGACTGAAACTGAATATAGAATGCACGTTTGCTGGTTTTGCTCTTAATGAAAACAGCAGGATAAATCCATCATCGAGGCTATGAGCTCTGCACTGTCTGAATTCAAATAAACATTTGCCAAATAAATAAATGAGTTAGAATTGCATGTCAAATGCTCTCTTCCTAACCCAGCTGCCTCAGTTCCTGAGGCTCAATATCTTCTTGGCTGCCCCTCACACATCCTCCTCTCCCCACCATCCAACAGGCCTCCTGTTTCCAATCTGGCAACGGCGACCAGATTACCCTCCCTGAGATCTTCCTTTTAATCTGGGCCACTCCCCTATGCCTCCCCATTCTCTACACAGGATAGATTCACATTTAGACCAGCAATGAAAGCTCTTCACTCTCCGCCTTCAACTTCTTTGAGTCCTTCTCAGCCTCCTCTGTCCTCTGCACTGAAATGGCCATTTCCCACCTCCAGACCCCCTGCTCCTAATGTTTATAGACTAAAGTATGACCTCCCCCCAATTAATTGGCTTTTAGGCATTCACTTGTTTGGCCCCCTCTGCTCCTACCCAATGCATCTCAGGCAGGTTCAACCTCTATGTGGCTATTTCTAGTCACAGGAAGGACTTTACAACAGCACACAAATGAAGCTCAGTTCATCTGAGGGCCTCTCTAATTGTTAGAAAGTTCTTTTTTCCCTGGAAATGTCAAAATAACTGAAAGTAAAGGAAACAAAAATTAGCGAGGGTGCTGGAGACAGATCCTACTGACAGTAAATTCCTATATAAGCCGTCAACTAAAATTTCCATACATTTAAAAGCAAATAGCAAAATACCTGCCAGTTAGTTTCTATATTTTTCAGAGTTTTCCTTAGTCCTTATTTCAGACAAAATACATGTTATTTATTTTACTCGATTTGTTTAAAACAGTTACCTAGTTCTCACCATGTACCAAGCACCATTTACAGGCTTTATAAATAGCCCCTCATGTTAACATATGAGGTCTGATCCCCCATGTTTTAGAGAGGATCACTCTGCCCCACAGAAGTAACCAGTCCAAGCCATATATCTCCTAAGTGATGAAGTCAGGATTTGAACCTGGGCCATCGGATGCCAGACTCCCTGCACTAAGTCACCATAAACAAGGGATCATCAAATCCTCTGGCCCCTCCTCCAGAGGCCCCTTCTCCAGGGATCCCCCAGCCTCCCCTCCTCCCCCCGCCCCTCCTGGCAGGTTGTGCCTTCTCATATCTCCCTCAGGGAGCTGCGAATCTATTTACTTCTGTACCTAGAACTGCACCTGAAAGACAGCAGGCACTTGAAAACAAAGGCTAGATAAATGCATGAGTGAATGCTCAAACTAGACCTATGCTTTGAATCAAACAACATAAGGGCATTTTAAATGGCAGTTCGTTATTTAAAAAAAAAAAAAAAAATTCCACACAAACAGAGCAGCCTAGAGTCTGGCATCAAAATGCCTGTAAGCAGAGTAATAAAATACAAATTAATTCTGGCTGAGAGACTTAAAGAGGCTACATAAGCATGGATAAGATTACACATTTCCAACTTATTATTACTGAAAAATATTTAATATCTGGCGTTTTCCTTACACACAGCTGTTAATCAATTTTACATGCAGGGGAGCTCTGTGGCTCCTGAATTGATCAGTTATGGTAATTTACTGCAAGAGACAGTACCTGCATCACAAAGCCAGACAGGAACACCTGAAATCTATTTCAGATCCTCATGAACACAAAACCAGCAGACAGCTTACTTATTTTATTGTATTTGAAAAAAATAAAATCAATAACCAAAGTGTGGAAAAGACAAACTCTGGGCACAGCTTTAACAGTCTGAGGCTGGGAGTTAAGGCTCCTTCAAAGGGGGCACTCCGGGAGCCGGATGCCGGTGAGAAGGGAGAGCAGTGTGCGATCCAGCCGTTCAGGCAGGCTGGGGGGACAGGTGAACCGCACAGCACAGAGCTGGTCCTGCACCGAGGACAGCGTGACAGAAGCCCAGGGACCGGGAAGCTGGCACAACCGGCCAGGGACCACCTGCCGTTTGCACATCCAGGGGAAACAGATGCGGCAAGTCACGGTGAGGAGCAACGGCGCGCGGTTTCGCTGCAGAGAGATGAGTGATCGGAATACTGAAAAGGCGAATTTGGAAGTAAAATTCTCGGGCACGAAGACACGGATGCCAGTTTCTGTTGGGCACATCTAACGCTGCAGTTACACTCCGAGCCACTTCTACCCAGAGTCTCCCAGACGACACAAATGCAGATCATTCAAACAAAGCCTTCGGGTGAGTAAGGGGCAAGAAAGAAACCCATCATAAGAGGCCCTGAGCCACTGAGGCAGTAATCCTAAGACGCCAGCGCATGCGCACCACCTCGCCGGTCACTGCCCCCGCTGGGAGCCCTGAGGCCAGACTCGGCCTCACGCTGGCCGGGAAGGCAGGTGCAGAGAGGTGGCCAATTAGAGGAGCCAGAGCTGGAGGCTCAGAGGACCATCCAAGTCGCCAGCGGGAGGCCACTCACCAGGGGGCAGAGAGGAAGGCGGGGAAGTGGAAGGCAGGTCCTGCTGCGAAGGTCCGAGCACAGATGCTTCTGTGATTCGGAACCCCTGCCTGGGTGTGTGAACGGCTCACATTTGTGCAGGAGAGTGACGGCGGCAAAGGTCGCGTCATGGAATCATACACAGTGTTTTCTCTTTTGTTGGCTATGAATCACCCGCCCCCCTTTACCCCAGCACTACCATGATAGAAAGATCTTGTCTATTCATTTTTTTCATTCATATATATATATATATATATATATATATTTTTTTTTTTTTTAATTGATTTTTTTACAGAGAGGAAGGAAGAGGGATAGAGAGCTAGGAACATCAATGAGAGACAAACACCGATTAGCTACCTCTTGCACACTCCATCTTGTACCTTAGGACGTGTCCACAACCAAGGTACATGCCCTGGACCGGAATTGAACCTGGGACCTTTCAGTCCCCAGGTCGACGTTCTATCCACTGAGCAAACCAGTTTCGGCGATGTCCATTCATTTTAAAACGCAGAAATAATGTATTGTTAATTACACACACACACACACCTTTTTATTATCACCAAGTAATCAGGGTGGCATTAAGACAATAAAGAAATCAAAGTCTAAGAAAAACGAAAGTTTCAGATGAACCAGCGCACGGTGGTCCACGGAAGACCTAGAGAAGATGCCGGGCTGTGCGGGTGATGGGTGGCATCCGGGAGCCTTTGGCCATTACCAAGTGCCGGGTGTCTGTGCAGAAAAGCTGGCTAAAAGCCAGCACACCAAGTACTAAAACTCTCTCAGCGAACTCCCCTTAGTACCTGTTAGGGTCACTCAGCAAAGGAGGTCCGCACGTGGCGAGAGGGGTAAGAATCACGACTCTGTTAGGCCATCCGGAAGCCAGATGGGCTGAGCCCCAGCACAGCGGCAGCTCTGGGCCGGGGAGCCGGACTGTGAAGGACTGCGGGTGGGCTTTGTGGGCAGGGGATTCCTGGGCGGCCCTGATCCTGGGCAGTGCGGAGGGGAAGTTACTGGTCTCAGCAAACGGAATGGGGTCTAAGCCACAGGGAATGTCGGTTGTGAAACGATCTGAAAGGTCAGTTTCCCGGGCAAGGGGTATTGATTTGATTATTTGATCAGACCGAACAACAGCTACTGCCCAGTAGCTGACACACAAGGCCCAGGGTTGGGAGAAGGCCCCTCACTCCTGGCAGCAGCTGGGCTCATGGGCTCCTACCAGCCTCCTCGGTCCGGTGCGACTTCAGGTCGCTGACTGTTCTCAAATGCTCATGGCCCGTCCCAACACTGCAAACATGTCCCTGTGACGTCTCTACACCACGCCATCCTCCCTGAAACCTCTCCCCTGACTCTCATGATGCAATCTCTCAAACCCCCCCCCCCCACACACACACACACAAAACTGTTAGTGCCTCCTTGAGACTGTACACAGCGCTGGGGCTTTCAAGCCAAGCCCACTGGTTCATCCTCTCCCACCCTGGCAGCCTCGGGATGCTCCCTGACTCCTGACCCCAGTTCTCTGAGCTCCTGGGAGATACGAGTGCATCTGGCACAGGCCCTTCCAGGGGCTCGCCATCAGAGTGAGGATACATTCTCACCCCATCTGGGTGCACGTCAGACCCTCTGGGCGTGGACTGGCGGCTTTTCCAGGCTGTTTTCCTGCCGCTGGGTCCCAGTCCTGGTGCTGAGGATTCCCCCTCCCGCTGGTTGCCAAAGCCCCTCTCCAGGCAGCCCTGTTCCCAGGAGCAGTCCTAGCCACTCCTCCTCCTCCGGGTCCCACCGAACCTGTGATCAACTTTCATATGCCCTCCCAGGCCCCCGCCATCAAATTGCCAAAAATGTTTGATCACATCCCACGTCCCCTAGTTAGTGCCACTCTTCCTTACAGCCCCAGCACTGGCAGGTCACAAGGTAGTAGCTTAGTAAGTGTGTTTGTGAAATAACTACACCTATTCATTTACTTAAGCAATCTTCTCACTGGAAAGTTCCATGTTACCCGAATTAGGATTAGTCAGTATAACGATCGTTATCTCGAGCACCATGGAGCACAAGGACCCCAGAACCTCAGAGGCAAACATATGAAGGACGTTACAAGGAACACAAACAATGAAAAAGGAAATTTAAATGCGTGAAATAAGCTGCTTTGAAAAACTAAAGATCTTTAAAAAATAAAAAAATAAAAAAAGGAAGAAAAGAAGCCAAAGTAATGATCATTAAAACTGTCATGAAACATAAGAACTGGGTTAATTGAATTTACAAGTTAGTGGCATTACTATTTATTTATTTATTTATTTTTACAGGTCAACTTGTCCAAAAGGTTCTCACACATTTGTAAACAGGCAGCCATGCAATAAACAGGTGCTAGGAAAGTACTAAAAAATTACTTTGATACTCTAAGAGGGAGGGGCAGTCGTATAATTTCCTGCTTTGGTCACAGACTATAACCCAACATACTCTTAAAGATTAGATCATGCAAAAAACTCCACCAAAGTACACATGGAAGTGATGCTCATTTTCTGACAGTATTTGTCGGATTTGAATGGGCAGGACCAGTCACCGTAGGGAAGGAGAGGCAGCTGGTCCAACACAGACATGTTACAGGAAGGAAATGTCCCCGGTATTTACACGTGTTCCGCAATCACAGTGGGTAATTTCAGAATGCATCCTCTCTCACCGCCTCTCTCACTATTTACATATACCTACTCTGTGGCTCTGGGGACACGGCAGTGGGCAAAACCACGTTCTAAAGAACACAAGCAAATGAAAAGATAGTGCCAGCTGGTGATGTGTGCCATGGGGGACCAGAGACGCTGGAGGTGGGAGGAGGGGCTGGGAAGGCTGGCTATCTCTGCAGCATGGAGAGGGGCAGGGTGCTGATCGCGCAACAAAAGGAAGCGAAGGACACGGGGTGAACATGCTGGGGTGTGGGGAGTGTGTGCTCACCTGCAAAGCAAGGAGGCCCAGCCCGTCTGCCTGCAGCTGAGTGGACCAGGGGAGAGGGGCAGGGCCTGACGGTGGGCACACGGGCATTACTCCGAGCTGGCCACCCTTCCAGACAAACATGGTCGTAAGGGATACGCTATTTAATAAGAAGCCACTTTATCCTATGAAAAATAGCCAATTCTGACTGCTGATCTCAGAAATGGTTGCCGTGCCTGCTAATACTGACTCCAGCCAGGAAGTCTGCCCACTAATGTATCAAGAACATAAATCATTTCCCAAACAGACACCAGCACCAACTCTCAGGACAAGACACTGAAATTCACCTTCACCCCAAGGAGAGGTTGGCTGGATCACACACACCTTACACCGAGGAAAAGGCAGCGTGGGAGAGGCACGCCAGCAGGGAGCCAGGTTCATCCCCGCCACACACAGCCCTGTGGGGGCCCCAGGCCTGGGCCCCCTGTGCTGTGGAAGCTCCACTCCCCAAGGCTGGGAAGGTCAGGGCTGTGTCTGAGGGGTAAGACAGAAACACAGGTGGGCAAAGAAGAGAGGAAAGAAGAAACTGGGGAGCAGACGGTAACCCCCGTCTCCCCCCAGCTAACCTCCTATGGTCTCTGTCTCTTCTTACCTTCTGTCCTAAAAGATTGAGCAGGAAGTTGAAAAACACTTGTCTAGTGGGCAACCTAGAGAAGATGTACCCCTGGGGTTTAGGTCTGATACCATCAAAGAAAAGCAGGAGGTTATCCCAACTCTCTCCTGCTGCACTTTCTTGGTGCACAGAAAACCTAAACAATGACCACATTCCCCTTTCTAGACGCCCTCCTGGTGCTATTCCCCTTTCTAGACGCCCTCCCGGTGCTATTAGTTCTCTAACTTCACCGATGAAGAAGGCAAAAAAGCAGACAGTCACCGGAATGGATGCGCCTGTAGGAGACAGCAGGTAAGAAGGGTGCCGGCTCTGGGCACAGCCGTTGCTTTGCAAGTTCACAGCACAAGCAGCAAAGGACTTGGGCCAGCGCTTCCAAAATAAGCCGGTGAATATTCTCCTGAATTTGAGTTAGAAGCCACCTGGTGCCAGTAGGGGCACCAGTGCCCACCCCAGTAAGAAAGACCTTGAGGGTCCAGCAGAAATGAAATGAAAAAAAGCAATACCATACATAAGTTTCATTTCACTTCTGAGCATACTTTAAATGAAATTTCAAGTGTGACCAACATTTAAGACTTAAAGCCCCTCATATTAAACTATAAATGTTATGTATGCATATGCATGTGTATAATATATATATATATATATATATATATATATATATATATATGATATAAATGGAAAAGGTCATGAGAATTCCATTAACATGCAATAAGGAGACTGGAAGTGAACACCAAAACAATATTTATAAATCGTTAAAAATGAACCTACGGGCCGACTGTCTCCCCTTTCATACAGAGGGTATTTTTATTGTTTAACAGGTCCTCTAGGAGCTTACAAAGTATTCACTAGATACAGGATAGAGAAACATTCTTTTAGAGATAAGGAATCTTAAGGATTTGTTTATTTTAGAGGTGAAAAAAAAAAACACCCCACAAACACAATCCCAGACCGAAAAACAAACTGAGCTAGACAGAGAGCACAAAGAACTTACCCTGATAACAAACGTGCAGGATGGGCACAGCTCTGGAGTTCTATCTTTTTGTCTCGGCAGCTCTGTCAATTACTAACGGTGTGGCCTTTGTTAAAACACATGGAATGAGTTTTAATTTCCTCTCTATAAAACGAGAGAGCTCTGCTAGTTGAACACTAATGTAGATGCAATTGGAAGGCATATAATTTTGTCCAGAGCCCCAAACCATACTGGCAGAAAAATACACACTGAGGAAAAAACAAGAGAGCAGCTAGGACGTTAGGGACCTGCCCACCTCCTGGGAGGCTGGCGCATGGCACGCTTCCATTCCAGACAGCAGGCGCCCTTGCAGGTAAGTTTAGGAGGGTGGCTCGGAGTGGGTTATCCCAGGCAAGAATTCTCCAGCCCAAATGAAGCACCTGAACAGCCATCGGACCCTGGCTTACCTAGCCTCCTCATCCTGCCAGAGACAACCCCTCGGAGTTCAGCTCGCTTTTAATGCTCAGAACCACCTCAGACGCTCTTGTATCACACGTCTGCTAACGTCAAGACAAGAGTTCAGGAACGGCGCACGGTCGTGTTCTAGAAGCAACACGCATGTCTGTCTTCGCGGGAGGAGAGCCTTTTCAGAAGGTGTTTCTCTCTCAGGGCCATGTGATTTCTGCTGGCCACAATTATAATATGTGAAAATTCAACTTTTTTAGAGTCTGTTTTTCCAGCCCGGATCCTGAAATTTAGGTACCTGGCCACCAGGTGGCATTGAGTCTCTTGGACTCGGGGTCCACAACAAAAAGTTTTAACTGAAGGCCTGTTCTGCCATGGGTGGCAGATTGTTAGTTGTCCACCAACATCCATGCCCTCCTTTCCCACAACAATAAGGCCCTAGTTTTTAGCTGGGTTCTTTTTTTTCCTGGCACACATCTCTAAACCTCCTCTTTGCACTAGGTGTGGCCACGTGTTTTTGCTAAAAATAAAAAAAATGAAATCAGACAAAATACATGTCCCTTCTCACGAACATCCTTACTCAACAGCTGGCATGCACCGCCTCTGTCCCCTCCCCTCTCTTCCCACACCGCTGCCTTCCTGCCATCCGGGCGGTGGCTGTGCCGTGGCTGGAACCCCAGCAGCCTCCAGGGCCATGCGGCGATGCCGGAAGCAGACGCCTTGATGAAGCCAGGAGAGAGAGCAGCTCTGATTCCTCACACCGTGGACATCAAGTTGGCCCCTGACTGACTCGCTCTCTGCTGCTTTTATGTGCAAGGGACACAAACGTCTGTCTCCTTCGAAGCCATGGCTAGTCGCACTTTTTCCCACTGCCCACAGCCGGATGCAATCTAAGTACCATACTTTGAGATTTCAGACTCGGTTTTAAAAACAAACAATTGTTATTAAATAGCAAAAGATAAGTACCATCGGCACACCTACTATCCATAGATGATACTATGCTATGGATTCAGTTCTAATAAGCAGGAAGTGGCTTTGTACTTAAAAAAAAAAATAAGATAATGAATTATAACATTTCCCCAAAAACATAGGTTTCTAGCAAGGAGCTGGTTGTAGGTGTGAGTACCCTGAAATCTACTCGCCTCAACATCAGCAAAGTTCCCCAACCTTAGCTTTCATGCAATTCTCAGGCCAATGTAAACAAAATTTAAGCCTCTACACTCCGTATCATCTAAAGATGTCTACATATTAAAAACCCTGTGTATGCTCCTATGAGCAGAGCTGTCACCTAGAGCCTGACCTCTGACAGTGATGGCCTCTAATATAATATTTAAAAAACAATAAACCTAGTCTGCCTTCCAGCAGTCAATCTAAACATTCAAATTAAACCAACACCTATTCCCTCTAACATCCTGGCGAAGCAAGCTGAGCAAAGTCCTGAGCTGCGGAGTCACCGCACATGCCCCCGGAGAGCCGGCAATGGGGCTTCTTTCCGTGGCGAATCCCCTGCTCTCAGTCCCCAGGCATGGCTCGCTGCAGGCCCCGTTCATCCTGTAAACAGGACCCGCTCCTCAGAGCCACGTCCGGACATCAGAGGAAGGCAGCACAGGCCTGGGTTCGCCTGGAGCGCTCGTCCACCTGCCACAGGGAAGCCCACAGGGAAGCCCACCTGCGCAAGGAACCTCCCCCGGCCCATCTGGGGGTTTGCGGGCTCAAAGCTCAAGGCCACCTTCTGATTTTTACTGAAAGGGGGTTACATGTGCTCAGGCTGAGGCAAAGGAATGTACTTTCTAACCTCGGAGAAGGATGTATGTGCAGTGATACAGAGGCCGCAGCAACTACAGGTGTGGGCCCCACAGCTCATTCCTCTATTACCAGTCAGCGAGAAAGCTGACTCTCTTATCACTCAGCCACACTGTCCCAACAGCTGCCACCTACAGGGAAAGACACACACATGTGCCCTCTATGGAGGATGCCTGCGTGACAAAGGGAATTCTAAAGAAGGGGAGGGATCTTTATATGCCATGGTGCCTACATTACAGCGAAGCATAATATAAAAAATAACAGAACTACTTAGGCAATGAACTGTTGAGAACTGACTAAATGCAAAGCAGTTTTCTGACTGCAAGCATGGTGCCCCTCACTAAGTTCTGGAGATGTTTCCCCACTCACTCTTCAGACACGTCCTGAAGATGTCTGAGAACTCAGTTTTAGAGAAAACACTGTCTCTGCTTCAACTCTCAGCTCACCGAGGCCGTGAGGGAGCGAATATTCAAAAACTGCATGTGCCGTGCGCTCAGCGCAGAAGTTCGTATCAAAACACGAATTAATGTCCTGAGAACACGTTCTCCGAATGGGAAAGGCTGCAGGCAAGCAGCCAAACTAGTTATCACCACATCTAGATTAAACTAAAGGGGGAAAAAAATCCCTTTACCCCAAGGCATCTAGGTAAACTCAAAGAATCATCTGATTTTAACATTTCTGTTCAGCTGCACAGCAAACCGCCTTTGGGATGTTCTTGATGTCTCCAGGGTATTAACTGTAGGTAAGCATCAACAGTAAAATCCCTGCCCTGTGGTGTGGCTTAGTAGTCGAGCACTGACCTATGAACCAGGAGGTCACGGTTCGATTCCCGGTCAGGGCACATGCCAGAGTTGCGGGCCTAACCCCCAGTAGAGGCTATGCAGGAAGCAGCAGATCAATGATTCTCTTGCATCATTGATGTTTCTATCTCTCTCTCCCTTCTTTTTTGAATTCAATCAAGATATATATTTTTAAAAAGTAGAATTCCTACAAAGTGTAAGAGAACAGAAATCAGGCTAAAAAATGTATGCTATGTATTTACAATTCTTACTATTTTTGTACTATATTGATTTACCTTTGTTCTTGTCCCCATACAATTGGCTCTTCCTTCTGAAAAATTGCCTTTTCTAAAAAAAGTGGGAGCTGTTAATGGAGTTTCTTCATAGTGTACTCCGTTCACTGTTCTTTCTCACATCTATGAAATTTGTTTCATTTTGGTAGAACAGCCAATTTCTCAGCCGGCTGAACAAAAAAGAGATACTACTGAGAAACCAAAAAAGTGCCCCACTGCCCTACTACCCTCCCCCGTCGCCACATCGACCGCAGCACAAACCCCACAAACCCCACTCCATTCACAGGAGCGACCTCTGCACAGAACACTGAGGGCATGAGTCCTTTCTTTCTCGAAGTTTCTGGGAAATGGCGCTGCTACGAAAGGGCAGGGCAGTATCTGATGGAGGGTGGTGGGAAAGTCCTTCGTGAGTATCTGTGGGGAGCTTTGAAAGCACCCCAGGGCCATGACCAGCTCCCCCCTCTGCAGAGAAGGCTCCCTCCTCGACCCCGGCCAATAGGGTTCCTACCCGGCAGCTCGGACTGAAGCCTGCACCTCACCCTCCATCACTGTGGTAACATACGTGGGGTGTTTCACCTTCCAGATCACTATGTCTCTACTTTTCAGTCTGACTATACATTTCCAAAGTTAATGTATGGAAATTAATATGAATTGCCTGTGCCTGAAATCTCTCTATATTCCATCTGGCACTGGATGTCGTGTCAGAAATATCTGCTGAAGACTAAATTTAGCCAGCATTTCCCTATTGCTTCACCTTTGTTTAAAAGGAAAACACATAACTAATGATAGACGTAGACAGATTTTTCCGGTAAATCTCTCATTACCAAGCCCATTTAATAAGGGTCATTCCTAGTGTTCAGTACTTCTACTTCTCTTCTGTGTTGTTGCTGTTAATCAATGGATATTTTTCCATTGATTTTTAGAGAGTGGAAGGAGAGGCAGAGAGAGAGAAACATCGATGTGAGAGAGATACATTAATTGGCTGCCTCCCACATGAGTCTTGACCAGAGACAGGGATTAAGCCTGCAATAGAGGTACGTGCCCTTGACCGGAATCAAACCTGGGACCCTTCAGTCAGAAGGCCCAAGTTCTATCCACTGAGCCAAACCAGTTCGGGCTACTTCTACTTCTTTTTTTAAAATAAATTTTATTTATTTAATTTTTTACAGAGAGGAAGGGAGAAAAGGATAGAGAGCTAGAAACATCAATGAGAGAAACATCGACCAGCTGCCTCCTGCACACCCCCCACTGGGAACGTGCTGGCAACCAATGTACATGCACTTTACTGGAATCGACCTGGAACCCTTCAGTCCTCAGACCAATGCTCTATCCACTGAGCCAAATCGGTTTCGGCTACTTCTACTTCTTTTTAAGAATATGGGCCCAGAGGTTGTAACCAAAATGATGTGGCCATGTCATTCACAATAAAAGGAAAAAGACTAGTTGAGTGTAGGTTTGATACACCTATCTAAAATTTCATTCCTAGTGTACCCCAGACTGGAAGTAAAATGAACAGTTTTGCAGGATCTGATTTAAAAATTCTATTTCTGATACAGATCAATTTCCTACCCACAGCTGCAGTCAGGAATGGATCAAGGCCATGGAGAGCAGCTTTGCTCTGCTGTCAGCAAAATCCGATACCATATCCTTCACCCCCGCCCCACTCACCACCCCACTCACCATTCCATTCAAGGGCTCTGGGCCCTGCCTGCATGGAGGTCACACGAAACGCACCTCGGTGGCCGCTGCAGCTGCCTGTTTCTTCGCCCCTCCTCTCCCTTCTCTCTCGGGCATCGTCTGCTACCACCTACACCACCAGGCGGACTCACAGGATCACCACCACCACTAACTGCACTGCCCAGCCAGGCGGGGCCATCGGTGCTGCAGTGTGTGCTTCAGCCCGGCCACGGTGCCTCACGGAGTGTCAAAGGGAATGAACAGCCCGGGGAGAGCCTTTTTCAATTACATGCGGGATGAATATGAGCACCAGGGTCGTGTGGAATCGAGAGCGGCATCCCCCTAACGTGACTGAAAGCAGAAACAGAGTATCATCTATTTTCCAAAATGCTGTGGTTCGTTTCACACGCCGTCAGGATGCTTCCCCTTCATACACCGTTCCCTCGGGAGGGCGGCTTTTACCGCGGCCGGTCCCTGTCGGCCACCCCGCCCGGAGCCTCAGCACAACGTGAGGACATCCGCCACACTCACGTCGGACGTCCGAGCCCACTGCACACTCGGATGTCAACCAGGGCGCCGCGGGTGCTCCGTGACACAAGCCCAGGCTGCTGTGCGTCCCAAAGGCACCGTTACACACGAACGGGCTCTATTTTAACGACCCGGCGCAGTATGTGCGGTGTGTACAATCGATAGATGTAAAATCTCCCGTGGGCATTTCACACAGAGGCTCCCCTCTGCCTGCGGGCACAGCTCTGAGGGGCAGCGCATTAGGACTGTGAACCAACGTGGTCTGTCCAGGCATCATCTCTCTAAACATTGACCATGGCCGAAACCAGTTTGGCTCAATGGATAGAGCATCGGCTTGGGGACTGAAGGGTCCCGGGTTCGATTCTGGTCAAGGGCATGTATCTTGGTTTCGGGCACATCCCCAGTAGGGGGTATGCAAGAGGCAGCTGATTGATGACTCTCTTTCATCGATGTTTCTAACTATCTTTCTCCCTTCCTCTCTGTACAAAATCAATAAAATATATATTAAAAATAAATATAAATAAACATTGACCATGAACTTTCTCCCCGGCGGTAGCAGCACAAATAAAAAGCAGCCAGGGAAGTTCTCACTGTGAGGCAAAGCGTCAGCCAGAGAGGAATTCAGGGGGTTTTCCTAGGATGCGGCAACTGGCATCACCCAGGCCCCTTCCCCTCATTTCCCCTGGAGATTGCAGGCGGCTGCCTGTGCCGGTGGCAGAGAGATTTCTATCTGCACAAGCACGTGCTCAGCCGTAAAGTTTTATCTTTTCCTTTGTAAGTGGAAATACACGTTAGGTGGTGACGGGTCTCTGTGCAGCACCTGTGAAGAACACGGTGTTATCAGGACAGGAAAAACCAGCTCCTTGACAGGAGGGACGATTCCATCCAACCACCCTTGCTGAGAAGGGATTTGTCGTGCTAAGAAGCTGCCTCCCTGACAGGTGTCACCCTTCCAAGTCCCCTTCCCTCCCGAACTGCAAAGGTAACTGCTCAGGAGGGCAGTTTGCTGTGGGAAGATGGAGAGGAGAATTTTGTTGTTTTTTTTATCTAGACCTGAGGGGCTGGGTAGCAGATATGAGGAGACGGAGGGGGGTAGGGGGGTGGAAGGTTGTGGGTGGGGGTGGGGAGCTCTTATAGGCAACTCTGCCCAGTTCTAGGGCGGCAGATGTCACTGTTCCTGGGCATCCCTGACACTGCCAATCTCCGATCTCTGACCTCTGAGGCAATGAGGCGTGCACACACATTCACCCCTGAGGACTAAATTAGACCCCAAAATGGCCAAACGTTACAGTTAACGGGACACATGTTTTACACACGGAGAAAGTGAAAAAACAGCAAAGAACGACAGCCTAATACAAGATGAGGCTGAATAACGAACGTGTAAGTACCAGACAGGGTGACCGGCCCCTACAAGGTCTCCCTCCAGGCAACGGCTCACCTTAACAATGAAAGAAGAAACAGACACGGAAGACTGAAAGTCTGTTATATTTATTGCCAATGCTGACCGAGAAAAAATTCATTGTATTCTATGTGCCCGGTGCTCATTATACATCTTCTCATACAATCCTACAGGACTCCGGCAAAGTAGACACTATCCGTATTTTACTGCTGAAAATGGTGGCGGAAAGGTTAAGGGACTCGCCCAATGTCACCCGACCAGGGGGTGCAGAGCTTAGGCCTGACGTGGCTTCCTGACCAAGGCCCCTTACACATCTCCTGAGAACATTCTGATTTTATGACTCCTATTTACATGGACCAGGCAGCAGCACACTTTTTCTTTGAGGGCTAACGGTTAAGTGTTTTAGGCTTTGTGGGCAGTACAATCTCTGATACACCCGCCCAGGTAAAGCGGAAAAGCAGCCAGAGAGACCAGGTAAACAAATGGGCATGGGTGTTCTCCAGTAACTGGAGGCCAGTCTGCCAGCTCCAGACACAGCTCAGGGGTTGGCACTCGCAGAGCTGAGCCAAATTGGCCCACCATTGGTTTTTATAAACAAAGTTTTATTTCTTTTATGATGGAGATCTAGCCCATCATCTAGATTATTTCTAGACAGTGGAGAGTAATGCACCGAGCTCAAATAATGACCTCATTTCACAGAAACATTCTCAGGAGCATCAGTGCTCTTCGTTCTAACCTCCCTTCATTCCTAATTCCTAACCTGTGGTCAGTGGGTGCAGCCCTCCAGGTGGGAGAGCCTGATCAACACCTGGTGCCCGAGAGGTCACCTCTCACTGCGAAGGATCGGAGACATTCTGCATCATCGACCGGTAAGTGATTCAGTTTCTGGGAGATGCAGGGTCTTGGGGAGATGAATAGATAAAAACGGAGATTCTTAGCCTAAAAAGATGGTGACCACAGATTGAGTTTGTGGTGCCATGATGATGCATTAGTTAATTCATCCATTCTAATATTTTATGTTAATTCTCATCTGAGAATATTTTCCCATTGTTTTTTGTTTTCTTTGAGAGTAAAAGAGAGGAGGAAAGACAGAGACAGACATAGAGATAGAGATAGAGACAGAGAGAGAGAGAGAGAGAGAGAGAGGGGGAGAGAGAGAGAGAGAGAAACATCAATGTGCGAGAGACACATCAATTGGCTGCCTCCTGCACAGGCTCGATGAGGGCCATGCGGAGACGGAGCCTGCAATTGAGATACGTGCCCTTGACTGGAATTGAACATGGAGGCTGACACTTTATCCACTGAGCCACACCAGCTAGGGCATTCAAATATTTTACGACGTGCCCCCTCCGTGCCAGGCAGAAACACATATGAAATTCAGACTGAAAAGACGTATAGCACTTGAGTAAATACTTCACCTAGTGCAAATCTATGCTGCTATTTATGACTCCATAAGACTTGAGCTAGAACACAACCTACTGCAAGCAAACCGACTAACACAGACAAACTGTTGCTTTGAGGCCATCCTGGCTCCATGCCCAGACCCGGAACTCCGAAAGGATCTGCCGTCTGTATGACTGTGGGTCACCTCCCTCCACCGCTCCTGACGAGCGGGCCTGGGAAAGGCCTAGCTGAGAAGTCAGGTCTTCTAACTCACACTCTCAGAGCAAACGCTCCTCGTACCTGAACGGTCTGGTAGTCCGAAGCATCGATTCCTTTCACCGTCACCTCTCGGAAGACTCTCGGCTCCAGCTCCTCTTTGGTGAGGTCACAGTGATAGATGATGCCTGGAAGGAAGCAGAGGTCTACGTTCAGTCCGTGAACACACCAGACACCAGGGGGCCGAGGATCTCAAAGTGTAATCAGATGCCGAGAGGAGCGTCAGGGAGCATGAGAAGAGGGAGGAGCTAACTGTGGCCACGTCACTTAGGAGCAAGGCGAAATAACATGGGGAACCTCACACAGGACCGTGATGTCCGAGAGCCGATTACAACGGAAAACGCAAATGAGTGGCCCAAAGTCAAGAGCCAGCCAGGGGTCTCTTGATGGCAATCTGGGGCCCTTGCTACCTTACCCGACACCCATGCATTCACGGACACACAGGTGGACAGCAATCGGGGACCAGCGAGGACCGGGGAGCCGTTCTCAAACTGCTTTTAAATTTCGATTGTCCCAGTAATTGTGCATAATAACGCAAATTGAAAAATATGCACCGAGATTCCCAGCTTATTTAACCACTAATTAAAATTCTATTTCCTGAATTTAATGCTGACATTTAACTACGTTGGAGGAACAATAAATAGGACAAGCCCCGCCGTTTGAGAACAGCAACACTGCCGTGGTTTATGAAACAGAATTAGTCGCCCAGAATGGCTGGAGTGGAAACAGCCCTCCCATGAAATACTTTAAGCACATACTGTCAAATATATGATATAAAATCTACGTAGTGATCCCCATGCTTGCTGGAAAACCAGAAACCAAACGGTCTCCCCACAGGACACATTCTAAATGACTGATCTGGAGGTAAAACCGTGGCTTGCTTTCTTCTCAACTCCTCCATGTATGCTCCTCACGAACAGCTGAGAAACACACTCTGCCCCCCACTGGCAAAGAGCAGTGCATTTAGATTCCTTAACAGCACGACTGCTAATGCCGAAGAATGTTATCCCCATCATCACGCTAACAGACACAGCATGTGAAGGCACGGTCACAGGGTGTATGATGAACATCAACGGTGGGGAGATATGTAACATGATTCAAGTGTTGGCTTTCTCTGGTACAAAGTACAACTTAAATACTTCCCAACCACACACTGGGCACACGCTGAGGTTTCCCAGAGGAATGTCATCTGGAGGGCAATGGCCATCTTCAGATACTTGTGAATTTTTGAAAAGCTGCTTGTTCAGGATCTGCTTTCCCTCTTTCACAAAATACAAAAACCAAAACCAAAACCAAAATACAAAAAACCCCCACATCTGAATCTTTGAAGAAAAAAAGCACACCAAACCACCAGACAACTACAAATAGAGGTGGCAGACCAACCACGTACCATCTGAGCACCTGACTCGCCATGGCATCACCATTACCTCTAGGACAGTGACTGACAGGGACCCGGGAGCCAGGATTCCCAGAGCTGACAGTGACTGGGCCAGTGAGCTTAGACAGGCCACCGAAGGACTAGAATGCAAATTCCCTAGTGAAAGACAATGAATAGAACATACACTCTAAACGCCCGTTTATCCAGAAAAAATACCGACATCGAACCCTCTAACAGCGAAATGAAGCAAGCATACCACAGGGGCTGGCTACTGCCTCACATATTCTTCTGTCTTCTAGGAAGAGGCTGTGTTAACCCTGAAGCTACTACTACTACTTAATACCGTTAGTTGATCAATACTTTCTATTTACATATTTGCACATTCATGCTGTAATGGGAATCCTTACCATGTAACGATGCTTGGTGTCTAAGTACAAGTGAAGGTGGGTTTGGAGAAACCCTAGGATCATGAACCAGAAAGGACTGGATGGGTGATTGCTAGGAAATCAATTCCAAAATGTAAGGCTGGAAGAGATTTGGATTTTGGGAGTCCCTTAAAGTGTTTGAGGAGATGGGTCACAGATGAAAACAAGGGCTTTAATAAGATTATTCTAGCAATAGGGAAGAGGCAGGGATGGCCAGCTGGGATATTCCTGCTATAATTTGAAATAAATGTAAGGAGGTAAAAGAAATGGGAGTTAGGGAAAGGGGTAACTCTATGAGAAACTGTGAAAGAAGAATCAGGAGGATAGGAAGATTGGAGACATAAAGAAAAGGCAAAAGAACTTTGCAAAAAAGTCCCACATAGAGACTGTTTTGTCTGATTATGTTTGGGTTTTAAGGTTTTTAAAAGAAAAAAAATAAATAAAAACTAAAACAAGTCTCTTAGAAAATGTTGTGCTCCTTGGTATTTTCTTAGGAGTTGAAAACATATTTATGTCCCCACAAAAACCAGCTCATGGATGCTTACAGCAGCTTTATTCACAATTGCCAAAACTTAGAAGCACCCAAGAGGTTCTTCAGTAGGTGAACGTGTAAATGGATGATGCTACATCCAGACAATGGAATATTATTCAGTGCTAAAAAATAATAAAGACACGGAGTATCCTTAAATGAATAAATGAATATTACTAAGTGAAAGAAGCTAATCTTGCCAAAGCTGGTTTTGCTCAGTGGATAGAGCGTCGGCCTGTGGACTGAAAGGTCCCAGATTCGATTCCGGTCAAGAGCTTGTAGGTTGGTTATGGGCACATCCCCAGTAGGGAGTGTGCAAGAGGCAGCTGATTGATGATTCTCTCTCATTGATGTTTCTAACTCTCTATCCCTCTCTCTTCCTCTCTGTAAAAAAAACAAATCAATAAAATATTATTTTTTTTTTTTAAAGAAAAAAGAAAGAAAGGAAGAAAGAAAGAAGCCAATCTGGTAAGGCTACATAGTGTGTGATTCCAACTACATGACATTCCAGAAAAGGCACAACTACGGGGACAATAAAATAGACACTGGTTGCCAAAGGTTGGGACATGGGGTAGGGTGAGAAAGCAGAGCACAGAGGATTTTTAGGGTAATGAAAGCATTTTGTAGGATACCATAATAATGGATACATGACATTATACACTTATCCAAATCCATAGAATGTACAACACTAAGAGCGAATCCTAAGGTAAACTATAGACGTGGGGTGATTAGGATGTCAGTGTAGGTTTATCAGCTGTATAACAAATGTAATACATTTGGGGGCTGTACTGCTAGTGGGAGAGATTATGCATGTGCAGGGGTTATATGATAAATCTCTGTACCTTGCCCTTAATTTTGCTGTGCTCTAAACCTCTTAAAAAATTTACATATATATATATATATATATTTTTTTTTAAATTTATTTTATTTTTTCACCTTTCCCAAACAGTTTGAGGTTAATTTCTGATTCCCAGAGCCATGCCCCTGGGGCTGCTGTACAGGATTTTTACGATGTGCGAGTCTGTCCGGAGCTAACCTTAGACAACCCTCCGAGGTTCCATGAGCACACAATTAATTGGCTCTGCAGCTATGTGGTTTGGGCCACAGGGAATAAGAGCCTCGTCACACTGCCCAGGCTGCCCATTTTCTCCCAGGTGTGACTCAGGATACAAAACTCCTAAACGGCTTGGGCAGAAGGCACTGTGCACTGCGCACCTCCGTGGGGACCGCAGTCAGCTGTGGCAGGCCCCTGCAGGTGGCTCCCATGTCCACAGCAGCCGAAGCTGCAGCGCCTTTGGGCTCTGGAGCTTTGCTCCTGATTTAGTCAGCTGTCGTGGACAGCGAACCTTCAGAGGCCAGGGCGAGGCAGCCTTGAAGGTGACATGGATGCGTGTGGATGGATATAGACACACGCTGACAATTAATTACGTGAGCATTTTTACACCTGGACCCAAAGGCCGAAGTCACGAAGTCCTGTTCTTCGGTTGTAGATATCCAATTGCATTAAGGAGAGAGGAAAAACACAAAGCTGGAGGCAACATGAAGAAGAACAGACAGAGGAACAGACAGAGGAACAAAGCATTACGGCAGCAAACGAGCGCTCGCTCGGAAGCTGCCTGGCGCTGCCGAACGAAGGACACGCTTCTCTTCCCAACCTTCGCAGCCTCGGTCACGGATAACATTTCCTTCCTTGGCACCGAACCCACCCTGCTACGCTGGGACAAGGAGTCCTTTCTTCCCCAGGAAACGGTGAGCTTGTTCCTGAAATAAAGGGCCACGTGGGGTCGCGGAAGGAGGGTTACAGGCCTCTGGTGACTCTGGCTTTTACGAAGTGAAGGTGAGTCACCCTCCACTCTGTTCTCCTCAGCCCCTTTTCCATTTAAATGGTCTAAGGCTCTAAGCAATGCGACTTTCCAATGTCACACCTCGAGGACCCGTGTAACCTGAGCGCGTGAACGGTGGGCCCTGGGGCACGGGGCTGGGAATGGGTCTCTGGGGGAAACGGGCTGTTCTTGGTTCCTGGCCACGGGCTGCCACTGTTCCTCAGTACCCGGGGGAGAGGGGCGGGGTGCAGGACACCCGTCCCTCCCTGACTCCTGGCCCCGGTTTCCACATCCTCGTGGGCACTTTTCCTGGCCCCTCAATCTTCCGAAAGGCACGTGGGAAAGGAAAGCTTACTACGTGCTCTGGGTATGCCATCAGACCTTCTGACAGAACATCACTCTTTGGGTTTTAATAATCCTGACAGCAACCTGCCAGGTGATAAGGTTCCTATGAATGGCTTGCTCTGTGACTCAGAGGTGGGGAATAAAAAAAGAGGCATCACGGTCATCTGGCCAAACGCCAGTGCCAACCCAGTACCTGCCCAGCTCTCCCGTATCTGCTGTATTTGCCAAGGATAAGACTATCGCAACAAAACTGGTTAGGGCCAAAAGGGCTATGGAGGAACGTGAAAAAACGAACAAGGAAATGTGCGCAAACTTTCTCAGCCAGACCCATCTAGTATAGGGCCTGCTCGGTCCAAGGCAAACTGCTAACTGAACCAGGTTCTGGGATAAGTTGGAGTACGCGTAAGGCTTCGGCGATAGCCAAAACAGCCCAGGGGAGAAGCAGACAAAACCAAAACAAAGCAGAATGACTCTTTAAAAAGTAAAAAGGACCGCTATGTTGACTTTGGGTAAAATTAACAACATGAAATTTACATGCATAGTAAAACTCTAATTGATGAGCATGTTTTCTTTGCATTAGACCAGGTTTTTTCTATATGACGCGACTATATTTTCAGACTTATCTTTAATTCAGTTTAACAACTGCAGAATTTATTCTCAGTTTGTTCTAGAAAACAACTGAAACATCAGCTGTGGCCACACGTTTTTGTTCTAAGCTTTTAGTTGTGTGCGCTGTGACTGGCCTGGTCCACACAGACCAAGGCTGAATCGAAGATCATACCTGCTCCTGCGGATTTTTTTCATCAACCTAGAGCACATGTGTCAAACACAAGGCCCGCGGGCTAAATCCGTCCCGCCAGGCCTTGCAATGTGGCCCGCACCGGGCTGTCATCACTGCACTCCGCTGTGTTTCCATCACAATGACAGTTTATGACTGTTCAGTAAACCATTCGGCCCGCGATTTAGGCTGGATTTTAGATTTTGGCCCCTTCTCTGATTGAGTTCGACACTCCTAACCTAGAACAACAGCTGGTCCTGTCCCCAGGACAGACTCAGGACTCAGGATACAAAACTAATGAAGGTGCAGTTTCAGTGGCTGCATTTCCCTTGGTTCTGAGCATCTGCTTTACTCCCATTAGGTGAATTGGCTGTAATACAGCACATGTGATTTTCAACCTCATAGCACTGTTTTCCCATTTCCCCAAAGAAACATAAGCATCAGTCTGAGTCTGGAAGTGGGAGGACTCACCTGGCGACAGGAAGGACGTGAACTGGTAGAAGATCTCGGTGTCCTTCTTCTGCCCGCTGTAGCCCACGATGCTGCCCACCTCGAGCGGGAAGGTCTTCAGCAGGGCGCCCGTGGCCAGGTCGTGGAGCTGCAGCGTGTTCTTCACATCGTGGAGGTAGCACAACACCAGGAAGTTAGACCTGACACAGGCCACCCATTCTGAAAAGACAGGGACAGACAAGGCCTAAGGCGGGTTTGCAAAGGCGTGGATGGCACACCCACATCACCTCACCAGACAGCAGTTCTGGAGCCCAGGGCTGTGATTCTACAGGTAAAGTGTGTACTATACGTAACCTACCTATTCAGTGTCTAATACCATGCTACAGGAAACAGAAGAAAACAACAACAACCAAATCACAGCCCCTTTCCATCGGGGTTGTTTATTCAACAAAAATGTATCAAAGCCCTTGGAATAGTCCAGGTCCTCTGCAAGGTGCCAGCACCTCCGCCCTTAGGATACAACCATATAAAAGCACAGCGTGCAAAGGTGAGTCACTGGTTGGCTGCAGACCCAAAAAAGGGAGAGCCTTTCAGCAAGTGCTGTGCTGAGTCTCGAGCACAGACAGGGGTGGGATGGAGGTGCCTGGGAGGGACAGCGGGTTGAGGTGGCAGGAAGACAGGCGGCCAAAGGAACAGGCCACAGCTAGGAATGAGGAGAGAGAAAAGGGAGGAGAATGAACAAATGAATGCACAGCAGGAAGAAAGGGAGGTAGGAGGGAGGAAGGGAAAGGGAAGGGAGGGAGTTAAAAAAAACACACGAGAGATCTACTTTTAAGAAGAAAACGGTGTTCAGTCTGGGGGTGAGTGGCGATGGTGATCGAAGGGGGCCTCGGTGAGCTGGGTAGGAGCGGAGTGTAGTTCAGACACGGCAGTTACTGTGGAGCTGCTGTTTGGATAAAGGGGATACAAACAGAGAGGCCATCCATGAAGGACACAGAACAATGGGGGTGCACAGGGGACGGAGGGGAGACCAGGAGGAACACGCCTGCAGAAAGCCAGTGAAATCACACCAGTGTGGCTGAAACCGGTTTGGCTCAGTGGATAGAGTGTTGGCCTGTGGACTGAAAGGTCCCGGGTTCGGTCAAGGGCACGTACCTTGGTTATGAGCACAACCCCAGTGGGAGGTGTGCAGGAGGCAGCTGGTTGATGTTTCTCTCTCATCGATGTATCTAACTCTCTCTCTTCCTCTCTGTAAAAAAAAACAAAAACAAACAATAAAATAAAAATAAAAAGAAGTCACACCAGTGTGGATCAAGTCTGGAGATGTAAGAAAACAGATGAAAGGCAAAAGATAAAAATAAAAATATGAAAGGCAAGTACCCCACAAGAATCCAGGGCTTGGTGGCCGGGAAATGGGAAGTCAGGTAGAGGGATGCGCCCTCCTCACTCCCAGGGTTGCGACTGCAGTATCGGAGCGGCCCTGCGGCAGCCCTGGGGAGGGCAGGGAGCGGAACACAGAAGGAAGGGCAGGCACAGAGCACCATCCGCTTCGTTCTGGACGAGATGAGCCTGAGGGGAGGCCAGGCTGCCCGGAGGGAGAGGTGCTGTGATGCACGGACAGATGCGAGGACAGGGCTGCAGGTAACCGCTGCACCACGGGGACAAGCCTTTCTCGGGTTCACGGGGAAGTGTGGTGGTGGGATCCTTGATGTGGCTCATTTTAAACTCACGTTTACTACTAATACTTTTCACCTTCCCCCGAGGATATTTTTCCCTTTGATTTTTTAGAGTGGAAGGGAAAGGGAGAGACACAGAGAGAAACATCGATGTGAGATTCATAGATGGGTTGCCCTTGTCCATGAATGAACCGGGGCCCTTCAGTCCACAGGCGTCGGACGCTCTATCCACTGAGCCAAACCGGCGAGGGCCACGTGATCATTTTTTAAAACCCACAAAACTAGTAGCTCATGCTTGTAACATTAGCAGCTATCAGCACAAGCCAGGCATCGCCAGAGGGAGCTCTGAGGACCCCCAGCGCTCCCATCCGGTTAGCTGTCCACCACAGCAAACCCTTCCTTCGGGGAAGACAAAGAACTTGCCACGAGTCCTGTGCTCCTTCTCCAGTGCGACTTTTTTTTTTTTTTTTTTTAACAAAAGTGCCTCAATCAAGTAATATATTTCATGTGGCCTGAATGTTTTACAGAAAGCAGAGAGGGAAAACAGAAGTAAATTACCTGTCAAGGAATCCTTGGTGTTAACTGCAAGCACATCAGAATTATAAACAGACAGAGGGAAGAAGAAAGGACAAGGAGATTTGCGGGCACCATCAATAACGGCTCTGACTTTATGGCTGTGCTTTATGACTCATCTCTAGTTCTTATTCTCCACTGGGCACTCTGTGCTAATGACAGATAGCAAACTCAGCCGCGCTTCCCTCGGGATTGATGAGTTCCAGGGAATGGTGAAGGTTTCCCCTTTCCAGTCCAAGGAGCTTATAATCTTCCAGAACGACGGTTATACAGATATATCACCCCCACGTCTCTGGGCAGTGATTTGCATTTCATTAGGTCCACCGGTGAAATAGGATATCACCTTAAGGCACAGCCAAGCCACTTTTAGGGGGGCTTTAAAAGGCGGAAAAGTCACGGGCTTTGGGAAACAGTTACGTCTCTGAGAGCTTCCCATTCAAGAAGCACTGACCTGACCTGTCCTGTGTCTGAAAACCACCCAGGACACCATACAGGAAGACTGGTGCCACCAAAGTCTCCCTGGGACCTGCCAGCACGAGGCCAGTTCAGTGGCACTCAAGAGGCACTCACTAAGTGCCCGGCTCTTACCACCCTTAGGGGGCCATTCAGTCTCAGTTTGGACAGAAGCCACCAGGCACCCAGAATCACTATGCACTCAATGGCCAAAAACCTGTTTCTTGACTCACGGGCCCCTCACCCAAATATAAATGAGGGCACGGAGCGAATGGAAGCTTCTGGAGAGACAAGTGAAGAGATTTCCTTGGAGAAAGCCCAGTCATGCTGTAAGCCCCTCTCCCCGCTGGGGAGAGCCAGCTTGAGACAGCACTAGCGTCCACTTCTATGCGAAAGGCTAAAGGGACCAGGACTGGGACAGCTGGAAGGCAGGAGAAGGGGGACTGAGTACCTGAGGGAGAGCACGGATGGGCTGCTGCCTTGGAGGTGCAGATGTGGGTTTTGTAAGAAAGAGCAAGCATGAGGTCCTCTCGGGTCCTGGCCAACACACCTGCCTGCCGGGCTGTGGAGAGCTCAGGACTGAAGAGGGCGAGGGGTGCAGCCAGCTGCCCAGGGGCTGGGCAGAAACTGGAGCAAAGACCCAGAGCAGTGCTTCCTCCTGGGCCAAGCTCCATGCAGAGGGAAGGGCCCAGAGGGGGTGCCCATGGCAGCAATCCCCGAGGCAGTCAGCGTAACCACCTGACCACCTTCTCCCTTTCCCCACGATGCAAGGCCAGGGTTAAGTGCCCGCTGGGCACAGAGAGCACGGCCTTGAGTCAGGAGGGAGAGAGTCTCTCACTTTTCCAGGAGCGCTTCAGCCGAGACAGGGACACTATGCAGGTGTCAAAAGGATTTATCTTCCTAATTACATACCTTACACCTTCCTATTTGGGGGTAGCCCTTGCTTTTATCCCCACTGAACCCATGAGCAGAAGTTCACCTCCAACCAAAATTCTTCATTAACTTGAAGATAAGTGGACTCTTCTTTTTGTGTAAAAAAAAACTTGTAGCAAAATTGGTGAGTCTCATTCTAATCAAATCCAGCTTTCACGCAATGAACCATTGATAACACAGCATACCATTTTGGGAACATCACAGAGAAAATGAACGAGGGGATGTAAGGGCACCCTGAAACAGGATGGACACAGAGGTGAGATTCCTGAAAAGCTAATGGCACTCAGGGCACACAGCAGCAACTGCACTGGATTTCAATTCAATCTGACAACAGTCTACTCCTTTCCTAATAAGGGGGCTGTAAACCCACCCTACAATCTCTAATAGGTACAATACAAACAGCCAAAGATTATTCAAAAGCGAAAAGCTGAGGCTGTTAAATCCAATGGTTGAAAAAATTAACGGTAAGTGACTATTATCATACTAGAGGCCCGGTGCACAAATTCGTGCATGGGTGGGTCCCTCAGCCTAGCCAGCGATTGGGGCCTTGGGGCCATCTCACCCAGTCCCAATCCCTTTTGGGGCCGACGGGGGCTGGCCAGCTGGGGAGGGCATAGGAAGGCTTCAGGGCATGTCCAGCTCTATCACTCAGTCTGTATTTGTTAGACCCCAGTAGCAAGTTAATCTACCAGTCTGAGCATCTGTCCCCCTGGTGGTCAGTGCGTGTTATAGTGACTGGTTGGACACTTACCATATTATGCTTTTATTATATGGGATTATTACACAAAGACAACTAATATTTAAAAAAAAAACACAAAACCTTAGAAAATCTGGATTCCTATCTTCACAATTAGGGTGACCCTGCATAATACTGTAGTCACTACGAAGATGTCCTGCAGTGCAAACCTGGTGGCACTGTTTAGACACTTCATGCCCAGAGCTCAGAGGCTGTGGGTCCTTTACCCTGTGACGGGCCCCCAGAGGACGAGAGACAGGCCGGTGTGCTGGATGTGCTCACCAGACGCGGAAGCACCGTTCTCCGGCAGCGCGCAGTCTTACCCAAGACGTCCTTCTCGTGCTCAGGAACAAGCACCTTCCACTTGGACTCCTCGGGGTCCGTGAAGTCGATGTTGATGAGGCGGTAGTTGGGAGAATGGCGGTTGGTCTTGAACGTGAACACCGTCCCCTCGTTCGTCACGTAGTCGTATTCTCCTTCGAAGTTGTCGATCAGCTTCACCCACTTCAGGATTCCTGGAGAGAGACCAAGCATCCCTGTCACCTCTCCAGGGCTTACGAGGGCGTGGCTTGTGCATGGGGAAGAGAGGGCAGATCTTATGTGTCTACAGAAAAAGTAGACACACTATCAGGAAGGTCTAAGGCACATGTGTCAAACACAAGGCCCACGGGCCAAATCCGTCCCGCCAGGCCTTGCAATGTGGCCCGCACCGCGCTGTCATCACTGCACTCCGCTGCGTTTCCATCACAATGACAGTTTCTGACTGTTCAGTAAACCATTCGGCCCGCGATTTAGGCTGGATTTTAGATTTTGGCCCCTTCTCTGATTGAGTTCGACACCCCTAGTCTAAGGTCTGAGAAAGAGCGAGGACAATGGGCACATTTTAAGGTTTTAAAACATGTGGAGGAATTCCCTCCCCCGCCCTTCGAAAAGCCTGGCAGATGTGAACATTGCCCCATGGAAACTGGGGGTGGGGTGGGGAGGGGTCCTTCTCCACCTGAGCCTGTTCCCAAATGGGAGCACTTCTCTCTACCTCCGCTGCCCTCCCTCCGGCCCGGTCCTCACTAATTCCCGCTGGGTCTACACACCAGGGGCTCTCAACGGGGGTCATTCCACCATCGTGGGAGACAGACTGGTTGTCACAACTTGGAAGGGGAGAGGAGAAGTCTAGTGCGTCAAGGCCAGAGACACCGCGAAAGGTGCTTTGCCTCACAGGACAGCCTCTACGACCAAGAGTTAGGCTGCCCCGGTCTTCCTGCCTGGCCTTCCCGCAGCCACTCCAGACCTTCTCAATATTGGCAGCTACAGCATTACCACTATGCTGGAATATCCTGAACTGGTTCATGTTGGTGCCCTTCTTAAAAACTCCCCATTACTCTTTGAGTAAAATCAAATTCCTGCCGAAGCCGGTTTGGCTCAGTGGTAGAGCGTCGGTGTGCGGACTGAAAGGTCCCAGGTTCGATTCCGGTCAAGGGCATGTACACTGGTTGCGGGCACATCCCCGGTGGGGGTGTGCAGGAGGCGGCTGGTTGATGTTTCTCTCTCATGGACGTTTTTGGCTCTCTATCTCTCTCCCTTCCTCTCTGTAAAAAAAAAAAATAAAAAAAAATATATTAAAAAAAAAAAATCAAATTCCTATTCATGGTCTCCCTGGTCTCGCATGTCACAGTCCTTGGGTGAAGGCTCAGGAACAAGCACCTTCCACTTGGCCAACCTCAGCTTGTTCCAACGTTTGCTGCACTTCTGACCTGCGAGTCTTGGTCAGGCTCCTCCACACATGCCTCAAGGCGTTATTACTGGGCATTTCCTCGGCCTGGCTCGCTCTCGAGGGCCAGGAACCTCTTATCGGTACCCAGACCATTTCTTCATAGCACTTCTCTCAAGGTATGTACCTATGTGCCTATTTGTAACTTGTCTTTTCTATTCAGAAGTTAATACTTAGCACCTGAAGGAAGTGGCAGGTACTTCAAAGGTGCAAAATAAAGTTGGTGCTGAATGAAAGAGCATTTCCCAGCCCCTTGGTGCTAAGAAGTAGTCTAGAGATGGACATCATGAAAAAAATCTTATATGTGGCTCACTGTTAGCTAAACGACTCTCTAAATGCCACTTTTAACGTTAAAAAGATGCACTGGGAGGACACCGGCTTCACAAGGTATCAGACAGTATGTTCAGTGTACATCTCACAAGTTTTATAAACAACGAGTTCTACGCCTTCTAAACTTCTGGAAGGCAATGCCAGATCTCGGCTATTCTCCAATTAATCTCTTGGCTTCAATTTCACAGTGAAATTGCTACATTAATTTGGATAGTTCATTTATAGTCCTTGAATTTTTCAAGGCAGTTTTACATTTATTATCTCATTCATCTTTAGAGTATAATAACTTTATATAATTGGCTGTCGAGTTAAATTCATCAAGAAAAATATCCCATGATTAAAAAGAGAGTGAGTTTCTTGGTCAGACACAACTGGATTAAAACTCCAGCTCAACAATATTTAGTTGTGTGATCTTGAGCAATCTCTTTATCCCTTGATAAGCCTAGTCTTCTCAGTGTAAACTAGCACTAGTAAAAAAGATTTTAAAAATATTAAAGTGACTTAGAAAACCGTGGTACACCTACACAATGGGATACTACGCTGCTATAAAAAAGAAGGAATTCTTACTATTTGCAACAGCATGAATGGAACTGGAGGGCATTATGCTAAGCGAAATAAGCTAGTCAGAGAAAGATAAGTATCACATGACTCACTCATTTGTGGAATATAATGCACAACATAAACTGAGGAACTAAAATAGAACCAGAGTCATAAAAGCATCGAATAGACTGTCCAACCCATGAGGGAAGACAGGGGGTAAAGGGGTGAGGGATCAACCAGAGGACTTGTATGCATGCATATGAGCAAAACCAATGGACACAGATGTGGGTAATGGTGAAGGCATGGTGGGGGTGGGGGGGCGGAGGGCTGGGGAGAAGTCAATGGGGGAAAAAGGAGATATATGTAATACTTTAAAGAATTTAATAAAAAAATTTAAAGTGACTACTAATACCTATCTACTCCACAACAAAACCTCAACAAATATTTTTAAATCAATAATTGAAATGAAAACTAATAATAAGATAAACAATTTAAAAAAAAAAGTATCACTTTCCTATATACTAGCAATAACCAGTTAGAAAAAAAGGGAGGACTGGGGGAAGAGCTCATTTACAATAGAAGCACAATTAATAAAATGTTTAGGAAAGCACTTAACATGAAATGTGGGATCTATATGAAGAAAGCTCTAAACTTCTTCTAAGGAATCTTAAAAACAACAAAACAATAGATCATACAAATCCTAATAACTGAAAACACACACCATATCCTTGGAGGGGAAGACTATTTCAAAGGTGCAAATAATCCTAGGAAAAATTTACCAATTTAACACAATTCCAATCAAAATCCAAATGAGACTTTTAATGAATCTGACAATATCATTCTAAAATATATATTTTATTGATTTTTTTACAGAGTGGAAGAGAGAGGGATAGAGAGTTAGAAACATCGACGAGAGAGAATCATCGATCATTGCACACCCCCTACTGGGGATGTGCTTACAATCAAGATACATGCCCTTGATCGGAATCGAACCTGGGACCTTTCAGTCAGCTCTATCCACTGAGCCAAACCGGTTTTGGCTGACAATATCATTCTAAAAGTACAGCTGGGAGAATCGGCACCGAAGGATAATAAACATGCTTTTGATAACAGAATGAGGAGGAACTTCTTGTGCTATGATTCTCTCTGGCCAAGCCCCCCGCCCTCCTGAAGGTAATCACCAGCCTGAATGCTACGGTGATCCTATTTCTCTTTGTTCTTTTTCTGCCTTAATACGTATCCTTAAACACAATTTTACTTATTGTTGAACTTCATATATAATGAAACATACAACCCGCATTCTTTGTATCTGACTTCTTTCACGTGACATCATGTTTATGAGATCTTCACCCTCTGGTCATTGTTATTGACTTTTGGGCAAATCCAATTGCACTCAAAGAACATGCTCTGCCTGCTTTCAATCATTTAAAATTAGTTCAGAAAAGCTTTATGGCCTAATTTTTTCTTCTCTTAAATGACTTTTAAATGTTCCTGTATGTGACTAAAAAGAATGTGTATTTTGCAGCTTTGGGTGTGATATGTTAAATGTCTATTAAGTTTTATTGTTCAAATCTATATATTTACTGATTTAGAGAGCCATTTTTTTTTTCCTATCAGTTACAGAAAAGAGCTATTAAAATGCTCCTCTAGGATTGTAGATTTATCTATTTTTACCTGGATTTATATTAATTTTTGCTCTCTGTATTTTGAAATAATGATTTTATATATACACATAGATTTAAAAAAAACACCTGCTAGAATCTTTTATGATTATGAAGTTTTCTCTCTTTGGTAATGCTTTTTTACTTGAAAGTCTATTGTGACAGCCATATCATTTTCATGATAACAACTTGGACCAGTTGTCCTCTGTAGAATGTTTGGTCCCAATTATGTAGCTTATCATTTCCAAAAAGATTTGCTTTTTTCCATATCCCTTAACATGCTTTCCACCTCCTGGTGGGATATATTCTAGTTCAGTGATCTGCAAACTCATTAGTCAATTTTGAGAGCCAAATATTTTAAACAAACTTCTTCTAATGCCACATCTTCAAAATAGACTTGCCCAGGCCGTGGTATTTTGTGGAAGAGCCACACTCAAGGGGCCAAAGAGCTGCATGTGGCTTGCGAGCCACAGTTTGCCGACCATGGTTCTAGTTAATTTCTTTATATTTATATCCTACTTATTAGTTCTCTCTTCAGCTGTGTCTAATCTTGCCTTTAACGTTATAACTGAATTTTTAATGGTAATAATCATAACTTTCTTTGCAGAAGTTCTATTAGTCCTCTTCTAAATTTGTTAGGTCTTTTATCTTTTCTTTTCTTGAAATAACTTGATTCTTGCTTTGCTACCACGCTTCTCGTTTACTTTTTGTAAAAGCAAAACATTAATTGTTTATTCTTAAAAGTGTATGTACTAGTTTTACATTAGGAATCTGATAATTCCATGGTGGTGTTTCTGCTGGCTCTACTCATGCTGGTAAATTTCTTCATTGTCTTTGTGATTTCTGACTGTGAACGGATTCCCCTTGAAACACTATCTGTGGGAATCTTACCAGCCTCAGTAGAAGTGGCACTCTTCCAGAGAAGATGTGCATTGGCCTTCTGTTTGCCTTTTGGGAGACAACCAAACTGGGAGCACATTAAATTAAATGCTTGCTATGAGGATTTCTGGACCTCATAGGGCCAATCAAGACAACCTGCAGGCAGGTGAAGGTCAGCCTTTCTCATGTTTTAGGAGCATTGACATCCTGCCTACCCCACCCCTTCCGCAGTGACAAGGTAAAAACAGGCAGGTTTTCTTCTTATACCCTACCTCCGCCTCACCCCCCAAGTCTACCTCTGCCAGGTTTATTTCTCAATCACCCTGACACTGAGGCTATCTCTCATTACACTCGCCCATGGAGACCCAGGGCTTTGTCTCCCATGCCCCTAGTGGCCAGCAGAGGGAAGCTCAGCCTCACGCCCCAGCAGACACATTCAGGAGCCATTCAGGATTCCTTTGTCTCCTATGGGTTCTCTTCTTGTGTGCCAACTCAGCAATACGGTTAGAAATGTGCTTTATAAAGTTGTTACAGCATCTTAGTTGCTTCAATTAAGAGGCTATTCAGAATATATAATCTGGCTAACTCCCTCAAACTGAAGTCCATACAATTAATTTTCATAAAAGGTTAAGCTCTGCAATTCAAGTTCAAACGGCTAACCTCAAAAACAGGTGACCACTCAATGGTAACCAACCTCTATCTTAGTTTACATAAAATATGTTTTTAAAAGAAAAAAACAACCCTAAAAACTATTTCTTAAAAGAATAAGTAAAAAATTAGCCACCAATGCAAAATTTGCAGATAAACAGAAATATATATGTATATATTTGTTTATCTAATAATAATATATTTATATATATATTTCTGTTTATATATAAATAATATATATATAAATATATTATTATTAAATATATATATAAAAGCCAGTGACCAGAATGATGTAATGACCAGAACGACCAGTTGCTATGATGCCCATTGCAGCCAGCAAACCCGCCAGATCAGGGGGTGAGGCTGGCCGGTCAACCAACCTCCTGCAACCCTCCCCCAAGCTGGCCTCACCCCTGATCACTCCCCACCCAAATAGGGGGTGGGGCTGGCTGGCAAACCTCCTGCAGCTGCCCCCAACATCCCCCACCAGATCAGCCCCCCCACCCTGATCAGGGGCAGGGCCAGCCAGCCAACTGCCTGCAGCCACTCCCCCTGGCTGGCCCCACCCCAATGGGCCCCACCACCCCCAACCAGCTCCACCCCCGACCAGCTCCCCACTCCAATCAAGGGCAGGGACGGCCAACCACCCATGGTCCCTCCCCCAGGCCACTGGCCCACAATCAGCCCCCCTTCTCACTTCATTTGGGGCAGGGCCAGCTGGTCCACGGCCCACAGCCCCTCCCCATGGCCAGCCCCACCCCTGATCAGCCCCCACCACATGGACCCTCTCCCCAGCCAGCTCCATCTCCGATTCACCCCCCAATTGTGAGCGGGGCTAGCCGGCCAACCTCACAGGGCCCCTCCCCCGGCCGCTGACCCCCGATTGCCCCCCCTACCCAATTCAGGGGCAGGCCAGCTGGTCGACCGCCCACAGCCCCTCCGCCTAGCCAGCCCAACCCTAATCAGGCCCTGGAACCCACCCATGCACAAATTCATGCACTGGGCCTCTAGTTGATTTATAATAATAAAAGCATAATATGCTAATTAGAATAGACGTCCTTCCAGATGACCTTTTGACGAAGCCGGGACTGTGAGGGAAGGCTGCGTCCAGGGTGCCAGCCAGCAGCAGGAGGGAAGCCTGGGACCCGGGTGCCAGAGGGAAGCCGGTGCTGACAGCCGCGGGACAGAAGGCCTACTGTTGTGCAAAATTTCATGCATTGGGCCTCTGGTTTATAATAAGAATCTTACAACATAATTTTTTGGACTACGACTTTTATAGAGACAGAATCTTGATTCATGGAAATGTCAGATTCCTTAAGTGTTCCCTTGGCAATAAAACACTTTGTAATGTAAACCCTTCAGTCCTCAAAGTAACCATCCTAGATTTCTGCCTGAAAAGGTCTCGTGGCCACTGCAGTGGTATTTCTTATGACCCCACCCACCTCTGCAAAAAGTCACTGGAATATCCACCAAAAGCCAAACACAGTGGAGACTTCCTCCAGTACCTACCTAATCGGGTGAGCCTGGAAATGTGGCACACGTTTTAAATAATCACGCTCCTCTGAACACACAGACAAAATCAAAGTTTGTGGTCTTATCTGCCACCCACGTTCTGAAGCATTAACCTTGGTCATACATAGATGCAGTAAGTCTTACGTTTATGCAGATTAGGGAAAGTGGCTGGCTTTATACAAATCCAGCTGTAAACCTGAAAAGCAGTGGGAAGTACAGGGCTCACAGGGCAGCGTGTTTAAGACGGGAGCTCAATAAATCCTTTTGCTTTTCTGAAGGCCTTGCTCCTCAGGGCTTTGGACCTGACACAGTTCTAAAGAAATGGCATTTTGGCCGAAACCGGTTTGGCTCAGTGGTAGAGCGTAGGTCTGTGGACTGAAAGGTCCCGGGTTCGATTCCGGTCAAGGGCAAGTACATTGGTTGCGGGCACATCCCCAGTAGGGGGTGTGCAAGAGGCAGCTGGTCAATGTTTCTCTCTCATTGACGATTCTTGCTCTCTATCCCTCTCTCCTCCTCTCTGTAAAAAATCAATAAAATATATTAAAAAAAGAAAAAGAAATGGCATTTTGGCTGAAGAATGGCGCTCATTCAGTTTTGCTATGCATACATTAGAACATTATTGATTTAAATGGAAAACAGAAAAATTACTTTTAAAAATAGACCGGTAACCTCGCTAACCATCTCCCTGTCTGCTCCCCTTTTCTGAGGTTCCTGTCCGTAATGGCATTATTCACTCTGAAGCCAACAGAATTCAGTTCCTAAACTTCCCTACATCCAAGTTAAAATTACTTTTTATAAACCTGCTTCTGGGTGGGAGAATGATTTATTGAGTGATGATTAGCTTAAAGTAAGCCATCTCATGCTTTCCTGAGAGCGAACTCATTACTTATACTGCTTTCTCTGAAAAAATCAATGGTATTCACTACGTTTCATAGAAACTGTTTGCAAGCTCTCTAAGAACAGGAGCTAAGAAGTGTTTTTATACTTTACAAAGTATAGCTCTGACATGTAACGATGATAAATCAATGCCAACTGTTCTAACTATGGTTAGAACAACGGCTGGGGAGTTCAACTGACATAGGTCTGAATCTTTAAATGGCATCAGGAGAGCTAACTGGCTTCACCAACCTGTTTCCTAGGAGTAACAGCACGTGCTCCTCAGAGGCTGCTGAGAAGACGAAATAACTAAATTTGTACCCAGAATCTGGCCCACATAAATGCTAAATAAGCAATACTTACTACTCTGCCAAATAATCCGTGTTCTTCAAATGACAAATAAGCTAAATGTGGATTTTGAACAGCATGATTTGCTAATGGTGAACTTTTCAAGTTTAGTTTTCATCTCTCATGGCACACAGCTGCTTTCCTAGAAAAAGCCCTTCTAATCCCTAATTTTAAAATTAGCAAAAATACTGATTTTATCATTCTTATTTTACTTCACAGTTCATATTTTTATACTACTCTTGCTGTTCCCATTCTTTTTTCCCCCCTTTGGCAAAGTCACTCTGACACACACAGTGTTTTCTAATAACTCCTGCCCATCACAGAAGTCCTCTTCCTTTGTTGGTCTGGCTTTTAATGCTCAGATGACTTGGCTAAACTTTGGATCAAGCATTTAAAGGTTCTTGAATGTTTTTCTCTCTATTTCCTCTGTAACCCCTTAAGATGCCCAGTCCTGCCAGGCCTGAACCTGGAGTCAATGTTGTCTCAGTTACCTAAAAACAGGAGGTCATCTGCTTTGCACTAGCCAGAGATGGCTGGATGTACAATGTATGTATCTGACAAATACTGAGCTTCCTTTCATCTTCATGGGAAGCTTAATTTCTTAGGCGGGAGAAAGACAATTTTCATTATGACATGAAAGCTTGAAAATAAAGACATGGGGAGCACTGAAAATTTCATCAATCTAAAATAATCAAACCTTCAGCATAAAAGGACAAAGGAGAGAGACAAGTTAATGAAAGTCTAGACAAAGTAAACAGTAAGCTGATATTTGCTTACAAAAGCCAAATATGTTAGCACCATCCAGCTTTTCCACCAAACACTGCATAAATGCTGTGACATAAAAGCCAATTCAGGTTCACTTTTTTAAAGAAATTGATGTTAGAGAGAGGAAGGCAGAGAGAGACAAACATCGATAGGTTGCCTCCCGCACGTGCCCCAACCAGGGATTGAACCTGCAACCTTTGGTGTAAGGGACAATGCTGCTGCAACCAACTGAGCCACCTGCCAGGGCCAATTTGTTTCTTAATTAGTTAACTTACATTGTTTAACAATAAGCCCACCTAACAATTTAAATATATAAAAATGAAGTAATAAGTAGAGAATGAAACCAGAATTCTATGGTGAAAGAACACGGTAATTGGCATTCATAAAGAACTGGAGAAAGCGCTATCTTACAGCCACATGGGCATATTACACAAGACAACAGCACAGTTTAGCAGCTGTTATTGTTTCTTTCAGATTCTATATTCAGAGGTTGCACAGTTCTATGTACAGCTGCTCTTGCAGCTCAAATGAACAATTCTTGGGTGGTGGCCTGCTCCTGTCAGAGAATGTGAAACTGCTGTGGTTGAGCCAATGTTTTTGAGATTAAAATGGATCTTTAAAAAAAAACAAAAAAAAACCCCAGAAAACACCCCCCCACAAACCGTAGTTTTATTAAATGGAAGTATATTTAACACTAGCATGAAAGTTGTTGACTTCATCCTGCTTATGTGTGAATGGCATTCTGTGGTATCTAAGTATGTTAGGATGCAAATCTTACTTTAGAAATTTAAAAATGATGCAGTGACCAGTCAATAATAAAGAATTTATATAATCTTACTATAATGTAACACACAATATAGACCAATGAGGTAATAACTAAAAGTGCACTCAATATTGTACAGTTTAAAGATCTATGCCGCCATCTCTAAAATATGCTTATTTTACATTAACCAGAATATGGTATAATTAGTATGATATCTTACCTGCATGCCAACATACCCGACACAATTTCTGGGTCTGGGAATTTTCAGCACAGAAAGTCATGCAGTTGAAAAGCTTTAATGCTTGACAGTGGTACTGGTATGATTTGATAGATGTTGGGAGAGAATATTTAAAATGAGCCATCTCCAAAATTTGTGACTGGCTAGTTTTATGCTCATATCATGACATCTAAAGCTTCAGGAAGGAAAATCAGGCTGTGACTGTGCATGTGGCTCAGTACTGAGGAGCTGTCCTAATATTATCTGTTACCCTGGTTAATTGTCACTGGTCCCCTCTCTCTTGCCTATGCTGGTTTGCCACATTACGTCTAGACACTTATACTGTTTTACAAAACTTATACTGTTTTACCAAAAGGCCAGCGTCTCCTTAACACTCTCCATCTGCAGTACTCGCAGGATATTTCCACATTCATATGCAAAAAATATGGTTAACCTCAATCTACAGAGAAAATTCTAAAGCCAACAAATACGTTCATTCAGTTTTTCTTCATTTTATGGGATAATATTGGGGGGGGGAGGATAGATGATCTAAGACAATGTGGTTAAACGGAAGACGGTTTCTTAGAAAATCAATTAGAAGACAAGACAACTGCTTTTAAAAGGCACTCTGGAGTGATCACCTGTGGGTGAAAGGTAACTTACCGGTGATGCCGTTGGATTCCTGCTGCAGGTCACAGTACCAGAGCCGGTTCACTGGGTCACACCCCTCCCTTATTGATAACAGGACATAGCGACCATCGTCAGACAGCTAGAAGAAAATAAAAACAATGCAGGAGGCTGATTAGAACGTATTTTCTGTGAGAGTACTATTAAATATTAAGCAGAAACTAAAGGTTAAACTCAGCTGCAATAAATTTACCCCAAACTCATGAATGGATAAGAAAGTTAGCAGAAAAAAAGATGATCATCCATTTTAACTTATTTCACTCCTAATCCACGTTTAACAAAACACAGTGAAATATTTAAGTAGAAAATATCAATAGATGTAACTGAACGTCATAATGACTTATGTGGTTTTTATTTAACTCCAGCCTGTTCTTTAACTGAAAATATATGCAATCTGTCATTTTGAATGTTAATATCCCTGACTTCGAAGTTTCGTCACAGGTTCAGATTACGCATTTTAGAAGTTGTTCTAAATGAGTAAAAGTTACCAAAATAAGTATGGATGTAAAGAAGTTCATGTGTGGCCCTGACCAGTTTGGCTCGGTGGATGGAGCTTCAGCCTGAGGACTGAAGGATCCCAGGTTGATTCCGGTCAAGGGCATGTACCTTGGTTGCAGGCACATCCCCAGTAAGGAGTGTGCAAGAGGCAGGTAATTGATGTTTTCTCTCTCATTAAAAATTTCCTCTCTCTGTAAAAAAATCAATAAAATATATATTTAAAATATTAAAAAGAAGAAGTTCATATCGGTCACATTAATAATTTCTGTTGACCAACTCTTCATGCATATCTTTAGTCCCCGCCACACAAGCTGTCAGAGAACAAAGGCCCATGCTTCAACGGGTTTCTTTTATAATTAAACAGGAGAATCTTAAAGAACAAAAATAATCTTGGTAAAAATTTAATGCAACCAACATTATGGTTTTGAGTTGTTAAAACCTAAGTGCTATCAAACTATTAATATATATATCCTTTTGTAACTACTTTTTAAAAATTAATTCAACATAATTAAGAAAATAATCCATGTTGGCATATGTACATTTACTTCATTTAACTGTTGTATAGCATTCCAATTTAAAGATATACCACAGTGAATTGATCCACTTTCCACCAGTAAACATTTAGATTATTTCCATTTTCTTCATGAGCAACACTTCAGAAATTATTGAACATGTTTACTTGTGGCCTCATATAAGTGTTTCCCTTAGATAAGTATGGCCTTTTATAAGTGTTTCTATGTAACTAGGAGTAAAATTGTTCAGTGGCAGGGCATGCACAAACTCCACTTTACGAGATATTGCCGAAGTAAGTGATGTACCAACTCAGCCTCTTACATTTTATCAGTATATAACAGTTCCCATTTCTCCACATCCTATTGTGATAGTTAATTTAATATGTCAACTTGACAAGGACACAGCACCTACCGTGTTTCCCCGAAAATAAGCATCCTCTGAAAATAAGACCTACTTACAGGTTTCCTTCTGAGTGAAACATAAGCCATCCCCCCGAAAATAAGGCCCCCTAGACTCTGTCTCAGAATGCTGTTGCTAAACATGAGAGATTTGGTCCACTGATTCTGAAAGAAATGGAGTCACAAGAAATTCACCAGGAAATTCAGGAATTGGATTGTGATGATGTTCCAGAAGATGATGATGACATGATTGTCACTGAATAAATGAGTAAATTCTTGATACTGTAGGATTCACAGTTTGTCTGGTTTGTGTTGACAACTACCATACTACCATACTACCATATCGTATACGGGTAATAAATTTCCTTTATTTTCATTTAGCAATAAATGTGTATGGGCCGGGACCGGTTTAGCTCAATGGATAGAGCGTCGGCTTGGGGACTGAAGGAACCCGGGTTCGATTCCGGTCAAGGGCATGTACCTTGGTTGTGGGCATATCCCCGGTAGGGGGTGTGCAAGAGGCAACTGGTCGATGACTCTCTCTCATTGATGTTTCTAACTCTCTATCTCTCTCCCTTCCTCTCTGTACAAAATCAATAAAATATATTTAAAAATAATAATAAAATAAATGTGTACGGTATTCTTCATGGAAAAATAAGACATCCCCTGAAAATAAGACCTAGCGCATCTTTGGGAGCAAAAATTAATATAAGACACTGTCTTATTTTCGGGGAAATAGGGTAGATATTCGGTTAAACATTATTCTGGATGTTTCCGTGAAGGTATTTTTTGGATGAGATTTACATTTAAGTGGATGGAGTAAAAGTGAGTACCCTCCGTAACATGAGTGCATCTATCCAACCAGTCCAAGGCCTCACTGGAGAAAGACTGCCTTAAAGGAAGGAATCCTGCCAGTAGATTTTCTCTGACGGACAATCTTCCCTGGGTTTCCAGCCTGCCAGCCTCCCCTGCAGACTTTGGACCAGCCAAGCCTCCACAATCACACTAGCCAATTCCTTAAAAAATATGTACTTCTCTCTCTACATATACACAGGTCCTGCTGGTTTTTATTTCTCTAGAGAACCCTAACACACAACTGTCACTTGTTCATTCAATAAAAATTTCCTAAGCAGCTATGTTCAAGTCATTTTCTAGGTATTAAAGATACATGGGTGAACAAACCAAGAAGAAAAAAATGCTACAGTCTTGGGGAGGAGACAAACACACAAATATAGAATTATGTAGCATACTCTACAATGAGAGATGGCATGGAGAACATGAACAATCTCGGTAAGGGAGGCAGAATGTGGGGGGAGGGACTATAGTTCTCAGTGTTGCAGCCACAGTAGGTCTATTAAGAAGGTGTCTTGTCCTGGCCAGGGATCAAACCCCCAACCTTTTGGTGTCCAGGATGACGCTGCAACCAATTGCACCACCTGGCCAAGGCCCCATTTCTTTCTTTCTTTTAAATTTTCTATAAAATTTCCATTTTATTATGGTTTATATCACACTAGTTCAAATCCATTTCTCTAATATTTCTCCAGCATTGCTCCTTTGGAATTATTTCATAACATGACTTTATCAAAGACTTTGAATCTCAAACATAAAATTTCAAAATACTAAGTTTTAGGTGAAAGGGATCAGAAATAAAAGTCATTAGGTGATGGCTGAGGTGTTAACTTCCAATAAGACAGTGTGTTGAAATGTTTCTTCTGATACAGCAGTTACAAATTAGAACCTTCAAAAAAAACCAAGGAAGAACCTAAGAATAATTAAAGGAGCTTCTGCAGTGTAAGCCTCCCGTAGTCCCAAGCTCTGACAGTAGCAAGGTAACGCACCTTTCCTGAAGAAATTAAGTAGGTTCCAGTATTTTCATGCAGCTGACTAGCCACTCAAGACTTTATCATTAATGTACAGACCATCTTGGCTCTGGGTGCATTCATTGTGCCTGAGGAGCTTACTACCCAGCCACATCCACAGGTGGAAGCACACACACACACACACACACACACACACACACACGGGTGTGGTAATGGGCAAGAGCAGACTGTAAGAGCACAGACTGGCTGTGCTAGTGCAGCCCTATGGGAGATCAATGGAATGAGGATGGTCAACGTAGGAAGAGACAAACATTCTCCTCTCCCATTTATCTGCCACCCTGACTTTTTAAAACGTAGATGGCATTAAGAAAATCTAGTTGTATCTGTTGGTTTTGATTATCATCTAGTGCTACTCCGTATCTTCTTGCTTCTTATTTTGACGTGTTTTCATCCTCGCTGCTGGTGGGTGGTATCACATTAGGGATCCCATCAATAACTGGATAGGCTATTCCCAACAGGGGCCCCACTTCTCTATCTTTAAACAAAACTAAGCTGCAAAGCCCAGGCTGGACCTAATTCCAAATTCCGTCTCCTTTATTCTTTGTACAGCTGCCTTCTAAGCCAAGGTGCCACTTTGCGTATTTCTAAGGGCACCTATCCTCAGCAAAGGAATTAACACCAGTCACAGTCCCTTCTTCGGGCTATGAACTCAGGAGACCAGAGGATAAAACTAAGGGCTGTGTAAGCAGCACAGGATTAGGGCTGAAGTAATTAATTGCCCTCTCTGCTCTCGGGATTATTTTACCTAGGAAAGATCATCATTTCTCTATAAACACAGCACACCTTTTATGACTCTGTAAGCAGGATACATTCCTGCTAACTGTTCTAAAGTCTACTTTAAAATAATTTAAAATGCATTTGCTATGTTTGTGCATGGAACATTTCTAGAAGAATCTCCAAGAAGCCGGCAGCAGTGGAGGGCAGGTGGAAGGAGATAAAAAAAAAAATAAAAAAAAAATTATCTTTCCATTGTCTTCTGACTTGCACTATTTTCAAATGAAAAGTCATTTCTTATCTTTTCCCCCCTGTAGTTAATGTATTCTCTTCTCTGGCAGCTTTAAAGATTTTATTATCATTGGTTTTCTGCAGATTGATTATATGGGCTTTGCTTTGGTAGCCTGCTTGAGATTTGTTGAGTGTCTTGAATCTGTGGGTATGCCTATTTATCAAATTCATACCACTTTTTACCAGTTTTCCTTCATATGGGTGAGGAACAAGTAGTTTTACACTTGTGAGTACACAAAACACTGAGTTTATAATTGTATTATTATTATTTGTTAATGTGTTATTTTCCATATGCACAACCTACTTTCCCCCACCCTGTTTATTTTTGTGTCCCCTTATCTCTAAGATGTCAACTACGCTCTGTTAAATCAATTAGTATTATCTGTTAAGTCAATGAGACTGTATTCATTTTTGTTTCAATTTATTTTCTCTTTATGGTTTAGTTTCAATTGTTCCATCTCCAAATTCCCTGATATTTTCTTCAATAGTATCTAAACTACTGTTAAACCCATGTAGAAAACTTAAAATTCAGATAGTTTATTTTTCACCTTTAGAAGAACATTTGGGTTGTTTTTATATTTTCTTTTTCTTTGTTCACTATAATGTTTTTTAAAAAATCCTTTTTAAATCCTTTTTTATAATAGCTTTTAAGAAGTCCTTGTCTGCTAATTCTACCTGTCATTTCTGGATCTGTTGTATTGACTAATTGTTCTCCAAGTTGTGTCACATTTTTTTTCTGCTTCTTTACACACAGTATATTTTTATTGGATTCTGAATATTTTGAATGTTGTCTGGATTTTTTTTCTTCCTTCCTTTAAAAGTTCTGAGGCAGATACTTTGTTGGTAAATCAGCTTGTTTCATTCAAGGCTTGTTTTCAAGCTTCGTTGGTAAGGTCTACAGTCCTACTGCTGAGGCATGGCACCTCTGGGGTCTCTGCTGAATACCCTGGGTGCTCACAAGGTCTTTTCACTTCGTAAGAATGCGAGTCTCCCAGCTGTGTTAAACCTATGGTAGTGGCTGGCTTAACAGCTTCCTGGTAGTTGTCCTTGGCTCGAATCATGGAGTCTCCTCCTGTGCATGCACCACTTAGCAGTCAGCGAAAGACGCAAGGGGATACCCAGGCAGATTTCTTAGTGGGTAGTTTCCTTTTTTTGGAACTCTGCCTGCAAATTCCAGTGGCTTCAGTTTTCCTGTATCCTAAGTTCAGCGAGAATGCAATACTTTGGGGCTCCTCCTCTTTGTGCTGGCGTCCAGAAAATACTTCCAGGCAGAGAGCTGGGCAAGCATAGGACTTGTCACTTTCACAGATGGAAGTCCTGTGACGCCTGCTGACCAGTATCTGAAAACAGTTGCTTTGTCTATTTTGAATGGTTTTCTGTTTATAGCAAGAGGTCTAGTCCAATACCAGTTTCACTGTCATGGCCAGAAGCAAAAAAATCTGTCATTATGTTTTAATATCATTTTAATTTGTTATTGGATAATTACATTTTTGGGGTACATTATTGCATATAATTAAAGTGCATGAGCCGAAACCGGTTTGGCTCAATGTAGAGAGTCAGTCTGCAGACTGAAGGGTCCCAGATTCGATTCCGGTCAAGGGCATGTACATTGGTTGTGGGCACATCCCCGGTATGGGGTGTGCAAGAGGCAGCTGGTCGATGTTTCTCTCTCATCGATGTTTCTCTCTATCCCTCTCCCTTCCTCTCTGTAAAAAATCAATACAATATATTAAAAAAAAAAAAAAAAAAAGTGGGATTCCAGGTGATCTACACTAAAAAGAAAAACATGCAAATTGACCGTCCCTCAGCTACACCCACCAGCCAATCAGGAGTGACTATGCAAATTTACCCAACAAAGATAACAGCAGCCATGGAACTGGAGCAAGCAGGAGGCTTGGGTTATAGAGGAAGCCAAGCTTCCTGCCTGCCCTGGCCCCCACTCAAGGAGGCACTGGGGGGAAAAAAAGGGCTGGGAGCCTGGGTCTCCAGGGGGTGTGGCCAGCCTGAAAATGACACTCAGCCCCTTACCCAGGCTGGCCACGCCCCCCAGCGGGGACCCTCACCCAATGGGGACAGAGCTAGCCTGCAAATGACCACAGGCCCCTCACTCAGGCCACCCTAAGGGAACCCCCACCTTGATCCAGGACACCCTTCAGGGCAAACCAGCTGGTCCCCACCTGTGTACCAGGCCTCTATCTATACTAATAAAAGGGTAATATGCTAATCAGACTGGGAGACCTTCCAGGAAACCTTCTGGGTGTTCCTCTGCACAAAGCCATGGTGGTGGGGCCAAAGTAGAGGAGGTCAGAGGCCAAGAGGGGAGGTCAGTTGTGGGTAATCAGGCCAGGATGTCATGGCAGTTGTGGGTGATCAGGCCGGCGGGGTTGGGGTGGGGATGTTGGGGATGAGCAGACTGGGGGGGGGGGGGGGGGGGGGAGGCGCGCGCAGTTTGGAGTGCATAGGCCAGCAGGGGGGCAATTGGAGCCAACAGGCCAGTGAGAAGAGAAGGTGGGGGCAAGCAGGCCAGTGGCAAGGGGCAGTTGGGGGCGAGCAGGCCAGCAGGCAGAATGGTTAGGGGCAATGAGGGAGGCAGGCAGGTGAGAGGTTAGAAACCAGCAGTCCCGGTTTGCGAGAGGGATGTCCAGGTTCAATCCCTGTAAACCAGCAGTAAGACATCCTTCAAGGGCCACAGATTGGAGAGGGTGCAGGCTGGGCTGAGGGACAGCCCTCCCACATCCATGCACGAATTTCGTGCACTGGGCCACTAGTAGTTTTATAAAAGATTCTAGAAAGTCCTGTTTACTTGGGCTGTTTTTTCCTTAGTGACTCCCCCCCCCCCCCCCCCTTGAGTTCTGAAGCAGTCCCTATACCAAAAATGAATCATATTTTATAGTATGAATTTTTGTCACAAATGGCATATGATATCAAATGACTCAGATGCATTTTCTTCATCTTTTTCTAGGTTCATTATAGTATTTTCCAAGATTGCCAGAGTTTTTGGAAAACTTCACATAAATTTTATTTACATTAATTTTCCCCCTCCATTCTCATCTTCACTATATTTCCATATTACCTGTCACTACATTTTAAGTGGGTCTCTTGCAAATGAACATATGACTGAATTAACTTTTTAAAACTTTAAGAATTGTACTACTCTGTTTTCATTAACTGCTAGTATTGATGTGCTGGCTTCCACATGATTAATTCAGAATATTCTATTCACCTTGCTTTTCCGTTCTCCTTTCTTCTTTGTACTGTATAAATTTCTTTGTAAACTCTCCCCCTCCTTTAACTACTTTAGGTGTTACATATTCTATCTCTAGTCCTTTATTCAGTTTCCTTAAGCTTTTCATATACATGGTCTATAGACCAGCCTCTAAAATTTTAGTTCCACCTTATTTTCAAACCATCTGTCACCAGCAATCTCACAATTATAACTACTAAACATAATGAAATTCAACCTCATTAATAACACTTCATAGTTCTGTTCTTTGTCTTTAAAGGCAGACAGAATCTTTAGAGCAAAGCGCTAAAAGTCATGCTACATCAGTCATAAATGATAGTTAATTTAGTTGTAGTGACTCATCCAACAGTAAGATAAGGCAGCAAAACTCCCTGCAAAGAAACACCAAACTTTGATGACAATTGCTTCAAGCACATCTAATAAGTTTTTCTCACCATTTCGGGCTGTAGTAAATAGCAGTTTATATTTAATCTTAAGGCAGGGAGTCTCTGGATGCAGTGTTGTGGCATGGCATTTAAGTCAGCTTTATTTTACTACAATGACCTTGGTCACAAATGTGCCACAGCCACTGAACAAATCTGAACAACTTTGAACACAGCTCTGAACTTTCAGACGCACAAGGCCTCAAATTTCAAAATAATTTGCAAGTCACTGTTAGATTAGAAATATATTTTCTTGCACTATAATTTAATCAATAACACTACATAGTGAACCTTGGCCTCACATTTAGACTATATTTCAAGGCAATTAAAAAAAATGAATTTGGAAACCACTGAGAGGGGAAGATAAAAATCATGTTGATGAGGAAAGACACCTAAATACCATTAGAGAGTTAAAAATGAAAATTAAAAGAATTGGAAATTAACAGAATTAAAGGTGACTTTCCTGAAATCCAATGAACGAGAAAAACAGGAAAGCTATGGGCCCCACCATGCCTCATGGGACAGTGTAGATTTCAGTCCATGCAATATTGTTTTTGAAGGGGGTACCCCATAATAACAGCTACCATCCTCATTTGCATTTATCAACAGGTAAAGTATAAAGCATGGGGGTATCAGACTTTACACTTACACTAAAGAAGCCACAGGAAATTTTAATTGTGCATACTGTGATATTAAACTACACTAAGATAGCAACATTTACTAAGGAAACCCTTGGTAGATACCATTCAGAGTATTTTCTACTGTATTCTGTCAGGTTCATATGTTCTGATCCAACACACACATGGGTCATGACTTAGCTTATTCAAGGTTATAATCCCTACCAACCCCAGAGACATGAAACCACAGAATTTAAAGAGGTAAGCAGCAACCAGAGCACACCTCGGGGAAACTTGTCCCAAACAGTATGTGTGTATCAAATGTCCAGTTCAATGCCTCATGTAGAGGTAATGGGAATCCATTCAGACCAGAGTCTAGGTCCAGGGGCTTCATTTTCACAAAAGGTTATCATCAGCTCTACCATCAGTTTGAGGCTTTATATATATATAAAAAAATATGGATCTACACAAATAACTGTAAAATACAATTAACATGTCAACAATTTATTACTAGAGACCTGTTGTATGAGGATTCATACAATAGGCCTTCCTTCCCCTGGCTGCTGGCATTGGTTTTCCTCTGGCACCCAGTACCCAGGGCTTTGCTCGGCTGCAGCGGAGAAGCCAAGCCCCTTCAGTCATCTTCAGTCTTCGCTCTGCACCTGCATATGCAAATCAACCCGGCATCCTTGTTGGGTTAATTTGCATACTCACTCCTGGTTGGCTGGTGAGTGTCGTGGAAGCATGGTCAATTTGCATCTTTCTCTTTTATTAGTGTAGATTACTAGCATTATAAAAACTTTAAAGCTGATGAACCTGGCTATTCTCAGTCTCAATACTACATAATAAGAATAACTGGGTCCTGCCAGTATAGCTCAGTGGTTGAGTGTCAACCTATGAACAAGAAGTTCATGGTTCAATTTCCCCTAGGCACATAGCTGGTTTGCGGGCTCGATCCCCAGGAGGATCGAAGATAGATACAAGAGGCAGCCAATCAATGATTCTCTCTCATCATTGATGTTTCTTTCCCTTCCTCTCCCTCCCTCTCTGAAATTAATAAAAATATACATTTTAAAACAAAAAAGTAATTTATTAAAAAAAAACAACTGGGTTTTCCAAATGGCTGGAATAAGCGAACTTTCCTTCATGCATCTTTTATTAAGAGAAAATTAGCAGATCACTTAATGTTTTAAACTAGGGGTGTCGAACTCAATCAGAGAAGGGGCCAAAATCTAAAATCCAGCCTAAATCGCGGGCCGAATGGTTTACTGAACAGTCATAAACTGTCATTGTGATGGAAATGCAGCGGAGTGCAGTGATGACAGTGCGGTGCAGGCCACACTGCAAGGCCTGGCGGGACGGATTTGGCCCGCGGGCCTTGTGTTTGACACATGTGTTTTAAACTCTCCAATCATTTAACTATCTACAAGGTTATTTGTCCTTCAAAGTGACGGGACACATAGCAAATACTTATATTGATATATACACAGAATATGTGGACGGACTTTCATCAAATATATTATCATTTTCAAAGAAAAACTCATGAGGGATTTTGTGCTAGAGCTGCTGAACTACACAGGCACCAGGGCTTGTGTTAATAACCGAATCTTCATGGCCATGAAGTTTCTTTGATATACATACTTAAAACTTAGAATGCAACAAGAGGGTGGAGAAAGGTTTTTATAATTTGAATCTACATGCACTTTTTCAGACTGAGAAAAATATCTTCTTTTATATACTATGATAAAAGAATTGTGTGTATAAAAATAAGTATACTGAAAAGAAGTGAGACTTAAAATTGTCCAGGAAATTAACAAAATGAGTGAAAATGGATTTTAATAGCTTTCAGAGTTAATCATGTTCCTGTCAGAGCAGGGAAGTTTGTCAATTTTGTTAGAGAAGCTTTTGAATTCCTCTTGTAATAGCTGTTAATCATAAAATCCCTTTAATATTAAAACTTAACTTAGAAAAACCTTTAAATGTCAAACTAAATCACTGACAATGATAGCTTTTCTTTTATGGGACTCATTACGGGCTTGTGATAAAAAGAAGAGAGAATGTCAGTAACAGAAGTAAAGGATAGTCATAAACACATGGGATATGCATCAACAAACATTTCTAATAGGTAGTCATTAAATCAAATTACCCAGACTTCCCAATACAAACACTACAGCAATGGGAAAGAGACATCGGCCCCAACACTCTGATGTGCGGCTTGTATGCCAAATACAGATGTAACAGAACATTCTAGGAAAAGATAACCCATTCAAAGTAAAGTTAGTAATGTAGGTTTACACATGACAGAGCCAATACTCTTTCCAATCTACATGGTGGTTATTCTGGCAGGTAAGCTTGGTTATTTAAAAATCTACTGTTTGTTTTCTTTCCTCCCTTACTAAGCAATAGAGGGGCAGAGTGAGACAAGTGGTTGATTGGCACATCCTACCTGACTATTACACTCTCCCCTCTGCCTCCCCATCAGGAGCTGTTTTATGTATACACTAGTGGCCTGGCGCACAAATTCATGTACATTGAAAGGAAATTAATTAGAAGAAATATTTTAATATTGCTATTCGCCCTTTCTCTATATAATAGAAGTATCAACCAAATTCACAATCGACAATGACAGATGGAAATACACGAGTACAATTGGTGCCAGCGAGAGCTTTATATATAGAGATAAACTTGTTTAATTAAACCTGCTTTCTGATTTAACTATATTTCTTCCAGCCCAGTGAAGCACTCCCAACTTCTCTTTCAGGTAATTGTTAGAAACAAAGCAATAAATATCAACAAGAAGCAGATTATTATTGTAGATCACACAGAGAGAACAAAGGGTAAAATATTTAACTATAGCAGTGCTTGACTATATTCTGCACAGTGACAAAACCTGAAGTGACTTTCAAGGTGCACCAGTTCTTATTTCTTTTCAGTCAGGTCAAATTTCAAAGGTTTCTAAAATCTGTTTTCCAGCTAATGAAAAGAAAATAGGATTCCACTGAGTCTCGTATCTACTTACTCCAGGACTTCTGTGAGGATCAAATGAGATGAGGCATGAGAAAATGCTTCAAAGACATTTGGTGAAATGTTTGCACCTGGCTATAAAGCAAGTTGTGTTCCTGGGCTGAAGAAACTGTAAGGAAGCTAGTAACCACAGGATAGGAAGCCCTGGGCGTTGCTATATGACATTATTACCCAGCATCCACAGAGACCATTTCTGGGGTGGGCTGGGCTATGGGCCTCATTTTGTGTCATGGGATCTTGGCAGCAACAGTTGCGATTCGGTGAGCTGTCGCTCCGGGGTGGTGGCGGGACCTGTGTCCCACTTGGGAGAAGCAGAGTGTTGCTTTGTAAGTGCCAGGACCACAGTGCCATTTCTCAGTAAATGGTCAGTGCGCATCACAGTAGCTCCCGCATTGAGCATCTTCCCCCTGGTGGTCAGTGCGCGTCATAGAGACCGGTCAGACGGACACTTAGCACATTAGCTTTTTATATATAGATACAGAGCAGCATGCCTCTAGTTTTACCCACAACCAGCTCTTCAGTTTGACTTCCTGACTGTTCTGCCTTCTGAGGTGTGCTGCTGACAGTCTCAGGCTCAATTACTGAAGTTAAAGTCAAGAGGACAATGGTGTCTTTAAAATGACACACAAACCAAACATGGGGGAAATTCTGCCATGAGCCCCTCACTCTTTGTATTATATAAAAATACTGAAATTGAATGGGTTACCATGACAAAAACATCTTCCTTAAGGGCCAGTGCTCTGCTCTTTGCTTCCGATTATCACCAGGTCCCTGCACAATATTGGACACAAAGCAAGGACTTACTAGGTATTTGTGGAATAAATGCATGAATTGTCCTGATCACGGAGAAGGCTGCTGAGCAATTACTATCCCAAGTGAAAACCATCCAATGAGGGAGGGCAGGTGAGACAGAGTTCCCTGAGGAACAGCTGCACTTTGAGCATGTATGTTCTGTAGGCGAGCTGGGTGCACACCAGGCCCAGAAGGTCTTCTGTGCATGGACCTCAGCAGGGGAGAGGGGAGAGTAAGAAAATTAACATTCACGAGTGCCACAGTGAGTCAAGCATCAGGCAACGCTTTTTAAATGTTAATATAAGTGTAATATATATAAATGTGCACAAACATGTACATATTAACTCAAAGGGTCAAAAGTGAACACATTAAAATGGCTTGAAGAGCGACATGTAATGAATATTAAGAATTAGGATTACCTCTGTATCGAAAAATTGGTTTAATGGAATTAAGTTCTCAAAATAAGATTCAGCTGGATAATCAGAGAGAGGCAGGTTATTTTCTCCCTGATCTTTTCTAAAGGAACTGAATCTATTTTCAGAATCTTCATTCTAGAGCACCCTCTGCTGGCTCAAAGAGCCTCAAAATGCTTGATTTCTGTGTGTGTGTGTGTGTGTGTTTATACACGTGCCCCCCAATGCTCTACAAATCATTTTAAATAAAGAGCTTCTCCCCCCCCCCCCTTTTCTGTCCAAGAGAACCTTCTAAAATGACAATTTCTATCCTTCCACAATCACTGCCCTGCAACAAAAGCCTCACGGTCAGTATTAAATAGCAATTGATGCCACTGTTCTTCCAAGCCGAATGCTAGGTATCTGTTGCTGTTACTCCAGATCATGAGGGTGCTGGTGGGAGGAGGTCAGTGGAGAACACCCCCTGCCTCTCCACGGAGAACCACGGATGTGGCTTCCCTGGATCAAGAGGCAACAACAAGGTAGCTGGCCTCCAGTCACCTGAAAGGTCCCTGCTGAGAAAGGATGGGGTGCAGGGTGCAGACAGGCACAACTCTCAAGGGAGCCCTACGGGGAGCAGAAGCGCAGAGGGACAAATGCAAAAACACAGAAAGGTCAGCCAGAGAGTTTATAACCCACATCAGGGAACAGCAAAGCGCGGAGGTTCCCGGAATTGAGGGAATCTCACTCCTAAAGGATGCCCAAGAGCTGGTGGACTGCTGAGCAGCCAGAATCAATCAAGAAACAGCTCCCGATGAGCAAAAATCCCTACCCTATGTGCTCCCCAAACCTGAGCTGGGGAGTGGGAAGCAGCACAGAAACTGGAGTTGGTATCTGGTTGTGGACTGCCATGGAACTTTAGCAACAGACCGAATACCCCTAAGTGGCCAGAAGGCCGTGGGTTCTGCCAGGTGGAAGGTGGTCCTGGGAGAGGTGGGTCATCAGCAACAATGGGAAGAGTAAGGCTGCCTCCTGACAGTAGCTTAGAGCCATGGTCGGCAAACTTCGGCTCACAAGCCACACGCGGCTCTTTGGCCCCTTGAGTGTGGCTCTTCCACAAAATACCACAGCCTGGGCGAGTCTATTTTGAAGAAGTGGTGTTAGAAGAAGTTTAAGTTTTAAAAAAATGTGACTCTCAAAAGACATTTCAATCATTGTACTGTTGCTATGTGGCTCTGCCGACTAATGAGTTTGCTGACAACTGGCTGAGAGACTTGTCCAAGGTCAGAAAGACCTGTCCAATGCAGGAAAGCAGAGACATCTGAGAAAGAGGAGCTGAGTCATGAGGAGACACCAATTAGGACACAAAGGGAAGTCCCCGGTGAACCTGATTACAACAGCCAAAGGGAGGAGGGTGGCAGCAAGCCAGAGAATCCTATTCACTCACACACTTTGCTCCTGCCCACGAGAGCCTCAGATGGCACCCACAGCACCGGTGCTCCACACCCTCCTGACCTCAAACCCAGCAGCTATGTTCTCACCCAGGAAGCCTACTTCAGGGTCTGCGAGAGGCTGTGATACTGTTCCTCCCAACACAGACTTTCAGCGCTGAAAAGCCCCGGAGAAAACAAGGCTTGCAGGGATGAGGTGACCTGCCTAAGGCCACCAGGTAGGACCAGAATAAAATTCTCCTGGTTTCTCGCCCAAACCAGTTTGGCTCAGTGGATAGAGCGTCGGCTTGGGGACTGAAAGGTCCCGGGTTCGATTCCGGTCAAAGGCATGTACCTTGGTTGCGGGCACATCCCCAGTAGGGGGTGTGCAACAGGCAGCTGATCGATGATTCTCTCTCATCGATGTTTCTAACTATCTCTCTCTCTTCCTCTCTGTATAAAACCAATAAAATATATTTTAAAAAAAAATTCTCCTGGTTTCTGCTGCAGTGCACACCATCCCTGTAACACTGGCTCTCCATTCTGAGATACTGCTAAATGCGTTCATGAAACACCAGGTTCAAAATGATGATCCTAAAAGCAACTGCTTGAAAAATAGAAGTAACCATTGCAACACGTGTATTTGGAGTATGGTTTTATAAAGGAGACTGCTTTTCTCCAGGATGTGGGTCACTAAATAAAGGCTGAGAGGAAACTGTCTACTTCGTTTCCAGCCCATGTCCTGACTGCTCATCAGTACACCTATCATGGGAGATGCTGGTCTAGACAGCCAAGAGCACACCGGCCTCTTGCACCCCCCAGCTTTATCACACTTCTTTGTCAGGTATAAGAAACTCCCACATCAATATTCTTTTCCCCTTGATTTAGATTTTTTCTGACCTGGAACTGAATCATCAATTTAGGATGGGCCTCAGGCTTCTGAGGGCTCATACCTACAGAGCTGTATTATTCATGTTGAAATGACAGAGGGGTCTCCTTATGCAGCAAGAAGGTCCTCTCAGCTCAGCACGATCACACACAGCAGGGCGAGGAAGGATGGGGACGCTCGCCTTCGTCAGCCTGACCTGCCTAAGCCTTATAGACTTTGTTCTCACTATTCACCGATTAGGGTCCTGATCCAATTATAAAGTCCCTCAGGTCCCACTTTGTTCCTGTAGCATTTTAAAATATATATATATTTTACTGATTTTTCACAGAGAGGAAGAGAGAGGGATAGAGAGTTAGAGACATCGATGAAAGAAACATCGACCAGCTGCCTCCTGCACACCCCTACTGAGGATGTGCCCGCAACCAACGTACATGCCCTTGACTAGAATTGAACTTGGGACCCTTCAGTCTGCAGGCCGATGCTCTATCCACTGAGCCAAACTGGTTTCGGCGCTGTATCATTTAAAAAAAAAAAACAACTTCATTCGGTGAAGACCCATCTCTTCACTTACTGCTGATCTTTAAACAGTCCCTGCTGTTGTTTTGTGTGACCTCTTCCTCTGAGCAGAGTCACAGAGCACATGGGTGTTAAGAAGATACAGAGACCTGACATACCCAGCAGGCAGATTCAGCCATGGACGTGCATGGAAACCACCCGGGCAGGTATCCTCTTTTGTCCATGCAATAGGACTGATCACTGCTTCTCAAGGGTGTGGCGATAATTTCATTACTCATCTACTGAATGAGTGGTAGGAGGATCACTGAACTACTTACATGCGCTTTTCTTTTCAGTGGCCTAGCTAGTAGAATGGAATATGCAGATGTTAAATGTTTACATGATGTATCGCCCCTGTGATTTGTAAAAACTGCTGCTCGTAACTGCATTATTCCTAACGATGCTACTGGGACAATTCACAAGTCCATCGATGAATGAATGCATAAAAAATGTGGCATATACACCGATGAAATATTCTCCAACTTTACAAAGGAGAGAATTCTGGCATACGCTATGACATGGACAAGCCTTAATATTATGCTAAGTGACATAGCCGGACACAAAAGGACAAAGACTCTATGACGACATTTATATGAGGCCCCTGGAGCAGTCAAAAACATGGAGACAGAAAGAAGCCGGTGTTGAACAGGGATCGGAGAGGAGGAGGGTGGGGATTTATTGCTTCATGGGAACAGTTTCAATTTTGCAAGATTAAAGAAGTCCTGGAGGTGAATAGTGCTGATGGTTGCACAGCAGTGTTAACATACTTACTGCCACTGTATACATAAAATGAATAAACTAGTAAACTTTATTTTACGTATATTTATCATGATTTCAAAAAGTATTGAACAAAAACTATCGATAGATGCCTCAACCAAGTGCTAACAGAGAGATCTGACCAACCAGAGTTGCATGTATTCCAGTTAAACTGGTTTCTTTTATACCAATTTGCTAAAATATACTGATATTCTGGCATTTATTTTTAGTGTTCCTGTTATTGTATCAAACAAATAGTTTTACTTTGATTAAAACAGGCCTGGTTCAATGAAATTATTAGCCTGGAAGGAAAAAATTTCTCCACCACAACATGTTTTTGAATTTATGGTAAGTCAACAAGGAATAAAATTTGATTACTAAAATATGTTATTTTAGGTTTCCCCCCAAATAAAGGTAAAGAGAAAGACGTGACCTAATGCTTTTAGGTTGTTTTGGTAGCATATTTTGTCTCCCTAAATTCAGACAGAAGTTAAAATCTATACTATTTTTTAAATAAACACATATCCACAGTAAGCAGAAGCCTTAGGTATGAGGAAAAGCTGACATAAGAAGAAAATTTAGTAGAAATATACAAAAAGAGTCAGGAGAGCCATTAAAAACAAATATGTGAGAAATATGGCAATAGTAACCATACAAGCAAAGCTTGTAGGGTGGGGAATTAGGTAGAAAAGAAAAGCATGAAAAAAGGGCACAGTTTCAGGTAATAAAATGTAAGTCCTTTCGATTCATTTTTAACACAGTGAGTTACAGTCTGGCAAAGTTTTCCTGTAAACCTTTGTGGGCCTTGTGGCCTCCTGTGGCCACTAGTGAACTCTGGTGTTGGAGGTTGCCTATAGCCATGGACACTCCATAAAAAAGGGGTGTGCTGCTCCAATAAAAGTTTATTTACAAAAACCAGCAGCAGGCCATATCTGGCCTACGGACAACAGTGTGACAAGCCCTCGTCCAGAGAAGCAAGATAAAGAAATAAAGGGACACTTTGGAATAAGGTATATCAACACACATGAACTAAAATCCATGGGTTCCTACTCTTTGCCCCAATGAACCAGACCCACGAGCAGAAGTTCAAATTTAAAATGTCCTTTTCATACCAAATTTTTTATTGTCTCTCAGAGAAGAGCTAAATGGATCAATGAGCTAAAATGTTTCATTTGGAGTCCTCATTCCCACTTAAAAATGGAATGATAATCTACTTATATTAAAACATTCAGAACGTCTTCCTTCCTTCCTTCCTTCCTTCCTTCCTTCCTTCCTTCCTTCCTTCCTTCCTTCCTTCCTTCCTTCCTTCCTTCCTTCCTTCCTTCTTTTCCCTTCTTTCCTCCCTCCCTCCCTCCTTCCCTAATGATATGTGTATTGATTTGAGAGAAAGAGAGACAGAGAAACGTCAATATGAAAGAAAACATCAATCAATTGCCTCCCATGTGTGCCCTACGAGGGCATTGAACCCGCAACCTGGGTATGTGCCTTGACCAGAAATCGAACCCAAAACCTTTTGGTATACGGTACAATGCCCCAACCAACTGAGCAACCTGGCCAGGGCTGTTTTGCTTTCTTTAAAAAAGTATTTCTTAGTAATCAGAAGTGAACTCCCAGCAGTAAATTCTTATTCTAAGCAACTCTAAGCTTTTTCAATTGATTAGCAAGACACAGAATAAAATCTAGGCCAGTTACTTCAAATACGTATCACTTCAATAGAGGTTTATTATTGTCAAGATCCCCAAGGAATATATGAACTATCTATAAGATGGGAAGGTATCGCCCAGCTGGCATGGTTCAGAGGTTGAGAGCTGACACCATGCCCCAGGAGGTCCCAGTTTGATTCCTTGTGAGGGCACATGCCCGGGTTTCAGGTTCAATCCCCAGTAGAGGGTGTGCAGGAGGCAGCCGATCAATGATTCTCTCTCATCACTGATGTTTCTACCTCTCTCTCTGAAATCAATAAAAACATTTAAAAAAATAAAACAGGAAGATATCTAAAGGATACATTTTCTTGGTATAAAAACAAGTAAAAAATCTACACAAAGAGCACAACTGTGTAAAACAGGAAAACACACTCGCTACAGTCTCACCTGCATATGAAAGGAAAATGTTTAGGATACTCTCCTCACCTCTGAGTAGGATTCCGAGTTTCACAACGTTCATGTTCCACCTCATGTTATTCTGTACTTTTACATGTTTTTACCATAAGCATGTATAGCTTTTAGTATTAAGACTTTTACGTTGTGACTGCTGATAAAAGGTATATCATCAACTCCATTATCAGGAATAATTTCGAATGCCAATATTTTTAACAAAAAGACTATCCCCTCAAAGGACTTCTACCATGCATAAAGGTCATCACGAAACAAGGATGTTGACATATACCATCCATGGGACATGGTCTTTCTGGGTAAAATTTCACAATAGTACAATACCTCAGCTCCACCCATCCATTTAGGCTCATCAGGAAACTCAGCACACAAAATATCTTCTGACTGATCGGTCCCCAAGACATGGTAGCAGAGCTTCTGGTGGAGGTTGGTGGACGTCTCTGTGCCTGGAAGAGTTAACAATGCAGGCTGAAACGCATGGTGCAATTTTAGGAGAATCTATTCCACCTACACTGTTCTAGACTAGAGTCAAAATCGCATATCTGGCTGTAGGATATAAGGTTATTACCTAAAAGTTCATCGTTTTTCTATATACCAGCAATGAACAAATGGAATTTCAAACTAAAAACGCAATACCACTTACATGAGTACCCCCAAATGGAATACCCCCAAATAGGTATAAGTCTAACAAAATATGTATGAGATCTATAGGACGAAAACTATAAAAACTTTGATGAAAGAAATCAAAGAAGAGCTAAAATAAATGGGGGAGATACTTTATGTTCATGGTCAGGAAGACTCAATATTGCCAAGATGTCAATTCTTCTCAACTTGACCTTTCGATTCCATCCAATCCCAGTCAAAATCCCAGCAAGTTATTCAAAGTTATTTTGTGGATATTGACAAACCGATTCTAAAGTTTATGTGGAGAAGCAAAAACAAAACAACAGTCAATAAGATACTGGAGGACTGACATTATCTGACTTCAAGACTTACTGTATGTAATCAAGACATTGATGCCACTGGCAAAAACAGACAAACGGATCAATGGAATAGAGTAGATAGCCCAGAAACAGACCCATATAATACAGCCAACTGATCTTTGCTAAAGGAGCAACGGTTATAAAACAGAGAAAAGATCTTTTTTTTTTTTTTAAACAAAGAGTGGCTATCCACATGTAAAACAATCTAGACACAGACCAGACACACTTCACAAGCATGGACTCAAAATGGGTCACAGCCCTAACTATACATGCAAAACTATAAATGTCCTAGAAGACAACACAAGAGAAAACCTAAGTGACCTTGGGTTTGGTGGTGACTTTGGATACAGCACCAAAGATGCAATTCATGAAAGAAAGAACTGATAAGCTGAATTTCATTCAAATTAAAGTCATCCCATCGGTGAGAGATACTGTCAAGGAAATGAAAAGACAAGCCACAAACTGGGAGAAAAATATTTGCAAAAAACATATCTGATAAAGGACTATTATCCCAAATATACCCAAAGAATTACTAAAACTCAACAATGAGGAAACAAACACCCTGATTAAAAAATGGGCTGAAGATCTTGACAGTAGACATGGCAAGTAAGCATATGCAAAAATGTTCCACATCACAGGTCATCAAGAAAATGCAAATGAAGTCATCAGAATGGCCACAACCAAGAACATGGATGACACCAAATGCTGATGAGGATGTGGAACAACAGGAACTCGCATTCACCGCTGGTGGGAATGCAACATGGCACAGCCACTTTGCAAGACGAGTTTGGCAGTTTCTTCCTAACCTAAACAAACCTCTACCATGTGATGCGATAATTACACTCCTTGGTATTTACTCAAAGGAGTTGAAAACTTATTTGTGTTTTGTGAAAACCTGCACTCAAATGTTTATCACTGCTTTATTCATAATTGTCAAAAATTGGAAGTAACCAAGATGTTTTAGGTGAATGCATAAATAAACAATGTTACATCTAGACAACAGAATATTATTAAGCACTAAAAAGAAATAAACTATCAAGCTGTGGAAAGATATGGAGCAATCTTAAATGCACATGACTAAGTGAAAGAAGCCAATCTGAAAAGGGCAGATAGTCGCTATCAACTAAAGGCATTCTGGAAAAGGCGAAGCTAAGGAGACAGTATGATCAATGGTTGCCAGGGGTTAGGAGAGAGGGAGAGAGGGAGGGAGGATAAAGTGGTGGAACAGAGGATTATCAGGGCAGTGGAACTACCCAGGTATAATGGCACAATGGCGTATACATATTGTTACACATTTGTGTGAACCAATGGAATGTACAACATAAACTGAAGTCTAATGTATGTAAGTGACCGATTTGGGGTGATCATGATGTGCCCATGTAGGCTCATCAACTGTACCCCCGTGCTGGATGTGCTGATAATAGGGGAGGCTATGCATGTGGGGGTGGGGAGGTGGGCGCACAGAGGATATATGGGAAATCTCTGTATCTTGTGCTCAATTTTGCTGTGAACCTAAAATGGCTCTAAAAGTGAACTATTAAAAAAAAAAAAGTTAAGAATCAGTTGAGTATCATCTGGAAGTAATTCACACATATCTGCTGATTTCTGAGGCGGTTGTAAGACTGAACTATTTTTCTTTTATTCTGAAAATGTGCCAAGCTTTCAGAACAATGAAAAAAAAGTACCATGACACATAGTGCAATATCCAGATCTTGTATCACAGAAATGTACACTTGAAATCTCTATGGATCCTCTTACCCAATGTCACCCCAGTAAATTTAATGAAAAAACCACCACCACCTTAGAGCACTTGGTGATTTTCCAAAGGCTTTCTGGGAACACTGGTAAGAAGTGCGCAGTCAGAACGGCTCAGCTTTTACTGCGAGGGCCTCCAGCACTCACCCTAAGTGGCTGCTGAGGTTCTCTGGACAAGAGGGCAGCAACTGACAGCCGGGAGGTACCGGCTTTCTTAGGTCAATCGCAATTGCTATAGTTGCCACTGAAAGCGGAGGATAACTGGAAATTTTCATGTTTTTCCCAAATTAACTTAATAAACATTGTTCTCTAACAATAAATGGCCAGTTATATGCTTTTTTGATCTCCAAGAACTTGGAAATAGCCAACAATTTCTAACCCACTGGCACTCTCAGTACAGATACAGAGGTCTTTCTTTAGCCAACATCTTTGATTTTAAAACCTCTTAGCTCCTCTTGCAGATCCCTGGTGAATTCAGAGAAAGGTACTGAGTAGCATAATCAAAGGCAGCAGACGGTAAACACAGCCCAAAGATGGAAAGTGTTACAGCCTTATTCCTAATTCAACTGGGAGGGAGAGAGGGGAGACAGAAAGGAGAGCATAACTAAAGATAACATAGATATAGGTCATGGTAAAGGGGCAACATGTGAGGTAGAAAGCACTGGCCAGGCCCAGGATCTAAAAAAGGTACCCGAGACTCTGCATCCCAGCTCCACAGCTCTAACAAAGGGATTGTAATAGCCACCTGTCAAGACCAGTCCAGAAACATGAGAATGCTATCCCCAAGTGGAATATGGAGTGGCATAAAGACGCTGATAAGGTACAGGACCCTTCCTGCCTGGGAAGATGAGGAGGGGGGGGGGGGGGAAAGAAAGAGGGACCCCTGGACACTATAGGATCTTTGAGATTGAAGAGGAGAAGAAGAGATGTGTATGGGACGTTAACAAGGAGAAAAGTGTCAAGATAAATGCAACCTACAGGGGACTGTAACTGCTGATCGGGGAAAGAGATCAATGATGATTGCAGCAGAAAAAATTTATAATCACTTAACATCCTTAAATAAGCTGGTTTTATGAAAAAAATCCATCTTCTCCATGATCCCCCTGGGACGTAGAACACGTCTGTGAAAGGCTGATGGCAGGAATGGCCTCAATTTTTCACAGTTCCCAGGACATGCTTGAATAGGGGATGGTAAACAGAATGCAGAAAAGTGACAGCAGCAAGCCCAGGCATCTAAGAAGTTGTGCCTTCAGCTCTCCCTCTTGGAATCCTGCTGAGCTTCCATGGGAACTAGCCTGCTAGAGGATGAGAGACCACATAGAGCAGAGCCGAGACCCCAGACATGTAAAAGCCAAGCCACCTGACCTGCAGCTGACCACAGACAGATACGTGATGGAACTCAGCTGAGCCCAGAACTGCCTGGACAACCCACAGACTCAAGCAAAATAAATGGTCGTTATTCTAAACCACTGAGGTTTGGGGTGACCTGTTACACAACAAAGTTATCTGGTATATAACATTTTTTGAAGAACTCAAGCATGTCAAACTCAAAGGCTCACACGGGCCAAACAAACAAGGTTTAAGTCTATGTGGGCCACAACTAAACCAAAGCTTCAATTTTCATAAAAACATAAGTTTATTTCGATAGGCATGCTAAATACAAAGGGCTGAAATAAATGAGTAATCGTTAACATAAAATAATAAACATTTTAATAAAAACTTAATATTTTTTCTTGAACATTAACTTACCAGGCACTAAATAACTGCACAAATTAATAAGTGTAACACAAATGAACCTATTTTTTTTCTTGTTCTCTGAAAGCAAAATATTTCCTGTTATGCACACCAAACAAGTCAGTCCAAGACTAACTGTTGGGAGCCATCAGAGTTGAGACAAGCAACTCCGTCTTAAGGAAATAGAATTAAGTTCCTTCTAGAAGAAGTTATGCGGTGCCCTGAGGGTTTGGCCAGAGGCTAAAGATTAACCTGCTGCTTAGCATCTCTGAAACTTCCCCTTCCTGATCCTCCCCCATAGCTAGTCCAGCCTTGGAATGTTACACCTTGGAATGTTAAGCCGCCCTGGCAGTTAGCCAATCCTGTGTTGCCAGATACCTTACCACCTTGTCACTCAGTGCCTAAACCAATTATACACTGCCAAAGACCCCTCTGCATAGGCAACCCTGCCCCCCTTTGTTCCTGCTGTATATATACTGCCATTTCAAAAAATAAAGTTGGAGGCTTGATCAGAACCTTGTCTTTCCTCCGTTCTTCGTGTTCCCTGTTTGTTTCATTCTCTTAGGTGGTTCCTGCGTACCCTCGTTGTTGCCCTGCGGGTTGGGGCAACTAACCATGTGGCAATTGGCTGCTAAAATACTTGTTGCTAATAATAGAGAGAAATGGTGCACCTGCACATAACGCACTTAAGGGAAATGAATGCAACACGATTATAGTTATCAGTCATTGGTGAATGTTGTAGTTCGTTATTAATAACTACAGGCCCAGTGCATGAAGTTGGGTATGAGTGGGGTCCCTCAGCCAGGCCAGTGGTTGGGGCTGACCAGCCAGGGGGAGGAGCTGTGGGAGGTTGGCTGCCCTGATCAGGGCCATCAGGCCACCCCGCTGGGGTAGAGGCTGTGGGACATTGGCCGGTCAGCTGGCGGAAGGAGCCATGAGAGGTTGGCTGTGGGAGCACACTGACCAACAGGGGACAGATCCTGTGTTGAGCATCTGCCCCCTGGTGGTTAGTGCGTATCATAGCAACTGGTTGACTAGTCCTTCGATCACTTGGGCTCTTCTATTCATTGAATATCAACTAAAACAATCAAATTCATGATCGACAATGACAGATTGAAACAGACGTGTGGGATTGGTGCCAGTGAGAGCTTCACATGTAACATTCGAGAGGCAATGTTTTTTTTTAAATGGTCAGGGCGCATCATATGTACTGGCCGGTCGGTTGGACATACAGTCGGTCACTTAGCCTTTATATATATATATATGTGTGTGTGTGTGTGTGTGTGTGTGTGTGTGTGTATATATATATATAAATGATGTATAAATTAACTTACAGAATTTTTATTAAAATGTTTCTTACATACCGATACATACCAAAATATTCTCTGTGGGCCGAGAGTCTGACATGCTTGCCCTAGACCAAACTGTTAGAGACTAGTTTTTCTTTTAAAGTTATGGGAGTCACACTTCTATTTCATAAAAAACAAAAATGGTGCCTTCACCTGAAGTCTTAACGTACCGTCACTTTTTCCATCTTGCTGGGGGTAAGAGTTGTAGAACATTCCCTTCCCATCATGGGTCCAGGCCATACAGCTGAACTTGACTCTTTCAAGAACATCTGGAAGCTCTTTGGCACCATCGACTTTCATGAACTTGATTGTCACCCAGTCGGAGCCACTGGCACTCAGACCATAAGCAAAATATTCACCGTCTTCACTGAACGCATAGCCTATGGAACACAGGAGAAATCAAACAGTGATGGGGACACGATGCCCTGCCCTGTCCCACAACGCTGCCTTACACGGAGGTAGAATGTGTTGGCGAGGAACTCTGAGGGCCACGCCCATGTCTTACAGGCATTTGCCTGATGACTGTAAGCAAGTCTTCCTTTCTTCATCTGTAAAATGAAGTGCTGGATTCTATGTCCACTAAGACGCTTCCATTTTTCCATTTCTCTCAGTTGAAAGCAGAGCTCATAGGGGACTTTCAGCACCTTTTATTTACCCTCTGACGGGAACAAGGAAGGAGTAAGGAAACTGCCTTTGGAGTAATGACTAAATTAGGACACACACCGTGAAACAGAACTAAACTGGGGGTCATTGGGTAATTTTTAGAATGGATCCCAAACCATCTGAGATCCTTCTTTACAACTGAGCACTACTGGTACTGGAGGATTATCCACACTATCCGAACACCACCAGCCCAGGCAAAGGAGGCCTGCGAGGAAGATCTCACATGGCCCACATTCCAAAAGTGACCGTGGAAAAGGAAGAAAAGCAACGCCATCCATGGACTACTCCACTGTGCCCGATTCTTTAGGGACATGACAGCTAGATCATTGTAATCACCATGGAATGTTTCCTGACAAATATTCAATAGTTGCACATGCATGGCAGCTTTCATCATTATGAATTATCATTATGGTACAGCACCTGGTACCAGACACCAACACCAGAAATTTCCAATTTCCTCTTAGGATGTTTGTTGAACTTTACCGGTGGGGTAGGGGGAGGGAGAGTGGAAATTATTATAAAGAAACCCAACTATTTTCAGAGGTTTTCTACTAGTTTTACATGAGACCTCTATTAATGGGAAATACGTCTAAAACTTTAAAAAGCCTGCTTATTAATCACTTACAATTCCTATACAACACCCAGGGTCATGTGTATATAATCGCAAAGAATCTAGAAGATGATGGGGAGAAAATATTCACTTTCCACTCTATATAACATTGTAATGTTTGAATTAGCTATATGTAATTAAAAATTTTTCAGAAAAATTCCAAATAAAATTTATTTCAAATTATATTTTACTTATTTTTGTTAATCCTCACCCAAAGTAATTTTTCCATTGATTTCTAGAGAGAGAGGAGGAAGGGGGGAGGGGAGATAGAGAGAGAAACATCGATGTTAGAGAGGCACATCAATTGATTGCCTCCCACATGAGCCTGCAACTGAGATGCATGCCCTTGACCAAAATTGAACCCATAAACCTTCAGTCAGCAGGCTGATACTTTACCCACGGAGCCAAACCAGCCAGGGTTCAAATATGTATTTTAAAAATGTATATACTACACCCTAGCTGGTTTGGCTCATGGATAGAGCATGAGCCTACGGACTGAGGGTCCCAGGTTTGATTCCAATCAAGGGCACATGCCCAGGTTTCGGGCTCAATCCCTGGTAGGAGGTGTGCAGGAGGCGGCCAACTAATGATTCTCTCTCATCATTGATGTTTCTATCTCTCTCTACCTCTCCCTTCTTCTCTGAAATCAATATAAATATATTTTTAAAAAATGTATATACTAGCCATAGCTGGTTTTGCTCAGTGGATAGAGCATTGACCTGCAGACTGAAGGGTTCCGGGTTCGATTCTGGTCAGGGAACATGCCTGGGTTGCAAGCTTGATCCCCAGGGGGGGGGGGGGTGTGCAGGAGACAGCAATCAATGATTCCTTCTCATCATTGATGTTTCTCTCTCTCTCTCTCTCTCTCTCTCTCTCTCTCTCTCTCTCCCTCTCCCTCTCCCTCTCCCTCTCCCTCCCTGTGCCTTTCCCTTCCTCTCTGAAATCAATAAAAATATATATTTTTAAAAATGTATATACTATCAAAAGAATCTGAATGTTTACCACCCATCCTATAAATTCCCTAAATACCACTGTCAAAGACTGAAGCCAGGCCCCGTGTTGAATTTTCCTTTCCACCCATCAGGACATGAAGATGGCAACAATTCCATAAAAAAGTTACAGGAATGAACTATCAAAGCGAGAGGTGAGACTGTTATAATGAAGTCTTTCTGGATGAGTTGCAAGATAGACCTTTGTTAAAACTAAATGAATCCTATAATATTTCACAGAACCAGCATATTAATAAGTTCATTCAACTCCAAGTTCCAATTCGTGGAAGAACACTCTTATGAAGCTGGCTGGCATCTTATTACTTTCAATACCAGTTAGTGAAGAATCATCATTTACACACACAGCCCCTTTGGAGAGGAGGAGAGGGAACCACTGAATGACTGAATGCCTTTATAAAAGGGTCCCTGCACAGATCTGTTTAATTCCCACCTAACTGATTATAGGACGTCAGTGTTCCAACTGCTCAATTCTGTAGGACTGAACCTACAACCATGCTTTCTTAATAAAACAGAAATTGTTACAGAAGATGAGCCAACTGCACTAAAACACCTGTAATGCTACCAAGATATGGTTCTCAGAGGATAGTTATTAAGCCACAGAACCATATACTTCCTGACCCTAGGACTAGTGTGTATGGCCCAAACCTGGGGTAATCTTTACAGCCTGTGGAGGAGGGTATCTTTGGGACAGGTTATTTAGGAGACATACAGCAACAGTAGGCTAACCTTACTCAATTTTAAAAAATATATTTTATTGATTTTTTACAAGAGAGGAAGAGAGAGGGATAGAGAATTAGAAACATCGATGAGAGGAAGAGAGGAAGAGAAAGGGATAGAGAATTAGAAACATCATCGATCAGCTGCCTCTTGCACACCCCCTGCCGGGGATGTGCCCGCAACCAAGGTACATGCCCTTGACCGGAATCGAACCTGGGACCTTTCAGCCAGCAGGCCAACGCTCTATCCACTGAGCCAAACCGGTTTTGGCTCAATTTTTAAACTTGCATCTTTAGAGGTCAGGGTACCAAGCTGTCTAATTTTTACTTTTAATTCTAACATACTGACAATGACCTAAATTTTAAAACTCGTAACCAGTCCCCAACCCCCCCAAGGAAAGGGAATCTCATAAATACTCCTTTTTATATTTTTGTTGAAGCATTCTTGGTATAGTTTAAATTTCTTACAGAAGAGGATTGTGTTTCTAATCACAGATGGTTCTCAGGGATATTATGGGAAATGATGAAGATACTTCAGGATCTCAGAAGCCCTCGGCGGTAATTGGAGGCCAGTGACAAGTATCCTCCAGATCTGTTTCATGCCATAGGAAGGACACGTGATCACGCTCTTGTTTTAAATATACTGTGCAAAAATAGCTCTCCTGACATTGCGTGTGCATCTGTTCTGCAACAGGGTCCACGCTCTGTCTGGTATTTCAGAGGCGCGGTGACTGCTCCAGCACGGAGCTCGGAGTGGGGGCCTGGGACTCCCGGGGCCTGGCTGCGGAGTACTCACCTCGAAGGGCCACCGTGCCATCGTCGGAGAGGACGTTGGGGTCTAGAAACACTCTGGCTTCACCCTCTAAGGAATCCTGTACATATAACACTCGCTGGTTCTGCAAACCTGTATTGTAAAAATAGAAATACCTGCGGGGCAGAGACAGTCTTTACTTAGCGGTGGAGTTTTCTATTTGTGGATTAAAACCAAATGCACATAAGCAAAAAAACAAACAACAAACACACACACACACACACACAGCAGCAAACAGGACATGGGGATTAGGTTGTAGGTCCCACCATCTCCCTGTACCCAGAGTTGATCTGAATTGCTTTAAGTATCCAAATCCTGCACCTTAACTAAACAGAGACAAAGACTTTTATTTGCTAAATAAAAGGCTGATGGATCGGGGTCAGCAAACCTTTTCCGTAACGGGCAAGAGTGAAAATATTTCAGGCTTTGTGGCCACACATCTTCGCTGCTACTACACCACTGTGAGTTGTACGGAAGTGGCCATGGACAATACATAAGTGAATGGACATGGGTGCGTGCCATTTAAGCCTCGTTTATAAAAGCAGGTGGTGGGCAGGGCTTGGCATGCCGCTCCACGCTGCTGATCCTTGAGGGAAAGGGAGTACTGAATTATTGATGATGCTTCCAAGGAGGCTTAAAAAACCAACTAGTGAATAGGCTTGAGTGTGTGTAAGAAAACAAGAGAAGCACATTATCAGGTTCTACAATACTTCCTGGGCAATTTTCATTTTTGCATAGAAGAAATGCAAATAAGAAAATCTTTCCAAGCAGTACAAACCAAAGATAATTAAATTTTAGAGGCAAACAAATCTCCATTGTTGTTTATGAACCATGCCATCTCACCAATTACCAGCCATAAGAAAACAATAGTTTACACCCCAATTCCATCGTAGGACACATCTATACTAAATTTCTTCCTCTGCTCTTCTTTTTTGGTGATCATGTTTGTTGTGGTTCAAAATTTATTTTTCATTATAGTGACATCTACTAAATTTCTTAATCCTTATTTTAAAAATCTGGACAATAGACCAAAAGATATTCTCATATTTAAGCATAGAGATGAATCCTCTTTAAAACGAATTAATTTGATAAACTGCTAAGTTATTCAGAACTTGTTTTATCATTTAAGAATGCAATCAATTAGAAAAGTGAAATAAAATTAAGTGAAAGCAACAACACGTACCGCTTTCCTTTCTTGAAGTGGCAGCTATACTTGGGATAGTCATACAGCTCCGTCATCCTCTCCTTGTACAACCCCCGGATGGGGCACTGCTCAAGGAACGGCACGGTGATCTTGTTCTGGGCCTCCACGAAAGCCTGCAGGAAAGAGGCAAAGGTATAAAACTTACCATGAGGAATGTTACACTTTAACAACTGGTATCAGAGAGATGCAGCAAGTCCACTTCTGGGACCCGATCCAAAGATACTGAAGAGATATTACCTTACCATAAGCCAAGATATAGAAATGACCAAAGTGTCCACTGATGGATCAAATGGATAAAGGAAACGTGATAAATACATGTGTACAACAGAATATTACTCAGCCACAAAAGGGAGGAAATTCTGCCATTTGTGACAACAGGGATAGACCTTGAGAGCATTATGCCACGTGAAATGAGTCAGCAGAGAAAGACAAATACCGTATGATCTCACCTAAAAAAAAAACCCCACACAAACATTCACAAAGGAGAGATCAGATTTGTGGTTACCAAAGGCAGGGAGATGGGGAGGGAGAGGGAGGGAGGGAATTGGATAAAGGTGGTCAAAGGTACAAACTTCCAGTTATAAAGTAAGTAAGTATCAAGGATGCAATGTCCAATATGATCACTATAGTTAACATTGCTGTATGCTCTATTTGTGAAAAAGTTGTAAGGAGAGTTAATCCTGAGTTCTCATCACACCTTTTCTTTTTTTCTTTGTATCGATATCAGATGATAGATGTTAACAAAACTTAATGTGGTAATCATTTCACAATATATGTGTAAGTCAAGTCATTATGCTGTATACCTTAATGTTACACAGAACTAGGGGCGAGAGTAGGGGTAGACTAAAAATGTAACAGTGAAAGCATGTTTTCCCTCGATAATAAGGAATATTTACATGGCACAAACTTCGTACCGGGCAAGTATGAACTTATTTGGAACTCATAATCGGAGGTTCTTTAATGAGCCCACCTCTGTGGATAGGGAAACTGAGCCTCAGAGGGGTTACAAAGCTGCCCAGCATCGTGCAGCTAGGCAATGGCTGAGCAGGCTCCTGTGAATTCATGCTCTGAACAAGCGGCTGCTGGGGTCACACACGGCCAGCAAACCACACGCACGCTGTGCTGAGGCTTTGGCTGCTGAGTCAGCAGCTGGGGTCCCAAACAACATCAGAGTTAAAGAAATAAGGTTAGGGATACCTAGGCACTACTTTTATCAATTTTGTTTTTGACTTACTTCTAAGACCTTGTCAACTTCACTAATATTTTTAAATATATTTTATTGATTTTTTACAGAGAGGAAGGGAGAGTGATAGAGTTAGAAACATCGATGAGAGAGAAACATCGATCAACTGCCTCCTGCACACTCCCTACCGGGGATGTGCCCGCAACCAAGGTACATGCCCTTGACCAGAATCGAACCTGGGACCCTTCAGTCTGCAGGCCGACGCTCTACCACTGAGCCAAACCAGTTAGGGCACTGATATTTTTTTAAAATTGGAAAATGAGTGGCATGGAATATCTATAATATTGTACATGGTTTAGACATAGAACAAGTGGTGGCACGCAGGAAGGCAGGGGCCCTGCCAGAATCGTTTTTTTTACAACAACTATCACTTGTAGCCAAGCATATCCTCCCTGTTGATAACTAAGCAGCTAGCAGCTAGAAAGTAGCTTTTGATTTTTGCTACAAAATGGATACATTGTTGCAAAGCCACTCAAGAGGCAGCATTTTGTAGATTACTAAGCACAAGCAGGAGCATTACCCGATTTCACCAGGAAGGAAAGCCAGACCTGCGTGGCAGACATGGCCTTGGAAGGGGCCAGTCTCCAATCAAGGTCATGCAGTGAGTTAGTTAGTAATAGCTCTGAATTACTTTATTCCAGAGATTGTGACGGAAGCTGAACAGTGGCTGGAGCTGACTCCACGTCTGATACGGGACGTGGAGACGAAGCAGAGGGGAGCAGGGGGGCAGCCCGGGCCTCCTCTGATTTTCTCCTGCTGGGGCTGGGCAGGACTGGCACCTTGGGGTGCTGGACCGCCAATGAGGACTTAGTAAGAACCTAGGGTGCTTCAGCACTACTAATCCTGGCATGGTGAATGGAGGCGGGGATAAGCCTAAGACCGGCTTCAGCGAGAGAAGAAACCACATGGAACGGCTGGTCCCTAAAAGGAGCAGGAATGGCGATTACAAGGGGAGTGAGATGGGGAAAATGAGCACAGTGCACAGTCATGTGTCGTTCCAACAGCTATTTCCCAGGAGGGCCTGGCCCCGCCCTCTGAGGAGGGTGGCCTGCAAACGTCATTTCTCGTCCTCTGATCTGTGTTTGGATGAGGCTGCATCGAGGCCTTCCCCTGGCTGCAGGACAGCCTGGCTCCAGGCGGACCATGGTGAGTCCCAGTGTCACAGACTGCCCGGGTGTGCTCCGTGGAAAGGTGGAACTGTGTTCTTTGGTCGTGTCTCAATGCTGCTCTGCTTCTCTCACACGCCTCCTGGCACAATCACAACCGCTGCAACAGGATCCACCACAGGCGAAAGCAGACGTGTGGCTCTTCCCGTTTACAATGTTCACAAAACTGCGAGGCCAGGTGTAACAATGCCACCGAATATCTACGTGACTCTAGGAGTATTACACCCAAATCTGTCACCTCCCACCCACAAGTGCTAGGCAATTCCTTTACACGGAGCAGTAGGTAAGGACTGCACCCTTCCAAGTCAAACACCCAGACGCAAAACCAAGCAGTGTTCACATTCCTTCACATCTGAAGTCTTTGTAACTCGGGCAAATCCTTTTCCTGGAGGTGGTGGGAAACTTTCTGTAAACGGGCTTTGTGAAATCTAAGGCTCCAAAGAATGCCAATAAAAATTCTACTGGCATTTTAACCAGGAAAACACCTTCTTGCTCCTTTATGGATCTAACAGTCTGGTTTCTTAAGTCTAAAAATTAGGAGAAATTTTGGGGAAAGGTTAAAGGAAGAAACCAGGAAGAATGACATGAGGATAAAGAAGCCGACTGGGGAGAACTAAAAGCCCCTTCGTTCCTCTGATGTCTCAGTATCCAAAGGCACACGTCACGACGTTATCAAAAGAACGGAAACCTGAGAGGCCATTAACGACACCTGCAGCAAAGCCTCCAAAAGATCAACAGTTCAGATGCTACAGCTGAACACATTTTCCTAAGAAAAGCTGCTCAAAACAAAGAAATCCTGTCCACATATCATTAGAAAGCTTCAAAGCAAAGTTCCCGTTATGCAAGGTGAATAAATTCCAGAGGTCTGCTGTACAATATTGTTGTGCCTGTGGTTAACGATACTGTATTGTACACATACAATTTTAAGAGGGTGGGCCTCATGTAAGTTAATTCTTACCATTAAAGGGGGGGGGGGGAAGCAAAGTGCCTTCGCAGAGGGTCATTCTGTATGGGAGCTGGAGATTGCTTTACCCCAACTGCCTTCCTGCCTTCAGCAAGAATTTTTTCAAATTGTCCTCACTTGCCCTGTCTTTCAATCCACAAAATACCTCGAGTCCTTTTACAAGTACAGTTCTTACATATGTAATAAAAAATGATGCATAGTTACTCATTACACACACACACACACACACACACACACACACTCACTCATCAGCATGACTATATAACATGGAATTACAAAGATGAATTAAGGATAAAAATAAGTGCTACAGGAAGACAAATGAAGGGACACCACTTCCAGGATAAGGTGGGACAGACTGGGTAGAGGTCATGTTAGGACAACCAGGAGGGAGAAGACCAACTTGGGCACCAGTATCCACCTCCAAATACCAATAAAAGCTAGGGTAGTGCTATCTACATCCCACTACTGCAAATCACAAGTGTGTGTGTGTGAGAGAGAGAGAGAGAGAGAGAGAGAGAAAGAGAGAGAGAGAGAGAGAGAGAGAGAGAGAGAGAGGGAGATGTGGTATGTGTGAGATGACCTGTTTAAGCCACTATCGGGGGCTCTGAGGAAGGCAATGTGGGTGTCACAGCATGGCCTGGCAGAACACCAGGATCCACACATCCAGGTGGCCAGAGGGGACACACACTTGCACCCCCTCTGCTGGAAGTTTAGCAGGATCTGGACGGGCAGGGATAACCCCATAAAAAAAAAGTCAACAGGTGGCAAAACTCATCCCTGAAGCTACAGGACCCAGGGCCAGGGGGGCCAAGCAGCCACACAGAAAACTCGCAGAAAACACGCAGTAAACAGAAAGAGGCAGTAGCTTTAGGGAACATGCCTAGAAACTGAGACTATAGATGGAATAATGCATGTTATCCTATCTAATAAAAGAGAAACATGCAAACTGACCTTACTTCTGCTATGCCCACAAGCCACACCCACCAGCCAATCAGGAGCGAATATGCAAATTAGCCCAACCAAGACTGCAATTAATTTGCATATCCAGACACAGAGCGCCAAGAGCTGCAGAAGGGAGCGAAGCTGTGGAGAAGCAAGTGGGCTGAGAAGGGACGAAGCAGGTAGGGCTGGGGAGATGGCCACAGGAAGACCTATTCTTGCAGGACTCTTCCTGCAACGAGATTCTAGTAAGACTAATAAGTGGGCTCACTACTTCAAAGAGTAAAGCGTCTCCCTTATTTTCCCGTACTCACTAAATATTTTTAAAAATCAGCAGTCCACCAGACAACAAAGGAATCCTTGAAGCCCAAGCAGCACTGTGGCTGCAATGCCATTAACCTCAACTAAGTGAGGTGCCTTTCTCTCCCTGGCCTCACCCCCCAATCCCCACCCCAACTCATTTCCAAAGAGGAGAAGTACCGAATTCAACCTGTGAAATCTGGAATTCATTGGGCTTGTCTTCTAACTCCAAAACCCCGGAGAGTCTGCTTTCTGAGAACACCTGCTCTCAGGTAAGGCAAGCTCCGGAGCTCCCAGCTGCACACACTGAGCAGACCAGGTGCCTTTCCACCTTCTTGCCTGTCCCCATCAGGGCAAACCAGGCCCCTCACAGGGGCTAGTTACTTACTGTCAACCAAAGTTTTGACCTGAAATTCAAATCTAGTTCTCAAATCTAGTCACTAGCAAAGCGCTCATTCTAAGCTGAAACCTAAGCCCATGGTTCAAACAAAACAATTTTAAAGCAACAAAACAAAAAAAAAATGAGAAAAATAAAGGAGCATAACTTAAAAGACCTAGAAATAAGTGCTGCTTTTTAAAAAAAGAAAAAACTCACACATTAGACCAAAGCTCTGGTTAAACTAAGCAAAAAAGGGGAGAGAAGTTAAGGGCAACTCAAAATTAGAGGCAATAAAGAATATAACTACAGACAAGAAGAGTAAAGTTTCTTATAATTAAAAAATACGACGCATAACCTCTGCTAGTAATTTTTAAAATCCCAATGATACAGACCATTTTCTAGGAAATACAAATGACTAAATTGATCCACAAAGAAAAAAGATCTGAACAGAGCAATAACCATGAAAGAAGGTTGGGGAAAAGAGCCCCAAATTGCAATAAAATAATTTCCCTCAGATAGCTCAACAGATGAGGTCTCTCAATTATTCATCAGAAAATCTCCACGCTATCTGAACTGTTCAATAATAAATGCGACGGCAAGCATTTAGTAAGCACTTACTTGTATCTACCACTGAGCTGCATCGTTCAAAAACACTATCACTTAATTCTCACCACAATCGCACACGGTTTTCTCCAAATTATAAATCAGAAAACTGAAACCTAGAGAGGTTAAACACCATGACCAAGTCACACATCTAGTAAATTCTAGAGCTAAGACTCAAACCTGTCTTTCTATAGATAAAGCTAATGAGAAAAGCTATTAGTTTCCAACAGTCAGAGCACCAACATTATACAGAAGAGTTCATTATGGCATAAGCCTTGGTTTCCCCCAAGAAGAACAATTAAGAGCCACAAACACGGTCACCCTCTCTCCTCCCTCCCCCCAACCCCCCAATTTACAAAGATGCTGTAAACAACAGTGAGGTGTCTACTAAACTCCAGCTCCTTGAAAGTGGGTCTCGTAATAACCAAAGGTGTTATTATCTGGCCCTCATCAGGTCTAAGCTGTCTCTAGGGTAGGTTTCCCAAGCGTTCTGGACCTTAAGGATTACCTGGTGAGGTGCCTGGGAAACAGATTCCTACTGAAATGAGATGCTCCAGGAGTAGAGCTGGGAAATACTCAAGAGTGGCCAGGTGATTTCTAGGACCGAGTACTTTCTCCCTTCAACATGGCAGAATGGGGTGGTGAGTGGATTGTAGGTACCTAAGTGTGGAGGAAGAACAGAAAAGAGCAAGCCTGGGAGAAGTCAGAGTTATCTCAGTTCTTTTTTTTCTTTTTCTTTTTTCTTAATATATTTTATTTATTTTATTTTTTTACAGAGAGGAAGGGAGAGGGAGAGCTAGAAACATCGATGAGAGAGAAACATTGACCAGCTGCCTCCTGCACACCCCCTACCGGGGATGTGCCCGAAACCAATGTACATGCCCTTGGCCAGAATCGAACCTGGGACCTTTCAGTCCACAGATCGACGCTCTATCCATTGAGCCAAAGTGGTTTCGGCTCAGTCTTCTTTAGTTCTTCCCAAAAATACCATACCTGAGAGCAGCATTTCTCAGAAACGGTAGGTGACTGAAACCAAAGCTGAGCAAAGGCCTACAGGGAAAGTGTCGATGCTAACTGTACACCAGCACTTTAGCATTAAATCGGTGGTTTAGGGTCTGCTTTTCTAAAATGGTGAGCCAACAAGGCCAGATGCCTGGCTTCTAGCTAAGACGTGGCTCCGCCTCCTTTCAGCACTGACCTCTGGCAGCTCAAAGGTGAAGTGGCTTGCCCCATCTCCAATCTGGTCCTCCTAGGCTAGTACTGAACTCCATGCTGGCGTCGGCCACATCTGTCTTGCCTGTGACAGTGTATCCCTTCTTTTCTGCCCGCTCTCCCATTTAACTGAATTCTCAGTGGGCTCAGAGGCGAACGTGGGGCAGGGGAAGAGAGGGAGGGACCAAGCACACACAGAGGTAAGAGGGAAGGAAGCGGGTGGCACTGTGGCAGGTGGGGCAGCCAGCATCCACTCTCCTTCCCCGGGGTCCTTCCTGCTTTCTTAGCGGGATGGTAACGCCAGCAGTTGTCCTGCCGGACAGAACACTAAGAGGGTCCTTGTGGCTTCTCCCGAATCTTTTCTTATTCCCGGCAGCACAGCCAAGGAGTGAGCAGTCTTCTGGAGCTCGGGGACCAAAACTCCCTCCCTGGGGCACGGTCACTTGAACAAGTGGCAGAGGGTGAAGTCTGGAGATCACTCATGCCAGTCGCACTGTTTGGGGGGAAAGTGGCAGTTCCCGCCCTGCAGCACTGAAACCATCTGGTCCCTGCCAGCTCCATGCCTGGCCCCTTCATTCTGTCCCAGGAGCTGGCTGCCTATGCTTGTCTAACTTGCAAATTGCTTATGTGTCTAACTTTGCCACCACAAGCTTCTACTGCTTACATGAAAAACCCTGCTGCAGGAGGCAAGAGGAGGCAGAAAGAGGAAGAAGAAAGCAGTGCTTAGAAAAAGCTGGCCCAGTACCAGCAATGCCTGCCCTGGTTAGGACGATTATCTCATCCACAGATCAAAAGATAAGTTGTTCCCTAAGCACATATTTCAACTGTGGACTTGAGAGAAGTCTGTTTACAAACTATAATAAAGCCAAACATTTCCATGGGTGCTGGTGAGACATTTAAGACCTCAGACATCTTGAAGATTGGAATAATACGGGGTTAATATATTTACCTAAAACATTTCCCCGCTTCCACTAGAGAAGGGGTGATGATCCAGGTCCTTAATGAAACCCTAATGGGCGTCTCACAGCCTTGCCAATGGGGTTCAGAAGGCAGTAATTAAAAGTAATGCTACCACACAGCTTTAAGGTACTCCTGGCCTAGTTTAGTCATCATGCCTGGGAACAATGGAACAACACTCAGAAGGCATAAGTCCATTAAAAAACACACACAAAAAACCAGTATTCAGAATGTTAAGTCTTTTTGTAAAAAACAAAAAACAAAACAAACAACAAACAACACACACACACACACACACACACACCCCAAACAACAACAACAACCCTAGAATTCAAAAGGAAAATTCTGCTTAGTTTCATGAATGAAAATTAAGTCTTTAAAGTTCAACATTCTCATGGGGCAATTGGAGGTATGGAGCCTGAAGGTCTGTATGCCAATACATGTAAGCAGGGGGCCCAAGCGGCACTCTTTGTCTGACCATCGCTGGGTACAGCACCGGAATCTTTATAGGCCTTTGCTCAGCCAGGCATCCTTCACACCTTGGAGCTAGATGAACTGAGTATGATTACATGCGTTTTACAGATGAAGAAAATGCATCTGGGTATCGTGACTTACTATGCTCACTGAACAAGAACATGAAGGGCTACGATTTGTGTGTTCTGACTTCTGGTCCCTCCTGGAAAACACTCTATTCCTTCACCCTGCTTCCCAACAGAAATACCATCCCAAATGCCTGCAAAGCTCACAGGATGAAGGAGCTATTCGCAAAATGGATAGTCACAGTTTGTCTTAAAGTCCTCAGAGAACATCATACACCAAACCAGCCTTTTATACGTTGACTGAATGCATTCCTCAGTCCCGAGGCTGTATCTGCTGTCTTTGGCTTAGAGACATTGAACTAGAACTTCACGGTAATGGAAGTCCTAGGAACTAGCTTTCTCCTGCTGGTTCTACAGCTGACAGCACAGTGGCTCCTGGGCAGGCGAATTCTTGCCCCCCTCACTCCCCTTAGCTCTGCTCATGCTGGTTCTGTTCCACCCTAGGGAAGGCCACACTGGTGCCAGAACTGAGCAGAAATTCCTCACACCACACACTTTTAGGGTTGACCTTGAAGAATGAAAACAAAAGCAAGAAACAAACAAAAATCCAAAATTTCATAATAGGAAGGATACCCAAAAACAGCTGCTGGCCTCCCCAAACAGTGACATTAAACACCTACACAGAAATCTGAGGCTACCTAAACATCCTCGAGATGATCAGAAGTCCTTTAAGATTTAAACCTTCCCTGCCAAGGAAGGAAACAGCATGCGGACAGGGGAAGAGAAAGGTAAAATTCCCGTTTCCTACCCTGCAAGACAAGGATTTCTCCTCTCTCCTCTCCCTCGCCACTTATGAGGTGTCATGGACTATCCCTAACTGGTCAGCCAAACTGGGATCTGGGAAGAGAGAGCAAAGAATGTCCTAGGAAAGAAGACCCATATTGTGTACTCCTCGATCCTCTCCGAAACAAACAGTAATTTCACATTTTCAGAAAGAATGGATATAAGCAAAAACAAATGTTGTGCTTTTAGCTGATTCCCTAAATCAGCTCTTCTGATTTAGGGAGTCAGCTAAATGACCCACAAAGGAAATGAAGCTGTTGCTTCTCTCCCTTTTCCCAGGGCTGTTCTCAGGGAGAAAAAGAAAAAAAATTAGTCATTCTAATATGCAGCTAATATTCTACAGTTGGTTCCCTCCTGCCTCAAAGCCCCAGGGCAGTTTCTGTGACAATTAGACTGAGCAATTAGTGGCAATTAAGGCAGTTATCCTCTGAAACGCATACAGTCTTCTCTCTCTGTCTCCCTTTCAGTAACTCAGTAACAAATTCTGGAATAGTCAACTATGAAACTGAAACTACAAAATAATAATAATAATAATAATAAATAAGTAAATAGTACGATAGGGAGACTCCTCAAGAGGTAGCAAGAACGGTGCTTCCAGGTGGACCTTGGGGCTGCAAAACCAAGCCCAGTGAAATCAAGAGAATTGATCACTGGAAAGAAGGACAGCAAATGGCGGAGCAGTGCGGACCGACTGCACGGCAATGGGCAGAGGGGCCAGGAAAACACATACCTACTCATTTAGTGCTCTCTGCGACCTGTCAGTGAACTGCCGCCTCCGTGAGGAAAGCAAAGCAAGCAACTCCAAAGGCCTGAGAGTCAGATTCCCTTCCCTTCATGATCATCTACGCTGGGAAGATCACATGACAATTTTAAAGTCTCTGCATTTGGCCACTGGGCCACTGCTCATCATAACGAGAACAACTTATATGGATGGGAGAGGTTACTGGGAGCAGTGACAGAGGAGGGGGGCTCCAGCCACATGGAGGGGCATGCAGAGTGGCCTGTGGACAGGCAGAGGGAAAGAGGGAGATGGCCGACCTGAACAGGGCACACCTGAAGGGGCCTGGAGACCGACCGAGGGAAGAAAAAAGAGCTGAGGCAGAGCGTGGGCCTTGGGGTTTGCTCACTTGTTTGAGGCAGGAAACTAGAGGGACATTTTAGGAAGTTAAAAGATTAGGTAGTCAACCACTCGCATATGGGGCAGACTTGTTATTAGTAGAATGGAGGCTCAAATTATCTCAGTGTCGAAATATTGGGGTACAACAGGACACTACAAACTTCCTCCTACGATCTGCAAAGGACACACTGGAAATGCCTGTTGAGTGAGAAGTATGGGCCAACTGCCTGTTGGATCTGCCTATCCAGTCTTCCAGGCATTGCAATGACCCCCCTCACGCTGACACTTCCCACTCCACACCAGTGAAACCTCTCCACAGCTCAGGCTCTTCAAGAATACATGTAATAGTTAGTAGCTACCAGAGCGTTCCCTTTATCTTAGTTTTGTTCTTTAGTTTGTATTTCCACATAAATTCTCCTAGAATCGTTTTTACAAAGATAGTTTTTAAAGTTCTAATCAGTTGGAGCACTGAAATCTTGTATCCTCCTCCCACTGAATAGTCTATCGGAAGCACTTTTTCATCTTAGTAAGCCGTCTATATAGCCCAACATTTTCACAACTGCACCTAGGATTTCACTATATGCAGACTCACTATCTTCTGCTCACACACTACACTATTGCTGGAAACAGACATCATTTCCAATGTTTCACTATAAATAATGCCCCCAACTGGCCCTTTGCTCGACCAGACATGACAGTACTCTCCCAGTAGACTTGAAATTGCTTCTTCATTCCCTATTATTTGCTTTTTGGCTATTGCTATCAGACAGATCTAATTTTTCATTATTGACAGTATATATAAGTGATACTGATGTTATATTTACTTTGTACATATTCACACTACTGAACTAATTAATTCTACAAAATTTTAAGTTGGAAATCTTGGGTTGCCTAGATACACAATTACATAATCTACAATGAATGATAATTTTATTTTTGCTATCCATATTTTGGCTCATGTTTTATTGCACTGGTCAGAGATTTGCAAACATAAAAATAGTGGTGACAGAGACAGTCAACCAAATGTTTAGGTTGTTGTTTTGATTGAGATGTCATCTTGTTAAAACACTATTATTCCAAGTTAGATTTTTAGATTTTCTTTAATTTCTTTTTAAAATTTCTATTTAGCTAAAACCGGTTTGGCTCCTTGGATAGAGCGTCGGCCTGCAGACTGAAAGGTCCCAGGTTTGATACCTGTCAAGGGCATGTGCCTTGGTTGTGGGCACATCCCCAATGGGGGGTGTGCAGGAGGCAGCTGATCGATCGATGTTTCTCTCTCATTGATGTTTCTGACTATCCCTCTCCCTTCCTCTCTGTAAAAAATCAATTATATATATATATATATATATATAGATAGATAGATAGATAGATTTTTTAAATTTCTTTTTAGCCACATGTAGCTACTTGAGCATCTGTGGCTGGTCTGAGTTGATAGGTGGTATGAGTGTAAAACATACACCGGATTTAAAAATTTAGTTTGAAAAAGGGAATGTAAAATACCTTAGTACTTTATATTAACTACATGTTAAGATGTTAATATTCTGAGTATGCAGCTGACCCTTCAACAACACAAATTTGAACTGCATGGGTCCATTTCTACATGAATTTTTTTCAATAAATATATAGTCACCCTCTGTATCATGGGTTTTGCATTCTCATCAGATTCAACTAACCAAGGACCGAAAACAGTATTTTCAACCCATATTTTGGAATCTGAAGTTTGGGAGGGTAGGGGGCCCTATATCCAATCTCCCAAATTATTCATAGATTCTGAACTGCTCGGGGGTCAGCGCAACTAACTCCTGCAATGTTCAAGGGCCAACTGCACTAGGCTAAATAAGTATATTACAATTATTTGCACCTGTTTCTTGTTACTTTTTAAAAAAATACATTTTATTGATTTTACACAGAGAGGAATTGAGAGGGATAGAGTTAGAAAATGTCGATGAGAGAGAAACATTGACCAGCTGCCTTTTGCACCCTCCCCACTGGGGATGTGCCTGCAACCAAGGTACGTGCCCTTGACCAGAATCGAACCCGGGACCTTTCAGTACGCAGGCCAAGGCTCTATCCACTGAGCCAAACCGGTTTCAGCTGTTTCTTGTTACTTTTTAAAATGTGGCTACAAGAAAAATTGTAATTATATGTGGCTGGTGTCAGATATCTACTGAGCAGCATGGGCCTACTCTTTCCTCTTTGCAAAGCATCTCTGATAAGCTTTCATATCAAGGTTGGATTGACTCCAGAGAATCAATTAAGCCGTGTAGGATTGTCCACAACCTGGAACATTTGCTATAAAATACGCTTCTCTGGGCTTTGGGAGCTGGCTAGGACTCATCCAGATTCAACTCGCCCACCCTCGCTTTAGAGAATGCTCTAAGTGACAATCTGCTCTGGTATTCCTTTCCGGAGGGCAAAGCCTTACATGCCAGGCACTGTCAGAACTCGATAACCTGTATTAGCCATGGACTAAATCAAAGAACTACTGATACATTTCAGATCTTAGGGTAAAGGGCTAGCGTATAAATACAAGTAGCCTTTTCTTTATTTTGGAAGCAACGTGAAGATTCTCCTCTTTACCCGAAGGCATATGGCTAATGCACTTTTTTTTCTGTACACGCAAATAACTATGAGTAGAAAATGTCTGTGCTGCTCTTCTGCTCATTTGAAAAACATACCCTACCTTTTCAGTCTGAGACCCAAACTCAACTCATCAGATCCCAGATGGCATACGAGCTTTTGTGAATAACAAGCCTGTTCACAGAGAAGTGAGAAAGGCGTGCGTGGAGGATACCGAGGGAAAGATGAACTTGCACGGCCCTCTGACACCTGAGGTTCGCAGCCGGAACAGGCTGGCAGGTGTGGGCAGGTGAGCCCACACAGGAGGACCTATCACGTCCCAGGGCATGAATATGTTCCCTCCGCCTGCATTCCCAAGGCTGTTACACCCAAGTCCTCCTCTTAAATCTAAAGCTGAAGACAACCTGGCCTACCTGGGTTCCAATACCAGTTCTACACTTACTAGCGGACCGATCTTGGCCGTATCACTCAGTAATTCAACTTCTACATTTGTAAGATGGGAAAAATAAAAAGATCTATTTTAAGAGTTTGAGAATGAAATGAGATAGAGCAGGCAAAACTACCAGTGAACTACCTGGCACTCAGTAAGCATCCGATAAACATACACCTTGAAAATAACAGGGTTTACTCATTAGTTCCATCAAAGGTTGACTGTAAAATCACTAATTACCCAGGTCTCATCTACTAATAAGTGCCTTGTTGACCACAGGACCAGCCATTATTAATTAAGGAATAGCAAAGTGTGTGTTCATTAACATATAAACCAAAACTGGGCTATTCTGACATTGCTGAATGACTTCATCACCATCAAAGACTGAAAAAGTCCAGGTTGTACTTGAGACCTCATCACAGAGACAGTCCTTGGGGAAGGCTTTCCCGGAGACGCACAGGAGGCTCGCTCCCTTTGTGGGTGCCCTCCATCCGTCACCGGTTATGCCGCTGCCTGTGATTCTCCATTCCCAGGCTCAACCCGTCCCAGCCTGGCCCAATGCTGGGCCATCAAGGCAGCCTGTGGCAGGTTCCAGGTGAGGAGGCAGCCCCACAGCTCCTCCCTGCTCCTCCTAGCCTTCCCTGCGGAGGGAGAGCCTTCGCCTGCTACACAAGATACCCGTCTGTTTCTCATCTGGAAAGCTCTACCCACCCAGCTCTATAACCCAGTGTTTCGTGAAAGAAAAAGGGAAAAGTTCAAATACTATTCTCACCCAGAAAGGGAGAGGATTATCTACACTAATAACAGAGAAATATGCAAATTGACCATACCTCCACAACACCCACCAGCCAATCAGGAGTATGCAAATTAACCCAACAAAGATGGAGGGTTAATATGCATATGCAGGTGCGGAGTGAAGACAGAAGGTTCCAGCTGAAGACGACTGAAGAGGCTTGGATTCTCCACTGCGATTGGAGCAGAGAATCCAATCCTTGCTGTGACAGGAGCGGAGAAGCTTCAAGGTTTGGCTTCTTCACTGTGGCCGGAGTGAAGGCCTGGGTCCCGGGTGCCGGAGGAAAGCTGGTGCTGGCAGCCAGGGGAAGGAAAGCCTATTGCACGAATCTTCGTGCAACGGGCTGCCTCTAGTAGACAGAAGTAAAAACCATTGCAAAGTCTCAAAAAAAAAAAAAGCATTACAAAGTCTATTATCCTTAAAGTAAGGATAGGGAAGAAGCTGCAGTCGTTTCTGCAGTCTTGTCTCACTGGTAGCACCTCTAGTATCTGTGGTCTCTTGCCACCATTTGTACCAGGAGAAGAAAAATGCCAGAAAGAATATGTGAGGGTGGCAAAAAAGAAGGCAAGTGAGAGGAGCACATGGGAATGAAGGAAAAAGGAAGAGATGATGTGGGATTTACTCAAGCAGGAGCAACCTCTTCCTGCCTCTACGTTTTCTCTTCCACAGATTATCTCGCCCAGCTAACCCCACTCCTTTCCCCTCAACCCGTCAAGCTCTTCCCCCCTCACATCAGGAGTGAGTGTTTTCCTGGCAAATCTGAACGGCCTTGGAAGTCAGATCAGTTCTCCAGAGAACAGTGGTACATACAGCATCAAGGGGCCACAATACAGAGGGTACTGAGACGAAGGCTTTTCGGAAGCTGGTCTGTAAAACTTGAGAGTGCATTTAAGATTTTTCATTGTTGTTGAAACAATGGTAAATATTCTGGGATTCAAAAGAAGCTCAAGTAAACTTCTGGAATGTGAACCTATTAGAAACTGTAAATATATTCTTATGTATTAAGTATATGTAAATACGGTTATAAGCAAGAGTCCAAGAACTTGAAGTGGACTGAGAAACACTCTTCCCTCACCCAGAAGAACTTAACCACTCACGGAATATGTAAATGAGGAGTCCAAGGGCCAAGTCCTGAGCACAAGGCAGAAAACATACCTGAGGGCTGTAGCACTCAGAGGTAGCTTTTTAATGAAACGAGACTTCAACTCAAAATACTACGCGTTTCTCCAAACTAATAGGAAAGTGTTTCTCCAAAATAATGGGTAAGTTTTATGTTTTTAGACAGAGCAGAAAATCCTCTCCTCCACCCCTTATATCTATAAAATAGGAGATTTACTATTTTACTTATCATTTCATTCATTTTTTGTTGTTGCAATAAAATCAAGAAGTCATCTAATATCAGCACTTAGTTTTTAAGACCTGATTCTTGTTCAATTATAAGATTTTCTTTCTTTAGGGGAAAAAAAATGTATTAGGCAATTGTTTTCTTCACAGTATTTTTTTTTTTTTTTTACAGTAGACCCTTTAGCATTTCTTGCATTGCTGGTTTGGTGGAGATAAATTCCTTCAGTCTTTTTTTGTCTGTGAAACTCCTGATTTCCCCTTCAATTTTGATTGATAGCCTTGCTGGGTACAGTATTCTTGGATTCAGACCCTTCCTTTGCATGACTTTGTATATTTCATCCCATTCCCTTCTGGCTTGATATGTTTCTGTTGAGAAATCAGTTGCTAGTCTGATGGGGGTTCCTTTGTATGTAACTTTCTCTCTCTCTCTGGCTGCTTTTAAGATTCTTACTTTGTCGCTGTTTAGTTTTGTTTTTTGTTTTTTAATCAATTTTCTTTCTAATATTTTCATTTCAAATAGTTGGTTCATCGGTGTCACTATAAACTAGGGGTGTCGAACTCAATCAGAGAAGGGGCCAAAATCTAAAATCCAGCCTAAATCGCGGGCCGAATGGTTTACTGAACAGTCATAAACTGTCATTGTGATGGAAACGCAGCGGAGTACAGTGATGACAGCGAGGTACGGGCCACATTGCAAGGCCTGGCGGGACGGATTTGGCCCGCGGGCCTTGTGTTTGACACATGTGCTATAAACCATAAACATAATGTGAAACCAGTTACTTGATCTTCTCTGGGGCTAAACGTGCTTTCAACTTTTCTCATGAATCATCTGACTCAACGTGGTAGTGCTTACAAGTATATTCACCCATCCGCCATACCAGAGCAGAAAGTGCAGGTAGGAACAGCCCTGGTGACCGGTGTGCACAGTTTGGTGCTAGCCACTGAGGCTGTCGAAACCAATCGTAAGCCCGGATTACCTTTGTCTGCTCGCTGTCTGGGTCTTCAAGCCAAGCGTACGGGTCAGAAATCTTATGCCCATGATAATCCTGCACCTGCAAAAGACAAAATGTGTTAGTGGGTAATTAGTGTCTGTCCCCAACGACATTAGTCTTTTCCGAATGTGACGGAGAGAGAGGAGAGGGACAGACACAAACACCCCATTGGCTCACGGGCAGCGGCGCCTGTGCCCACACTGCCACGTGGACTGGAGTTGGCAGGTTCTCAAAGGTGTCAGGCCGCCCTCCGTGAAAGGAATGCTTTACTGGAGAGGGAAGACAGAGGAAAGGTCAGGAGAGGCAGCAGCTCTGTCTGTACACCGAGCCAAGGCTGCTGCTGGGCTGAAGAAACACGCTGCCCGCGGCACAGCACAGAATGACACAGCGCAGCCGGGATGGCGGAGGGCACGGCCAAGCGCTTACTCCCCTGTTCTCACCGAGCGTGCTCCCGATGAGAAAGCCTCCCTTCAATACCCAATGCGATCAGTTTGCTCTGCTGTCTAACCTGCCCACAAGAAACTTAACTAATGTGTAGTTAACAAGGACTCCAATTGACACCAGCCCATTCTAATTGAAAATGCCGCCTCCGATGCAATGAAGGAGCACTTCCAAACTGAAGCCTTCCTTCCCTTTTGTGTGTGTTGTAATGAAATGCTTTCTTTCGCTGTTTATAAAAGGAGGCACAGCCACCCTGACAGCAATAAAACTGCTGAGTGTGAGCAGGGCCTGGCTGAGGGGCAGCCTTCGGGAGCTCCCCTGGGGGCTGGTCCTCAGAACGACCAGAGGTGGGGGGGCTTCTGGAAGCCCGGATTCCTGGGCCTGGCCTCGGAGACTGTCCCAGTCTGGAGCAGCCACCTGGAATCATGCCTCCTCAGGCGATAATGCCTAAAGACAGTTTGCAAAGGCAAAAATCGTTACAATCCCTCCCACATTAAACCACCCGGGTTAATCCAGATAACCGAGACGCCACTGACGACGTCTTTCCAATCAAGTCTCTCTGAACAATCCCAACATTCTGGTTACGGCTTCTCCTAGAATAGGGGTGTCGAACTCAATCAGAGAAGGGGCCAAAATCTAAAATCCAGCCTAAATCGCGGGCCAAATGGTTTACTGAACAGTCATAAACTGTCATTGTGATGGAAACGCAGCGGAGTGCAGTGATGACAGCGCGGTTCGGGCCACATTGCAAGGCCTGGCGGGACGGATTTGGCCCGCGGGCCTTGTGTTTGACACATGTGTCCTAGAAGGTTGTTGGGAAGACCCCTACCATCTCAGATGAACTTTTCATCAGTTTTATTGCTCCCTTCTATCCAGACGGTAGGGGCTATTCCCTAAGGCAGTGTTTCCCAAACTTCTCTCATGACGAGAATCACCTGGTGGAGCTGTATGTTCCTATATGGGAACATATAGGAAAATGGGAACATACAGGTAAAATTGGGAACATACATGTGAAATTGTATACTTAACTGAGCACTAAGTATACAATTTTATCTATATGTTCCCAAAAATTCTAGTTTAGCACTTCTTAGTTGGGATTCAGGAATCTGTCGTTGAACAACTCCACCAGGTGATTCTCGTCATGAGAGAAGTTTGGGAAACACTGCCCTAAGGAAAGCAGACACTCTCCTGGAAGAGAAAAACCTGCTGTTACTACTTCTGGTCCAAGTTCCAGGGCAGCTGCTGCCAAGTGAGAAGAACCTGTATGAGCAGGAAAGCCCAGGCCGTCAGGATGCAAAGGGTCTGCACCTGTCCTCCTCCCCGGGGGGGGGGGGGGGGGGGGGGGGGGGGTGGTGGTGTGTGTGTGTGTGTGTGTGTGTGTGTGTGTGTGTGTGTGTGTGTAAGCACACACCTGGGGAAATGTCACCCGGAAGGATGGGCGGTTCAGGTGGAACACCCGGGACCTGCTCTCAACAGCCAGGCTAACACCTCTCCTGGGGAGTCTTCATAAAATGACCAGTCTTCGGGGGGGAAACACACACACCCATTTTCAATCCCTACCTAAGGCCTCTACATGTCAGCTGTCACAACCGAATGAAGGCTACTCATCTTCCCATCCTCAAGTCTTTTACATTTGACACACCTTGAAGCGGTTAAGAATTATGCTTAAAACCACCACCGTCCTTTTCCTGACAATAGGAAACCGGGTAAAGGATCTTCCAATTGGACATCTTTAGGAGCGAGGCACGGCGAGAACAAGCCTGGGCCACACGCCCAGGACCACACGGAGTTCGGAACCAGAGCTGGGACTAAAAACAACCCGCCTACAGCTTTCCCCCCGATATTCCTCAGAGGGGAAGGACTAGCCGCGGGGACTGTGTTCCTAAGACTCTGACACATCCAGAGACTTACCTTTTCAAAAGGAAGCGGGAAAGATTAACTGGAGACTGTGATAGTTTTATGACTAAGGGAAGGCGTTGCCAAGCGCTAAGCCTGAAGCAATAAACCTTAACTGAATATCCACCCTGTTGTGCCCCAAGTTTTAGATGTTCCTCTTTTACAGATGATGGGATGTTATTTGGAGAGCTTAGGAAGAGGAAAGGCCACATATTTGCTGTCTGCTCAGAGACCCCTGTGAGCTAACCACTGCGCTTTAGACAGCAGCCGCATCACCTCGTGTGTCCTCATTCCCCCTCATTCCTCAGGTGAGGAAACAGAAGCCAGTGAGAGCGGCAGCAATTGATAAAGCTCAGGTGGCTCCTAAGGTAGGGCTGTGGCCCCCTCCGAGCCAACCCCAAAGCCTGTGTCCTTAACCTCTCGCCAAGGAGCCGGGTCAGGTGCCAGCTGGCAGGTGGGCAGCTGGACCCTGACTCGGAGCCCACGTGTCCTACAGCACGCTGCCCCCTGAGCGGCGTTGACCACCGAGGACGCGGCCTCGTCTGCTCAGAACCAGTGTTGTCATCCAAACCAGACTGAGGTCAGTTACTGAGCGGACATGAGCAATCAGGATGAGAACTCCCCAAGGCAACCCCAAGCGGCCAAGCGCCCCCTCCCCCTATTTCTTTCACCGTACCATATCCTCAATTGGGAGTTCGCACAGCCGCAGCCCCTGAATTCAAGCTATGCAGCTTCTCATTCCTCACTTAAGTTTGCCAATCACCCCTCACCTCCCCCAAGAGCTCAAAAACGAGAGCCTAGACAGGCCACTGTTGCTACTCAATATTTTACTCTGAAGGTTCAACGACGTGCCTGCTGCCTTCGGGACAAAATGTAGACTCTTGGACACACAGCAGGCGGAGCCCTTGAAACCTGTCCCGATCTGATTTCTCAAACCCCATCCAAGCGTGTCCGTCCATGGATGCTCTTGTTCACAACGGCCTTCCCTGCCATCCTACAAACATGCCATTTCAAGACCATTCAGCCCCACATAACTACGGCTTTCTCTTAGTCATAAGGCAAGGTGTGTCCTTTCTGCCTTATCCAACCTGCCAACTTCAAGGCTCAACTCGAGTATTATCTTCTGCTCCTGATAGAAATTAACCCCCACCCTCCTGCGTTCCCCACTCACCCTACACACCCTTCTAATGCCTGGGCCAAGCCTGTCCCACGGATTGGGCAATGGCATTACCCAGGAAGTGTCATGGTTTCCACACTTCTGCTCATGAGCAGAAATCCACCAAAAGGGACTGTATACTCGAACCCCACAGGGCAGCAGGACACTGCCCAGTATGTGGCTGAAAGATGTTCAGGTGAGAGAGACGGGGAGCTACAGCAATCCCTAGTCCCTGCCAGACAGAAATAGACCCATCCTAGCAGTCAAGGCTATCCCTTGGGGAAATGCTACGTCCAGCCAAGAGCTTAGTAATCGGGGCTCTTGTCACAGGGAAAAGATACCCGGTGTAGACTATCAGGGCTGGGCTGAGTACACTGTGGACCTCAGCCACCTTCCCTTTGTCCATGAGGCTCAGGGTTATGAGTTCTTCGGGAAGAAGGAACTGGAGAGATTTAAAACCCATGGCACAGTATATACACTCTTTTGACCTAATTATTCATAATTTATTTGATGTCTTCATGAAACCCTCACTTAACCCTTTCAAGTATTATTAAACATAAATAAATAAACCGTAGGATTCTGGTAACACAAACAAGGGAAAATAAAGTGAGAAACAACCCTCCTTCCACCCCCTCCAAAAAAAAAAACCCACTACACAAAACAGTACAATTCTGAAAGGGCACTTAACAAACCACCTAATGGGCAATTGTTTACATTTTTATCAAACCTGAAACCTCAAAGATCCTCAAGACCGAACGGAGATATTCATTGCCATGTCGTCCCATTACTAAAGCCTAGCTCTCTCCGCAGGGCCAGACTGTCATGTGAATGAATGAAAGATATTTTTACTGTGGAAACAAGCCAGCCCTAAATATCCATCCCACTTAGGAGAAAGAAGACCTGTAACAGGTGAATGACGTGCCACCGGGCATCCTGCTAGTGAGTGACAAAACCAGAGCGAGCCCCCGGGCCTCCCCACTTGCTCTGTCTGTCCTCTTCCCACTCCAGCAGGATCACTTCACTCCCAAACACAAAGGAAACAACCTTTTGAACCACAGGAATAGGGGTTCTTGGGTTGTTGGAGCAAATGTAATAAGCAAGCCGCGGGACAGACTGAGAAAACATGGTCACCGGATGGCCACTGGTCAAAGGAACCATGAGTGCATCAGTGCCACTTGGAAGAGTAAAGGCCACATATTTTCTGTCATTTAAAACAACATCCTTTATGATAAAGCCGTAGTCCCCTTAAACCTAAAGTGATATGTGCTTTAACGCACAATCCGGCGTAAACTGGGCCCTAGAAAGCAGAAGAGAACACAACTGTATTTCACAAAAAATAGTTTTAATCTGATCCTATTTTAAATAATCTGAGAAACCTGGCTCTTCCTAAGAGAATCATGCCTACAACATTTGGTCGCACTATAGTCCTTAAGGTGCCAAATTGACGTTTCCTCGCACATAAAGGGTAATTTCCACCCACCTGATCTCAACAGCCACCTTGAGTTCATCTACAGCTGAGGTTCATGGTGGCTAACCCCTCCACTAAGCAAAACTCAAGCTCATCCTGAAAAAAAAAAAAGGCCATCCCCTCTCCCTTCTAAGTCCTCCTCTCACTCCCTCCCTCTCAGCTCCTTTCTAGTTTAGGAAAACTTGGATCAGCCCTGCTCCACTCAGCGTTCCTCTGTCCTATCCCCAACTCCCCAACGCCCCTCCGGCCTGGGGCAGGCAGGGTAAGCGCGCTCAGGACACGCTGTAAAACCGAATGAATGAACTTCAACTCTACGAATTCTTCATTTGGAAGTTCAAAAAGTTTGCTTTGTGTATAAATCCTACATCATCCATCCCCTCACACTTTCTCCTACCACCATATTTACATTTACCCAAGAGCTTCTCCGGTCCAAAAGCAGGGATCCCTCCTCCTACCTGGGCATCTGCCCTTGACCCCATTGATTTCCCCATTGATTTCAGGAAACCTCCCAGCAGCGGCCCATCCCCGGCTGCGCGCCGCCTGAAGGCGGGGAGCGCCCAGCCCCCGGAGGCTCCGCGGCTGGGGAGGAGCCCGCGCCCCCGGCCCCGTTTCTCGGGAACAAAGGCCGAGAGGGAGGGGAGGGGAGAGGAGGGGCGCGGGGGGCGCGGGGCCCGGAGCTGCGGGCGGCGGCCGGCGCGGCGCGCTGGGCGGGGGAAGCCGATGGGCGCGGGCAGCAGCGGGCACTCACGGAGGTCTCGTCGCGGAACACGTCGGGGTACTGGAAGGACAGCATGGCCGGGGCGCGCAGGGCGGCGTGGGGCGCGAGCTCCGGGAGCGGGCGCGGACGAGCCGTGCTGTGCGGGGCGAGGCCGGGGCGCGGGCGGGAGCTGGGCGGGCGGCGGCACGCGGGGAGCTCGCGGCGGCCAGGGCGCGCGGCGGCGAAGGCGTGCGGGAAGCAGGAAGCAGCTGTCGCCGAGGCCGGAGCCCCTCCCCGGCGGGCGGGCCCAGCGGCGGCGGCAAGAGGGAGCGGGCGGCGCCGTGCGTGCGCCGGGCCGGGCGCACAGCTCCCTCTGCCGGAGCGCCGGGCGCACGGGGCCGCCGGGCCGCTGCCTGGAGCCTCCGCGCCCGGCACAGGCGGCCCGGGGACGCGCCCCGCACACCGGCCCGCGCCGCCGCGCAGGGCGCGCGCTGGAGCTGGAGCTGGAGCTGGACCCACGCCGCCCCGGGCCGCGCCCCACAGGGTAGCCCGGGCCGCTGCACGGAGGAGTCCAGGTCCCATCACCCCTGCTGGGGCCAACCTGCCTCCCCCGCCTCCTTCCTCCCGGAAGTCCCCCCCCTCCAGCTGCCTGGGGCCTTCTGGCGGGAGGCTAAGGGAGGGACCTGCAGGGGGTGCTTAGGAACCCGTCCCCCATCTTCCTGGTTTGGGGCTCCTTAGGGGCCTTAGGGACCTTGCCTCTCCCTAGCCTTGAGAGCAGGAAGCTGGAGGTGACCTAATGTCCATAGCCTTTTCTGACTCTGGACTTGGAAGGGAAGGGATAATGGATCTTGATGACCAAAATGTAGGTATTTGAAAAGGTTGATACAATTCATTAAACTCTCCTAAGGTTAATAATAATAATAAAAGAAAATGAAAAGAATGAGCAAAATCAGAATGGGACAGTAGACAGAATTATATGCATAGTGCCGGCAAAGATGACATGAACAATTTTATGCCAATAAATTTTAAAATTTCAGTATAATGGTCAAATTCTCGGAAAACTGTATCGTTTGAGTGCTACATAAAAAGAAAAAAGGAAAGAAAATTGACCTATAACTGGTAAATGAATTAAAAACTTAAGAAAATCCAGACGCAGATGATTTTCAGCCTATCAAACATCCAAAGAGAAAATAATCACAATTTTATACAAAGTAGTCTAGAGTATAGAAAAAGGGGGACTATCTTCCAATTCATTTATTAGGGTTACATAACCTAGATATAAAAATCTGACTAGACTATACAGAAAACAGGAAAGAAAATTATAATGGCTAATATAACTTATTCACAACTGAACCAAGAAAATTCTACCACTGAAATAGAATAAAAGATCTCCCACAAGGAAAAGATCTAGACTGAATGACTTCACAGATAAATTTTACCAAACACTTAAAGATTAACATCTATCCTTATAAACTATTTTAAAAAATAAAAATAAAAAATAATGCTCAAAGCTTATATTATGAGGTCATCATTACCCTGATTTCAAAACCAGACAAAGATGGTTTTTGTTTTTGTTTTTAATATATTTTATTGATTTTTTTACAGAGAGGAAGACAGAGGGATAGAGAGTTAGAAACATCGATGAGAGAGAATCATGGATCAGCTGCCTCCTGCTCACCCCCCACTGGGGATATGCCCGCATCCAAGGTACATGCCCTTGACCGGAATTGAACCCGGAGCCTTTCAGTCCGCAGGTCAATGCTCTGTCCACTGAGCCAAACCGGTCTCGGCCAGACAAAGATGTTACCAAAAAAAAAAAAAAAAAACTACAGGCCAATATCCCTGATAAACATAAATGCAAAAATCCTCAACAAAATATTAGCATACTGAATTTAGCAATACATTTTTCTTTGTTTGTTTAATCCTCACCCGAGGCTATTTTTCCATTGATTTTTAGAGAGAGAGAGAGAGGAAAACAGAAATATCAATCTGAGAGAAGCAGAGAATTGGTTGCCGCCTGCATGAGCCCTGACCAGGGCCCAGGCCATGGAGAAGCCTGCAACTGAGGTATGTGCCCTTGATTGGAATCAAAATCAGGATCCTTAGGTCCACAGGCCTATGCTCTAACCACTGAGCCAAACTGGCTAGGGCTCAGCAATACATTTTTTAAAATTTTACATCATAATCAAAGGGGATTTATTTCTGGAATGCAAGGTTAGTTCAATATTAGTGATATGCCATATAAACGAAGTGAAGGATAAAAATCATATCAATAGATGCAGAAAAAAGCATTTGACAAAATTCAGCATCTATTTATGATTTAAAAATTTCAGCAAAGTAGAAATAGAGGGAACATACCTTAACATAATAAAGGCCAAACTCCAAACATCTTACTCCTTCGAAAAAGATAAAAGTATTTTCCTTAAGATCAGGAACAAGATAAGGATGGCTACTTTGATCACTTTTACTTAATATACTATTGTAAGTCCTAATCACAGTAATTAGACAAGAAAAAGAAGTAGTGGAAACTGGTTTGGTTCAGTGGATAGAGCATTGGCCTGCTTACTGAAAGATCCCAGGTTCGATTCCGGTCAAGGGTACATCCCCAGTGGGGTGTGTGCAGAAGGCAGCTGATTGATGTTTCTCTTTCATCAATGTTTCTAACTATCTATCCTTCTCCCTTTCTCTCTGTAAAAAATCAATAAAGAAAAAAAGAAGTAAAAGATTCAAATTGTAGAGGAAGAAGTAAAACTGCCATTATTTGCAGCTGACATGACACTGTGTATAAAGAACCTAAAGATTCTGCCAAAAAAAAAACAACGACAAAACTATTTGAACTGACAAATGAATTCAGTAAAGCAGTGGATATAAAATTAATATCCATAAATCAGTTGCATTTTTATATAGCTATAATGAACTAACAGAAATTAAAAAAAAATCCCATTTATGATTGCATCTAAAAAATAAAATACTTGGGAATAAATGTAACCAAGGAAGTAAAAGACCTGTACTCAGAAAATTATAGGACATTGAGGAAAGAAATTGAAGAAGATACAAATGGAAGCATATACCATGCTCATTGATAGGAAAAATTAACATCATTAAGATGTTCATACTACCCAAAGCCATCTATAGATTCGATGTAATCTCTATCAAAATATCAATGACATTCTTCACAGATCTAGAACAAATAATCCTAAAATTTATATGGGACCACAAAGAAAAACAATAGTCACAGTAATCTTGATAAAGAACAAAGTCAAAGATATCATGTTACCCAATGCCAAGTTAAACTACAATAATCCTATAGTAATAATTTTATTTATTTATTTTTTTAAAATATATTTTATTGATTTTGTACAGAGAGGAAGGGAGAGAGATATAGAGCTAGAAACATCGATGAGAGAGAGTCATCGATCAGCTGCCTCTTGCACACCCCCCACCGGGGATATGCCCGCAACCAAGGTACATGCCCTTGACCAGAATCGAACCCGAGTCCCTTCAGTCCCCAAGCCGACGCTCTATCCATTGAGCCAAACCGGTTTCGGCCTATAGTAATAATTTAAAAAAAAGCATGATATTGGCATAAAAACAGACACATAGATCAATGGGATAGAATATAGAACCCAGAAATAAGCCCATACCTGTATATTAAATTAATCTATGAATAAAAAAGAATAGAAAAGGCAAGACTATGTGGGTAAAGACAGTCTATTTAATAAATGGTATTGGGAAAAGTTCATATTCTGAGACATTAGTAAGAAAACATTTATCAGCCCACTTAAAAAATGGGCAAAATGTTTAAATAGGTTGTTCATGAAAGATGTTTAAATGGCCAATTAACACATGGAAAGGGGCTTTACTAGTAATCAGGGAAATGCAAATTAAAACCATAGTGTCATACTTCTAAAATCTGCTCATCAGAAGTGTAGGCTCACTTCTGTTGCTTTCCTTATCTTCCACAGGCAATCCATCACCTTTTATTCACTAACAGGCTCTGGTTCATGCTAACATCTGCCAAACTTATTTAAGCCCAGTCAAAGTTCAATGGTCTGCCCTCTGCTGGCAGGACTCAGATTTGGTAGCTTTGCTTTCACTTCAAGATGGGCTGGCTCTTACTGTTAAGTATGACGCTCCTAATGAGAGCTTTTACCCTGCACCAACTGCTTGACCAATTCCCATTGCCCCTGAATCCCTTTCCTTACCTTGTGAAGTTTCCAATTCATAGATAACTTTCAAATGCTTATAGTGCTATTATACAGTTACTGCAAATGTTGTATGAGGCCCTCTGAAAGGAAGACTTCCCTTCTTAAGGCTGCTCACCTGCTCATGGCTTAACCTCTCCAGTGACAATCTCTTCCAAAGCCAAGGACTGAGGCTTGCTCTACTTTCTAAGCTACTGATCCCCTCTTAATCCTCAAGTATTTTGTCCAATACGCTACCTAGATCCTTAAAGTGGTGTTAGACATGTTTTCCCTGAGGTACTATACATACCCTGGAAGTTTGTAATGATAGCATTTGCTTCCAGTTTATTCTGATTAAGACCATTCCTGTGAAAAGTCATGGGTATAGAACCTACAACTGTGATGAGCACTCATCCTGTGTCTACAACTCAGGATTGTCTGCTTCCAATATGCTCAGAAGAATATACAACTTTAACGATCTACTATAAGGCAATCTCTCATCATAATACAGTACCAGTACAAAGTGTGTTACTAAAAATTTACCTGGAAAGTCAAGATTTGCCATTATAATTCAAAACCTGACAAGAATAAGATTTTCTTTCCTCCTTATCCCCTCTTGACCTTGTTAGACTTAGTTCTTTAGAATCCATTCCCTTAGAATTCTTGTGTGCCTGTATGTGAGTGTGTATACACTTTTCTATTGTTGAAATTGCTTCTCTCCAAAAGGCTCTCACAAGTCTAAGAGCTCTTGATCAGATTATTATTTGCTGTCCTACACGTTTTAACAACCCACTAAAATCTTCTGCACTTTTTAGATTAATACCTTGGCCTCAAATCAAAACTTGACCTGATATTGGCCTATTTACCTAAAATATTTCCTTTGCATCTACATCAGTTATCAGGAAATTTATTCCTCATCTATATTTAATTGTTACATTACTTTTTCTGGAATTTTCCCAATTATCACTCAAGAAAAATTTTACTTATACATTAGGAAAATGGATAAAAGAGTCATTTTTTTTAAATAAAATGCACATATTGGATGAGGCATCAAAACTTCACTCAGTTTTCCCTTAAGTAATAAAACAAGTTTTTATCAAAGAAAGTTGTCACTTAAACATGTATAGGTAACACTCATGTACAAGGGATTGAATTAAATTATGGAATCATAAAAAGGCATAAAATCATTGTGCTGTTCTCAAACATTAACTCAGATGATTAAATTAGCATTTAAAACATATTTTTAATATATTTTATTGATTTTTTACAGAGAGGAAGGGAGTGGAAGAGAGAGTTAGAAACGTCGATGAGAGAGAAACATCAACCAGCTGCCTCTTGCACACCCCCTACCAGGGATGTGCCCGCAACCAATGTACACACCCTTGACCGGAATCGAACCTGGGACCTTTCAGTCTGCAGACCGACGCTCTACCACTGAGCCAAACCGGTTTCAGCTAAAACATATTTTTATTGCTTTCAGAGAGGAAGGGAAAGGGAGAAAGAGATAGAAACATCAATGATGAGAGTCATTGATCAGCTGCCTCGCTCACAACCCAGGCATGTGCCCTTGACCGGAATCGAACCTGGGACCCTTCAGTCCACAGGCTGTTGTTCTATCCACTGAGCCAAAACAGCTAGGGCTAAATTAGCATTCTGATAGCTACTTCAAAAGTAAGTCTTTCATTTAATTAATATCTATTGAGGGGAAGTACCAAGTTAGTAGATGGAGATTCAGTTATAAAGATCACAAACACAGTTCATGTTCTAATGGAGCCTAGATTCCTGAACGGAGACTAGTATAGTCGGACCTGTAAGATAGGGTGCTGTGGGAGCACAGAGGTCACCTAATGTAGTCTTGAAGAGATAGATAATAATGTCTAAGCCACAATCGGAAGAATGAGTAGGAATTAACCAGGTACAGACCAGGAGGGGACTGAGAGGGACTGGGCGACTTCAGAGGCAGGCAAGCAGAGCAGCCAGACCCGCCTGGGGGTGGGCCTGGCCATGCCGTGCACCTGCTGCTCCTGTGGGGTTAAGGTGTCTGGGTGCCTTCATCTTGTGGCTGTGGGTGTCACCATCTTTGAGGGTGTGATGGTCAATTAGCATATTCACACTTCTATAGAATAGTAAATATATTTCATACTTGGTGTCAGATAATGTCATGGCTGTGGAAAAACAAAACAAAACAGTAAGAGTCAGGATAGGCTTTGCTGCAGTAACAAAAAGATCTTAAAACTTCAGTGCCTGAGAAAACAAGAAGTTTCTTTCTCACTTTACAGGACTGAGTCATTTCAAGTCAGTCGCCAGGAGTAGGAAAGGAGAAGGTGAACTCTGCTCCTCGCACAGACCCAGGATGGTTGCAGCTGAGCTGTCTTTAACACATGGCTCCCAATGTCCCCACCACAGAAGGGGAAAAGCAGATTTGAGTAGATGGTTTTTATGGGCCAGGCCTGAAAATAGCACATTGTGCTCATCAGTCAAAATGGAGTCTCCTGGCTACATTCGCCAAAAGGCATCTGGAAAATGGAGCCCAGCTTTATGCCGGGAAGAAGAGGAGCTGGGAAGAGATGCAGTCTCGGCTGCAGTAATGGAGGGAAGCGCTGGTGGGCTGTTAATCAGAACCACTGCTTACACTTCCCCTCCAAGCCCTTTGTCTGCTTGTCTCTGGTCCTTGTCTGCATTCAATTCCTGTATAGGTCCCCTTAGATTATTTACCTCAACGTCACACACCAGGCTTTCCTCAGCTACCTTTGGTACTCGGAGCCTACTCCTCTGACTCTCAGCACAACAGGCTGTTTGCTCGTCCAGCCCTGCTGGTCATTTGGGACAACCAGAAATGCCGGCTGCTGAATCAGTAGGTGGCAACCCTGTATCAGCAGACACGGGTTCCAAAGCGACACGGGCTGCGTGCAAGGATGCAGCCCCACTTGGGAAAACACAACAACAACATTGGCTCACTTGACCTACTTCCTCAAGACCCAGCTTTCAAACAGAGGGACCACACCCAGGCTGACCAGTGGATTGTCAAAAACAGGGATGTCAACATGCTCTGATCTGACTGCCAACAAAAATATTTCCCTTGCGTAGATGCTTTCTTCATGTTGCACTCAGGAAGGGCAAAGAAGTTCAACCTGTCTGGGTCGAAGAGCGCCACGAACTGCTCTCCGTGGGCTTCTCCTTCGGAGTTGTGGAAAGAGGTGTGCCTGTTGTTTTAATGGGAGTTGGAGCTACTCCTTTCATAACTACTGATTAGTCCTATTAGTCTCATTTGCTGTTGGGAAATCCCAGGGCTCGACATCAAAGGGCTCATTGTTCGGCTATTTCTCTCTTTCATTGTGTCATCACCCTGGTAAGGTATCCTTTCACTCAGCAATATCTTCTGGGTCATTTTTCATCACCCCGAGAAGGTGTGGGCAAGAGTGGTAACATAAAGACTTGGAGGCACCTTTCCTCATCAAGAGTTTGAAATTGACACTCAGCAGAGATGAAGAGGGATGAGAAATGTGTTGATGAATTTGTACTTACTTGTTTATGTCTCGTTTTTGTACAAATTCTAATGTTTTAAAAATGATATCTGTGCTTCTAATTCACAGAGTCTTCCACTGGCATAATAAATAAAATAAGTGCTACTTGGAAAAAAGGAAAATTTCATGTTAGAATTTTTATTACTCTCTTTAATATACAAGCCTGATAGAAATTCAGGTCAATGATTTATTTTCCTTAAGGCCAATTTAGGTATTATAGAGTGTAAAAGATTAGTACTTTGATATTATCTATAAACATCACATAATTATTGTTGACCATCTAATTTATAGCCATATTTCAAATTGACTAGCTATATGAACATAATAATTCTTTACTAGTAATGCTCATCTCTTATTTTGTTAGTCTTTTTTTTTTAAAACCTTTCCCTAAAACATCTCTTTCAAGAAACCGTCCTTCAATCACCTCTACTTGAGTCATGTTGTTTCTTTATATTCTACATTTGTATCCTAGTTATACTAGTGAGGCCCCTGGATCAGTCAGGATAGGCCAAGTAATGCTGTGGTAACAAATAATCGCCAAATCTCAGTGGCTTAAATCACCAAGTGTATTTCTCCCTCATACCCCATGTACACTATGGCTCAGTAGGGGGCTCTGTTCATGTGTAGATACTAAAGGACCTGATCCAGGCTGACAAGAGACTCCATCCTAACATATGTTCCATAATCATCATGTTAGGGTGAAGTGAATGTAGTGAAATACACACTAACTTTTCATATTGTATGAACCAAGGTAACATACATGGTCACACTCAAACTGCAAATCAATAAGAAGCAAATGATAAATTAACAAACATTACCTTCTATTTAAATAAGTCTTTCAATTTTAAAGTGCCTTCTTTTCTCAGGGAAGTATGAAAAGTAGCTTTAATAATCTTCTAATTTTTATATATAAGAAAACAAAATTCATCTTAAAGAGATGAATGTATTTTTAGATCTATCATGTTCCCTTTAGGGTAGGCTATCATGACTGCTAAAGTGTTAAAAAGTTAATTATCTATAGTTTTTAAACAGATTTGTAATGTTTGAATGAACAACTGCCAATGTGTTGAGAGTGATAGAAACCAAACAACATTTCTCTAGCGATGGTGCCATCAGCAATCAAGAGAACACCAAATCCCTTAAAGATCCCCCCCCCCCCCCAGCTCTCCTAGGAGTCACAGGACATATTTGTTAAGTGCTAATCAATATATCAGCCAGGTCCCATGTGTCCTCTGTCCTTGCCCTGTTAGCATGGCAGTTCCTGCTAAGCCCTGATGCCTGACTTGAAGGGACTCACGACTCTTCCAGAGGGATGATGCACCTGTAAAATGGGCTGAGGCCTCAGGGGAGCTGTCTCCTTTCACTTAGGAAGCCAATGCCTCCAGTGGGAAAACTCTCTCAGCTTTCATTGACACTTTGGTTTCAGCTCTTTTTCTTTCAGATGCAAACATGAGCCCTGTGCCGCTCTGGCTCTGTGCTGCATATGGATCTCCCTGTCCTCCTGGATCAGACGTGGGCCTCAGCTCTCTTCTCTTCTAAAGATCAATTCTTTCCTGGAAAGCCCTTCAGTCACTCATGCAGACAGACACCTGGTGACTCCACCTTACCCAACTTCCAGGCTTACCCACACTTGTCTGATGGCCACATCAAATGGACCTACTTGCTACAGTATGTTAGAGAGGCATCGTCTTGTTCCTCCATAAGGCAAAACATGTTACTAATGAAGGTGATGGATCTAAGCACACCAGTAGCTCATTGTTTGTGCAAAGAGCACCATGCTTTTCCAATGTTCTGCCACATAAACTGTGATAATAACCGGTATAGAAAAAGAAACACTGACCTCCCCAGCCCAAACCTAATTTTTAAGCTCAGATCTGTGCCCTGTGAATCACTTTGGGAAAGTAGCTTAGGCCTTCTGAGCTCTTTCATCATTCAAAAAATGAAGGAAGTCGTATGAATAGATTTCTAAGAATTTTTTCAACTATGAAGTTTGTGAAATTTGGACAAGATTTATTATTTGCAGTTATTGTCAACAGGTGGCAGCAAAATCCCAATCTTTAGCGAGTTGAGAAAAGAGAAAGCTAGCTGCCTTTGATTTAGCTTCAGAATTTTAGAGAAGGTTTAGTTAATTTTATTCATCTTAAACACATGAAAAAATGAAGGCGCCACTTTTAAAGACTGTGAAAAAGAAAATTTGTACAATATATGTTTTAAAATTAATTGAAAAGTATGGCTTTTAACATGAATGTGTTTAGAATAAATTTAGTACTTCTAGTTATTTTGAATGTGGCTGTGGCTAAAGGTTTTAGGGTGCTAAACCGACTGTATAAAATGATATTTAGAATGAGTCATTTGTATTTTTGTCTTTAACTTAGCTATGGGAGGGTGGGTTAACAACTTCAGAAGTTTCTTTTTGCATTTTGCATAAGTTTGGCTTTTTTTTTTTTATTAAGTGTGTTGGAAAAAAGTTAATATACTTTACAACATATGTTATTGTTAATTATATGTCACATGTTACCATAGCTCAAATCTCATTAAAATGAATTCCAAAGAATATTAAAAATGTAAAATCTATTCCATTATTAAAATTTTGCTATAGTTTGAAATGAATGGACTGTTTATGGAACTTTGACATTTTTATTATTTATAGTTTTGTTGCAATGAAATAGAATCTATAATAATAAAAGTGTAATATGCTAATTAGACCAGACATCCTTCCTTCTGGACAAAGCCCCAGCAGATGGGTGCCGCAGTGGTGGTGGTTGGGGGAAAGGGGCCAAGGTCCTTGCACGAATTTTGTGCATCAAGCCTCTAGTACTAATATAAAATATATAGATGCGTTATTAAAAGGCAATGCAAATGTATTTATGCCACTTGATTCCATTTGATTTAATATTACTAATAAAACAGTGATATATGGAACTGGGTAAAATGCTTTAGAAAAGACTTGAAGATAGGAGCTTTATTGTAGTAGGCAGTCTCTTAAAGGAATTTACAATTTTAATAATGTGAATATTTTGATAGTATGTTATTCTTTGAAAATCAAAGGGGTGGTATGTAAACCATAGTCCTTGACATCTCTACTACTTAGGCTTAGTTTGGACAAAGGCTTAGTACAGAGAACTTGATATGAGCATGAAACTTTAGGTAACTTAGATAATCAAGTCCCTTGATCAGAACTTGATTACATTATTTATTAACAGAGTTTGAACCTTTAGAAGAATTCTTTATAATAAAAAAGTGTTAGTTTAAAATCAGCATCATCAAGTTGACCATCAAGATTACAGAGCAATCAAAGGACAGAAAAATTCTAAAAACCATACAAGGTACAATTCTTGTGGGTTAAATAGGAATACATGATTCATATAGAATTCTGAAAAATGCTCTCAGATGTTTATTGAAGTACATATTTCTCTGATGTCACAAATTCCTATTTTACAGCTGCAGAGATTTCATGGTGATCGCCAATGGGCACAAAGCCCAATACTCTCCAAACTCCACATTTGTGGGGATTTTTCTGTACGTACACTAGTGCTTACCCTGATCCAGGTGCCATACTTCTTTCAGAGAGGATATAACCTGGTGTTTGTTGTTGCACTGCCCAATGAGGTACCCACATGTGGCTGCTTAAATATAAATTAAATACAGTACAATGAAAATGTATTTCCTCAGTTACAGTAGCCACATTTCAAGTGCACAGAGTCTGGCTAGTGGCTACCATTTTGGATAACACAGACAGAGTACATTTCCATTATTACAAAAAGTCCTATTGGATAGCACTGGCCTAAGATGTGGAACATTATGGCTCTCTATGTGTTCAGGTGTTATCTTTACTATACTAGTACTTATAGAATACCCAACTTTTACAACTGGAAAAACATAGAATACACATCGGAAGGAAACTACGCACTCGCTTTGAAATTGGTCTCCTTAGTTGACAATTTATTTTTGTATAGCAAAGTCTATGTTGATTATTGATTTTATTTCTTTGTGTCACAAGAAACAAAACATCATGACACCCTTGAAAGAAATTGTCTCTTGATGAAATCCTTTTCTAAGGTAACTTTGCATTATCTGATACAGAGAATATTTTTCCTTCCGTATAAAAGGTGCGCATCATTCTATTTTGAATCTGATCAAATGAATCTAGCTGGCTATAAGTGGACCGTTTTGCCACCAAATAGAAAAGGTAGGCAGTAGCACAGTAGCTTATTCTCTGACTTCATCTTGGACTGTCTTAGCAGCCTGTATTTAAGAAGTCCAGGCATAGGCGATTTAATCAGAGTAGACTCTCTGATATCTGCTTATAAATCTATGAATGAATCTTGTCAATGTGATTACTTATTCAACATTAGAACAATTGTGGTGAGTCAGCACACTCAAGGTAGCTACTTATTCTCCTTCAGGTCCTGGAGTTGTAGAAACATGTTAAACTGAAGTGTTTTCCCCACTGAAAACATCCTACATTATTTTGTGTTGGTATGATATTCTACAACAATATTTAAGAGCATTATTGCCCCTTTTCATTTATTTATTTATTTATTTATTTATTTATTTTTTTAAATGTATTTTATTAATTTTTTACAAAGAGGAAGGGAGAGAGATAGAGAGCTAGAAACGTTGATGAGAGAGAAACATCGACCAGCTGCCTCTTGCACACCTCCTACCGGGGATGTGCCCGCAACCAATGTACATGCCCTTGACCGGAATCGAACCTGGGACCTTTCAGTCTGCAGACCAATGCTCTACCACTGAGCCAAACCAGCTTTGGCTATTGCCCCTTTCTATAGGTGAAAATAACTCAGAAGCTCTCAGTAAGGATCAATTAAATCTTTGCTAGATGGAAAAATAGTTCTAATATTTCAGATGTAGTACATGTGTGTATATCCCAGACACAATCTTTTGCATCCAATAATTGATATTGTGCATTTTTTTCATTGCACCCAATAATGGCTGGTTTTATTTTTAATTGGCTTGAAATGTTATATTTAATAATAAGAATGGATTCCCACAATTCTAAATCATTACAATTTAGTATTCAGAATCAAGAAATCTGACCTGTCTGTAACACAGAGTCACTGGGCTCCCAGAGGTGTTATAAAATAGAACAACCTTGCCTAAGCACTAGGATGTTCATGCTCCTTTGTTTGGGAAAGTAGGAAGGGCTTAGAAAACTTGCTGGACATAAAAAAGTATGAAGGAATACTTCAGAGCATACTTTCTGCATGTATTTAAAAAAAAAAATATATATATATATATTATTGATTTCAGAGAGAAACAGAGAGAGAGAGAGAGAGAGAGAGAGAGAGAGAGAGAGAGAGAGAGAGAGAGAGAGAGAGAGAGAGAGAAACATCAATAATGAGAATCATTGATTGGCTGCCTCCTGCACACCTCCTACTGGGAATTGTTCCTGCAACCTGGGCATGTGCCCTTGACTGGACTCAAACCTGGGACCCTTCAGTCAGCAGGCCGATGCTCTATCCACTGAGCCAAACCAGCTAGAGTTCCTGCATGTGTTTTTTAATAATAATAAACTTATTAAAACAATCATTATGTAACAGAATTTATCTACATGTTTAAAAAGCTAGACAGCGAAGAGCTTTAGCCATCACAAGAGCTACAGGAAGCATGAACACTTAACCTCTTCTGAGTTTAAATGTCAACTCTGATTCATGCCTGCCTTAGTGTCAATCCCGAGCAGGAAAGTTATATGTGACTATGCTTGTTGTACAATGGGCCATCCAACCATAGAAGATGGCCTCGAGTAAGGCATTTTAGCTACATCATCAGAGACTCTTGGTCACTCCAAGAAGTGATCAAAGAATAAAGAAGAATGTTCTTTTCCTGAGGTTGGTGACTAGCATCTCTTGAGGTCACTGAGGTGGAACACAATGTGGCTGAAAGATATGGTAAGTGCTTTCTCTTTCTGAGAAATGTTGAAAACTTGCTCAGGCTTTGAGCCAGTAGTAGTCTGCATAAGCCTGCCTCCTCTGATATTCCTGGAATTTAGAGTAGCTTTAAAGCAAAGAATGAATAAATATTAATGATTTTTAGAAAGTCCTATATTTAGTTAGTTATGCTGTTACTAAAGTCACTTTAAATGTTATGTTATTGGGAAATTCTGGGCAATTATACCAAATTTCTGGTTGTGACACTGATCTCTCCTTAGGAATATATACTAATAAAAGGGTAATATGCTATTAGACCAGACATCTTCCGGATGTCCTTCTGGAAAAAGCCACAGTGGCAGGGGCTGAGGCAGAGGTGGTTAGGTGTGACCAGGTCAGCAGGGAAGAGCAGTAAGGGGTGACCAAGCCAGCAGGCAGAGGTGGTTAGTGGCTATCAGGCAGGCAGGGGAGCAGTTAGGGGCAATCAGACTATCAGGGGAGCAGTTAGGGGCAATCAGGCCAGTAGGCAGGTGAGTGGTTATGAGCCAGCTGTCCTGGATTATGAGATGGATATCCCAGATTGGAGAGGGTGCAGGCTGGGCTGAGAAAGCCCCCCTGCACAAATTTCATGCACCAGGCCTCTAGATCAGTGTTTCCCAACCTTCTCTCATGATGAGAATCACCTGGTGGAGTTGTTAAAACACAGATTCCTGAATCCCAACTAAGAAGTGCTAAACTAGAATTTTTGAGAACATATAGGTAAAATTGCATACCTAACTTAGTGCTCTATATATAAAATCTGTCTTAGAGCACTAGTTAAGTATACAATTTTACCTAATATGTTCCCCAAAATTCTAGTTTAGCACTTCTTAGTTGGGATTCAGGAATCTGTGTTTTAACAACTCCACCAGGTGATTCTCATCATGAGAGAAGGTTGGGAAACACTGCTCTAGATAATCAAAGAAAGCAAAGGCAGATGGCCAGCTGAGAATAAGATTACTTGTGTTTAATTGGCATTTTGTTGTAGGGGGTCTTTATAGTTGGGGGCACAGAATTAGGGGGTTTGGGTTGCCTTCTGGCTCTGCCTCCCAAGTCTTTACTAGCTCATTCATAAAATAAAGAGTTTGGGTGGTAATAGTTCCAAGATCTCTTTTATGACATACTCTTTCAATGAATTTAAATACAATAAAAAAGGATGTAACTCTTTTTTATTGTTGTATTTAAATTCATTGAAAGAGTATGTCATAAAATAATATTTTCAGATTAATACTTAGAAAGACTGGTATATATTTCTCAGACAATTATTGGGTCTAGTAATAATTAATGTCGTTTTTAAACATTCGTTTAAAATCTTGCTTGGCGTTGACTTGTATTGACATAACCTTCAAACACGTGGTATCTACAGAACGTGTGAAGTGCAATTAACAAGTTTTGCTTGAAAAAGTTTGTGTTTGGTTTGGTTTTTGTTGCAAAACTAGGGCTAAGAAGATGGTGGATGAAGAGCATATTAGGCACTGCATGCTTTACGAGTTCCAAGTAGGAAGAAAAGCAAGTGAGGCTGCAAAAAACATCTGTAGTGCTCTTGGTCAAGATGCAGTTAGCACCAGAAAATGCCAGCGTTTGTTTGAGAAATTTCGCGAGGGAAATTTTTCGTTAGATGACAAGAGTGGTCGAGGCCGTGTGTCCAATTTTGATCAAGAAGCTCTTCAAGCTCTTTTGGTGCAAAATCCTCAAATTACCCAACAAGAGCTTGCGACAACTTTAAATTGTTCACAAAAAACAATTTCCAATCAATTGCGTGCACTTAGCAAAGTCCAAAAGTTTGGAAAATGGGTTCCTCATGAGTTGACCGACAACAACCTTAATCAAAGAGTCACAATTTGCAGTTCGCTCCTCTCTCGTCAAAACCATTTGCCGTTTTTAGAGCAAATTGTTACCGGAGATGAAGAATGGGTGCTGTATGTTAATTTGAAAAGGCAGCCTCAATGGTTGGACAAAAATGAGGCTCCGCAGCCCACGCCAAAACCTGACTTGCATGCGAAAAAAGTGATGTTGTGTGTTTGGTGGAATTTTAAAGGAATTCTTCATTATGAACTTTTACCATCTAACCAAACCATTACAAGTGCAGTGTATAGTGCCCAATTGGAAAGGTTAGCCCAAGCTTTAAGAGAAAAAGAACCCGCGCTGATTAATCGGAAGGGCGTAATTCTTCACCACGATAACGCACGACCACATACTGCAAGAATCACTGCTGAAAAACTGCGCCAGTTGGAATGGGAAGTTCTCCCTCAACCTGCATATTCTCCTGATATTGCCCCTTCCGATTATCATTTGTTTCGTTCTTTGCAAAACTTTCTTCTTGGAAAAAAATTTAATAATAAAGAATGCCTCAAAAATGCATTGACCGAATTTTTTGCATCAAAATCACAAGAATTTTACAACAGAGGGATTAAAATACTTCCTGAGCGTTGGGCACAAGTAGTAGAAAACAACGGCAACTATATTGTTGATTAAATTTTGTTGTATTGTTTAAATAAATTTGATTTAAAAAAGTATTAGAAAACGACATTAATTATTACTAGACCTAAATAGAACTTTCATGCTTGAACAAATCTTTAATCTCTAACATTGGTATATTAAATTGTCCCTCTCTTATTCCTATTTTATTTATTTTTCAAAATTAAACCTTTAGTTTGGAATAGTTTTAGATTTACAGAATCTATTCTTGCAAAGATACTATAGAGAGTTTCTGTGTACCTTGCATCCAGTTTATCTTATTAACATCTTATATTACTATGGTATGGTAAACTGATTTTAATTCACTGACATTAATTAAAACCCATACTTTATTCAGATTTCCTTAGTTTTTACCCTAGGTCTTTTTCTGTTCCAGGCAGGATTCCATCCAGGATACTACATTACATTTAGTTATGTCTCCTTAGGCAACTCTTGGTTGTGAGTTCCTCACACTTTCCTTGTTTTTGATGACCTTGACAATTTGTGGAGTACTGGTGAGGTATTTTGTAGCTTGTTCTTCAATTGAGATTTGTCTGATTTTTTTTTTTTCCTTCATGATTTGACTAAAACAAAGGTGTGCTTTTTCAGGAGAAAGATCTCAGAGGTAAAGTGCTATCTCCTCACATTATCTCAAGGGTACATTTTATCTGCATAGTTGTTGTCGACCTGGATCACTTGGGTATTTGTGGGATGTCTCCACTGTCAAGTTACCCTCCTCCCCTTTCCATTCAGTACTCTATGGAAGAACATCACTTTCCAAGCCCACGTTTAAGTCACCATAAGTTAAATTTTGGAGTGAAACCTTCTCGATGTTTAGCCACAGTTTGGAGACTAGTAGGTAGGCTTAGCAACAGTCTTGTTAGTCCTTACTAAACCAGAACAAAATTGCTGGGAGAAGAAAAAGGGATATAACTTGTCCTTCTTTAATATTTTAACGTTTCTCCCTTCTCTCTTTGTTAAAGATTTTTAAATTGGCTTTTAGAGAGAGAGGAAGATCGAGGGAGAGACAGAGAGAGAGAGAAGAGAAACATCGATCAGCTGCCTTCTACATGGCACCTACATTCCACTTACTGGGGACTGAGCTCGCAACCCAGGCAGGTGTCCTGATGGGGAATTGAACCAGCAACATTTTAGTGTACTTGACGATGCCCAACCACTGAGTCACACTGGGTGGGGAAATATTTCCCTTCCCTTAAGGAAATTGAACTAATTCTCAAGAAGTGCAAAACAGCATGATTTCCAGTCTCCCTGTCCCCTGGGGTCTAGTGAAAATAATCTATTCCTTTAAAGGTGGAGAAAAACATGGTTCTCTTTCATTGCGTTAGCAAGGATTGGGGAGAACTGGATCAACCTAACTTTTCTACGTTCAGATATGGGAATCTTAGTATTTACATGAAACAGTTTCTGTGCTTTAGCACCTTGAAACTTCCGTTTGTCTCCACCCCTTAGGAATAACAAATTCCCAAGTGTGAATGTTCATGCCCAAACAAAACATTTTTAATCTATTATTTTATCTTCTTTTTTAAATTATAGCAGTAATATGTGTTTATAATAAAAAATTAAAACAATCCAGAAGTCCATAAAATATAAAAGTAGAGGCTCTGCACATGGTAGAATTTACTCTATTATTAAATGTTGAATCCTTTTTGGCTTTTAATCAAAGATGCTGGTGTTGCTTTATTAAACAAACTCTCCTATAACACAGTACACAGAAATTAAAAGAGGGAAAGATCTGTTTAAAATCTGGCTTGGGCTGTTCTTTTGTTATTTATTTAGCAAATATTTATTGGATGCCAATTATGTGCTAGGTGCTAGCACATATGTGGGGGTATAAATGATGTAAAAGCAAATTGTCCTTCAATTTGCTTACTATCAAAAGAGAGGAGCAGACTTCCATAAACAATAAAGAAGTAAACCAATGCCTTCATGCAAGCACACTTGTCTCGCACAGAACTTTGACAAACAAATTTTTGCTCTGTTAATAAGATTATGCCCTACTCACAGTATACTTATCAGTTTGCTTAGTTTATTGAATTTGGAACAATATTAAAAGCCCTTGAGCGAACTTTAAAAGTGGTGAGAACTGATTCTGTTTTATCTATATGAGACACTTTCACTATTTTTCTGAAACTGCACATGGTAACTCTGTTTTGATAAGATGATGAAAAAAGATTTTTTCCCCACAGGTCATGCTGAGAGGAGAGGATGCTGAATCTAGCATCCTAATCTTTTCAAGCATATCAGATATGACACTTAAAACATCTGATGACAAAAGAATTTCTTTGGCATAAGTTTGATGCCTAAAATCTTCTATAATGACATCGTCTGTAATCACATATAAAAATGTATCCCTGGCAACAAACACCATTCACTAAATGTGAATTAATTTTATTGTAAATTATCTATCATTAAATAAGTTTTTCAGTATTGTATCAGAATATCCTAAAAAAAAAAATACCCTCAAAGAATTATTCACACTTATTTACAGACCCTTTAAATATATATACAAATTATTTAATAATTTTGGTCTTTTGTATACTGTATACAGAATTTTAAATTATATATATATATATATATATATATATATATTATTGATTTTTTACAGAGAGGAAGGGAGAGGGAGAGAGAGTTAGAAACATCGATGAGAGAGAAACATCGATGAGCTGCCTCCTGTAAACCCCCTACTGGGGATGTGCCCACAACCAAGGTACATGCCCCTGACCGGAATCAAACCTGGGACCCTTGAGTATGCAGGCGACGCTCTATCCACTGAGCAAAACCAGTCAGGGCCACATGTGGAATCTTATAGCAAAATAAAACAAGACTTATAGAAAAAGAGTTCATATCTGTGGTTACTAGAGGTGGGGGAGAGGGGATGGGAGTGAGGAGAATTGAATGAAGGTGGTCAAAATATTCAAACTTCCTGTTATAAGTAAGTACCAGAAATGTAATTAACACATGATTGTTATAGTTAACACTGCTTGGGGAGTAGGTCCTAAAAGTTCTCATCACAAGGAAAAATACATTTAAAAAATTTTTGTTTTTGTATCTATAAGAGATGATAAATGTTAACTAACTGTGGAAATGCCTTTGCAATGTATGTAAGTCAAGTCATTATGCTGTACACCTTCAACTTACACAGTGCTGTATGTCAAATATATTTCAATAAACTAACAGAAAGAAAAAATAACACATTAGATTCTGAACTACTAAAACTGGAACAGGAGCTACACAGATGAACACAGAATAGTGTGTACCAAAGTCATACTCCCTCAAATGGCCTTTGACTCCCTGAAACTACCTGGTTTTCTACAGGGAAGAGGAGAGGGTGGTGCCAGCTCCTAATCCTGGAAAGCTTGATTAGTAAGAAGAGTGACTTATTGTCTTAGGGTGATGATCCCCCATATGGTCTCCCTCACCCTCAGTGAACACAGATATGGCCATCGGTGCCCCTCACAAAGAGAATCAACCTAACACAAAGGGGGAAAAGAGTCCCAGAATATACTGTGAGCAAACAGATGGCTTAATACAGTATAAACAGCAGCAGCTCAGATTGCCCCGATAGTCCATCCCTACTACAATACAAGATGGCAACTTTTTCAGATGGAGCTTTCTAAAGAGAACACTGGAGTGGTTACACTAGGACCCACAGTCTGAACTTGGACAATTATGTGAGGTAAAGCCGGACAAAGACGGGGTTATCAATAATAATAATTCATCAATGGGAGTGTGTTCTCTACCTTTCAATGCGTGGTGAACCCTTCAAATGACCCATTGTCTCTGTAGAGGGGAGGGCAACTCCCCTGCCCCCCTCCCCCACTTCCCCCGGGAATCTCTGTTGCCTTCCTTGAAAAACATTTAAAACAAACAAGCCCCTTTCTCTTCCCATAGACAGTACAAGCGATATTAATGGTCATCTACCTGTGATAAGCACAGCAGTCTCATTTTACCTGACTTGAAAGGGTCATCTGTACTGTCAAGCCCAATTAACTTGTCTTACTCTCACACAAAGAAAGGAGGTTACTGAAAGGCCACATCTTGCCTTATATCTTGGCTGCCCTGGTACAATGGCTTGATCAAAGGCCATCAAAGCAGCAGGCCAATAAAGGCAGACCCTGCTTTTTTTGGATCCTGGCTTAAAGCCACACATGGGAGCCCGTGGGCTCTTATTGAAAGGCTCAGAGGCCAAGACAGGATTTTATATGTACAGGTCCTCCCAGAGGTTGAGAGAGGTCCTGGACCCCTTCCCAACTTTATAACAGAGTTATACATAATTGTGGTGGATTTTAAATATTCATGGATAATAAATTAATGCTTTTCATTCAAAAGCAGTGCAATCGAATGGAGCTTTTCCTAAAACAATGACAGGGCTTGTGAACAAATATTTAAAGTAATATACTATAGGTGGGACACCCATGATGAGACAGAAGCTTACACTTAAACGATGAACATCTTCAGTCAATCAAAAACTTCCTTTGGGAAAAAGAACCACCATTACATATTTAAAGTCCCGTGTTAATGAGCCATTACAAGTCAATGGCTCCACTGGCAGAGGTCATATATGTGCATATTTTAATTTGGTCACAAAACTCAAGTTACTTTTCTGGTCCACAGATCCTGGGCTAGTACTAAAAATCCATTGGACACTCAAATATCTGTTGGTATATTTGGTGCTGTTTCATAGATTTCTAATGATAGAAGGAGATAAACACAAAAAAACCATTTATTTGTTCTCCAGCTTTTAGCAAAGCCTGACTCTAAGTCACCCTAGGTGCTTAGCTCCATATGCATGCCATTGGGGCTCTTGCTTCCATTAATGACTCATTTTGATGTTTATAAATCTGAATTTTTGAAGCAAAATTAAATGGAACTGGGATTATTTGATCTGGAAAAAAGAGGAATTTGGCAGGATTTCCAGATGTCCCATATGGATAAGGTTTTCTGGTAATTCTGTTTTTAGAAGAACACACACACACACACACACACACACACACACACATGCATTTACACAATATTGGAGTCCAGATTAAACACTACAGGGCAGTACTATTAGCACAATTCTTATCAAAACATGATCTCTATTCTCCAGATTTAGATTTGGCAAACCTAGCAAGGATGAACATTGTTAAGTGTCTTTAAGTAACTAAACATTTTCTGTGTAAAAGAATAAATGGATTTAAACTAGGTTGGACAAGGCATACATTCCAGACAGGAGAACTTTCAAACCTCAAAATATATTGCCAAGAAAACTTGTGGAGTTGTATCCTCTGGTGGAATGAGGACATTAAACACCAAACAAGATAATTTTCTTTGATGTAAGTGGTTTGATCTTTACTGTTTTACAAAAGAAAAATGAATGAAAAAAAACTATTCAAGGTCTAAAAATAGGCTTCCGTACAACTTAAAAATTAAATTTAACTTTCATGAAATAGTTTCAATACTTTTTTTTTGGCTACTCCTTTCTGAATCTCCCAACTTAACTGGATAGACTAATGGATCACTTAAATTTTAAAGGAACAACGGAATGTATCTATTTTCTTTCAATTAGATTGGAGTTGGAGTGCTCTTGTCCTGAGGCATTTTGGAAATGAAAGTTTAATACTCAGGAAGGAAAGAAAACAAACACGAGATGAACCAGGCATGTTATGAGCCACTTTAGCTGGACTGAGGGGATGGCAAGTGGGCATGGGAGAGTACAACAGAGCTTTAAACAGAAGCTCTTGTATTCCCAGGAGTGTGAGATGATGGTCCTTATGAGGAGGAGAAGCCCGAGTGTACATAACAAAGGACAAAAGGTTGTGTGACAGAAGCTGAGTGTCTTGATTCTCTTTTTGTCTTCTTTCCTTGCCTCTCTCCAAGTTAGTAGGCAGGGCTGTTGTTCTAGAGAAGTGCTGACACCAAGGTGTGCATGCCCGGTAGACTTAACAACTTTAGTACTCGTTTTGGGACAAAAGAGAGGCTCATAACCTAACTATAAGTGGATAAGTTGAACATGTTTTTGAGAATGCCTTTTGGTACCACTGTATACTCTGGTGGGCAAAGTATACCCAAAGATGTCCATGAGTATACTAATCCTTGAAGCCTATGAATATGTTACCTTACATGGCAAAGGGAAATTAAGGTTGCTAATCTGCTCACCTTAAAAATAGAGAGATTTTCCAGGTGGGCCCAATGTAATCACAAGAGTCAATGTAATGGAAGAGGGAGACAATAGGATAGATAGGTCAGAGTGATGTGTTATGACAATGAGTATACCTATGTTTGCTATATATATATATATATATATATATATATATATATATAGAGAGAGAGAGAGAGAGAGAGAGAGAGAGAGAGAGAGAGAGAGAGAGAGCAAGAAATTGGATAGCCTTTAGAAGCTGAAAAAGGCAAAGAAATGGGTTCTTCCTAGAGCCTCCAGAAAGAAAGCCCTGTCAATATGTTGGTTTTAGCCCAATGAGACTCATGTTGGACCTCTGCTCTATAGAACTGTGGTCCTATAGACAGAACTATTTATAAAATAAATCGATTTGCATCATTACAAACCACTAAATTTGAGATAATTTCTTTCTGCAGCCACATAAAACTGATAAACTACCCTTGCAATTCCTAATGACTTTCCTCTCACCACTAAGGAGTCCATTGGCGGAGGAGAACCAGAGCCATGAGTATTTAGTAGCCTCACGCATGTGCCATTCACCCATGACAATGGGCTATTTGCAATGCTCTGTTCTTTCACCCCAAAGCAGAGACGCCAACCAACCTCACAGCTGCATGTACTGACTTGCCTTCCCCACTTCGCCAACAAAAGCCCTCCATGCTGGCCCCTAATTTGGTGATTTCATTTTATTATTTTTCACCCAGATTACACATGATAGAAGGTTTTTCACATGAATGACACATTTTGTTGGGAGTACTCATGGTCAGGTTCAAATCCCTGGGAGTGCATGGTAACTCCAATCGTATTATTTAGCCTCCAGTTCAGGACTGGGGACACAGTGAGAGTTGAGTTTTATTGAAATAGAGATTTTTATTCAAACAAAATGCAAATTGTATACAATAAATACCCTAAACCTGCATTCTAAGATAGAGAGTAAAGAGCTAGTTAGACTAAAGAAGAGGTTGATTTACTTTACTATCCCTCTGGATTGTAGTGTGTGTTCTGTGTGTGCATACTTTGGGTTCATCAAACTCACTATTATTCAACAGTGAAATTAAAAGAGGTTCATTCCAAATCATTCTTTAGTTTCCTATAAAATAAGAGCAAAAATAGAATGACCTTATGCCTTAGCATAAGGAATCACCGGCAAGTCTAAAAATGCTTTTGAATTATGTCATGTCCTTTGGAAAGAGGAAACTGAGATATGAGTTAGGAATACCCCATCAACCTTCTATTCTTACTAAAAGCTGCATGGTATTAGTCGCTAGCATTTTTGGTGCTATGATAGTTAATGTTGATTACATAGTTACATGAAGTATTGCATTTAAACCTCCCATATTACAGACGAGTAAACGAAGCAAAAAGAGATGAAAAAAAAATTGTCCTGGACAATGCAACTAGAACTTGGTGAATTCAGGATTAAAATCTAGGCCTTCACAGCCCTAGTTCTTAACCATGAAACTTTATTAGTCTCAAAGTCATGCCCTCTACTATGAGAAGAGATAAGCTTAGTATGTAATTTTCTAGTACAGCATAACCTTTCCGTACACAGATCCCATCACATCAAGAATTTTCCTAATGTTCTTCTCCACCTACCCTGCTTAACACTTCAGCCCAACTCATTCCATTTCCTTCCCCCAAATTTTCCTTACCTCTAGGGGGCTTTGCACATAGTAGGCACTGCTGAGTAGTGCAAATCCTGCTGCTCCTCATCTCATAAGAGCAGGACTTCAATCTCTGCTTTCCCCCGTACAAGCAGTGCAACCTGAGTCAGTGACCTCATCTGAAAAGAAGAAGCAAAAAAGAAAACAATAGTAATACTCCTCTCATGGAATTTTTTATGGGTAAAATATACTGATATCGAGATGAAATTTGTTGATAAAAGTACTTTGCAAATTAAAGGACCATTCAAATATGAGGGACAATAGGATTAAGTCAAATAGATGTTGTATTGCTTTCCTGAATGAGTCCTGAAATTGGTCAGCTGTGTCCTGTTGTGTATGAACACATAAGCATGAACGCATTCTAATGCTGTGGAGGAAGGCTGCTGAGATCAGTGTTGTTTACCCTGATAAAGAGAAGGCTGAAGTGAATTTTCAAAACAAACTCCAAGTGTTTGTCTGTTCCATAGACAATTGTGAGCAACTCCACAGAGTCCCTGGCTTCAAATTAGAGCAAAAGGGATTTGGTCCAGACATAAGGAAATGCTTCATGAATATAAAGACTGTGAAACCTACTATTAAGGGAAATTGTGGAGACAAATAACAGCCACAAATACGTTACTTCATGTTGCCAAATTGACCCAGGAGAAAAAGAAAACACATTTGTTTTTTTCAAAATGTGGATGTTCTAAAGCAATGAATATCTCCCCTCATTAAATTGACATATTTGTTTTGGACTTGACAGCACTAAAAAATGAAATTGTTTTTAAAAGATTTAAAATATAAGAGATGGCATCTTTTCTGGGGAAGAAGAGAAAACAAAATGAGGAAACTATTAGAAACGAAACTATTCAAAACTATGTATTTGTGGATTATTCTAAATTGTATTAAAATAACAAAATCTCTAAGATATTGTCTCAATGAAATTAAAACCATCCCATTTCGTGCAACAATCACTCTATATATGTGAGCACTCATCATTCTTATGTTCAAATTGGGGACCACTACACCCTACTTGGCATAGCAATTAGTAGGAGTCGAGAGGCAGTGGCCTTCAATACCTATAAGGATGTTACACAGATCAGGTAAAACTGGAATGCCATTACAGACATGGTTTCAGTCTAGCTGTCCTTTGTACATGTCTTTCAAAAGAATGGGACCATTTCTGTGACGACTGAATAGTGACAGCCCATGTAACCCGAGTCCAGTTAAAGGTCACTGACCGAGTGCCACACTCCACAATGAGCTTATCGGGGCCATCTCTTAAAATAATAGTCACTTCCAGGTCTCCTTCATCTTCTTCACTCTTTGCCTTCCTCCCTCCTACCTCACCAGAGCCCACCCCTCCCTGTCAGGCTTGTATCCTTCAGCAAGGTTCTCTCTTTTCTTGGGCTTTTCCTGTTGCCATCACAAAGCCCTCAATGTCCTTTCTGGAATATCTTACTGAATCTAACCTTGAGTCAAAGGCCATTCTTGCCTCAGGAAAAAGAAAACCCCTTCATTTCTTTTAATGCCTTTCTTTAAAAAGGAGAGGTTGGAACTTTAAAACCAGTACTACATTGACATATACTGAAGAACATTTCTAGGCTAAGCTATGGCATTCCATAATTTCCTTAGAGAATCTGGGAGGGAAAAATGTTTCTGCCAATACATGAAGTCTGTTGTGCAGGCAGCGTCCCATGCATTTCCTGGGTAATTGACTCTATATTCCTAAAATACAGAAGTCATTTTTCAACAAATGCTCCTCCTGACTCTGCCAGTATGATTATCAAAATGGACTTGTGCCATCACTGCTTTCAGGTCTTATGACATTGCAGGCACTTATTATCTTGAGCAGTTGCACTCCAACTTCCAAGATCAGCAGTTTGTGGAAATAAAAAGGATCAGTCTTTTATTGCAGCAAATATGACTAGTTAATTGTCCAAGACAAGCTTACTTGTGCAGAGAATTGGCAAAATCTCCAAGTAAACTATATAGGTATTTCTCATGGCTGGGTGTTAACTAATGATCCTGTATAGTGTTTGGTCCAGAGTAGTTTATTCACAGTTTACTCCTCCCCCCTCCCCCTTTTTTTTCTTCTTCTTCAGAGTATCTACAGTGTGAAAGCACTAGAGGGGACTTGAAGTGAGTGAGACACAGCCCCTGTGCTCAGTGGTCAGGACTGTTCTGAGAAGGCCTGTACTAGCTAGTCCCAGAATCCCTCTCTGCATACATCTCCATTGACTTTGCTCCTGCCTTGAGATACGCTATTCACACCAGCTTCCTTTCTGTGCCTTAAACTTGCCAAATAAGCCCCTGCTCGAGGCCTTTGTCTCTGACACTCGGCCTGCCTGGCACTCCCAGATATATCTATAATAATAAAAACATAATATGCTAAGTAGACTGGATGTCCTTCCGGACGACCTCCTGGACGAAGCCGGGACTGTAAGGGAAGCCCAGGTCTTGGGTGCCAGAGGGAAGCCAGTGTTGGCAGCCGGGGAAGGAAGGCCTCCTCTTGCATGAATTTCATGCATTGAGCCTCTAATATATATATATATACCCACAATATATATATATATACCCACAGGGCTCCCTCCTCACTTTACTCTGGTCTCTGTTCATCTGCCCTCCTCAGAGAGCCTCATCAACTATCTTATCTAAGCGAGCACCCCTGTCACTCACCATCTCCTATCTTGCTTTAATTTTCTCCATACATTTTATAGATTTTGTTTTATTATAGCTATGCCCTCAGTGGCTCAGCCAGTGTCTAGCATATGATCAGTGCTCAATAAGCATCACTAAATGAATGGATGGATGGCCAGCAGGTTGTTCATCCTAAAGGGGGAATTGGATACTTTCATATATAATTATAGTCACTGCCAGAAGTCTTTTTAAAAAAATTAATTAATTTCTTTATTGATTAAGGTATCACATATTTGTCCTCAACCCCCCATCCCAATCCCCACCCCCCCCCCCACACACACACCCACCCCCCACACACACACTCAGGCCCCAACCCCCCTATTGTCCTTGACCACTGGTTAGGCTCATATGTGTGCACATAAGTCCTTTGGTTGATCTCTCCCTTTTATCCCCACCCTCCCTTTGAGGTCCAACAGTCTGACTCATGGCTTCTTATCTCTAGGTCTGTTCTTGTTCATCAGTCTATATTGTTCACCATTTCCCCTAGATGAGTAAGATCATGTCCTACTGGAAATATAAGAATAAAAAATGAGATAAGCAATAATTGTTATGCTGAAAGGCATAGAAGTCTTTTGATGGTTCCTTTTGTTCCTTCTCTTCTTAAACTCAATGTCCACACTTCCTGTTCATTACGCATCATGTGCCTCCAGTGATGTTGTGGAATCTCCTGCTGTGGAATGCCAGTAGGATTATCTACCCATGGATAGAAACTCAGCAGTTTTCTTGGCTTGGTCTGTTTACATATTATAGAAAGGCTTCCTTCCTAAAAGGATTCAAATCCAAGGCAGGCACCCACCTTTAGAAGCATTCCACCTAACAAGTTATATATTTTGGTAATATGTAGACTCAGACTCATAGTTCCCTCTTCTTTGCTAAATTATTATCTGAGTGAATTTAAGCTGGAACCTAACTGTAACAGCAATGTGATGATCTCATCTGTGAGAGTTGTTTGAAACATTCCAGAGAATTTCCAAGAATTCCCTATTGAGTAAGACCAACAATCTTCCTTCAGGACACTCAGCTACCATGATTCCTGAGAAAGAAGGGTCAGAGAACTAGCTAGCATTTATTAAGTGTCTACTAACTATATTCCATGCACTGACCTAGAGATTTACTTATTTATTTATTTTTATTATTCTTACTTGAGGATATGTTTTTATTGATTTCGGGAAGATTATATCCTCTAATAAAGAAGGAATTTACTAATTGACTGCCACACCCGCACAAAGATGGTGGTGCCCACAGACAATAGGAGGAAATATGCTAATTGACTACCAGGCCCTCAAAGGTGGCGGTGCCTAGTCCTCTCAGCCCCCCAGCTGCCCAGGGCTGCCTAAGACTCAGATAACCAGGGCCGGCCAAGGCTTGCACTGCCAGCAGTGGTAGCAGAAGAGGTATGATAGGGTATGATATCACCTTTCCCTGATCCCTGGGTCACCTCCCACCCCTGAGGGCTCCTGGACTGTAAGAGGGGCAGGCCAGGTTGAGGGATCACCCTCCAGTGCATGAATTTTCAGGTACCAGGCCTCTAGTGTATATATATATATCTCCCATATAAAAATTAAGTGATATGCAAATTGACTATCACTCCAATGCATAAGATAGCCACTTTCATGTGGACACAAGATGGTCACCACAAGATGATTGGCAGGGGAGGCAGTTGTGGGTGATCAGACCAGAAGAGGAGGGCAGTTGGGAGGGCCCAGGCCTGCAGGGGTTGGCATTTGGGGGGAATCAAGCCTGTAGGGGAGAGCAGTTGGGAGGACAAGATCTGTAGAGGAGGGCAGTTGGGAGGACCAGGCCAGCAGGGGAAGACAGTTAGGGGTGGTCATGCCAGCAGGAGAGGACAGTTAGGGACAACCTGGCTGGCAGAGGAATAGTTAGGTGTTGATCAAGCTGGCAGGGGAGTGGTTAGGGAGTGATTAGGATGGCAGGCAGAAGCAATTAGGGGGAATCAGGCAGGCAGGCAGGTGAGTGGTTGGGATCCAGCAGTCCTGAATTGTGAGTTGGACATCCCTTAAGCAGTCCCAGATTGGAGAGGGTACAGGCTGGGCTGAGGGATACACACACACACACACACACACACACACACACACACACACCTGTGCACAAATTTAGAGAGAGAGAGAGAGAGAGAGAGAGAGAGAGAGAGAGAGAGAGAGAGAGAGAGATTGATTTATTTGTTGCTTTCCAGTTGCAACCCGACTAGGGAACAAACCCCACCACGTAGGTATGTGCCCTGACTGGGAATCAAAGCCACAACCTTTAGATATATGGGATGATGCTCCAAACAACTAAGCCATCTGGTCATTGCCTGTCCTGTAGATTTAGAACTTCATTTAGACCCACCACAGGATTCCTATTTGTCAGCAATAGGATACTTTGAGGCAGCAATCAGATACCAGGAAACTATGAGCCTACCTCTAGCACTTCAGGCATCTAAAGAGCTCCATAAACACACATACTCTCTCTTGAATGACTAAGCATATTAGATAATGTGGAGCCTTAACTGATGTTACAAAGAGTCCATGGAAATAATCAGGTTAGCCTGGCTAGTGTGGTTCAGTGCGTGAGCACTGACCTATGAACCAGGAGGTCATGGTTAGATTCCTGGGCAGGGCACATGCCCTAGTTGGGGGCTTGGTCCCCGGTGGGGGCCTACAGGAGACAGCTAATCAATAATTCTCTCTCATCATTGACATTTCTATCTCTCCCTCTCCCTTCCTCTCTGAAATCAACAACAACAAAACAAAAAACCTACATCACATTAAAAATAAATTATTATTATTATTTTTCATGTAACAATCCAAAGGTGTTCTAATAGGGCTATAAAGTCAGTACTAACCTGTAGTCACCTAGGAATTACTGCTAAGTGAGGTCGTGCAGGAGCCAGGCTTGTTGGTTGGTTCTGACGTCAACATATACATCCCTAAATAGATCCAATGTAGCTGGTCCAATTATTGCCATTTCAAGGCCAGAAGGAAGAAGAAAAGAGGAAGTATAGGCTACTTCACTTTAAGGAAAAGATTGAAAAGCTACAAAGGCCATATTCTTCTTACATCCATTGGTGAGAATTCAGTCACATGGTCATATTTGCAAAGGAGGCTGGGAAATGTAGTTGCTAGCAGGGTGGTCATGTGTCCTAAACTTGGAGAGAGTTATATTACCAAGAAGAAGAAGAAGAATGGAAAAATGGTTTGGTAGTCTTTTACCAAACTGGAATATTAATTAGTTAAATGTTAGGCTGGAGGAATAAGTCCTTTGGGTAATGTAATGGACATTTGCATGCTTTTGTCTGAGTAGAATCTCTTGAACAACTTTCCTGAATTTGGAGAATTCCTCACTTTATGACTTCTGCCTCCTCATTAGTAAGGGAGAATGCTTGTTTTTCCAGCACCTGTTGCAAGTAGGGCCAAGCGTGTGCCCCAAGCTTTGCAGGCCCGATACACTAATCAAGACTTCAGTTCAGAGACAAGCAGCGTGAGGGGCTATGCAGAAACCATTTTCTGGTGAGGCTTGTAGCAGAGGAATTTGGGGAAAGCAGTGGCACTGGCTCTGGGGTCCTTATTTCAGCACAGATAACTCAGAAGAGGAAGTTTGGCTGCTCATGGCCAATGAAAAGAGTTTCCTTCCCAATTTCTGACTTGGTTTAGGTTTCCTTTGCTTTGGACCTTGCCGTAAGAACACAAATAGAAACTGATTGTGTGCTTATTATTCCCCCAAGGCTCTTCCTAGAAGTAAGGGTTCTAACTTGGGATAGGGGTTTTGGTTAACTTTTTAATTGGTTACGTCCTGGTAATGGTTTTTGTGGGATAAAAGCTTTACTTGTATTTCAGTCATTATGGACAGTGAGTCAATTCAGGACTTTAAGTGAGGTTCATTATCTTCAGAGATTAAGGCAGTAGTTTCTGAACAATTTTTTTAAAAAAAAAATTGCTTAATTAAAGGGCTTTACTGGATTGTGTTCTTCATCGTCAGAGGGCCCTGTTGCTGGCTATTTCCTGTGTCATACTTCCTCTTATCCCTCAGGTTTGAACTTATGATAATTAGAAGGGCTATGTCTCAGCCACTGCCACCCACACCTCTTGCCCACTAGCAAGCACTGATTGAACATAAAGTTAAAGAAAATTCAGGAATAAGACATATATGGGAAGAACTGAGAATTCTCTTTGTGTTCTATCATGTTTTATTTATATATGTCTCATCATAATCTATGCCAGAAATCCCATTTGGATCTTCCATAGATATTAGTCAAAGGCAAGGCTCATACCTGGACCCAAATTAGTATTGGGCATAAGAAGCATAATAGGCATTCCATAAACATTGGCTGAATTGAATTAAATGGGATTGAAATATGTCCCCACTGAAATAGACCTCTTAAGGGATTGTTTGGTTACAAAATCCAGAAACCTATATGAGTAGCTAAAGCCCCAAAGGGAAATTTATTGGAAGGATATATGCATGGATTTCTTTATGAGAGGATGTATGAAAAGTGGAAATTTACCAGGAATGAAGAAGAATGCTCTTTAGGGTGGTAAATTCTCTTATTTCTGAAAATTTGCGCTCTCTGTCTCTCTGTCTCTCTTTCTGTCTCTCTCTCTCTCTCTCTCTCTCTCTCTCTCTTTTTTCCTCTCTCACTCCAGATTGACTATTTGACTTCTCAGTGTACAAGACAGAAAATAGCATTCTCAACCCCATATGAACTCCTCTTTCAAGAGCTTAATATCTGTTCCAACTTGTGCAACACCTGGGCACTGGCTTTTCTTCACATGTTGGAGGGACATCCTTGTCAAGCAGAATGCTTTCCCGTTGGTCTTGGATGTGCCTCACATTCCTTTTGATACAAAGCTCCAGATAGCCATTACCAATTGTTTGAAAACTGTCATCTCTGTTCTAATTCCTCTTTCACTAGACGGTTCTCCAAAGAGGTCTTCTGCAAGTAAGTTGCCCTAAGGCTCAACATCTCTAGTTGCTTGAGTTATATGACAAAGTTTTGAAGCCTCCCTTACTCTCCTGGTAACAGTGGAGTTGCATGGAAAGCTCATTCAACTTACAGAAGTTCAATGGTATCTGTATTGCAGCAAACAATGACAACAAAGGTGTGTGTGTGTGTGTGTGTGTGTGTGTGTGTGTGTGTGTGTGTGTGTAGAAATCTCTTTACCTATCCTGACTCCTCCCCATTTATACTTACCATTCCCATAGGACCCATGGTGAGCCAGGGACAGGGAACTCATAGAAAACATACACAGTAAAACAAAAGGCGCTAATTTGGAGCTTTTGACCTTTCTATGACCCAGGTCCTGGCAATATAAAATCGATTTAAGGAACTTGCAAAGGTAAAGTTTACCATGCATCATCTGTATTGTGGTGACTTTGGAGCTTGTACCCCATCTAAAATGAGACTCCACTCTTTTCTCTGCTGAAGGTGGTCCTATTTGCTCTTCTCTCACTTACAGAATAGTCTTTAGAGTTGGAAGCTGGATTCCCTAAGTGGTCTCAGCAGCGGGAGACAATGCGGTTATCATCTGATCATTTCTAGCAGCGATAGTTCTCCATATGCAGCAGGTGCTGAAAGCTCAGTCCTGCATTTCTTCACACAGGCTACAATAAAACCCAAAGATCTGCGCACCCCCCCCCCCCCCCCCCCCAACATCAATTCAAATCTAATAGTTAGTTCCCATGCAACCCTTGTTCTCAGTAAGCTTGTATTATCTTACTCCACCGGATAAAAATCATACGACAAGGGTATGATTTTCCTACAATTTACAAAATTAACAAGATCAGCAAAAGCATTGAAGAGGAGCCCATACCAAGAAGATATTCAATACATGTGAGCCTTTCTTTCCCCTTCAGCAGCTACTTTATTGTGCACATGTACAGGCCTTTACCTGAATCATCATTGTTTTTGGTCAACAATTCAAGCTCGTTAAAATCTTTCTGGTCCCAAGTCTATCATCCAATCTGTTTGCTATCCCCCCAAGGTTTGCCAGCTAACTTTTTGACAGCATTTTCTCACTTTTTCACATGTCCCACATGAGAGGCAGACAGAAAGGTAAGCTATACCTGGAGCAAACCACAACACTGGTAGACCATAACTTCTCTCATAACTGCACAACAGGGTCTGCGCAACGTGGTTGAAAACATTCTAAAATGTCGTTTAGTGATTTTTAAAAATAACACGTATTGAAATAACTTTCTGGGTTCAAGGTGAAATTGCTCCGACCCAGGAGCCATGTGAGCAAACAGAAACTTAAGTAACTTTCTTGTCCCTACAAATGCTCTGCCTGAGCAGAAAAGCAGTACATCCAGTGGACCAATTCCTGAACTGCCAGGTCAGTTCTCCACCTTCTTATCCCAAACAAGATGAACAATGTGGCCCCAGCCAGTCAGATATTTTCTATTTTTCTCTTCCTTGTTCTTGATTTCTTATCCTATAAAAGCTTCCTGCCTGCCACCCCATTTTGTAGTTCTTCAGAAAGAGACTCTCTGTGTCATAAAGTGTTAAATAACGTTTGTTTGTATCACATAAATTGTCCTCTCTAATCACTTTTTAACACATGTAGCAAGTTGAAATGCTAGCACACAATGTCCACAGCTGGCCTTTTGCCATGCAGCAAATGTTCTCAAGTAGAGGAACAAGAGAATGAATATTTGATGTGGTTCATTCACTTTTTCTGAAGTTTAAGATACACTGAGTGTAAGAATTGCCTCGCCACCTTTGGTCTTCTTTCCTTCCAGCAGCTTTGGTGATAGGCTTGGCTGTACCACACTTGCAATTACAGTAAGGCAGGAAAGCGTAAAAATGATTCACAATGGCACTGTCGTAAGATCCTCCCAGTGCGTAAGGATGGCACATACTAGACAGGAAACAGAGTCCTTCCAGAGAACTGGGGCATCCGGAGGAAGAGTAAGTTCACCTGCATTACTTCAGGAAGGCTTTTGAAACCATGTGATTACCAAAGAACAGAGCCCAAGTGTGGGGTAGACTAGAAGAGAAAGGGAAGAGATGAATTTCTCAAAGAGGGGAGAGAGAACTCTGAAGAGAACTACCAAGATGACATCAGGCTTAAAGTGGCTTGATTTCTATACCTATAACATAAACATAGAAAACAGAATTGGATTGGAACATAAGTCCTAATAGGCCTCTTCCTCCTTGCGATTTCCAAAGATAAAGATCAGTATTTGATAAAATCACAGAGGCTATCGACACACACACATACACACACACACACACACATATGTGTGCAAACTCATATATATATCATTATAACATACAGAATAAAGATTAAAATATATCCTGATGTAAATATTAACAAAATATGGCTGAAAAACTAAGGATCCTGCACAATTGGGGATGAGAATTTGTGCCACTTGTGACACTATGTATATCTCATACTGCCTAAAATGTTTAGGTCTGATCACTGATGTACTGAGGAGCACTGTGGGATAGAGAATGGCTCTAGGATAAGGCAGGGTGTCTAGAACTAGAGTATTCCTGGTTTGAGTCCTTGCTTGTCCAATATCTGTTTACCTTGACTAACGTTTTCCAAGTACCAATTTTCTCAGGTTTTAAACTGGCATAATAATAAAGTGACAACATGTTGGGTCCTGTAAAGTCTAATCAAGTAATTCATTACGAGGAAACATTTGTCATTGTTCTGGCAGCACTTAGCCAATTACTTCCATGATCCTACCAAGATTCATGAATAGCATCTCCTTTCAATTATTTAGTAGACAAGAAATTAACATAAAGAAAAATTCCATTTATTGAGCCAACAATTCCTAGCTGTGCTGTTTGTGTATTCGAATGTGTGTGTATGTTTAGTAATTAGGAAAAAAACTGGAATAATGGAAACACCAATTCAAACAGCCAAGTTAGGAAAAGTAATGAGGCCAGAAAACAAATTCTAAGGTCTATTTTTATACATCAGAAAAAGTAATTGATCTTGTAATGCCACAGTGGGACTAACCCAATGGGCATCTGTCTTAGACAAGTTGTACTGCTTATCAGTCCAAGTTCTGAACTGGAAATGGAAATGCCTTCAGCTATTTTAAAAAGCAAGAGACAATACGGAAAAATAGGCTCTGCTAAAATTACTAGAAGGGAAGGAGGTCACTGCTGAGATGATTGAGCCCAAGAACATGCTGCCACTACGTCAGTGGCTTCTGCAACACCCAGCCTCCCCGGGGCCGCTTTGCTTGTTAGCAGGAAAAAAACAAAAACTACAAATGATCTCCACTGACGCTTGTAGAGCAAAAGGTAGCCAGTCAGACATTTTAATGTGTTACTAAGAGCAGGTGTTCAAGGTCCAAGAGGGCATACTCAGGATGTTTGGCTTTTAACTCCTGAGCTGATAATGGTGTTTTGTGGTCTGGGGGGTCAGGAAGACACACACACACTGAGTTACTTTATTTACAAATATTTTTAATGAGAGAACAAAGGTTTACTATAACCACTCTGCTTATTCAGTAAATACTTTAAAGAATGATAAAAACAATTTTTTTCTTAAATTTCTTTATTGATTAAGGTATTACATATGTGTCCTTATACAACCATTGTGTCATCCCTCCCTCCCTAACACCCCCTTCTCCCGCCCCCCCACCCCCCCCAGCTCCACCACTCATGCCCTCACTCCCCTGTTGTCTGTGTCCATTGGTTAGGCTTATATAGATGCACACAAGTCCTGTGGTTGATCTCTCCCCCTTACCCCCACCCTCCCCTACCTTCCCTCTGAGGTTTGATGGTCTGATCAATGCTTCTCTGTCTCTGGATCTGTTTTTGTTCATCAGTTTATGTTGTTCATTATATTCTACAAATGAGTGAGATCATGTGATATTTATGTTTGTCTGACTGGCTTATTTCACTTAGCATAATGCTCTCCAGTTCCATCCATGCTGTGGCAAATGGTAAGAATTCCTTCTTTTTTACTGCAGCATAGTGTTCCATTCTGTAGATGTACCAGTTTCTTAATCTACTCATCTGTTGATGGGAACTTAGGCTGGATAAAAACCATTTTTTAAAAAGATGAAAGAAAAAGATTCCTTACCACTAGGGAGAGGAACAAAGTTTTATGTAACTGCCATTACATTATGGAAATTTCCAAAGCAGCAATTTTGGTGGCCTCTAAATTGAAGTTGAAGGATCTTCAAGATAATTACCCCGTTGTGAGCCTGGAAAGTACCGTTGGCACCCTTCTAGATGGTGGCGTAGAGATTGCCTGATGCACGCAGCCTTATGCAAGTTGAAATTGAAAGTTGGCTCTGAAATAATTTCTTTTTACCAAATTCAGTAGCTTAAATCTCCAACGATAATGAAGATTTCTCTACATTTGTTATATAGATGTCTTCTATGATTTTAATGTCAAGGCATATGTATGGTATCCATACTGTTTGTTTACCTGTCTGTCCCCTTCCCTCCAAAGCTTGAGCTTCGTGTACTTGGTTTCCCTTCTGAAATCCTAGGCAAATAGATGCTCTGGTTTTAGTTGACAGACATTCTTTGAGCTGCCATCCCTGTACAGTAATGAGATGCAGGCGAGAATGGGCTTGAGCAGGGAGGGCATCAATGTGCGTGTATAAAGGCGCCATCTGGCCCTGCTCTTGCTTCACATGCTCTGCAGCAGTGATGGCAGCCAGGCCTGGCTGGGCGGTCAGTTGCACTCTATGAATCTGGTGCATGGGCATCCGCTCTTCTCCGAATGGTTTGCTTCTGACGGTTAGAGCTGCTGGATCAACATCTACTTTTTCGAAATGACTCAGATCTTTATGCTCTTTTGCTTTAGGGTAATACCTATGACAAATATTAGGATGTGATAGTGCAGGGCTAGAAAGAGTGGATGTGACAACTAGCACTTCACCTTAGGATCTGAAGGCTATAACTTTTCAAGTCTGATGACTCAGACTTGTCCATCATGGTCCTATAAATACTGGGCATTGGCCTCACTTACATAATATTATGTTACAAAAGTAATAACAATTGAATTTTAGCCCTAACCGTTTTGGCTCAGTGGATAGAGCTTCAGCCTGCAGACTGAAAGGTCCCAGGTTTGATTCGGTCAAGGGCATGTACCTTGTGTTGCAAGCACATTCCCAGTAAGAGGTGTGCAAGAGGCAGCTGATCGATGTTTCTTTCTCATTGGGGTTTCTAACTCTCTTTCCCTGTCCCTTTCTCTCTGTAAAAAGTCAATAAAATAAATTTAAAAAATTGAATTTTATAACCAAATTTTGGAATCTGTCGAAACCCTGTACTGGAACTATGAGGCAAAGTTGTGATCAATTCTAAGTATGGGTGGCACTGTTATTAATCACTGGTGGGACAGGCATTATTGCTATTCTGGTTTTATAATAGAAACTGATGCACGGAGGAGTTAAGTAATCTGTTCAAGGCCACATAGCAGTGGGATCTTCAGAATCTAAATCCCAGCCTTTGGGATCAGATTCCTCCGATTTCTGTTACTGTTACGGTTATCATTCTGGTCTCCCATTCAGTCTAGGGATGAGGAAAAGGAAGCCAAGAGAACTTTAAATGACTCTTCTGAGGATTCAGATCTGGATCGTGGCAAAACCAAGACTATAGGCACTGTTGCTTTTTCTGTTACATCATAGTTTGACCTTTCACTGCCCATTGTTATTTATTGCTAATGAATCACCTCGTCTTATCCACTTCCTTCCTGGCTTTTCTGATCTCTGTCCTTCCTTCCTATCTCCACTGCCGTCACCAAAATCCAGGAGCTGGTTACCCTTTGCCTAGAAGACTGTGGTCAACTCTGATTAGCCTCGGGACTGCCTAGCTTTCATCCTTCAATTGGGTACAAATGAGAACAAAAATACAGTAATTAAAATCCACCTTTCAAAAAACGTTGTACTTATTTCATTCAGTCATTTTCTACATGTTGCCAAATTTCTCCTTTGTGATTGATAATTGTTATTTTTAAAACATCTTTAAACATTATTAAGACACAACTCTCCCTTGTAATTGGATGCAATTATTAAGCTAGAATTTTTGTGTTGCACTGTGTGAGCTATATATATCCATTCTAACTTGTCCTTGATAAAAATACCTCACTTGTTACCTTTGCCCAATCTTCAGAAAATTTTAAAGATACAAATCATGGTTGTTATAGACAACCCAGGGCATATAAATAATTACAGAAGAAAACATTTAAAATGTTTAGAATCATATTCATCCAAATCAAGGCTAAAACACTATATATTGTTTCTCTTCTATTTGCAGGCTTTTCCTTTTTATTGATGTATGAATTTGGGAACACACCTAATTTTCCACTTTGGTAAAATGTGGATAGTAATGGCATTTTATACAAAATGGAGGTTGTCCTCCATTTTTTACCAAATTCAGTAGCATAATTTACTTAGTATACATGGTTTTGTCAAATTAATTTTAATGTAACATGTATACAAATACAACTAACCTTTGGGTAATTGTGTTTGAATTGCATTTGAAACAAGAAGATTTGAAATGCATGGATCTACTTATACATAGATCTTTTTCAACAATAAAAACATTTTTGGAGATTTGAGGTAGTTTGAAAATTTTACAGACAAAACATGTAGATTAGGAATATAAAAATAAGAAAAATTTATAGAACATATATGTAGATCTAGAGTATCATTTAGATACTGAACATATCTATTTTAAAAAGTTAAAATTTCTCTAGACGTATGCACACACAGACCATACATGGTGCCATTTGCAGTCGAGAGAAATGCAAACAAATGTATTAAATCATAAAATTAGCTATAGTACAGACTGTACTGCGGTAATAATTGCTTAGCCACCTCCTGTCACTATTGTGGCGAGTTCCAGTGTTGTGAGTATTTACTTAAAATGCCATGTGCCACTAATCAATCACCTTTGCGTGAGCAAGTTTGTCTCTCCAATAAACTGCCCATCTCAGTAAAAAGTGATCTCTCATGGTTCTTGCATATCCTTTACCATGTGTAGTCCGTTACTGTAAACCTGCAGTAACACCAAGGGACCCATGCAAAGTGCCGCTGGCAATGCTGGAAATGTTCCTGAGAAGTGGAGGCAGGCCATGACATTGCAAGGACAAGTTGAAGTGCTTGATGCAAACGGTAGACTGAGGTCTGCAGCTGTGGTTGCCTGCAGTTCAAGGTAAATGAATCCAGCATAAGGACCGTTGAAAAATAAGAAAAAGAATTTCAGAAGGCATAAACAGAAGGCATAAACACTTTGCAGTTATTTTTTGCAAAATACCTTTTAATCATACAGTGAAAAGGCAGTTTTTGTGTGAGTACAGGATTGCTCTAAGGAAGGCATATCTATAGACCCTACATGACTTAAGAAAAAGCAAAGTCATTATATGGCAACTTAAAGCAAAAAGAAGGTCAAGGATGTAAAGCTAGAGAATTTAATGCCAGCAAAGGTTGGTTTGATAATTTTGGAAAGAGACTTGACTTAAAAAAATGTCAACATAACAGGAGAAGTGGCTTCTGCAGACCAAGAGGCAGTGAAGTCTCCAGATGCCATTAAAATTACTGAGGAGAAAGGGTACATTGCCTGAACAGGTTTTAATGCATATAAAAATGCCCTATTCGTGGGGGGAGGAGCCACAAAGGACATTTATTGGTAAAGAAGAGAAGTGAGCACCAGGATTTAAGGCAGGAAAGGTTAGGCTAACTTTGCTGCTTTGTGCTATTGCAGTCAGGTTTATAGTCAGGACTGCCCTTAGACATAAAGCTGCTAACCCCCAAGCCTGAAAGGGAAAAAAGAAACACCAGCCATCCATCCTCTGGTCGCACAGGAAAGCCTGGACAATGAGAACCCCTGTTCTGTATTGGTTCCAACAATGCTTGGTCCCCGAAGTCAAGAAATATCTGCCAACAAGGGACTGCCTTTTAAAGTTCTTTTGATATTGGACAATGCCCTCTGGTCACCCAGAACACCAAGATTCAACACAAAAAGTGTCAAAGTAATCTGCTTACCCCCAAACATGACGTCTCTAAGCCAGTCTCTAGATCAAAGGGTCATAAAGTCCTTTAAGGTTCACAGCATAAGGTCCTCTAGGGGAAAAATATTCAACGCTCTGGAAGAGAACCTCCACAGAAAGTCTGGAAGGATCACACCACTGATGATGCCATTGTTGTCATAGAAAAAGCCATGGAAGCCAACAAACCTAAAACAGTGAGTTTCTGCTGGAGAAAGCTGTGCCCAGATGTTGTGAATGACTCCACAGGATTTGAGACAATCAAGGAAATTATGAATGATATTGTGGATAAGACAAAAATGTTGCGAGCTCAAGGGGGAGGAGGGTGTATGCCTGTGAAGAGCTAACAGACACCACACCCAATGAATAGACAGAAGATGACTTGATGGAGACGAGTGCTTCCAAACCAGAGCCATACACTGAAGAAGAAGACAGAAAGGAAGCCGTGCAGGAAACACATTGACCCTAGGGCTCCAACTATTCAAGATTGTTTTTGACTTCTTTTAAAATACGAACCTTTATACTAGTATAATATGGGCACTGAAACTTAAGCAACTGGTGGAAAAGAAATTGATACCATATAGAAACATTTTTAGAGAAATTGAAAAGCAAAAAAAAAGACAGAAATTAAGATGAATGTCCATAGAGTTACCCGGAGTGTGCCTGCCTCTCCTGCCTCCCCTTCCACCTCCTTTACCGCTTCCTCCTCTGCCACCCCTGAGACAGCAAGACCAATCCTTCTCTCCCTCCTCCGCAGCCTTGGGTCCTGGTTCTCTTCTTTGGACTCTTGACTCCACAGAGACCATCCTTCTTGTTCCGTAAGGCGTGGCCCATGTTTGCATCTGAATAGCATTCTCAGCTTGACTCTTGCCTGTTAGAAGTTGTAGCCCCAAAATCGCCTTTCCTTTTGAACTCCTTCTGTCCCTTTTGGTCTAAGCTGATATAATTCCTTTAAAATCTTTGTGGGTTTCTAGGTATCAAATCATAATCCACTCTATTAAACAAAAGTTTTATTCTGCTTGGAAATCTCCTTAGACAGATCCACCTTTCATGAAGTATCTTTTCTATCTCCTATGGCATATCAGGTACTAGTTTTTCCAGTTGATTGACAGTACAAACCCAGGTTTCCTGTTTTCCAGCCTCCAACAGCAATTTCTTCCCTGGCCTTCCATTTTTTTCTATTTCCATTGCTAATATTCTCCTATCTTCTGTCTGGTCTCATAGACAATGTCACCAATTTTAGGCTTCTACTATGTCAGCACAATACTTACAGGAAAAAAAAATTCCATTTGTGTATTGTTGTATTATAAATAGCCCCAAACCTTAATGCTTTAGAGAAACAGCAATGTGTTATTTCTCTCAATTATGTGGGGTGGCCAATTGCATCATGTGGCATTGACTGGAACTGCAGTTATGTAGGGCTGGAGCCTTAGCAGAGACAGCTGAAGGGATGGCCAGTCCACCCTTCTCATGTGGCCTTATCATGCGGTATCTACAAGCATTCTCTCCAGCAGGGTTACCACATTGCTATCAGGTAGCTTAGGGCTCCCAAAATGCAAACACAGAAGCTGCCAGTCCTTTTAAAGTCTTGGCCCTGGACTGGCACAGTGCTACCTCCAATATGTTCTGTTGATTAAAATGAGCCAGAGATTAGCCAGGCACAATAGAGAAGAGAAAGAATAGACTACAAAAGGAATGAATCTCGGGAGGTATGCATCATTGGGAACTATCTTAGAAAACCAGATGCCATACCGGATAAATGGGTGAAGTTGAGGAGTGGGGGAGGGCAAGGAAGCTGAAAATATTTTCCAGGCAACATCTTTAATGACAAACCACGGAGTTGACACTAAATAGAGAATACAAGGTTGAGGGAATGGTCTGTGTACAGGTGGTAGAATCCCATGGAGTTAAAAGGTTTTTGTTGATATTTGAGAGTGAATGAATTGGAAAGATGGGAGGTAGCATGTGGAGAGTAAGGAGCTTGAAAGTGTATTATGGAGGAGTTGTAAGTATTGATGATGTCAAAATCTAAGGCAGTGGTTCCCATCCCTGGCTACATATTGCCATCACTTCAAGAGCTTTTAAAAATCACCAATGTTCGAAGGTTGAATAGTATTTATGTACTAGTATGTACCACACCTTCTTTATTCATTCATTTTCTGACAGGCACTTAAGTTGTGTCTATATCTTGGCTATCATGAATAATGCTGTAATAAACATGAAAGTACGTGAGAAAAAAGAAAATTCTGCCATTGAAACAACATGGATGGACATTAAAATAAGTGAGATAGGTCAGACAGAGAAAGGCAAATAGTACATGATATCTCTTATATCTGGAATCTAAAATAATGGAAATAATCAAAGCAGTGACTAAGATGGTTGTCAGCAGGAGCTGGGGGCTGAGGAAATGAAAGAGATGCTATTTAAGGCTACATACTTGCAACTACTAGATAAATAAGCCCTGGAGCCTTAATACATCAAACAGTGGTTATAGATGACAAAACTGTATTATAAACATTAAACTTACTAAAAACTACGTCTTACTTGTTCCCAACACTAGAATAAATTATAATTATTTGTTGAGGTATTGGCTTATGATACAATGGCAATTATATTGTAATATAAATGTACAAAATCAATATGTTGTATATTTTAAACTTACACCATGCTGCATGTCAAATATATCTCAATAAAAAATAATTGTCAAAAAAATTACCAATGTCTGGCTCTTTCCCACACTAATGAAATCAATGCATCTGTGATGAATTGGAAGCATTCTTCTTTCTTTCTTTCTTTCTTTCTTCCTTTCTTTCTTTCTTTCTTTCTTTCTTTCTTTCTTTCTTTCTTTCTTTCTTTCTTTCTTTCTTTTTAACTTACTAGGTAATTCTAGCATTCATCTAGGGCTGTGGCCCTCTTATGGAGAGCCTACCACATTGTCTACCTTAAATCTTTACTCACATTACCTCACTTTGTACTCACAAAATTTCTTAAAATACATACTATTATCTCTATTTTGCAGATGAGGGAACTGAGGCTCAGAGAAGTTAATCAGGTCCCCCTTCTAGTTAAAATAAGTAGAAGGTTAAAATATGACTTTTTAGTCATATTTTAACCTTCTAGTTATTTTAAGGTGGTGCTATGCATAGGGCCATTACAGGAGTTTTCCATTTCACTCCTTTACTTTTTATTTTTATTTATTTTTTGCCATGGATCTTTTTGTTCAAATAAAAAGTTAACCAGTTTCTCATTGTGTACGACAGATAAAAGCAAGGCTTTTATTTTTTCTGAAGGAATTCAGAATGGGGCAAAGCATCCATTTTTCTCACTGCAGTGCATGTTTTGGTGGCCTCAGAGGATGTTCCTCAGGATAGAATGTGAATACCCACTCCCACCCCAGTGGAGGGGGAGGACCCTGCCCTGGAAGGCAGAGGATTTGTGCTGAAGATCTGGTTCTACTGGTAATTAAATTTAAGCTCTCCTTCCTCTGATGAAATGGGGGTAATAATACTTGTCCATTCCAACACCCGGGGTAGTTGTTAGGATCAAATAACATAATGGACACAAAAGTGCTTTACAAATGGCAAAAATTAGTATAAACATGTAAAATGTCTCATTGCATTTATATGTCAATATATAATCAATATACAAATACTTGTTGATGTAGACAGAAGTTTGTAACCTAGGAAACGAAGACAAAATTAACCAAAGTGCCCATTTAAAAACGTTTTGTGACTCTAGTCGTTTTGAGATAGAATACACCTAACATTGAGATAGACTATCTCATAAGCAGGACACTGCCAATTTTACTAACCATCTAGTGTTAGCAAGGTGACCTATCATTAGTTAGGTGCTTTGTCCTACAGGCACCTCAAGACGAGTCTATGGGAGGAAAAAAAAGGGAAAAATAAATAGAGCATAAAGGTAAATTGTGTGCAATCATGATAAATTCCATGAGCTCATGGGAAAAGATCACTCGAATTAATTGGTGCGGCCATCCATCACAGGCTGCTGACTGTTCTCAGAACAGGGCTGTAAATCCCAAGGAATGAAAAGCAGGGCTGCAAAATATCCATCTATTTTGCCCTGCTGTTCGGAAAGGAAATGAGGAGCGTTGTTCACATGTTGTATTTCCACTTGCCAAATGCAACAATTAGACCCACGCGCTCATGAATTAACCTGCGAGGTGAATAAACCTTCTCTCCAACAGTTTCATGTCATTGGTTCAAATGGTGTAACGTTTCTTACATAAAGACTTTAAGGAGCATAAACCCATTAGGGAAAGTGGGGGGATTAATTGTACTCCGAGGCTGTGCTTTCAAACAGACCTCAACTGTACTCGAACAAAAAATGGCCTTGTGTGCAAGGATCGTCAACCGCAGCCTTGCAGTAGGCATTGCAAGAAACCAACAAGCTGGACATGTATTCATTCCACCTCCTCCCTCTGCGAACTGTGCCGCTTTGTGCTGGTGTCTCACCTGATGCCTGGTCGTTGGCTCCCGGGAGATCAGTAGAAAAAGACGTGTGCCCCAGGTCAGCCATTACCATTTAATTCTTATTTATTTTTCCAGTGACATTTGTGCTTTCTTCGCTTCTACAACCGTGCAAGAAAATCAAACCTGTAAGCTGACACACCGTTTCTGCTGGCCAGTGCAGAACCTTCCTGAAAACGCCACAGAGGAGTTATATCATTTCCCCCCCAACTTTTTTTCTGATTTTCCTCGAGGGGCTAAAAAGAAAGGCGCTCTGGCTTTTCCATAAACATCAACAGCTCTGTGGAAAGCTGTTTATCTTTCTCCTGAAGCACATTAAGGCTACCAACCAACCAGCCACAGCAGCTTTTCAGACTCAGAATGCAAGACCAGCAGGAGTCAGTCACAGCGCCCAGGCAGGAATAACACACGCTTTTTCACCTCGGGCTGTTTGTGAGAAACGATTTTTTTTTTCTTTTTTTTCTTTTAGGGCCTCCTTTCCCATTCACTGACATCCACCCCTAACCCTACTTCAGGGAGAATGAAAGGGGCTCAGGGACACTTCAAAGTTGCGCTATTGGAATGTTAACAAGGCTTAACTGTAGAACAAGCTTTGGATACAGCAAGTTAAGACTTTTCACAGCAAACTCAATCAATATTCTTTTTTACAGCCCCCTGGATTGGGAGGTTATTTCTAAACATTTAAAAACATATAAGTGAATTACATATACAAAACTTAATTTTTTTTTTTCTCATCAATGTTCTGGAATAGTCAGGCTTTAGGTAGAAATCTTTGTGCCCAATGGCCAGAAAAGGTTAGCTTTCCCGCAGGAGTTTACTTTTATCTCCAGGAAATAACTTACCTCTTAAGGTCTTTAGAGGGCTCAACCATTAGGAATGCTGAATTAATAAAGGGGCGTCTTACAATGAGGAATATGGTAGTAGCAGGCAAAACCAAACCGTCATTCCAGAAAAGCAAGTCCTAGGCAGGGCTTTCCACCGCAGCTCCACCTTTGCGAATCCACGCCATCCTTTCTCACCTCTGCATCTATCACAATTCCTGTTGCCTTCCTTTATTTTGTTTTGAATAATCTTGGATCCTTTCCTCTACCTTCTCAATTCCTAGGATTGTGTTTTCCATCAATTCCAGTACTAGACAACAGTTTTTCATTAACATTGTGAAAGGCATTCAGAAAACTCACAGACTCTTAAACTAGCAAGTTGCTAAAAATCAGAGCAATTAGAAAAGGCACTTGATCTTTCCAAGGATACGCAGCTAATTTCTGCCAGGTCTATTGGAGAAGCCCAGATTTCTGGTCTACGTCAATCCACTGCTTTTTCCATTACACTAATCCAATCTATAAGGTAATTTGTGGGCATAAAACTGCAGTTTTTCTCTATAAATACAGTTTTCTCCCACTCATAGATCTTCACTCTCTGGACTCCTAGTCTACTAAGGGAAGGAACGATAGCTCATTCATTATTTTTTCATATGCAGCTTCTCACATAGTGCCTACTACACACTGCGTGCTCCGTAACATTGTGTATCATCCCCATTTACTTTTTATTACTCCCGAACTGGCTCAAGAGTGTCTCCCAACTTGATTCAAGCTCTTCAAGAACATAAACTATACCCTGTTATTTGAAGATACCACAATTCCCAGGAGCATTTAGCACATGTGGGTGTGGCTCCCCCCCCCCCCCCCCCCCCCCCCCGCCTCCCCAATTGAAAGCATAGAACAATGTCATAGAATGACATTAACTCAATTTTCTGAAGAAGTACTGCAGGGGGCTGAAAATAGCATCTCGAAAATGTCCATGTCCTAATTCCTGGAACCTTATATAAGGCACGTTGTCTTACATAACAAAGGAACTTTGAAGTGTGGTTAAGCTAAGGATCTTGATTTGGAAGATGATCTTGGTTTATCCAGGTGGGTCCACTTCTATCATAACAGCCCTTATAAGAGGGATTCGGGAGGAGTCAGCACTGGAGGGAAAGGAGATGTGATGATGAAAGCAGGGACAGGAGTGATGTGCTTTGACAATGGAAGAAGAGGACATACCCAAGCAATAGAGGTGGCCACGAGACGATGAAAAAGGCAAGGGAACAGATTTTTCCTTCAGCGCCCCCAGAAGTTAGCAGGTTTTCCAACACCTTGAGTTTAGCCTAGTAAAATGATGTTGTACTTCTGATCTCCAGAACTCTAAGAGAATAAATCTATGTTGTTTTAAGCCTCAAAATTTGTGGTACTTTGTTACAGCAGAATCATAGGAGAAGGAGGTAATGTCTGCAAACTGAAAAAGATGCAACCACATACTTGACAAGCACATTGAATAACAGAATTAGAAGGGACTTTGAGAAGTTATCCTTTCTGATCACCTGATCTGAGGTGAAAGACAGTCTGTAAGATAGATGGTGGATGTTTGCCATGATGCTTTTAAAGGTCTCTAGGAACAACAACTACATTTTATTTCATTTATTTTTTCAGATTGGCAGACAACAAAATTCTGTTTGCTTTTCACTCATTTAAAACACATATATGTAATTCTATTTTTGTTTCTTTTTTTCCCCATAGGAGAAAAAAGGCAAGCTGTATGACTAGCTGGCAAGCAACTTCACTTGCATTCTAACATAGATTTAAATCTGGAGATACATGTACTAGCAACCAAGCAAAACAATCCAATAAAAGGTGGTTTGGGAGATGAAATATCTAAATGAAATTTCTTTAAGCCAATTCACTTCTGCTGTGGTCTAGCCCTGACCTCAACTCTACTTTTTAATCCCACAATTTGGTGTGTGTGTGTGTGTGTGTGTGTGTGTGTGTGTGTGAACTAAGCTTACCCTTGGCTTATGAAGCATGTGAATTGGAAAGCTGTTCTCAAAATGAGCTCCCTCCTGGAGGATTTCCCAAAGCTCAGCCTGCTTTAATTACTTAACCAAGAAGTTTTCAATGAACTGTTTTGAACCTGGCATTCACAATACACTTGCCTTGTACTGAGCGATAGCTTTATGACAGGAAGCTTTGTTAGCTGGACCACCCGGGGAATACAGCTTGAATGGAATATGGCTGCCTGTCAACTTAAGAATGTGGGCTTTTCTGGAGATATCACACCTGTGTTCCCTTAGCTGCCCCTAGCTTCTGTTCATTTCCCATGTAATTCAAGGTGTTGAGCCTAATCTACAGAGCTTTGCATCAATAGCCTCATTTTGGGGTCCTTCTCAGGCCCTGGCTGTGCTAGAAACCTCTTCCCATGTAGTCTAAAGGTGCTCAAAGGCTGTGCGGGTTATTCATTAAATGATATCTGAGATATGATGAAACTTTGTTTATGCAACCGAACCAAATAGTTTGAGAGTGAAGTCTTCTGTGTAGGGCTATTCCTTAAATAGCCCATTTCCATTTGACTGAATTGTTTATCTTAACTATCAAAATGAAAATCAAAGTATTATTTAGGTTAAAAGAACCAAACGAAATTGAACACTTCTGGATAGTCCTATAATTTCTATCCATGTGGTAAGTGTTTCAAACAAATCAGTAGTCTTAGCTTGCCTCGCCACACTGCATCCTACTTTTTTTTTTTTTTTTTAATATATTTTTTCTGATTTTTTTTTACAGAGAGGAAGGGAGAGAGATAGAGAGCTAGAAACATTAATGAGAGAGAAACACCGACCAGCTGCCTTTTGCACACCCCCTACCGGGGATGTGCCCGCAACTAACGCATATGCCCCTGACCTGAATCGAACCTGGAACCTTTCAGTCCGCAGACCGACACTCTACCACTGAGCCAAACCGGTTTCGGCTGCATCCTACTTTTGGCAATACATCTTTTTTTTGGGTTAGAACCCACTCCTCTCATTTTGTAGTAGAATCCTAATGGTAGAGCACATTACCCAGATTAAAATGTTATTCCTTCCTCTCAGTGATTGGTTCTGAGATGGACCAATCAGAGTAAAATTTGGATTTTCTCCAGGAATTGTGGGTAAAAGATGTTTGCTTCTTTAGATAGATTTAAACCTAGACTAATGTAATCCTTCAACGTGCTATCAGTCATTTGCAGCCATATGTAACTTAAGGATGAAGCCAACACTGAGAAATAAAGCCTGGAACTGGAGAACAAAAAAAGTAGTTCCTGGTATCATTGTTTGCATCCTGAACCAAGCAAGATTTTCCTGAATGTTTTACTTACATAAGCCACTGAATTCCCTTTTTGCTCTAGTGCTTTTGAGTTGGGTTTTTGTCACTTGCAACTGAAGAAATAATACTTGTTATGATGAAACATCCAATGATGCTGGAAGTTCAGATGTTGTTCAAATCCAGTGGTTTAATGATAGCTATAAAATCTTGTTCTTCATATGTACCTGTATTGATTGAGCATCAAGTCCTTAAATTAAAGTATTTTTTAGAACTCTCTCAGAAATTAGGGAGGTTGGACCTTTGGTATTGTCAACATGTCTAAAAATATAAAGCCATTTATTTGTCCTTGAAAACCTTTTCTTTATCCATATGTAAATACATAGTTGGCCTCTGTGGGGAAAACGATTAAAATATTTGTTCCTGTTTGTTTAATTTGGCAACTCCCATTTCTTAGTTGGGAATATCAGATATGAAAGTATTAGATGCATTCCTGCTGCAAAATTACAATTGTGAAAAAAGTAAAAGTACATTTACATTTATCTATCTTGTCAGAATTACCATATAATACTTAGACAAATGGTGAATTTTTACAATACAGTGTCTGAATTATTATTTCCTACTATTTATTAGAATAAATTTAGCTTTTAGCAACTGTGATATGACATGAACGTTTTTGTATTTTCCTTGTAAGGATATGAAACTTTTAAATTTATCTTTAATTGAGAGGTTTATTTTGCCTCCCTTCCGAAAGTGGATAGCAATAAACCTTTCAGATAAATCTGTAATATTGTTGCAATATTATTTCATTGAACAGATATGATGTATTAGATTAAAAATGTTTAGTATATATAATAGGATGACTTACTCAAACGATAGAGAATGATCTATCAAATGACAGTACAGATACAATTATTTTTAGATATTATTATATTGTTAACAAATTCTAAAAATTAAAATGTTAACAAGAACGTCATTTTACTTGGAATTTTATTTCCTGTTTGTGTCTAGCTCCTACGCAGCATCCTGCCTTTCTTTTCTTTGTTCCTCACTTTCTACTCCACTAATTTATTTGGAACGTATGAAGTTGACATTTTTATAGGTAAAAAGTAGTTAAACTTTCCAATATTTTCAACCTAATAACTTTACTCTTTAAAGGAAATTTCATAGTTTTTAATTTCAGTGTTCAGTTCTTCTTCCTGTCATAATCTTTACAAATGGATTTTTGTTTTTATCTGTACCCTGATGAGAGTTTCTCTTTCTACGACAAAAACAAACCAAACTGAAACAAAAACCCAACAAGCTAGTTGTCTAAACTCAGATATACCAACTAAACTGTTATGGGTTGAATCATGCTCTGCCTTACTCCCCCCCGCCACCCTCCCCTCCCAAAGATACGTTGAAGTCCTAATTGCTAGTACTTCAGGATGTGAATTGGGAACTAGGTTCTTTGCAGTGAACATCAAATTAAAATGAAATCATTAGAGTGGGCCCTAATCCAATATGACTGTTGTTTTTATGAAAATGAGAAAATTGGACAGGAGATCAGCAAGGATGAAAGACTATGTGAAGATACACAAGAAGACCATGTGATTAGAGTGATGCATCTATAAGCCAAAAAACAAAGAATTTAAAAAAAGATGCTAAGGACTGGCAAGCACCAGAAGCTAGAAGAGACAAGGAAAGATTCTCCCTCAAAGCGTCATACAGAACATGGCACAGAGGACACCTGGATTTCAGCTCCCAGAACAGCAAGAGAATATATTTCTGTTGTTTTAGGCAACCTTGTTTTTGGTACTGTGGTACAGCAGCCCAAGGAAATGAATACAGAACTACTGGCATATAGATTTTTGTAATGATTTACCAGCTCTCAAATGAAAGACTGCTATTATTAACAACTCTTTTCTGTCTCCAGAATTTGGAGGAGAAATAGATGAATACTAAAGTCTCTTTTGTCCAGACCCCATGATAAAATTTCTTTGCAAGTTTATTTGAAAAAATATGGACCAGAGTTCTAATGACGATTTCTTTTTGGAGCTCTATTCACAGTTATAATAAGTGTCCTGTAAAAATACAAGACTGGTTTTCTAGAACAATTTTATCCCAATACATATTTAAATGGATCTTAGTATATAAGACATGTTAGTAATAAAAAAAATCATTTTAAAGAATCCTTCACATCACAATAGACATAGAGCCTAGTTGTGTGGTTACAAAAATGTATCAAACTTTATGTTTTGGTAAAAATTAAGAGAGATGTCATTATAACTATACTAATGGCTGAAATTTTCATATCAGGCAAATGTCTGCAACTACTGAAATGACATGTGCCAGATTCAAAACCTCAGAAAAAGCAATTTTAGATGGGTTCAAAATAATAACTACCATGACATTTTAAATGGGGATTTGGCATATTTTTAGATCAATATGACTAGACACAACTATAACATTCTTTTTTTTTCAACCTTACTTTTAGTACAACTCTAAAGAAGACAATAATATGGGAACAGACACAAAACAGTTTCTCTCCTTTTCTCTAATTCCTTTAAAACATTCACATTATTTTTAAATGAATACTAATGTTAACATTTTGGTATTCTCCCAAAGTATAGTGCAAAAATATATCAATAAAAATTTAAATAGAAAATGTCATCTGGGGGCTAGGTAATAGTGGCTATTAAAAAATAGGTATAAGAAGGACAGGACAGGTAGCCAAAATGCTAGAATTGGGAGCTTGACCTTAACAAAGTATAACTGATATTTTTAGATAAATTTATTTATGGAGACACAACTTGTCCTTCTATACTTGAACTTTCTTTGATAACTTATTTTGACCAATTCTGTATTTTCTTGCATGTTTGAATTGATTTGCTAAAAGTTACCTACCAACAAAAAGTATAGCTTAAATTCAAAATTCTCAATTCGTACTATTTGTTCAGAATCAACTTTTATTTCCTTTCAAGATTTTACCCAAGTTGCATAAAAAGAGAGATAAATTATCTGATTAATTCTAATGAAATATGGGTACACATTTTTAGATAAACAGAAAAAAGATATAGTCTTTTTTGGGTTTGATCTGATTATATTTTTCTTTAAAAAGATGTCTCAATTTAGACAGTGTGAAAATTTATGAGAAAATGGAAAGTTATTTGAAAATGCATATGAGGTTAAATAGTCATTACGAAGGATTAAGAGTAAAGAAGACAACAAAAAGAAAATTTTGCATGGTTTCATTATCATAGTATCATTCACCTATTTTGCAAATTTTCATGGTTACTTTAAACATCTCAGGCCAACTAGTTCTTCAGTCGTTATCACTCACTATCAGTTAGCCCTTGATTCTAGCAGCATGCTAAGACAGTCACATGAGATTGAGCTAAATGCATACCAGAAGGCATAGTCATTTAAAATGCATTCCACAATCAATTAGAAATTAATTTGGGTTGTCGTTGGAGGTGGAAACGTCACTATGGGCAGTTGAGAATTGACTCTGCACATGTACTCAATCCTTGTGTTGTTGTACATGTTGATACCATTCCACGAAAGGAGGAAAACATCCTCAAATTACCTGGCTGCTTCTGTTTTATTTTCTGGTTGGACTGACAACTGACATCCCAAGTGACAGTAAAGGGGAGATGATAGTATTTAATGAAGTCGAGACCTGCGAGCTAACCTGAAGTTCAGCATTCACTCCAGGGTTTGGCTCGCCTCCAAAACCCACTCATGAGCTGACCTTTTATTTTCACCTGCATGTCTCAACCACATTGAGCTCAAAATGTGAGTATCACCCGGATGGAGGTACAGATCTTTCTATTTCTGTTTTTCCTTTCTCCTCCCTCTTTTCCTGCTCCTCCTTCTCTTCTTTCGGTTTCCTTTCTGTATACACTTGCGTTGCCAATTTCTTTGGATTGCCCAGGCTCCATGGTAGACCTTGACCAGCCTGAGAAACCCTAAATCATTAGAACAGAGGGAGTCTAAGTGGCCCCCTTTTCTTTCTGGGCTGCTTGCCTTCTTGACAAAGCAGAAAAAACTCCTTTCTCTGAGGGCCTGCTCATCCTTCTTGAAATATAGACTTGCAGATTTGCTTTTTCCCCCCTAGAAATTCATGTAAGATGTTCATGCATCTGACTCTTTGACACCCAAATGTCAGATGAATGGCCTCATTTCTACTTTCACTTTGCTATACATATTTTTTTGAAAGCTTTCCCCTTTCCTTCCTTTTTAAGATTGCATGTGTCAAATATGCCCCGACGGCTTTCACGCTGCCTATCTGTCTGGTGAAGGCGTGCTGGAAAATTTACATTTAAACAGCACCTCTGCCAGTTTTAATGATGTGCTGCTGAAAGGCAGCTGGCTCAAGTCCAAGTCTGGGGTTTCACTGCTCAGGCAGGAAGGTCAGTGTAGTCCTGAGGGGAAGGAAAAAAAGAAAAAGAAATACTATGCTCTGTATATCCTGCAAGAGGAACATTACAAATTCAGATGTAATATTTAAAATACTTCCTTCTTAATTTCAAAGTAACTGCTTTTAGTAGCCGGCGAACCCCCATGGTTGAAATTATTAGCCAGAGACATTTTGCTTTGGTGTACTAGACAAAAACCTCTAAGTGGCCTACTTTCATTTTCATCTGCTTGAACAGTTTGTGGTTGTAATATTTAAAATAACCTTTTATATGATCTTGGTAAGCGGGTAAAGGAGTTCAAAAGAACAACAAAACCCACCAAACCTCAATTTTTTAAACCTTTTTCCTGAAGGCCTCTGCCTAATTGTTCCAATAAGGACATGAAAACTTATATCAATTATATGTTTCTCATAGTCTCAGAAAGCCAAACAAAATACAGGCGAGTTCTGTATTATTTCTTAGATTAGCTACTCATCATGCTTTTCATGAATTTTAAAAACAGTTAAGCCTGTGCGAGGTGGGAAGAACAGGAGGTATGACCTACCGGCTCAGAAGGAAAATCTTAGTGACACAGGACTGCATGCCAACTGCCAAGGGGATTGCTTACAGATGATGTGTGATCTCCAGTGATCCCCGAAATTCCCCTCAGGACGATTAACTGGTCGGGAGGTGAAGGCTAGGACAGACAGATTGCCAGAACAACTTTTCTTCACAAAGAACTTATCTGTCAAATAAAATCTATGGGAAAGCTGACGCCATAAGAGAAGTTAGATAGCATCACCATGGTGTTATCACTTGCTAAACTTGAACTATGGAGACTTAACAATCTGCAAATACGTAGGATTTAAACAAACAAACAAACAAACCCCTTTTTCAAACAAAATGAAGGACTGGAGGGTTTATTAATAGTTCATAACCACCACACACGTAAGTAAAAATTCCACTTTCTTGACTTAATTTTGATAACAATAGAATGTGCTGAACAAGCCTCCACGCCCTAAAATTAAACACTGCTTTTTTTTTTTTTGCTTTTTTCTATTTTCCACTGCTTACTCTATTGAAAACAAGGATGGCTATTGCTTTTGGACTTTTGAGCATAAACCATGTTGTTAAATGCAAACTGAAGGAAGCTGGCTACTGGAGTCAATCACCTCAGAAGCAGCTCAAGGACAGCGTGTAAGCTATGTTGAGGTTTAAAGAGGTTCCTTATGCCATCACAGTGCAGACGCAATGGGGAACTTCTCATTGCTCTCTGTCCAAAGAATCACTGCCCATAAAAATAAAGCTACCCTCTGCTTTGTGATATACTAGAATAAATATTTCTATATCTTCGCTAGGCTTCACTAAGAACAGAGTTTTATGAAGTCTGAGATCACTCTGAGAAAAGTCCATAAAAATGTGACTGGTTTTTGTCTATGTGTAGATTTCTGTATTCTGATGTTGCTTATTCTGCTTTTGGGTTACTGACCCCTTTGAGAATCAGTAAAAGCTATAAAATCCAGAGAAATGTGCACACGACACACAGGCACACACGGAAGTCGCACATTCTGTTAGGGAGTCCCACGAAGTCTCTGAAGTTTGTCCATGAACCCCTCTTGCACACACACTACCCTTTGTCAGATTGATGAATTCATCTCGAATTTTTATAACCTTTCCAGGCCCACTGCGTTTTACTGGTATGTTTCAGTAAGGGAGCCAAGACTCCTCTAAAAATCCACCAAGAAAAAGAAAAGAGAGACTCCTTGAAATGAAGAGGTTTCATTTCAAACAAAGAAACAAACTAAAGAAACAAAGAAACAAACTAAAACCGGACCAACTCTAAAGATTCAGTTCATTCCGGAAAATTTCTATACTTAATCACTTTTCCAGGTGCCAATGTTTTATTCTAATTGATGGGGTTCGAGTCCTTTCCTTCCCTTTGCTGCCTCTACCTGCTCTTCTCTCTCTCACGGACCCCGACAATGTTGAGGACACAAACACGTTCTTTTTTTTTTTTTTTTTTTTTTTTTTTTTAATATATTTTATTGATTTTTTACAGAGAGGAAGAGAGAGGGATAGAGAGTTAGAAACATTGATGAGAGAGAAATATTGATCAGCTGCCTCTTGCACATCCCCCACTGGGGATGTGCCTGCAACCAAGGTGCATGCCCCTGACCAGAATCGAACCTGGGACCCTTCAGTCTCCAGGCCGATGCTTTATCCACTGAGCCAAACCGGTTTCGGCACAAACACATTCTTATCTGTTCTGCTCCGAACCAGTGTGACACAATCGCAACTGCATGCTCATTTAATTTGTGAAACTATGTCTCTTTCCTCCAGTGTATGCAATTTTGTCTCACAGCGCATCTTCCCCTTTCTTCTGAAAAGACGTCTTCAAGAAGATTAAGTTCTGAACTCAAAAAATATTTTCCTTTCTCAAATTAGCTAGATAGAATGCACTGACTCATTTCAAATGTCAGAGACTGTACATGTTTTCATCAGTGCCAGTTTGCCCTGTCCCCCGTAAACAACTAAGTTTGTGCTACTTTCATGCTTCTCTCCCCTTTTGGCACCTGGTCCTTGGCTCCACAACCAGAAAGAGCAGCCTCTATGAGATCCTATGGTCCCCTTACCTGGGGGAAGATGGGTAGTTCTCCCATTTAAATGGTTTCTGGGGGTGTGCAAGAGGGAGCTGATCGATGACTCTCTCTCATTGATGTTTCTAACTCTTTCTATCCCTCTCCCTTCCTCTCTGTAAAAAATCAATAACATATATATATATATATATATATATATATATATATATAAAATAAATAAATAAAATAAATGGTTTCTCTTTAAGTGCAGTTTCCCAGTTTTCCACTAGTTGGGGCTCTATACAAAGGAAAGAAAACCAAGGAGATCCAGAATTATTTACTAACAACATACATTGTATATGAGATCTCTAAATGATATTCCAGGTCTCTGGAAATAAGCTCACTAATTTTATTTTTGTCCCCATATACAGATCATGAGTTTGTATTCTATTGTAAGATCACTTGTGTTTGCGTTGCTTGGTTAGGAAAGTCTGAACCCAGTTTACTGCTTTGGGTATGATTTGGAGAAATCCAGCTCACTCAATGTATAGTTATTATAAAATATAAATTTTAAAATGCATCGATGAAACATTGGGTATATAAGTAGCAAGACCATCTTCTTTGTAAAATTTTTTTCTAGGACGAGATAGCAGCCACTCATCTGTTAAACCCCAAGGCACAGAGTCTTGCATGAACAGACCCTTAATGATGGTGGTTTGATTTCTGTCTGCTCTTGAAGACCAGAATTAAGACAAGATTATCTAATATCACTTCTCTTGGAAAACCATTGAAAAAGTGTCCTATGCTAGTCCCACACTAATATCTCTCCCTCTCTCTCTCTCTCTCTCTCTCTCTCTCTCTCTCTCTCTCTCTCTCTCTCTCTTCCTCCCTCCCTCCCTCCCAGCTTTACTGACTCCAGGTCAGGTTGAAAGATTACTTTGGATAGTCACAAATAATCAAGATCTCCTAGCACCCTGCTTACACTTGCCCGTTTTGTTTTGGGCTTGTTTATCCCGTCTCTCTCACCTCCCCGGAGATCCTTTGGCAAATCTAGTAAACAATGCCTTTTTCTCGCTCAAGGCAGAAAGTCCAAGCGAATACAATGGGAGGCCAGACTTGGATGAAATGCGGGCTGCAGGTGTTCTCCACATTGTGGTCATCTAAACCAGATGCGGGGATTTGAAGCACCTGCTTCCCTTCTCTGTCTCCACCCCAGGGACTACCACTCCTGGGAAGGCTAGGCCAGAGCGCCACGCTGAAGAAAATGAGGTGCACACTATAGCACCCTTCCGACAGATAAAATGAGTTGCCTTATAAACACTTCCACAGAGTTCCCCTTGAAGCCCCCAATGCATACAGTTTGATTTGCTGCTCTCTCTCTTCCTTTGCCGATCTGACACCACTATCCACACACACACACACACACACAGACACACACACACACACACACCATCGTAGTCAATTAGTACCAGAAACTTAGCGGCAACTTTATTTTCCTCTGGATTATGTTATCTAGAAAGACAAGACTGGCTATGGACAAGACGGTGATGATTTTTATGGTCCTGATAACAATGAGAAGGACGCCAAAAGCCTTGCTCAGCCTCAGACTTTATGAACATTTCTATAGGTGCCATAAATCTCTGAACAATCCAGGAAAAAACATTAAATTTTCTATCTTGAATGCTGAACATTAAATAAGAGATCGGGGAGAAATTGGTCCCTGTGGGCACTAGCAGCCAGAGAAGTTGGTTCTGGCATGGTTATTTAAAAAATTCTAAATTGTATCATTTCAGTTTAAAATGTTGGCAATAACCTGACTGCAGACATATGCGTGTGTATTAAAACCCTGAAGAGGAAGCCTGTATGAGTCAACTTCTGTCCTGCTGTTAGTATTTTTATTTCTAATTGTTACTTGTGGTCACAAATGCTCCTCTAGAACAGAGTTAATATTTCACATTGATACAGAGGCGTGTGTTTTCCTGCCTATCTCACAGTGTGTTCCTAACAGTCAACTGAGAAGGTTTTTGCCTTGAGAACTGAACCCTGAGCAGTGCACTCTGAGGTGTCCGTGCACACACACTGACAGGGGCTGGGCCACCTGGAGGAGAGCCACCCACTGGCTCCGTGTCCTTCCACATGCCACTCTCCTCCACCCAAGAGAACTTGCCTGTCTGTGATCTCACAGCTGAAGGGAGCCCCTTATGTTTCTTCCCTGAAGCTCTTCATACACGGACATGTTTTTGTTGTCACTTGCCTGGACCACGTCTACGCTGGGAAGAATTATGTTGGAAATGAAGGGTCTGGGGTAGGTTTGTGAGCCTAAGGAAAAAAGAAGCGTGGTAGGGTGGAGTCGACTTGAAATGTGGGATATATGGTATTTGATAAAAATTCTCTGAGTTAATCAAAGCATTCACAACATATTTCCAAACAAACAAACAACTACTTACCTTCATCACACGCATGAAGTTTCATTAGAACAGGTCCCCAGACATAACACAACCAACGAAAGAGAGAGGATGGGCCTGCTAAGAAGGAAAGGCAGCCATAGATACTCTGTTCTGATGTTGTGCAGTAGAGTTTGGAATTCACTTGGGCACAACTAATGGGGTGGAGGGACTGGTTAGCTGGGGATGAATATAGAAACGGAGATTACAATCTAAGATAAACAATGCATCTTTCATTTAATATCACCAGGAACTCTTTTCATTTATCGGCAAGACTCTTTCTTTTGTGCCTCTTAATTTGTCCTTGAAGTTCTGTATCTAATCATTAGCTGAGCAACCAATAATTCTCTCTCAGTCCCCCACCCATTTTTACAACCAACTTTAATCTTTGAGTCAGTAGAAAACATGCTTCCCCTATCATAACTGGTTTTACAAAAATTCTCTTTCAAGTTTAGATTGCTCAGATACAATGGCTTTCCTGCAGCTTCATGCTAGAGAAAGGAATTTACATTAGAAAAGAGATTTATGATAGCATTGAATTTCCATTTGAATATGGAGAGTTAATAACATGCATATGTTTTATTATTATTATTATTTTAAGGTTTAAGGTATGCCATAGGCAAGAGGAAAGCTGGAAACTACGGGGCTGGCTGGGCTCAATGAACAATTCAATCTGGATTTCATTCACAAACAGCAGCTCAGTCCGAGGGAAAGGACTGTGTGTTTCCCCAGGTCGGAACTGGAGTAAGTGCCAGGATTTCCTGATTTGTTTACATTTCTCAAAAAACTTCTTTCCCCCCCGCCCCCGGACTAGGACAGAATTAGACTTCCTCTTCCACTTTTGGCTTCTTCCAAGCTATTCTTGATCAAGGTATTCTCTCCCCTTTCCCTGCATTCTTCTTTGTTGAAGTCTCAGCTGGGTTCTTTTGTTTCACAAAAAACACTGAGCATCAATGAAAGATGTTGTCTGAAGAATAATGGTCATAATATCAACAATAAGCCCACCGTAGCTGGGTTTTCCTGGACACAGTCGGATCTGCCCAGTCTTTACGTTTCAAGTCTTCTGTCTCCCAAAGGCTGGGAAAGGGCTCTGAGAAGCCAGAGTGTATTGTGTCAAGCTACTTTGTGGTGTCTTTATGCTCTAAAAGGAGAAATGGAAAACACCTCCAGGCACATACACTTGTCATTTGGATCATGAGGCCATCATTCAGGTGGTAACATTTCTGCCAGACCTAAGCTTGGGACACCTAAGCTAAGGGCCTCTGTTCCACCCTGTTATTCTCACTGCCCAGTTTGGTTTCACTTTCACCATCTTGACCATCTATAATTGTCACCAATATAAATTGTTTTGAAAATTTACTCCAAATTCATTTGTGTATAAATGTTTGGCAATCTAGGGATTAGCTCCTTCTCTTAACAAGGGAAATGTAGGCTGTGGTCAATGGCCAATCTGCAGGAGTAAAAAGCATCCAGATCTTGTTGGGTCCCCACAAGCAAGAATAAGTCTTAAAAACACAGAAGCCATTTGAGGGAAAGAGGACAGGTTTATGAAAGGAGAGGTGCAACTCTTGTTTATTGACACTCCTATTTCTTTTTTTCTTTTCTTTTCTCTTGTTTCTGAGGCTAAAGGTCTCTTTTGATTTCACTAGTTAGGTCACCTCTGTTTTGAAACATGCCCGCCATTCTGGCCCTAGGATGATTGTGAAAATTGTCTTGGTGCAACTCTATCCTCTCTTCTTGGACATCTTTCTCCCCATCTTGGATTCCCTGGGGCTCCTTGTCATTTGTCCTTTCTGCTTCCCTAGAAATCAGACCCAACTCTTGATAGAGAATCAAGATAACTCTACTTGCACTGGCATATGACTCTAAATACTAGCACTTTCCCAGGGTTATTTGTATCCTAAGAGAAGAAATTTAAGGTCAAAGAATGAGTCTCTAATTGTGGGAATTTATATCAATGGAGGCTCTTGAAGCAAAATGTTTTCCAAGTGCTCCTGAAATCACATCATATATCTGGTAGATTATGTTTAAAATAGGGGTCAGGTCAGGCACATATGTTTACTTATATCCCTATGTTTGTGTATGTAGATGTACCCATGAAGAGACAACATAATTTATCACAAAGATCCTGCTGCTGTTGTGCAGACTGATGAAGGACCAGGAACTGTTTATGAACCCTAGGCTAAAAGAGATAAGTTATAAATCAAGACAATATTTGCTCTCCTAAAATGTCCTTTCACAGCAGCCCTCCACTCAACTAAATGACTGTGGGAGGGCTTACCCTTTATGAGGCCCGAACAGACTCCCTTCTATGACCTCCTGCAAAGTAAAGCTGAGCAAATGTCCACATTTTCATTATAATCTGAACAAGCATTAAATGCACTAGTGGACTAATGTGCAAAAAGAGAGTTTAAATGAACTCAGGTACATTTAGGGACATCAAAAGAGTAAAACTGTTCTCTTTTCATCCTATTGGTTTCAGAGAAATAGGTGGGATATGCACCAATATAGGCATAAGTGTTACCAAGGAAACTACCTTAAAAAACCTCTTTGGACTATTTTCTACAACAAGGCCTGTGAACTGATCAGCTCACAGGTGTTAGTGAAGCACAAATACCACAATCATATACTTTCCTCACCAGAGTTCATAGAAAGTATAAAATGAGTAATGACATGAGGTCCAATGCGAAATCTATCTTCTAAGGGGGCAAAATAACCTCACAAACAAGTGTGTTGAGAAGGGGGGGGAGAAGCTGTATTTAGAATAATGTTAATAGAAAACCTAAAAATCATTTAAATCACATGAATAAAGGTGTAAATTAGATGGAAGAAAAATAAAATATCTTTTATTTTTTTAAACACTCTATTGAGGTATGCTTGACATATAAAAAGCTGAACATATTTAATGTTTACAATTCCATGAGTTTGGGGGACAATATGATACACGTTATATTTTAAATGTATGTATTGCAGATATCAGTATTTTGTAATATGTGTTGATGTAAAAAAGTCCAGACATATAGAGGATTTCTGTAAGAGTTTACCTGAGCCAAACTGGTAACCTGTGCCAGGAGCAAGATTTCAAATGCCCCAGAGAATAATAGTCTTGCAGCTTCTTTCATGCATTTGAATTTAAGGAAGGGAAGATAAGGAAATTTACATGGAGGTGGGGGATAAAACCATAGGCTAGTTAAGGAGATTATGTACTCTCAGGAAGGTGAGTAGTGCTTATTGCAGAGGTATGTTAACATAGATGCACAAGGCTTGCTTAAGGCAAAGGTCAACCTTTTGCTAAAGAAGTAATAGACCTGGGGCATGACAACTCACCGTGACCTACCCAGCTAGGAATTTATGATCAGATCACCTTGTGAGATTATTTTCCATGGACCTCCTCTCCCCCATCCGTGTCCACATATGTTTCACACAACATTGAACATTCTTAATTCTAGGTCTTCATTTCAAGAGAAGACCAGATGGAGGTTGCTTATCCGAGAGGGTTTTCCATACCTATATTAATATAGTCATATTCTGTTAGGACCTGAGCTTTCTCTTATTTTAGTAAACAAGGCCATCTGGTTCATCTGAAGGACCCTTAGGAGTCCAGCTTGGGGTGCTCTGAGGCCAACCCAGTGGTTCTGTTGGTGGAGAGACAGCATCAGGTATTAGGTCGATTGTGTCAGACAGGACTTTGGCTAAGAAAGAATTCAGAGCAAGACTCAAATTATTAGACTCAAATTTATTTAGAAAGTCACAGAGGTAGAAAAAGTGAGCCAGCTGAGTGGTGTGGGCTCAGGGAACAAGTTACAGAGGCAAAAGAATAAAGCTTAGGAGAAAGAGAGAGGCAAGCAGCTGGGGGAAAGGGGTGGGGAAAGGCAAGAGCCTGCTCTGTGGAGAGAGCCTCACCAGTTTCTCAGGTTTGGAGGTCTGGGGGTAAGGGGGTCTCAGTGGAATATTCATTAACATCTAGGTGTGTCCTTTCAGGGTCCACTGATTGGTCTGCCCAGAGCAGGAATCAGTAGTCATTGCAGCTGGTCCTTATGTGAGCCATGGCATCTCTTATCTGGTTTTGCTGCTTTTCTGGACCTGGAGCTGGAACACTACTGAGACCTAGATGTTATCCCTAGGGGTTAATGCTTAAGAGAGTGGTTGTGCAAGGGCCCGCATAGGAGTTGCATGAGGCCACTCTTCGGACCCTTGTTCCTCTTCCAAGGGGGTTTACCGCATGACTAGTGAATGCCGGGGGAGGAAAGGTCAGGGGAGGGTTTGAACTGCATCACCAGCGATGTAAAAGGTCAGAGGGTCTAAACCAAATGACTGGTGATAAGCTAGAGGAGGAAAGGTGACCCTGGGGGTGAGGTCCTTGTTTTCCCAGTTTTTTCCCATTGCTAGGCACCCGGGGCTTTCTGCCCTGCTGACCTTCTGTGCCTGGCCCATTGTCCTTGCTCTGCTCATGTCTGTCCAACTGCCTACCACGTCCTTTTGGGCTTGTCTCTAGTGCTAGCCTAGACTTCTGCAGAGAGGAGACATGGACTGGCTGCCTGACAGTTCCAGTGTCCCAGGATGCTAGAAATGGGATGCATTTCTGTGTAGCAAGCACACATTCTGGTTTTGCCTTATGATGGTCAGAAGCCTGAGCAGGCCAGTGTGCTGTGAATAGTCTGAGACTTGGTGGACTGTATCGCCTCCGTTGCCTGTCGCTCAAAGATTTTTCCTTTCATGTTGAGAGACTGCAAAGATCCACATTTTTTAGGCCCTGAATTCTGTCTTCTTACACACCACATTCTTAATTCAATAACTACAGAGCTATTGTACGTTGAATAAGATGTAAAAATATGGTATTGTGCAATATTTTCTTTTAATAATTGCTGCACTGACATGTGCTGGGCAAGTGGCTGAGACCAGATTCAGGTTGTACGCAAATGGCTTCATGTGTTTGTTTTTTTTTTAAAGAATTATTTTGTGCTTAGAATCTGCCCTGTCTCCACCAGGGTTGAGAGTCTTCACCAAATGATCACTGGGTTCTCTTTGGCCCTCAGGGAGGTGCTGCTTGTCTGCTGCTTCTAGTTTCCCAAAGAAGGTTTAGGGGGACTTTTTATTCGAGCACATGGATCCTGAGTAGTTTTAGTCAGAAAGAGACCAGCAGAGACTCCAGGCACCAGGGCAGTAGTCAGCAGGAGGGAAGAAGGGAGGGTAAACCAGTGAACTGATGTAGGGAGCATGTGCCACAGATCTGGTCCAGTCTGCATTTTACTACCTCATGCTGCAGCCAGAGCCGTAGGGGGATGGTCTGTGACCGTGGGAGGTGGGCAGCAGGACTCTAAGACCCACACAGCAGAAAACTGGAAAACAGCGTTGGTATGACCAGCATGAAGGTTAGGCCTTTGTGACATATCTCCCCACGCCATACTTGGCAGATTGCGCAAAGGCCTCTATTTCAGAGGAGAGAGAGCTGGCACACCTGGAGAGGGCGTGCTCACCCAAGGCCACTTCGTGATTCACTGGCAAGACAAGATGATGTCGCCCAGTTTCCGCCTGTGGGAACCGGATGGGCCTTGGCATTTTTGAGCTGGCTAGAACTGCCTTATTTCCTCTACCCCACCCCATCCAGCTCTGATACCTCTCCCCATTACATAAGCTTGTCACAGTTAGCCCCCTGGAGAGAAAGGGACCTTGGCTGGGACAAAGTCCATACCCAACACTCCCACCCTCCTTGGGCAGTCTTGTTATCTCTCCTTGGAGTGTGATATAGTACCACATGGCAATAAGATATGATAACCTGAACTTGATTACTTTGGGAATAACTATTGAGCAAAAAAAAAATAATAATAATAAAATAAAAATGCTTGTTGGAATAGGTCTGTTGACTATAGCAACCAGGTGTTATCTTGGAAGAGGATGGAAAATTACGCAGAGCCAAGAGTTGTTTTGGATGGCTAAAATGAATTCAGAAATAGATGAATGGCCTCCCAGGCCTTAAGAAAATCCTCAAAGATCTGACAACTGTCAAGGTTGCACTTATGAGCAGTTATCACCTACTTTTTGTTTTCTGCTTCATCAGCTCTATAATCCTGCAAGTTTCATTATTAGGATTTCCTGCTACACTTTTGGTTCTCAGTTACAGATTGACTAGGGACTGCCAGTATGTCTGGCCTACTGATGTTTGCTGGTAGATTATCCTTGTAAAAATATTACTGTTCTGAGCATTTTTTTTTTAAGGTAATGAAGAATGACAATTCAAATAAAGTCTATGGTCTTATTGCTTGGGATGACCCAACAACTACAAACAAAACAGAAAGATGGCCTCCTTACAAATAAACACTCTTGTTTAAAATAAAACAACAAACAAGCAAGTAAAAAACAAAACAAAACAACACCCCAAGGTTGAATTTACCAAACTGAGTTTAGACTTCACCCAAGCCAGGGAGTGATGATTGTCATCGGGGTCAGGGATTCATTTTCCCTTTTCTTAATAGTGAATGGAACTCCATTTTTAAAGGCTTTTGATTTATTGTCTAAAATTGGAACTGGGACAAATTCAAAGCAGGGTGAAAGGAAGTCTCCAAAACAATAGCATTGACATTCTCCCAGGGCTTTTGAATTGTGAGAATTTAGTGCACCTGAGCCGCCAAACTGTGGCAAGGCCTAGGACTTGGTTTAGTGGCAACACTTCTTCCTGGTGTATTTTTGAACCTCATTCTGAGGAGGTGGTTTCCTTTGGTAAAATGAACATGGAAGAAATAATAGAAACTTTTTTCTATTTTGTTGAAAATATTCTATAATACAATTTTCCAGGAATCAAGCTAGCCCTATTTATAAATGAAAAGAGGAACGTGTTTTAGTCTTCAATTCAAAACTTCAGGGGCCCTTATTAAGCATTTACTGTATATGAGGTTCTAAGAAACATGCATTGTATGCATTAGTTCATTTCAGCTTCATAACAATCTTATGGATGTAGGTACCATTCTTACTCCTGTCTTACAGATAAAGAATCAGAGAGCTTAAAGGAACTGACTAAAGTCATATATCTGTTGAGTGGCAGTCCAGAATTTGAACCACTTGGTAATACTGTCTTCTAAGAAAAGTAGATTGCCTAGATTAGAGGATGCCAGGTATTAAAGGCCTTGAAGGAACTGATTTGTGGTCCACAGAAGCCCAACATGTATAGTTTTTGAGATACATCCTGGTATCATTCTGTTACTGAATAACGAGACCAGATAGGTTGAGTCTGCTATGTTCTTGCTACACAGTTAATATTACCAATTCTATTTAGTGTTATTCCCAATCTACCTCTTTCTGAAAATGATTGAAGTAGCTTAGATGCACATATAAATCTTTATTCTGGGCCTCTTTAGAGCTCCAGTCTCATTTTAACCACCTTATGAGTATTACAGTTGAATCCAGGCCTTCATGCACTGCAAATATCTACAAAGAACTTTCTGTCCCCACCTAAATTAACTATCTTCCTTTGGACTTTTCTATTTCTGTGATGGTGTCCCCCAATCACCTGGACTCTGAAGATCAGGAAAGATTTATTTATTTATTTATTTATTTATTTATTTATTTGTTTGTTTATTTATTTACTACACTGTCTTCTGCTCAAACTGCCTTCCCGCCCCCCCTCCCCCGCCCCCATACAAGCAATTAGTCATCAAGACCTGTAGATTGTCTTTGCCATTATCTGTCCCTACTCACCCTATGCAATGAAACAAATTTCTAAAGCTATATTTTGGCATAAATCTTCAACTAGTTTGCCTACACTCAGGCTCTCTGCCCTTAACATGGTCACCAAGTTATTTATGAGTCAGTTTCTTCAACAAGAGTTTTCTGTGCTCTATGATGTACCAGGAAGTGTTCTAAGCTGCAGGTACCTCTCTGCCTTGCTCTTGCTGTCCTTTGCACTTAGAATATCCACCTCCACTCTCTCCCCTTTGCCAATACTTCTGCTTCCAGCCCTGACAAGCTCTTTGTCTCTGCCAGTGGATGAAGTCTCAGGTTACTCACATCCCTTTCCTCTGACCTACAGCAGGGAGGATTTAAGGAGCTCTAGCTGACACTCAAACTGTGGTAGAAAATCCTTTATGATAAGTTAACCTGTCCACCTCCCCCAATTAATGCTTTAATTCCTTGGAATGAAAGGACTTTAGTCTCAGTCTTGGTAACCTCCTACTTCATACATCTTAACACAGTGATTCTTAATAGAATCCTGCCTCTGTGAAACTCTAATTTCCCCAAAGACTTTCAATTCTGATAGCCTGCCTGCCTCTTAGGAAGCTGAATACTATGGTGCATTGATTCCACAGTCAAATGCATGTTCGTTGAAGCTATCCTTTGAGCCTGAGGCTGGCCACACAGTATAGAACAAGAATGAAAATTTCTTATTCTCATAGTTTTGCTTTTTTTTTTTTTTTTTTTTTTTTTTACTGGGCAAGTGCTTAAGTAAAGAAGCAAGATAATCTTGGGCAGGAAGAAAGACTATGAAGAAGACAAAGTGGGCTGCTGAAAGGGGAGGCAGGGGCTGGTTTCTGTAGGATACTCAGGGACAGTATCTCAGGTGAGACGCCAACGATAAGAAGGAGCTCAGCACACATAAAACTGGGGAACATGTTTCAAACAGAGAAAACTGCGGGAGAATGATCCTGTTGGAGCCACCAGCCTGACATGCTCCAGAAACAAGAGAGAGGCCAGCAGGTCAGACCAAAGGAGGGGCAGTGGTAAGAGAGGCAGTAAAGAGCACAGAGGCTTTGCCCCTATTTTCTGAGATGCAGCTTTCTTGGATTGCATGCCTCCCACCCCCACCACGAGCTAGATGCCTGGCTCTTTAGGTCTTCTGCACTGTTCCTCAGACAGATCCTACCCTTAGTCCCTTCCAGTCTGATTTGTCCTCTAAGCTTCCTCTAGACATGCCACACTTCAATGGCTGGGTATAGTTAGAGACTCTTGGATTCCATTCACCGACCCACCTCATGGTCATTAAGTGGGCAATGACTGGACGGCACCTCCAAGAGAGGAGGTGGCAATCTAAGTTTTAGCTGTCCTTCAAAGCCCAATTCCCATGCCAGCTTCTCTAGGGTGTCTTCCTAAATGATCCCGGTTGCATAACGATCTTTTCTCAATTGTCTGCGTTGGTCTGAGCCATCACCCAGCATTCCTCAGAGGCTAGTTTATACCGTGGTTTCACCTTCCCTCCAGATTGTATGCCTTTGAAAGTAGGAACTGTGCTGGGTACAATTTTGTTCCACTCAGATTAAACAGCACGGTGTCTTGCTCTCAATAGCCATGTAAATATAAATGTATTTGTAGAATAACCACTAAATTCTGGCTATTGTCCTGAGAATTAAGAATATTTGTGAAGCACCTAGAATGGTACTGACTCATAGTAGGTTCTAAATAAATTATACTATCATTATTATTAGCATAGTCGTGTGACTTTGGTTATAACTATGTTTAAATGATACTGCTGGATAGAATAATTTCTAAAATCTCTTCTAGTCCTGTCCTAGTTGGTTTGGCTCAGGGGATAGAGCATTGGCCTGCGGACTGAAGGATCCCAGGTTTGATTCCAGTCAAGGGCACATGCCCAGGTTGTGGGCTCAATCCCTAGTAGGGGGTGAGCAGGAGGCAGCCAATCAGTGATTCTCTTTCACCATTGATGTTTCTATCTTTCTCTCCCTCTCCCTTCCTCTCTGAAATCAATAAAAATATATTTTAAAAAAATCAAAAAAATCTCACCTAGTTCTAAAACTTAATCATGTCTTGAATGAATACTCTGAAAAATATCAGGAAGAACAGTCTTAGGTTATTAGGTAACTTTTTTTCTTATGGAAAAACTTGCAGGCATTGGAGATTCTTTTTTAAAAAAATATATTTTTATTGATTTCAAAGAGGAAGAGAGAGAGATATAGAAACATCAATGATGAGAGAGGATCATTGGTTGGCTGTCATCTGCATACCCCACACTAGGTGTCAAGCTCAAAACCCAGGCAAGTGCCCTTGACTGGGAATCGAACCTGGCACCTTTCAGTCTGCAGGCTGACGCTCTATTCACTGAGCCAAGCCAGCTAGGGCTGGAGATTCTTTTATGGCACTGGTGGTAATGAACAATGCATTATTTTCAATCATGCTATAAGTATGCATTTATTCTTAGTAATAATATTTTAAGCATTTTAAGTCTAGTAACAGCAAAAATACTTTTATCAAATGCGCACTTGCAATAGTAAGCATTGTCAAGAAGTGGATAAACAGAAATCTCATACATTTCTGGTGGGTAATACATCAATACAGTCTCTTTGGAGAATGATTAGAAAACAGATAGGAAAGTAAAATATGCACATCTTATATGACCCAGCAATTCTGCCGCTAGAGAAACCTTAGCATGTGTGCACACAGAGGTTTATTCGCATATATTTATGGGAGATTTGTTTATAACAAAATTTGAAGCAACCCAAGTGTCTATGAACAGAAAGGCAAAATAAATTGTGGTATGCCCATATACTACCATTAAGATAAGTGAGCTACAAATACAAATATCAACAAAGATAAATCTCAAAAACAATATTCAGTGAAAAAACAAATCGTATAATCATAAAAAAACTGTAATACCTTTGATATAAAATTAAAACATGTAATTATGTTATAGTTATGGATATGAACATATAATGTAAAAGTGTAAGAACATGCACCGGGAACACTAAATTCAGAATAGTAGTCAAGGAAGGATAGAAGGAGGACAGTGGTATTAGGAGAAGGGAATATAAGGGGCTTCAACTTATTATTACCTTAAGAAGTATTTAATAGAAAAAGGAAATATATTAAGATTTGACAAAGCTGGCTGCATATATCAGAGATTATTAGTCTTTTTTGTGTATTATTATAACAACTAGAGGCCCAGTGCATGAAATTCATGCACGGGAGGGGGGCTGTTCCTCAGCCCAACCTGCACCCTCTCCAACCTGGGACCCCTTGGGGGATGTCTGACTGCCTGTTTAGGACCACCCTTTCACAATCTAGGATTGCTGGCTCCCAACCACTTGCCTGCCTGCCTTCCTGATTGCCCCTAATTACTTCTGCCTGCCAGCCTGATCACCCCCTAAACACTCCCATGCCAGCCTGATCGGGGCCTAACTGCTCCCCTGCCAGCTCGATTGTCCCCAACTGCCCTCCCTGAAACCCCAGTCACCCCCAAATGCTTTCCCTTGCATAATCCCTGTTTATCAGATAGGGTTTTTTTTTCTTTAGAATATTGGACAGTCCTAACTGGTTTGGCTCAATGGGATGGAGCATTGGCCTGCAGACTCAAGGGTCCCAGGTTCAATTCTGGTCAAGGGCATATGCCTTGGTTGGGGGAACATACCCAGTGGGGAGTGTGCACAAGGCAGCTGATCAATGCTTCTCTCTCATAGATGTTTCTAGCTCTCTATTGCTTTCCCTTCCTCTCTGTAAAAAAAAAATTATATATATATATATATATATATATATATATATATATATATATATATATAATTTTTTTTTATAAGAAACATTTAAAAATCCTCTATATCTGCCTGGCTGGTGTGACTCAATGGTTGAGACCCCAGGCTGCTACCACTGAAAGGTGATGGAATCCTGGCCAGGCTAAGACCTTAGCCCAGGCTGCCACCACTGGCTGGGTGATCGCGCAGTAGGGATGCCTGGCCCTGCTGGCATGAGACCCCAACCCAGGCTGCCTCTGGGGCCAGGGGATCATGCAGCTTGGGTGCCAGGCCCTGCCGGCCTGAGATCCAAGCCCTGGCTGCCGCAGCTGGCCTGAAGATCACACAGCGAGGGGTGCGCAGCCTTGCAGGTCTGAGACCCCAGCTTAAGCTGTTGCTGCAGCTGGGGGATCACGTGGTGCTTGTGTGCGGCCCCAGCCCAGGCTGCTGCCACTGGTCTGAAGATCTCGTGGTGCTGGTGCATGGCCCTGCTGGCCTGAGACCCCAGGCTGCGACCACCAGCCAGGATGGTGCCTGGCGCTGGCACCTCCCAGCTGGACACCCCAGGCAGCCACCACTGGGCAGGGATCGCTGCATGGGGGGCAGGTGCTTCCCAGTTAGACACCCTGGACTGCCACTATTGGGTGGACTTGGGGACTCCGGCAGGGCTAAGAGGACTGGGTGCTGCCATCTTGTGGCTATGGGTGCCACCATTTTTTGTTGGGGAGTGATGGTTAATTTGCATATTACTCTTTTATTAGAAAGGATTAATAAAAAATATAAATATAAAAATATACTCATAAATAGTTAGATTTGAAAGAAAATAGATAATTTAAACTACCAGTGAAGTGGCTATGTAAAGGTTAAGTCTGTATGCTTGTATGGTGCTCACATAAGAAAAGTACCTGGATTTGAGTAATTATAATGAATAATCACGAAAATAATTAAGATGATGTATTATGAAAAGTGTTTCTTATTCTTACATCCTAGAGGCATAATGCTTTCCTTTCCTTTAGACAGATTTCATCTTGCCAATGCCCATTTAGATACTTGTGTATTGTTTTTACTTTCATTTAAATATTTCATGAGCTTATCATCCCATCTACACTGACCCAGAACCCATTTTGGTTAGTCTGGAGTCTTTCCTGTCAGCAGCATGCTGCTTTCCCATTCAATAAACACTCTATGAGGGGAAGGATAAATAATCATAATCTTCAGGCATTAGTTACTCTTGTATAAGAAATCAAGGCACTCCTTAGAACATAGCAGAATTATTTACCTACTAAGTATTGTAATTTGACTTTTCCCTAGGGAGTAGGACATGACAGTATTCTTTTCCACAGTTTGCAATTATCCTAGTTTGCAGAGCACTACAACAAACAAACTGACCTGATTGTTTAACCCAAAGTTTACAAAAACACACAAGTTAGTTCTTTCTGAAGAAGGCAGCTGACCTCCTTGCACAATGTGAGATGGTTTTCCCTATGCTGCCTGGCATCCCTGTTCTCACCGAGACACACATACCTTCACCCTCGTTGGTTTTATTTTGATTGACAATTTTATTTCTTAAAGGCCAAAGTCAGATTTTAATATTGGGACCTGACTACTCATTGAATTCTCAATGATGGCAGGAAAAATGAGAGGATACAGGCACAAATTTTAGCAATATGGATAAAAGCCATCTTTATTCTTCTGTAATACTGAGTAGGGCTTTGAGGTTCTCTCATCCCACCAGATATAAAGCCAAGCCTTTGTAGTATGTTTTGTTTTTTTTCTTCTAGTTTTTCCTTTTTTTTTTTTTTTTTTTTGATGTGAGCTGGCATCGCTCATGAAAAGATAAAGGCATCAATTAATTATACTACCAAACTTTAAGGATAAAAGCTATTGTTGTGAACAGGAGTTAGGCACGCACATGGTATCCAGTAAGGGTCTGGGAACAGACTGCTGCCAAGGAAAACAGATGTCTATCTCCTCCAAAGAACCCAAATTATGTGTATATTAGCTATTGCTGATCTCCTGATCTACTTAACAATGATGGTATTGATGAACTAATCTGGGTTGAGTGCAATCATTGCCATGGCCATGGTTGCAATAAAGTTTAAAAACCGATTCAGCCAACCAATAACATACAACAACTACTACAACAACAAAACCAAAGCAAAGAAGCCATCGCCAAAGAGAAGAGGGTGCATCGAATCCTGAAATGACGAAGGGTCAGACGGGCTCTGCTTCTACCCTATGCTGTAACGGCAAAAGTCCAGATGTGGGTAGGAGAGGAATTCCCCCACATAACAATGAGTAATAATGACTAACTCACAATCATAGGATGTATGAGACAATGATGAATTGTATATTTCAAGCCTATAGAAGACAATCAAATTGGTCACTTTCTTCCTAACGGAATATACTTGCAAAATTGTAACCGAGGGAAAATTCCGCTTGAGGTTCTATGCACTCTTTTTCCTGTTTTCCTGTCATGGTTATAAATAAGAAAAAGTGCAGATGTTCAGATACTCTTCTCTGTCCCATGACCGTGCTTCATCCTTTTATTAGGTTGCTCTTATTGTTCATTTTATGTCGTTGTTTTTTAAACTCCTCTGCACATGCTGTCCTTCGGACCTTTGGTTTCGTTCTCTGTCTCTGTCTGCTGCTTCCATTTCTCAGGATGATTGGGAGAAGAGGGAGAGGAGAGTTAGGCACAGATCATGAGCCAAAATCAAGAGGAGCAAAATGAGGAAAAGAGTGTCAGTCTAGAAAAGACAATGAAAAATAATTTGCAAAGCCCAGTTTACTCTCTCTGTCTCCTTAGAGGCCAGTTCAGTTCCCATTGCTATGGAGGGGTCATATCCAGAAATAGGGCACCTTGGAGGTTAAATACCTTCAGCATGACCAGGAGGTCATGAGAACATGGAAGAAGTTCTGAAGTCAGTCAGAAGTTCAGGTTCAATTTTGGGAAGTAGAGGGTCTAGTATAAGAAGTAATACCTGATGTCAAAACAAGATTAAATTCAAACTTTTTCTAAAAAATATATATTTTATTGATATTTTTACAGAGAGGAAGGGAGAGGTATAGAGAGTCAGAAACATTGATGAGAGAGAAGCATCAATCAGGTGCCTCCTGCACACCCGCTACTGGGGATGTGCCCACAATAAAGGTGCATGCCCTTGACTGGAATAGAACCCAGGACCCTTGAGTCTGCAGGCTGACGCTCTATCCACTGAGCCAAACCGGTTTTGGCTAAATTCAAACTTTGACTTACTTCAGAGCTGAGCTCTCTCCTGCTCCTTCCCAGGATTTGAGGAATAGATATAAAAAGGGGCCTATGGCTGAGTGATGGACTGCCAAGTCATTTGAACTACAGTGGGCTTTGTTGTACTTTTCTTTGTTGTTCTCTGACAAAGCCCTATTAACCTAAGTGTTTGACTCCAAGCTCTTTTCATTTTAATAAAAGAATAGCCTTATTCTTAGGAAGGTCTTATCAGAGTCACAGTTCCTATTAAAGTCAGGATCAACGATGACCAAGTTCTTGGGCTTCACTGCCCAGTGAATCCAAAGCTGTATCTACAAGATACAAAACACCTAGATGTATCCAGATTTTGTATGTTGGCCTGCCTGATGTCAAACATCTGGATAATTGAAATCATCAGGATGTTTGGCATCAAGCAGACAAAACATCTGGATGGCTGCTTGAGTTTTTCACTTTTTAACTGGATGTTTGGTGTCATGTAGACACAAGCTGAGGCTCTGACTTCATCTTGTAACAGCTCCCAGGCTGCCAGGCTGGCTCCAGATTCCTTTTATTGCAACTGACATTTTTATAAGAAAACTTTGCATTCTGTGTGATGTCTGTTGCTCTTATGTTCAGAAACAGATTCATTACTCAGAAAAAAAAAAAAAAAAAAAAACCCAAAAAACCAGCTCAAACCAACCCCTAGAGGCCCCATGCTTGAGCAAGGGTTGAAGAAGCTGGAGAATTTCAGAAGCACCACTGTCTTTGTGAGAAAAATCATAACACAGCTTTAGTAAGAGGGGGTGACTGGAGAGAGAAGGTCTCCCGAGTGGTCAAAGTGCCCAATTTCATTCTACCAGTCCTCAGCTGGGCTCACTCCCATTTCAGCCAAGCAATATTGTCCCCATGCTAGCAAAGGTGGCACTTCCTATCTTATTGGATATAGATCAGTAACAAATGGCCAAACATTCCATAGACCACACAAGCGATTCCATAAGTGAAATAGTGAAAATAGTCTTGAAAACACCAGTTTTTCCAGAATTTTTGCAAATAAGATGATCAACTTTCCCTAGTTTGAAAGAGTTTCACAATCCAAATGAGGGTTTGTGCACTTCCCTGCTTGGAACAATTGGGCTCATGATGAAAGTAAATTATCAACAACTATTATTAAACATCTTCTATGTTCCTGGTTGTCATGAACTTCCTGACTTCACACCCTTTTTCATCCCTGCACTTGTCAAGATAGTTGTTACCTTCTCTGATGAGATCATGCCTGCCCACTCTCTGAATGGCCCTGCTCTGAGGCACAGAAGGATCTTTGGCCTTGGAAAGCTGTTGGCACAGGTTCCAGCTCCACTCCTTCCTCTTTTTTTTTCATATAATTTTTTATTGATTTTTACAGAGAGGAAGGGAGAGGGATAAAAAGTTAGAAACATCAATGAGAGAGAAACATTGATTAGCTGCCTCCTGCACACCCCCTACTGGGGATGTACATACCTTTGACCGGAATCGAACCTGGGACCCTTCAGTCCACAGGCCAACACTCTATACTCTGAGCCAAACCAGTTAGGACTCCACTCCTTTCTCGTATCCCTCAATTTCTGACATACAAGCTCTCTTACTTGAATACTGACACCTAAGTCTCTGGCCTGTGTGTTTAGTGTCTGTTTGAGTCCCTTATCATTTACTTTTTAGTCTCAGAGACTAGATTTTTTTTTTTATCTCTGAGCTCCCATCTGCCCAACTCTAGATGATGCTTATTGGCTATTGGAATTACAAACTTTGCTGTTTCCTGCCTGCCTTAGTAGCAAACCCTTGTTGAATACAGAATCTAGCACTGAGTTGACTTTTTAAATATATATATTTTTATTGATTTCAGAGAGGAAGGATAGGGAGAGAGAAATAGAAACATCAATGATGAGAGAGAATCATTGATCACCTGCCTCCTGCACACCTCCTAATGGAGATCGAGCCCACAACCCAGGCATATGCCTTTGACTGGAATCAAACCCAGGACCTTTCAGTCCATAGCCTGGTCTCTATCCACTGAGCCAAACCAGCTAGATCTTTTTTAATATCCTACCTTATTAAATCCTCATGAGGTTGGTAGAATAAACTGCTATAATAGTTCAAGGAGTAGAGATCGAGGTTCAGAGGAATTTAACAACTATAAAAACTAACAAAAGCTAAAATTCAAATCCAGGATTGACTCCAAAGCCCAGACAGTAACCACTAATCAGTACTGCCTCAGCTGGCCTTCTAGACTTGACCCTCCCCTGCACTTGGCTGGCCCACACTCCGTCTCCACCTTCCGCACTTTGATTTTTGTTTACTCGACTAACTTGACTCAACCCTATGCCTGACATGAATTCACTCACTTTTTCCTTTATTGGGCAATCTATCTTGAGTGCCCACTCTGTGCTAAGAATAAAATGATGAACAAGCCAAGGTCCAGGCTCCGGTGTCATGGGCAGACCAGTTTAGTGCCTAATAGGGGAGACAGACAAGGAGAAAGGCAATTTCAATGTGTTGCAAGAAAGTACAGTGACATAGGAGCTATTTATAGTAGCTGGTGGCTAAATTCCCAATCCTGAGTTTTCCTGTTCTTCTCTGATATTGGTCCCATCTGGTCTCTTTCCTCTGTTCTTGACTCAGCTGACATTGGGTCCTCTGAGTCCCCTACCAGCAGGCTCATTCCCATTGTGAACTGAGGCTGATGGAAAGATGGAAGGTCAATAACTTTAGGTTCACCATCAGAGAGAACTTAGAATTGAGCTATATTTCCCAGATCTGGAACTCAGTGATTCAGTCATAACTCCTGAGCTTTTGCTGCTCCATCAAAGCTCTATCGTTTTGAGGTTCTATTAATGAAATGCCTTATTGCAAGCATTTTCACCAAAGATCATACAGGCTATAAGGATTCAGCTAAAAGCCCCAAGATTTTGGCTTAACTTCCTTCCTCAGTTTCTTCCAGGTGTTCTCTAGGATTGGGGTCACAATATCCCCATATTTTGCAGGGCAGAGGTTTGTTTTCCAGGCCTCTGGTACCTGGGAGGGGTCCTCTGGTACCTGGGCCACATGACTTCTGACTTGGACTGCTATTTAGAGTCCCTTTCTGCCATATTTCACCTCCTGGAGGGGATCTTCTCATGCCAAGAGTTACCTGAATCACATGTGAATTTGCTACACGTGAATCTACATTGAGCTTGGGACCACCAAGCTGCTCCATCCAGGGCCACTCAGTGAAGCATAGCCAATTTGACCTGGATTTTACTTAACACTGGTCATTTCTTAGAAACACAGAGACCCAAATGGAAATATAATCTCTCCTAAAGCAGTGATCATATGTGTAAGTAAATGCTCAATAAATATTTGTTGAATAAATGAAAACAAAGTTAAACAAAGAACTGGTGCCAGCACTCATGTAACACAGATCCTCACACACTGGTCACTCTGTAACTAGCTGCTGATTTTAATTTGTTTGAATTGAACTGAACTAAAATATATTTGGGGAGATAAGATTTATAGATATGAAACAATTAAAGAGCAATAAAAGACAGTGTTCCTCATGTCTCTGTATTATATCGACTGCCCTGTGGATAATGGATGCAACCCTAGGAATCAAAGTTTTCAGCAAAAAACATATAGAAGATGAAGGACTTATAATGGACTTTGGGCTGTTAATGCATTTTATGTTTATCTAAATGAATTTCTCAAATAATTTTACAGCAGATAAACCCTCATTTTACACACACACACATACAAACACCCCCCCGTACACACACACACACACACACACACACACACACACACACACCATTCAAGAGGGTTGAGAGATCATTTAAAGGGAATTCATATATTAGAGGATAATGTTGTTTAAATTTGGCAAATATTTATTGCCTACTAAGTGCCATGCTTTATAGTCAGGAGTTAGACATGGTGTCCCTTTTGGGGTCCCATATATGTGTGTCTGAACTCTAAATAAGAAATTTAAGAATAATGCAGTAAATTCTAAAAAGGAATTATTTAATAGGTGCTATAGAAACCCAATGAATGAGCATTATAATCAGCCTTTCTGGACCTGGCAGGGATGGAACAACATTTGTAAAAAAATAATGTGAGATCTGAGTCTTGAAAGATGATCTTTAGTTCCCTGTTCTGGGAAGAAAATATCAGAGAGGAAATTGCAGGAGTGATGACTTGCACTGGGAAAGAATAGGGCAATACTCTTTCAACACACATCAGTACTGGAGAGGAAGGTGGAGAGCAGGCTCTGATGTGCTTCCAGCACCTTGCCAACGTGGCTAGAGAGGGGCCTTTGGACTTTATATGCTGACTTCTACTTCTAGAGTGCATGCGGGAGGCCTTTTCTCTCCACATTTCTTTTTCTCTCCACCTTAGCATCCAGACCTGCGCTGTCTCAGGCGCAGGCAGCAGCTTCAGCAGAAGCCAAAAGTAGGGCTGTGGTCCCTGTCCACTCTCCATAAAGATGCTGGTGACTCAGGCCATCTGCAAGAATCTGTCTCTGTAGTTGGATTCTGCATTTGTTTTCATGGGGGAAATCTAAAAGATGGATGCCCATGACCTTAGCACAGAGTCAGAACAACTAGTTTTGCATATTCCTAATGATGTCCAGAAAAGTTCAAAGACTTTACTGCATGGAAGGGACAGCTCAGAATAAGGTTCTCCCACCGTTGTGTTTATTCTGTCTCAACAAGCATTTATTTTTAAAGATGGCAAAGGATCAAAGCCAAACATGTCAGATATAACTCATAGTCTATGGAGTTGCATATGTGATTCCCCCCCCCCCCCCTCCAAAATGTTAGATAACTCCCATTTCCATTTTGGCTGCAGAATGGTTCAAAAATTCTTTCTTTTAGAAGTCAGAGTAGCCCGACAGAAAGCATCTCCAAGTTCACTAAACCATACAGAGAATCATCCTTCTTTCTGGCCCCATGACAATGCACTTCAAGAATCCCAGGTGTGTGTTTCTATTCTGGGACTGAGCTCCAGTTTGGAGATTTGCACGGTCCATTAAATAATCTCTGTGTCCTGCTAAGCTTCCTTCTATGAGCCTAGAGCCCTCCACATGAGTATGAAAGTGATGGAATTCCCTGTCAGGAAACAGAGCTCAACACATCAGGGTTTCATCCTTTGGCAGCATTTTAAGGGAAATGGTACATGTTAGGGACCAAGCCTGGATTTCTGCTGATCTCCCTTCCGCAGGCCAGACTGTGCCATGTGGTTGATGGAGCCTGTCCTGGTGGCGCTGTTTGAGTTTACAAAATGACACTTGTGTATCATGCATTTTAGATGAACTTTAGTGATTATTCATTTTTTTCCCCTAAAATATTTATTTTTAACTTTATATCTTCCAAATTTTAGATGGCACAGCCAAATTTTAGATGGCACTTACCTAGTGCTTCTCAAACTTCAGTGCATATGAATTTTGAGGATTTTGTTAAAGAGCAACTTCTGATTCAGGAGATTGGGTGTGCCCGAGATTCTGCATTTCTAACAAGTTCTCAGGCGATAACAACACCACGGGTCTGTGGGCTGCATTGGGAGTAGCACAACTCTGTGGGATTCCTTCTACGGGCCAGGCGCTGGGAGAAGTGACAAGGGCACAGCAGGAAGAGGACAGGGTGTACTCTCCAGTCTTACAACCACTGTACAATCCTAATTAGTTACTTAGTGAACCTGATTTCATCCTTGATTGAGATTCACAAGTGACCTAAAATTGGACTCTTTCATCTAATTTTATCTACGGATTGTTGGTTTATTTATAAGCAGTGTTCTAACTTTCCAGGAAATACAAAAAATTGTTAACTCTGGTTTCCTAAGATTTGTTCCTCCATCAGGGTAAGTAAAACACACAATGATTTATCCCTAGAGGTGAGTGCTTCCCAATCTTTTCATCTCATGACATAATAGAAAAATACAACATTGGTGTGTCATCCAAGGAGAGGCTGCTTGCCTCTGGGTGGCTATTGGTCCTTGCAAAGCACCTGGCCTTGGGGCTGCCCAAAGGAGAGAAAATCTTGGCACGGTGGTAACCCGTACACTCAGGCCCCCTTTGGCAAACTCTTTTGCTATAATTTCTGAGCTTAAGAAAATCATATTTAAAAATATAAATGCCAGTGGAACAGTAACACCAAAATCACTATCAGCTAAGAGTTTGGAGGGGATTCACTGAGAGTTAACCAAAGTAAAGGAGAGATCTGGGTGAGACCTAGATGATACCAAAGAAAAAGAGGAAAGGCAGAGGTCAGGGCAAGGCAGGAGTAAAGGGGTGGTGGAAAGGCATCAAAGGTGGGTTCACCTTCTTCAGATTTTGCTGAAGGTCTGCCAGTTTCAGCATTGATCACATCTGCCGCCAATATTTCTTCTTCTCCCTGCATGTATTGTGAATTTACAGAAAGACCAAACCATAGCCCTGGCCTATGTGGCTCCTCATCCTGTATACTGAGAAGCTGAGGTTTGGGTTCCTGGTCAGGGCACATAAACAGGTTGTGGTTTTGATACTGGTCGGGGGCATATGGGAAGCAGCTGATCTCTCTCTCTCTCTCTCTCTCTCTCTCTCTCTCTCTCTCTCTCTCTCTCTCTCTCTCTCTCTCTCTCTCAAATCAATACAAACATATCCTTGGATGAGAATTAAAAAAATAAAAGATCAAGCAATAAAAAGTAAAGTGGTAAGAAACATGGGCAGATATCGGTCTTTGCATATAATATTTTTTTTCAGTGAGTTGAAAGGCAATAACTTGCCGGGACCAGTTTGGCTCAGTGGATAGAGCGTCGGCCTGCGGACTGAAAGGTCCCAGGTTCGATTCCGGGCAAGGGCATGTACCTTGGTTGCGGGCACATCCCCAGTAGGGGGTGTGCAAGAGGCAGCTGATTGATGATTCTCTCTCATCGATGTTTCTAACTCTCTATCCCTCTCTCTTCCTCTCTGTGAAAAATCAATAAAATATATTTAAAAAAAAAAAAAGAAAGGCAATAAACTTAAAAAATATGTTTTATTGGGAGAGGGATAGAGAGATAGAAACATCAATTGGCTGCCTCCTGCATGCCCCCTACTGTGAATCAAGTCTGCAACCCATTTGAGAGGCAACCAATCAGTTTGTCTTTCTCAGATTGATGTTTCTCTCTCTGTCTCTCCCATCCCTCCCACTCTCTCTCTCTCTCTCTAAAAAAAAGAAAAAAAGAAAAGAAAAAAACATCCTCAGGTGAGGATTACCAACAATAAAACAAAAACAAATAACAACAACAACAAACAAACAAAAATTCTATGAAATGTTTCTATAATAAGAAATCAGTATCCAAAGCATATATATATATATATATATATATATATATATATATATATATATTTAAATCCCTTTCTACAACATGTGTTTTATTCTCTTTAGATAAGTGTCAGCAAATACTTTCTATAAAGGGCCAAATAGTAAATATTTTAAGCTCTGTGGTCCATACAGTATCTGTAGCAACTACCTAACTGCTGTAGCATTTATAGATAGTGTTTAAATAAAGAGGGATGGATGTGATGCAATAAACCAAACTTTACTAACCTCATTTACACAGTCAGGAGGGAGGCTGGATTTGGCTCCTGGGCTGTAGCCTGTGACAGTTATGGACAAAAAAATAAAAAATAAAAAAAATCAATTTACCAAAAATAAATGTTGGATGTGAGAAATAACTGATCATATCTACTTGCACGGCAAGATGGACAGTCACAGAGGTTTGCAGACAGGTCCTTCCCGAGCATCAGAAGCTGAACACAAATGCCACCCAGGGTTTTTGGAAAGTGAGAGCAACCCTGGCCAATTGCTCCAGAGTAGTATGTAAGTAGGAAAACTGAGACTTAGTTAAGGCAAATGTTGTATGAAATGATCCTTCTGGATCAACTTGTTGCATAGATTTGAAACTGCTATTTTGCATAAGTTTTTATCTTTTATTTTTTTGGTTAGAAGTTTCTTTTACCAGCTCCTAGATAGTTGTAGTCACACATGGGATGATACATAGAAGCAGTAGTCTGTAGCATTACCACACAGTTGGTATAGATTGTGTTTTCATGTTTTATTAAAATGCCTCTTTGACCACATACCAATTTATCTCCGTCTTTGAGCCTGAGAGACTATGCTAATTTGGATGTCTGTGGTTTATGAAGCGGGGCTATCTAGCAGTTTAAATTGTACTCTCTGAGTTTCTCAAAAGAGGCTAGATATAGACTCTAAATATTATGATCTCAAAATACAACAGACAGATAAGTGAACTTTTTTAGGCCTGTAAAATATACATGCACATTTATTGCACATACCATTCAAATATGTACATATTTAGAAGTTGACTTTTTCTTCTTGTGTGGCCCTACCTACATTAACTATTAAACTGTATTTTAAATGTAAATTAAAGGTATCTAAATACACATGCTTTTATGTTAATTGCACAAGTAACAATTTACTTCACTCAATTACGTTTCCATTTTTGTTGTGTGTTTTTTTTTATAGGAAGTGAAATCCCTGCCACCAGCTAGAACAGTAGGTAAGACTGGGACTTCTTGTTTGTAATAGTGTGTTGTTCACATTATGTCTTTTAACATTTATCCTAAATCAGCCCTTTAATCTAGGAGTCTTTGATCCTAGTTCCTTTCTAGAGTCTTCAATACCAGAACTTCCCCTGAGTTATTCCTATGTAAATTGATATCATGGATGTTAGGAGGCAATAAATGAACAATGCCACATCGAGTATTTATAACAACAGGGATTATTAACTTAATTACCTTATCCTTTTGAAATATCTGAAGAATTATGACCTCTGGGACACCAGCAGCAGCCACCTAATCTATTTCTTAAATTATAGCCGCAAAGTCTCCAGCAGGCATCCCTGTGTGGTCTGGCTTATTGCAGCCACGTTGGGGCATTAGCAGAGTGTCCTGTCATGGAATTCTAAAGGCAGAGTGCTTTAGAATTTCAAGAGTTTTGTATTTCCTTAAAAAGTAAAATTTCCAAATTAAATTTTGGACCAGAGTGGGAGTGGCAACTTGTAATTTTGTCAAGTGAGAACAACAAACAAAAACCTCTCATTTATCCTCTCCATAACTTCAAAAAGGGAAGCACACTTGTGCCACCAAAATAGTAAGTAGGAAATAATCTCAAACTGAAGACAGATCTTTATGAAAAACCTCACTATATTGTCTTTATTTCATTCCCCCCCCCCCCCCCATTTCAATGCTGATTGGGGGCGGGTGTCAAATGCATAAATGGTAAAGAAGACAGAGGGAATTAGGAAATCTTAACATTTTAAATGGCATTAGAAGAGTTGTTTTCTATGTTTAGGTGAAATCATATGGGATTATTCTTTTATAGTAAGTAAAGTTAAAAGGTGAAGGAGTTAAGAGCTACAAAGTTCTCCCATCAAGCACTGCGATTCTATGGAACATGTTCCTTCAACAGGACATCACCCCTGGAATTACAATGTGGGGAAATTCATCTCAACATTTTCTAAATGTTTCAGGTGGCCAAATGAAAGCCATTATTCGAGAGAGCTATTAATATGTTATTTTAATTGGTAGTGATAATAATAACCGTATACAATCATTAAAGAATGGCACTCCTTCTATATAAAGCCATATTTCCTGGTAAATCTATTTTAAAAACATTTTGGATGGAAAATTATTATATCCCACACAACAAAAAAAAATTGCAGAAGATGTTTTCAGCTCCTTTCCTATCCAATTCTCATTTCCTGTCCATTGGCCTCAGGGGTATAAGCCGAGCAAAATTTCAAAAGCTCTTGGACAAACAGAAGCTGTGTGCGTGTGTGTGTGTGTGTGTGTGTGTGTGTGTGTGTGTGTTGAGAAGTAGAAGGACAATAAAATCAAAACAGATGAAAACTGTCCCTTTATTTTGTAATTTTCCTGTTTCTTCCAAAGACTCTGACACATACATGCGCTGGCTTCGAGAATTTCCCTGTGATAGGCCTGATTGATAATGTGTTATGATGAGGGAATCCAGTGGAAATACTCCCTGCAGGAACATAAATGGCTCGGGAGACACCAAAGCTATCTTATCATCAGGGCTATCAATAAAGCTGCCATAAATATCAACACTTAATCCATTACATAGTAAAAAGCATGGAGGACACTAACTGGGACCTGGACTGGGTGTAATCCAATTATTCAATACCCTTTGGGGTTAAAGAGTCAGGCTGGGATAGTGCCACCGAGAAAGCTAGAGAGTAGAAATGGGTGGGAGCAGCTGTGCCAAGAGCTATGAGTCAGCATATGTTCAGATGCAGCAGCGAGCATTGCGATGTGGACAGGCTGACGCAAAGGGAGAAGGGACCATTAAAAAGTGAAATCCTTGCATTGTGAGATTCGACAGCAATACAGGAAATCAGCATTAGGATCTGTGGTTTCCTGCAGATGAGGAATCTAAAAGAACATAAGAAATAAGCCACATGTTTCCACTCCCCATGGGGATGTTACCCAAAGACTTCTTAGTCTGTAAGTGTTAGGGACAAACATCTGTGGGATAAAACAGCAGGTAAGAGAAGAGTAATTCTAGAAGATAGGAATAGGGCGTGTGTAAAATATTCGTGTGTAAAATGTTCCCTGGGAACATTGAAGGTTACCTGTCAGGAGGAACAAAGCTGGATACGAGTAAATGAAAAAAAGAATGAGAATCACAGCTCAGATTGCTGGAAGAACGGTTTTGTTCAGGGCACCATGATAGAGCACTATTCAGTTACTAAATCCACACTTCTGAAAGAGGATGGGTGGATTAATATGAAAATCAGTTATCAGTTGCTGCCGGTTGTTACCACCACTGGTCAATTTACTGTCTTCATTATGTATTCCAGGTGACTAGATTGTCCTTTGGCTATTTAGAAAGAACAAAATCAAACTGCTGAAAAAGGATAAATAACATACAGACAGATATTTTGAAATGACCCAGATTTGGAAAGTCCTAATGCATTGCCAAATTTGCAACATTGCCCTTGCCACAGAGTGACTCCTCTGAGAACAAAGCAACTGCTGACTTCAAAGATCTCCAAGGAAGTTCAGTGCATGGAAAGAATTTGGCCGGCAACTGGATGATTCAAATCTAGAGTTTTTTCTTTCTATTATATCACTGGTGTGACAGTGCGTGTATGTACGCAAAGCACATGACCGTTGCTATAAAATTTAACTACTGGAAGAATTTCTCTAAGTAAAAATTCACTGGAAAACGGTAATGCTGCCTCTGGCTTGTTCCGTACCTAGGCTCCTCCTCCTAGGTGATGTGCAGTATAGACACCAGTAGTTCCCAAACCTAGCTGGGCCTCGGAATCATACGGAGAGCCTTAGGAGCCTATGTTCTGGAGTCCTTCGATAGTCCCACTTGATCAGGCTCTTTGGAGGGTGGAGCTGGCAAATATATATATATATACACACACACACACACACACACACACACACACACACACACACACATATATATATTGATGCCAACAGCAGTTTGAGTGTATACTATACTCTCAGGTTGGCAGTGAATCTTTGAACTACTCATCTAAACTACTCAACTGCCACTCTGGGCACACCCCTTAAGGGCTTTAACTTGAATGGACTGACCTCTCTACACTGCCACAAGGGGCCCTGCTTTGCATTCTTGCTTTTTAAAGAACATGTTCCATCTGGAAATCCTTGGAGAACCTGGCCAACTTGGCTTTGAAACTATCTGTCTGATGGGACTCAAAGGGCCTTACTATCTGCCCTCAGCAAGATGCCAACATTGGTTCCAAACAAGCAATTCTAGAAATGTTCCCGAATGCCACATCAGAAGTTATAAATAAGCTCTTGGTTCCACTGAGTGTCCCTCTTTTAGTTTTCTGTTTACACAGGTTCTTGATTTTAGAACTCTTCCCACTCTAACCCCGGCTTATTAGAGCTCTCCATTGGACAGGGTTGCCTGCAGGAGACCAGGGCACCAAGCTGCCATTGGAAAGTCCTAAGACTGTGGCTGCTTGAATTTTCAGGCCACTAAGTCTCACTGGAGGACAGCTCACTTCAATTGCTGATTTTCCTTTCTTGAAAAAAAAATTATATATATATAAAATCTTATTTTTATATATATTATTTTATTTTATTTTATTTTATTTTATTTTATTTTATTTTTTTACAGAGAGGAAGGGAGAGGAATAGAGAGTTAGAAACATGGATGAGAGAGAAACCGATCAGCTGTCTCCTGCACACCTCCCACTGGGGATGTGCCCACAACCAAGGTACATGCCCTTAACCCTAATTGAACCTGGGATGCTTCAGTCCACAGGCTGATGCTCTATCCACTGAGCCAAACCAGTTTCAGCTCTTTCTTGAAAATTCTTTAGGCAAATCAGCTTTCACCAGAATCCTATTTGCTATGATTGTGAATTTGGTAAAACAAAGCAGGGCGTTTTCAAGATCTCAGCATTCCTTCATTCCCTGGAGAGACAGGGAAATGTGTACTTGTTCTCTTCCCTAGGGAAATGGCCCCTCATGAGTCAAAGATGCTGTGCTCTTGGCCAGGGCAGCTTCAGAGACACTGCCTTTCCACTTCCTATGCCAACCTTCTCTCTTTTGGGTTTCAGTGGTTATGGAGGTTGGGAAGAATGAACATATTATTGCATTTATTCATTGGTTAATTCACCTCAACGTTTATTTCTCACTGCTATGTGCCAAGCACTTTGAGGTATATGAGGTGAACCATGGCGAGAATAAATTATATTTAATTTCTAAGACAAAATAGAAAGTGATTGGTAGCATGAAAGAAAAATAAAAAAATTGTCATGTGAGCTTCGTGTCAGAACTTATATCTTATATAATGGAAGAGAAAGTTGTACAGGGACATTCCCTCTCTTTCCTTCCAGTCCACATCCCTACAGTATGTGATATAACATAACTCCAGATCTTTCTGAGCAAGGAATCCCTGCTTGCACTGCAGATATTCAGATTCATAAGTCCCTTATATCATCCCCAGTTACTTATGCAAAATTCTCCCTGGCATTAGGCTAGTTAGTATCTCCCCAAATGAAGACAGTCAACTCTTTAAGGGTTAGAATCCTGACTTAAATTGATTTTATATCCCCCTCAACCCTAATCCAAAGGGTATCGAATTATTGGATTATACCCAGTCGAAGTCTCAGTTAGTGTCCTCCATGCTTTTTACTATGTAATGGATTGAGTGTTGATATTTATGGCAGCTTTATTGATAGCCCTGATGATAAGATAGCTTTGGTGTCTCCCGAGCCATTTATGTTCCTGCAGGGAGTGCTTCCACTGGATTCCCTCATCATAACACATTATCAACCAGGCCTATCACTATACAGGTGCAGTGTCCTACTGACTAAAGAAAGTAAGAGTTGAGTACCTAAAAGCACCCACTTCATGGCATTTAATTCTCACTGCCATGTATTTCACACATGTGGGGACACACTGAAGAAAAGATCAAGTGGTTAAGTAGAAATCGAAGGTAGCGCTTGGTGGAACCTGGCTCCAAGCTCAGATCTCCTGACTCCAAGGCCAGTTCTGTCTCCATGTTGTCTCACAGGGCACGTAGTGGTTATTCAATCAGTCACTGTTGAATGGATTTAATCAGAGACAAAGTAGTGCTTCTAGAGTCCTGGCCAAGTCCCCAACTCTCATAGGAGATGCATCTACTCCTCTCTGAAATTCTTTTAGTTTTTTGCCATGAACACAGTAAAGAAAGCTGTACTTCTCTGGCACCTTCCTCAAGCAGGTGCTGAGAACTCAGCACAGAGGAGCACAGGCAACCTGATGCAGCTAGATGAAGTCTGCAGCCAGTGCTGCCATCACATCTTTTCCCTTCTCAATTCCTAAATCTTTTTTTAATTCTCTCCTGAAGATATTTTTTTTTCCATCGATTTTTCTTTAGAAAGAGTGGAAGGGAACTAGGAATGGGGGGGAGAGAGAGAGAATGAGAGAGAGAAACACCGATGTGAGAGGAACACATTGATTGGTTGCCTCCTGCACATGCTTCAACTGGGCCTGGGGATTGAAAAGGCAATCCTCTGGTCCACTGGCCACTGCTCTAACCATTTAGAAAACTGGCCAGGGCCTCAATTCCTGATTCTAACAATGGCTGAGTCCAGGTGCAGTGTCCTACAGACAAAATATCTTTTTCTGGTCCTACTCTTTGAAACACAGAGAGGGAAAAACCTTCTTATAAGATTCTGCTGATTTTTTCTTATAGTTGCTATTATTTGTAACTAGAGGCCCAGTGCAAGAAATTTGTGCACAGGTAGGGTGCCTAGCAACTGCCAACTGGGGCCTCTCTTCTCTGGCTGCTGGCCTGGCCCTTCCTTTGTTTCATGCTGCCCACTGGTGGTCAGCACACATCATAGTGAGTGATCGAACTCCCGGTTGGTCGAACTCCCAAGGGGACAATTTGCATATTAGGCTTTTATACATATAGATGCTTGTGTGAACAGGATATACTATCCAGAAAAAGGCACAACTCTTAATGAATAATTAAGGTAGCTGAGAGCTTGCACCGGTAGCCATGGTAGAGTTTTCTGCAGTACATACCTGTAATGTAGTTTTCCTTCAAGGTATTAAACATCACATTTATCTTTCACTTGATGTAACTTCTGTTAGTTAAAGGAAGTTTTCATAATAGTCTACAAATCAATTGCAGAAGAATGTGAAGTGAATGTTAGATGACTAAGTTGATATGGAAAGTTGTGATCTGAGCTATTCAGATGAAAACTCTTTAAATTCTTTGTCTCATAAAATATTTTCTGTATTAAAACATAAAAATGTTTATAAGCTTTATTTTCCCTTCATAATTCAAAGCCTTTATGTTAATTACATGGACTTTTGGGTTTCTTCTTCATTGCTATGACTCACTGGTCCCCTGTTTTCTCGCTCTACAGGGGCTGGGTTTCCCCGTTAACAGCCTGCCATATATTTTCAGCAACAAGAATTTGCCTGAAGAAATTTGGGGCTGAGACGGTGGCTCCCTGGCTTGTTTGGGTCTACAGGGAGATGGCCGCGACCAAACAAAACAATAAGCAAAAGGAAAAGCTACCAGGTCCTCCTGTGTTTGGACAGCGCAGATGTTATTTACAGCCTTGTTTATGAAGTATTTTCTTGACCCTGCTGGCTAGGATCCACACACTTTGTCATTTTGGAGTACACACGTCCTGTCACATGGTGACAATGTGCCCTGAACAAGTAAACAGGCTGGAAGACTATTATATTATAAGGGTAGAAAAATCTAGCAACACTGTGCTCCCCTACTCCACTTCCAAAAGCGATGAAGGAAAGCACAGAGGAAGAGAACTGATAACTGTTTTATTTTTCAGATTAACCGTAACCAAAGCAGCCATATTGAAATTCCTACTATTTTCAAGATGCTATGAATAAAGAAGTTGGAGAGTTTATGAGCCCAACTGTCAAGCTCCCAGTCTAGTGAGAAACAGATAATAATAATAAATATGATGAGCCACATAAATCTGAAGATGCACTTGGAAAGGATATTCATCCTAGATTATTTAGAATACAGAGAATGTAGGATATCTCACACTCCCAAATGAAAAAAGAAAAAAAAAAAGGATTAACTAGACTAAAGTCTGTCCCTACAATGGAAGGCTTCCCTGCTTTTTTTTTTTTTTTTTTACATCCATCATTATCAGACACTTCCTCAACCAACCCTCCCCAGCCTCTTGTCCCCAATGGTGATCCACATTCTGTAGTATGATTCAGTCTCCCACTGTTCTGATCACTTCAGATGGGGGCAGAGAATGGACTGACACTGCCATAAGCCAAGGAATGAAGGAATGCAAGCATTGCAGGAAACCACCAGAAGCTGGAGGGAAGCATGGGACAGTTTCTTCCTCAAAGCCTCCGGAAGAAATCAATAATTCTAACACTCGATTTTCGACTTCTGGCCTCCTGACTGTGAGAGAATAACTTTTGGTTGTTTGAAGCCACCATGTTTGTGGTAACATTTTTGCAGCAGCATTCAAAAACTAATATAGCCCTCTTTCCCCTTGTTATATATACAGCGAAAATCCCAGCACTGACTAAACCCAGTTCTCATTTTCTCTGTGCCTGCACCTAATTGGATTTAGGTGAGAGAAAATTCATGGATGTGCTAACTGGTCTCACTTTACAGCTTTGACCACAGATCTTATTGTCTGGTGACATTTCCTGGTAATTCAATTAAAATTTATAGTGTACAGTATTCCTTCTATTTTCTGGGTCAAGTATTTCATACTTTCTTTTCCCTTCCAAGCTGGTGACTATGCTTTTTATTACACTGAGCAAACAGGAGTAATGAGATGAGAAAACATTATTCTTACTTCCACCAAATTTAATAAGTTAACAGGCATTTGTACCCATATTTTTCTATTTTTCTCCCTGTTTCATTCATTTAATACAAAGTAAGTACTTATTAAATGAGTACTATATACCAGGCAATGTTATAAATTCTGAGGACAACAAAGTTCCTTCCCTTTTAGTGATTATATTTTTGGGTAGAAGACAAAACAATAAATCAATAAATACATCCAATGTCTTATGAGACAGGAAATGTGTTATGAAGGAAAGCAAAAGAGATTGAAAGCATAGCTATAATTAGGAGGTAGGGTACAGTTTTAGGGAAAGCATTCAGGAAAGATACTTCTGTTAGGTCTGAGCAGAGATCTGAGTAAAGTGAGGGAGGCATGAGCTGTCCTGTCTGTGCTTCTTTCTAATGCTAACACCTTGTACTCAAGATCCCATCTGCATCTACATGTTAGGTGACCTCATCCTGGCTTTAAAAACCATCCATATGCTGCTGACCCAGATTTTATCTGCCATTTCTCAGAGCTCCAGACTCATGAGTATCCGATTTCCTATTCAACATTTCTACTAATAGACATGTCTAATCTAATGTGTATAAAACCAAACTTGATTTCCTGCCCTCACAAGTTCAGTGCTTTCTCACTCTTCCCCACCTCATTTAACCCCAATTGCTTTGCCCAAATATTAAATATTCATTAACCTGAACTACTTTGCCTGTCTCTATCCAATCTAGCACCAAATCTGTGAGCATTACTTTCAAATCACATCATCTTTTAGCACCTCTACAACCTCCATGGTCTTTCTCTCTCTAGGTCGGCAATAATCTTCCTACCCTGTTTCCCCGAAAATATGACAGTGTCTTATATTAATTTTTTCTCCCATAGTTGCACTAGGTCTTATTTTTGGAGGATGTCTTATTTTCGGGAAACACGGTAGGTGACTTTCCACTTGCCTAATTTGTCCTACTTTGCTGGTTACTCCCCATACATTATCCAGAGTAGTCTCATGAAAACATGAATCAGACCATCTTATCTCCTGTACCAAGTGCTCCAGTGACCTTCTATTGCATTCAGAATAAAGTTTGAACCATGACTCAAGAGGCCCTATGTGGTTTGGCCCCTAACAATCCCTCCAACCTCCGTTCTCACCCCTCTGCTCTGGTCATCCTCACTTTCCTGATGGTTTCCACCAGGACAAGTATCTTTGTAATTCAAAGTCCCTTGTACTTCTCTGTCTAAAAGGCTTTTCTCCTTGGTTGTCTACATGGCTTATTCTCTCATTTCATTAGGACTTGGTTCAAATTACTTCCTCCTCAGAGAGGCCTTAGGTGACCATATTATTTAGAATAGCTCTGCATCTATATTACATCTAATCATTTTCTAGCTCCTAACCTGCTTTATTTTTTCTTTGTGGCATTTATTAGTTTCTAATATTATGTATTATATTTAGTTATTTACTGGTTAATTACCTTACTAAAATATAAATGTCAAAGGGTAGGGAGTTTGTCTTGTATACTATGTTAGCTCTAGAATTTCAAACATGGTAGTAATTAGAGAAATATTGGTTTAATTAATTAAGTAAAAGTTACTTAATGAAAATTTTAAATGCATGGAGAAAATTAGATTAATAATCAAAACAGCATTAATCACTGACTGGATTGCAGGCAATTTTCTAAGTGCTTTACAAATATAATCTTTTAAGACCTTTTATTAACCAGAGAGCTAAGAGTATTCTAGTATCCATTTAACAGAGAAGGAAATTAGAATTTTAGAAGTTTAAGAAACTTGCCTAAGGTCATATTAGTAGGTCAAAAAACTGGTATCTAATCTAAATTTGTCTGCTTCCAAAGTTCCAGGATACAAAATCTCAACCATGTAAACGTTTATCCTTATTTATGATAGAAAAAGGGCTGGTGATATTAATGAAGTAACTACGTTAGATGATGCTCCCAATTAAAATGCTTCAATGAACTGTCACAAAAGCAAGGGATTCAACAAGCACATAAAGGAGACCAGAAACTCTGAGAGGTAAACAAATTCTAAAAGTGGGATCCAACCTGGGGAATTCAGACAAAACCTGGGAACACTGAGCTTCTCTGACTACTACCTGGGGTTCAGGGAATTAAGATAAACCTCAGAGCTTCACCAAGGTGGGGGATCCTTGCATAAAGTTGGCAGTACAGTATCTCAAATGCTTGCTCCCCCTCTAAAAGGGAGACTAAGACATACTGGTAAACCCTACTGTATAGAAGTGATACAAATAACTTGCTATCTAACCTTTGGTTCTGGAAAATAAGGTAAAAAAAAAAATCACATAGAATTGATAATCATATTGTGAAAAGGTTAGCTGTTAGTATTTATACTTTCAAGCTGAGAATTTAAATAGTTTCCAGTTGCTAGCACTTCCAGGTAATTGGCGGAAGTAGATACAAATCTCCTCTTGACAACTGGAAGTTCAAGCCAAGCCTCAAAGGATTCTTACAGGAAAGATGAAAAACTCACAGTCACAAATCACAAAACACACTAGAAAAATAACATAAAGGAGAATTTCAAAGAGCAGTTATTGGCAACAGACTCTGAAAGACGTAACAGGTTTGATTTGTTTGGTGTCAAACAGAAAATATACTTACTTGAAGAAATAAGTGAGAAATTGAAAATATGGATAGAAATAAAGCAGTTTTTAAAATTTTTTTTAAACTAACCAAATATCTAGAAATTAAAAAATACTTGAAAATTCTGGTTGATCACTTCATCAACAAATTGAATACAACTGAATAGAGAATTACTTCAGATGGAACTATAATCTCGAGGGCCATGCAGTGAAGAGCCGAGCCAGCAGCTCAGTATCAGAAGTGACTGAGAAACATGGGATAACCAGGAGTTATGGAAGGAATTATGGAAGCTGAGACTAATTTGGCCACTCTTCATAGATTTGGCCACCCTCTTAAGGGAACTCTGAAGTTTCAACAATTTTTATCAAAATGAGATACTGTTATCCAACTTTTAAAAAACTTAGCAAATTATATTAATATGAATTTAGATTGAAAATTTAGTTAATTTTTATCAGCAAAGTGGTGTTGTGAGATAAGAGGTATTGTAGACAAAATTATTGAGCTGCATTTTCTCAATACATCTGAATATACAAACTCACTACATTTGTGTAAGTTTTTATTTAAACTGGCTAAATTCCCACCTAATACATTCAAACCTAGTCCATTTTCTTACTTCTAAATTTATAATTTTGATTGAAAGATAAAACTAAAGGTAGAGGAGGAAATTACTTTATCACAAGTTTCATGGTTTCAATGCACATGACTCTAATGAAAGTTTCATGCAACACTCACGCCATTTGTTAAGTAATAAGTTGTTTGAATCTTTGTGCCTGGTTCGGAGATCTGGCTTCTGCAAATCTTTTAAGTAATTCTACAAGTTCTGTAGGGAGAGGAGACAGAAAGAACTAAAGAATGTTTCTGATTTCTGCTCATGTGAAAAATTCCTGATACCACTTAGACACCAGAGAGAATAGCGAATTTGAGGTGGGCCTGGAGTAAGATTGAGAGGCTAGGGTAGCCCAAAGGGTGCCCTGGTGGTCATTTACATCTCCTGTCTCAGGGCAATGATTTGTATAAACATAAAGGACAATTGACTGGGCAGTGAGAAGAAGGGTCTTTGCACACATAGCAGGTATTAGAGAGCCATCAAATGCCCAAAGGCAGACACTGATATGGAGGTGCTGAGCCAAGATCCAATGACTGTAATATCATTATCCATTCTGCTGACTCATTGAGGCTACCAGTCTTGCATTCACGACTGGCCCAATGGCTGAAGGCTAATTAAGATACAAATTGTTCCAAAAGAGTACCTACAATAATTCCCAACAGCAGAGGGATATGATGAGAGGAAAAGGAGTTTTGTTTCTGGCATGGACCCAATGGTTGTATGCTGGGTAGGAAGGAGAGACCAGGTAAGAATGTATCATTTTAGCTCCTATAGCTCATATTGCTCTTACACTTGAGTCAGAAAAAATGGCTTACAGAAGAACAGAGGATGAGCAGGTTAAAATCTCAAACTCAAACTGAGAGATATGGTGGATGTTGCTAAATCCAGCCTCTGTCTTGCAGTGGAAACCTACTCCTGGCTCCATGCCCTTTGCCTTGTGTAGGATTTTTGCTCCACCATGACCCGGAGGCCCACTGCCCCAGGATGGAACATAGTCTTTTATGGACCACGGCTGTCTTTCTTGCAAAGAAGCCCAATACTTGATTCATGTGGTTCATGTCCAGTTTGACTATGGGGATCACCCAGAGCAAGTTTTTGTCCTCATCCAAAGGATGTGTTCTTCTCCTTACCTCTATTATAGTCTCAATGTTTAATTATTATCTATGTGGATTTTTAATATAACCTGTCCAAATTCTGCTAATATTCCAGTAAAATCATATTTCTCAACTTGTAATTTTGCTAAATTCCCAACTTGTAAATTTGCTTTGAAATTTCATCTGTACTATGTTAAAGTCCATCTTAAATGGCACTTCTTTTTAAAAAACTAACTCTAAAAATGATATTAAACATTGAAAATGTGTCAAATATATTTATAATTAAAATTAGTCTTAATTAATCTTAATCAAAATTAATCTTGATTCAATGCAAACTTAATGTTATATTCAGGACAAGCTATCCTATATAATAAAGAGGTAATATGCAAATTGACCACCACACCCTCACAAAGATGGCTGCCTACTACCAGGCTGACAGGGGTTTAGTGATGGATGACCAAACAACTGAACAAGCAGGCTGTGTGGGGCAACCAGGCTGGCAGGAGTGTTAGTGAGAAATGACCAAATGACTGAACAGCAGGCTACATGGGGTGACTAGGCCAGAGGGGGGTCTGTGAGGGGCAACTAGGCCATGGGGGGGCGGTTGGGGGTGATGAGGCTGGCAGAGGGGGCAGTTGGAGGTGACCAGGTTGGCAGGGGGGCAGTAAAAGACGACCAAATCAGTGGGGGGAGGGGGAATGTAGTTAGGGGCAATCAGGCCAGCAGGGGGCAGCAATTGGGGGTGATTATGTTGGCGGGGGCGGGGGGTGGCAATGAGGGGCGACTAGGCCAGCAGTGGGGACAGTTGAGGCTGGCAGGGAGAGGGAAGTTGGGGGCAACCTGGCTGGCATGCAGAGGCAGTGAGGAGCGATCAGGCTGGTGGTGGAGGGACAGTTAGGGGCAACCAGGCAGGCAGGCAGGCAGACGAGATATTAGGAACCAGAGGTCCAGGATTGTGAGGGGAATGTCCAACTATGGTTTAGGTCTGATCCTGGGGATTAGAGAGGGTGTAGGCCAGGGTGAAGGAACATTTCTCCCTTGCCCCACGTGCATGAATTTTGTGCACCAGACCTCTAGTAAGGAATAAAGAACAAAATAATTTAGATTCCAAATTACTGAAACTTATATAATATAACTTGAAGACAAGGAAGAGAAGCTCTTCTTTCCTTTAAAAAGAGGTCTGACAATCTCTTAATTCTTTTTAGATAATGACTAAGTCTATTCCACTTTTTAAATAGTTCTAAAATTTACTCCCACCTCTGCATTCCTACCATCACTCTTTGCTAAGATTTCATCATTTCTTGCCTATAGTCTTATAATATTAAAATGACAGCAGAGGGGAAGAGATCAGTAATTGGAAGGCTCACTATGTACTGGGTAGCTTGTCATGTGAGGATTTAGAAATTATTAAGATGCAATCTTTGTCCTAAGAAAGCTCATAGTCTATAGGAGAGACAGACATGCAAATAAGTAATTATATTAAATTGTGACCAGAGCAATAAATGAGACATAGCATTAGCATCCATGAAGGTGTAATTAACTTCTGTGAAGGGCTATTAGAGAATTATTTCCAGAAGTCACTCTGAGCTGGGAGTTAACGGAGTAGGGGAAGGCATTCAGGGAAGAAAGAGCAGCAGTTACCTGGCCTGCTATGGATGATCCATTCCCAGTCTGCCTACTCCATTCTCTACTTCATACTTATGGATTCAGGCATTATAAAAATGCTCATAGTTCCTCCATAATTCCATGCAGTATTATGTCTTTTTATTTTGACATGCGTTGTTCTCTTCATTTCCCACCTTTATCTTGTAATTAATGAAAACTAGGGAAGATTTTTGAGGAAAGGAGAAGCATGATTAAACTTTGTTTTAGAAATATTATTTTTGTGTTTTGATGAGGCTGAAAGGAAGTATAAAAATATTGTAGTTAGAGAAACCAATCACAATACAGCAAAAGTAAATAAGATCCTAAACTAAGGCAATTGCAGTGGGAAGGTCAGAATGAATAGGAGATGCTAAAAAAGTGTGAGATTAGTAGGAAGGAGAAATAGGAGGACTGAGAAAAATCTATGATACTAAGGCTTTAGCTTTGCCACATTAGATATTTGGCACAAGCCAAATTAGAGAATGTAAGAATATCACAGTTGAGGGGAATATTTATTTCAACTTGGATATAAGTGTTCTGTGAAGTTTTGAGGTAGAAATAACACTAAGCACCTGGAGTTGAGACTAGGTTTCCAGAAAGCAGTCTAGATTAGGAATTTATATGGAGGGGCATACTATCACACAGGGAATAATTAAAGGAATACATTTAAAAAGTGGAGAAAGTGTGGGTAAAACTCATGGTTGACTTCTAAGGGAAGAAACTCACTAGGGTCACTGCTGTCATAGAATCTGTTCTCAGAGTAGCTCAACTGGACAGAATGCTACAGTTCCCAAAGTAAAGCAGACATCAGTTTTTCTAATCTCAGATGACTAAGAATGACCCATCCATGGCAGGGAGGGTCCATCCTCTCAGTCTGAGTCCCTTAAGCACTTGCCATCATGTATATAAGATTATCTGGTGCAAGAAACCTTCCTGGATGTGCCACCTGAGAATATGAATAAGGTGATTTCCTCTCTAACTATCACAGTCAGACTTGTAACCTTGGGAAAGATAAGTTATGAAATCAATTTTAAATGAAGGAATGACATGGCTTATTAACAAATCTGATTTAAAAAAAAAAGTATTCATAGTCTGGTAAAAGAGGGACAGAATATTGCCTGTATTTCCCCAGCTATTATCCTAGATAGGGCTACATTGACTTACCAGCACAAGGCACTGTGGAGTTGGGAGACAGAAAATAGAATAGAAAAGGAAGACACATCCAGAAATTGTAGTAAAACAAAAGTCTCTCTTAGAATCACATAGTGACATTTATTCTGATGAGTACAAAGTAAAGATTTAAGAAATTCTTATTAAATTAATCAATGACTAAATTGCATTTGCCTTTCCAGGTAAACTCACCTTCAGAAAGAGAAAATGTTGACTAAAGGACTTAGATATAAAACTGTTGTCATAGATCTTCCTCCTAGGTATGGCACATAATAAGTGCTCAGTAAATATTGAGGGGAAAAAAGAAAGGATGGAAAAAATGATGGGAAAAAGAAAGAAGAAAAGATTAAATAAATATCTTTATATACATTTGCTCTCCAGACTTTGGACTGTGTAAATGGTTTGTTCCAGAACAGTGATTCTTAACTTTGTGTTTGAACCACTTGAAATGCTTAAAAATAGATAGACTCAACAAAATTCCATCCCAGACTCACTGATTCAGAATTTCAGGTGACACCAGGCTATGTATAAGTTTTAAACCTATACAGATGACTGATGATGTTGGACAACTTGGATTAGGAACTTCTATCATCAGATATGATAAATCCTGGATATATCTACACTAATAAAAGAGAAACATGCAAATTGAACATATCTCCACTAGGCCCACTAGCCAATCAGGTGTGAGTATGCAAATTAACCCAACCAAGATGATTGTAGCCACAGAGTGAGCAGGAGGCTTGAGTTTCCCTGGCAATGGAGGAAGCCTAGTTTCCCGCCCACTCTGGCTGTCCCTGGCCTCCGCTCAAGGCCACAAAGTTTCAATTATAGAAGATAATAAATCCCAGATACCAGGGCCTCTGCTTAGGTGGCCGGGGGGCATGGCCAGCCTGCAAACCACCACAGTCCCCTCACCCAGGCTTCCCCAAACCCCAAGGGAATCCTCATCTTAATCCAGGGCACCCTTCAGGGCAAACCAGCTGGCCCCCTCCTATGTATCAGGCTTCTATCCTAAGGAGTAATATACAAATTGACCATCATTCCAACACACAAGATGGCTGCCCCCATGTGCCATGTGGTCAAAGATCCTGCCCCCATGTGGACACAAGATAGCTGCCACAAGATGGCCAGCAGGGGAGGGCAATTGGGATGGACCAGGCCTGCAAGGGAGGGCATTTGGGGGTGGTCAAGCCTGCAGGGGAGGGCAGTTAGGGGCAATCAGTCTGGCAGGGGAGCAGTTAGGCATCAATCAGGCTGGCAGGGGAGTGGTTAGGGGGTGATCAGACTGGCAGGCAGAAGCAGTTAGGGGCAATCAGGAAGGCAGGTAGGCAAGCAGTTGGGAGCCAGCAGTCCTGGATTGTGAGAGGGATGTCTGGCTGCCCGTTTAGGCCCGATCCTGCAGGCCTGGTCACATCTGCCCTCTTCTGCAGGCTTGTCCCTACAACTGATCACCCTTGTAGGCCTGGTCCATCCCAACTGCCCACCCCTGCTGGCCTGATTACCCCAAGTGGAGCAAATCTTAAATCAATAATATCTTTCCCAACATATAGGACATGATTACATTCCCCTAATTAATCTGCCAGGTCTTATTGTTTTAAACTGTGGAAAGTCAAGATAGTCTACACCTTATTCCTAGTGCATAATCCCATGCTGCCAAGTAACTAAGTGTAGAAACCTGGATTGATTCTTGAGTAACTACTATGTTTGAGGGATTACTGACTGCACCAAGCTTATTTATCCTTCCCTAGCCACACTAGTTTGGAAAGGGTTCTTATGTTGTTGCTGTTCTTTTTTCTTTTTTTCTTCAAAATAAACTTCTAGCTCCTGTCACTTTTAAGATAAAGGAAATCACTAGACACATCTATATATATATATATAAAAGCCTAAGTGAGTGAATGACCAAACGATTGGATGATGGGTCTACCAGTTGGCCGGTTGCTATGATGTGTACTGACCACCAGGAGTACATGTCAACACAGGAGCTGCCCCCTGTCGGTCAGAGTGCTCTCACAGCCAACCTCCCATGGCCCCTCCCCCTGGATAGCTAACCCGATGGCCCCGATCTGAGTGGCCAACCTCCTGTGGCCCCAATTGGCCCTGATCACCAGCCAGGCTGAGGGAACCCACCTGTGCACAAATTCATGCACTGGGTCTCTAGTTTTACATTCCGTAAACACTAGCCACCTAATAATGGCTTATAATGTCATAAGTATTTGTAGGTACTTGTAACATCCCTGATGGTCAACCCCAATGTTCAAGTTTTATTTTCATTTTTACAGGATAAGAAAATACCAGCAAATCAACCTTTCATATATCTCAGTTATTTAAAAATAATCATTCAATAAACTCCTCACCCCCCAATTTTATTTATTTATTTATTTATTTGTTTGTTTGTTTGTTTGTTTGTTCATTTATAAAAATATGTTTTATTGATTTTTACAGAGAGGAAGGGGAGGGATAGTTAGAAACATCTGTCAGCTTCCTCCTGCACACCCCCTACTGAGGATGTGCTCGCAACCAAGGTACATGCCCTTGACCAGAATCAAACCTGGGACCTCTCAGTCTACAGGCTGATACTCTATCCATGAGCCAAACCAGTTTTGACCTCATCCCCAATTTCAAGCTGCTATTGTGCATGACACAGGGAAATGGTCAGCTGGATCAGACAAGGTTGTGCCTAAAAAGTATTGTCATACTCCTTTTTGGGTTATATGATCCAATAAAAGATGGTTCTATCATTTGTGAAGGTTTTATAAGGAGCAAAAATATGAAAAACTGACTGACCCATGTCAAATGACCACATAAAATCACCAATGTTTCCTATATCTCTGAGTAGAAAGCATTCTCTAAATGACTGAGACTAGTTTGAAGCACATATTATTTTCTCTCCTGAAAATTTTCACTTTTAATTTTCAATAGATTAATATAAAGAGATTTTCTTAGAGGTTTAAAAAAAGAAGGCTTTACTGCCATATATATCAGAAAATGCTTTCTTTTCCTAGGCTTGCTTTCTTTGTATGGTAATAGCCCTGTCTAGAATACAAGAATGCAATCAATGCTTTTATGATAGAAAACCAGCCAACTGGAAATCCTTCCTTCATTCCAAAGATAAACACTGCATTCATTTACTGCCATTTTTAATTTTTCCAAATTCAGGCTATCTTTTTGATAAAAAAAAGTTGGTTTTAGTTTGAATAGGCTGTTCATAAATGTCACTGAAGTTGGCGTTGGAAGGGGAGAGGCTTTTTAGATCATCACAAGAAGCATGAAGTCATGTCTGACAGGTAGGACAGGCTCAGGAATAACTAGCCCTGAGAACAACCTTCCAGAAAACATGGGTCATAGCCTCAAGGGAAAGTTCCCTGACAACTCAACAACACACACGCATCAGATGCTAGGAAAGTGCCATGGGCAAATGTTGCCTTGTTCTGAGAGAGACTAGTCTACACCTAAAAATATACATATATTTTATCTATACAGGAAGCATCCCATATTATTAAGTAACCCTGAAGAAAAATGTCAATTTCTAGGAAATATTTGTAAAATGTCAAATTAAAACTTCACATGTATTTTTCATACATTCCTCCTTTATGATGACTTGATGCTCAGAAGTGATTAAGATTTCTGGGCACAGTTGATAATGATCGAGAAGATAAATTCAGAAAAAGAAAGATAGTCATTGCTATAGATTCATATTCATAAGTCTATTACATCATATACACATGCATATGTATACTCCTTCACCAATAAGAGATTGATAATATTGATTGAATAGCTCCTCTATTTAAGACTTTTCTTCAAAATTTGAAGTGGTGGTGGACCCATCAAGGTTCCAGTAAGGAATCAGATGGCATATTAAATATTTAACTGAAACTAGTGTAAAGGAAGGATTTTTTACTGTAGCATGATCAAGATTAAGAAAGCCAGCAAGGAGTGTTGAAATACCAAGGGACAAAGGACCATCAAATAGTTCTTATTGCCACTGTGCCAGAATGAATAAGGAAGACAATGCAACCAGAAAGTGGGGGCCTTAAAGACCCAAGAAGAGCTCCTCCCTGTCCCAGTAGAAGCTGTGGTTATGGAGAAACTTGGTGAGTCAGGGAAGAAGAAGTGATGGGAGTAAGAGGATTACTCCATCTCTTTCTTCTCAACATCAGATCTATTGCTGATGCCTTCCATTGACCCAACCCCTTAGGAACCCAGAGGGTAAGGAAGTGAATCTGCAGCCCAGTTAGCCCCTTAAGATGCAGAGCAAAGCAGAGAATGGACTTGAGGAGGCAAATGAAGAATAACCACCTCAATGAGGAAACAAACATACACAGAAAAGTTAATTAAGGATACAATACAGTAAATGGCAAACATCAAACCTATGAGAGCTTTTGTGATGAAGTTGATAGTGTATAGGAGGACAATGAATATAGACAACAGGGGAGGGAGAGTACTGTCTAATAGTTAAGAGCATGGACTTCAGAGATTGGCAGGCATTCCATTAAATCCATGTCCTACCACCGCTGTAGTACCTATGACTTTGTAAAAATTACTTAACTTCTTTATGCTTCAGCTTCATTCAGATGCAAATAATAGTGTTTACTCTGTAAGGCTGTTATAAGACTTAAATGAGACAACATACATAAATCATTTGGCTTGGTACCTGGCATACAGTAAGCACTCAATCAATATAAATTACTGTAATTGTCTTCATGTCATCATCATCATCAGTAGAGGAGTTTAATAGAAGAACTTACCAATGGTTCCTGGGGTAGGAAAAGAATGGGTAGGATTTGTTAAGGTAGGAAGAAAGAGGAAGGAGAAGTTTCATGGGGAGGGATGGCATGAGTAGATTAGGAAGCAGGAATTCACAGAGCATGTTCATGGGGTTGTATCGGGGCAGTAGATTCTTTAATTACAATATTTAAAAATTACTATGTTATAATTCAAAGTGAAAATTTGTGTCTACCTATTCCAAAGTATTGGTAGAATTTTGAAGAGCAAGACAGTGTTAGATGAATAATGTTAAGTTATTTACCAGGAAAGAAATAGAAAGATTTCAGATTTCAGTCTGATGTGAAAGCTCTTTTGGGGCAGGTTAGCAGAGGATGGTGATACAGAGCCCACCCAGTGTTTGAGCTTTGTCTCTAGTCTCCGTTAACTGTATATCCCACTTAATACATATTTAATAGGACGTTAGTATAACAAGTGAAATGATACCTATAATAATACATTGCTTGGCATAAGGTGAACACAAAATCGAGGGTAGATATAATTAAAACCTACCTCTAAATCATGTTAGTCTTGTATGGCATTTAGTATAAATTTCCTGACTCCTAATAATCATATTGAGGGTAGATATCACCATATGCCAGATTCAGTACCAAGAATGTTGTTATAAACATTATTTTACTTATTTGTCTAATGATCGGTGGTACTTGGCCTTGTGTCAATCTTATAAGATTGTTATTTATCATGAGGATCTTGAATCTCATAAAGGTTAAATAACTTGCCCAAAGTTATAAAGCTAAAGAAATTGAAAGAAAGAGAAATCCAATTCCATTATATGGCCTTTAAGAGGTAAGAACTACTCAGTAGGCAGGTTAAAAAACAAACAAACAAAAAAAACCCTTTAAAACTTTATCTAAAAATCACTTGCCAGTATTGTCCATACCTTATACTTTTCAACAAAAGAGATATGTCTGGGTGTGTCTTATTATTCTAATCCCATTACACAGGCCACTTTCCCCATCTTCCTCATCATCATCCCCATCATTCTCAAAGTATGAATGACAATAGGCAAAGCAAGGTTGAATCAGAAGCAGGAGATGAACAGACATGGTTGTTTTTTACAAATTTATATCCCAAGAGGCTAAACAATTATTCAGATAGTCCATTTGTCCCTGCGTAATTAATAAGCTTAACATTGTGCAACTACATATGAGCACAGTGTGTCATAACACATTATTAGCTAAGGGGAAAGTGAATTTAGAGGAAATGACAGTACTTACTTAGCGAGTAAAACTGTCACCTCTCCCAATGAGTTAGTATAACAGATTTCATCGAATAGGTGGGATTTCAGGAAATGTATAATTTCAGATTTCACTGTATGAGTCATTGTGCCTGGCTTCCACAGGATTTGTATGCAAATAATACACTAGATTTTTGTTTTAACATGATGGTCATCTGTGTTTTCTCAGGGTATTAGGTTAACCATTCTGTGGTTTTCATAATGTTCAGCCCAATGAGTTATCTGTATCATAACATTACAGAAATATATTAAATGAAATAAAACATTTGTGGTAAAATATAAAGCATTTAAATTATAATATTTGTGAAGTTTCTATTGAACAGTGTGATAGCTTCCTTTGTCCTTTAATTAGCAGAGAAAACACAGTTTAGATGGAATAAATTGTCATGAGAAATGTCCATTAAGATGGTTAGCTTTTCTGGAAGCCAGTGTCTTCCTTGGAATTGCTAAAGGAACTTTGCAAATATTTATGATTGAGAGGACAATGTATGCTATGCATTTAGCTTTACCACCACAAATAAAATTAATTTTAAATGTTTAGACAGAGTCAAAAGTAATTATGTTCACTTTTTAGTCAACCACAACCAGCTTGACATTTTATTTTTTAATCTCCAGCTATTTGTTTTGGAATGAATTCGATACAGTTTAGTGAATTTTCCTATATTAGATTAGTGAGAGAAAGCAGAACTCAAAATACATCCCGAACCAATAAAGCAATTAAACATTTTCTTGGACTCACACTTAACCATTCTATAATTATAAAATTATTTCTAAGACTATATATATGTATATACACAATGAAGCTATATGTGGCTATGTGATTTATTTTCTTCATATGGTTACATAAAATTATTCTGAAAATGAAATGACATAAAATATTAAGCATAGTAATAATAGTAATACCTAGTCATTATTATAATTATTTTTCTTTATTATATTTTCATATTTGAAGACTGACTTTCAGCAAATGTATTTTACAGATAAAAAAAAACATTAAATTCACTTACTAGGATAATGCTTATGCTTTTTGGTTCATGGAAATCATGTGGTTCATGGAAATCATGTGCTGGATTTAACTGAAATGTTAAATTCATTATTATGTTTAACAATGTGCTTAAATTTCACATGTATGAGTGAATTTTAGTTTTTGGCATCTTCTAGCAGGAACTCACTCAATATATTCACACTTAACTGCTATAATCGTGACAAAGGATCTTTCTTAAAATTAAGAAATTATTATCTTCCATACATATTTATACCAAGACACTAATTATTAACAATTCTTGATTTCTTATTCATTCTATTGGTCATTAGCATGAAACAACAGATTCAAATATAATAAACAACAGATTCAGGAGTCATTTGTACTAGGACTGATAATGTAAAATCATTTAAGCAAATAACTTTTACTTTTTTTATTTCCTAACGTCTAAGACTATTTTTCTATTTTAATTGATTGTGCTATATACTTTCTCAGCAAGTTAGTGACATAATTAATATCATGAAATTAATTAACTAACTTTAGATATTCATTTCTTGGGCAAATTTTCTTAGCTGCATTGGCTGAAACATTAAGGGAAAAACGATTTGAAAAGTTTCCCAAGAAGTTAAAAAATTCAACAAATTTGACCATTTAAAGGCCCATCCAATAACATTTCAAGGCAATACCCACAGCAATACATTCTCTTCAGAATGACATAGGTGATTACCAAGATATTGGTTTAGACTACAGGAAAGTAGAGATAAGATAACTTCAATTTCTTCAAAATATTCTGTTCTGAAGAATTGCAATGACCGAATACACTCTGCAAAGAGGTCAGGGTGTGGTGCTGCAGATAGATTACAAGCCAGTTCTTCCTGGGAAAGTCACCTAGAATTACATTGAAAGGAGCAGACCATGCCACAACTTGCATGTACTGTCACCAGCGTTTCTGAGTAGGAAACATTTGGCTTCCAGACAACTGAAGGAGACTGTGATAGACATTTCAGGAATTAAAAACAAAACAACAACCCTTAACATTTGTTCCTATCAAGTTATATTTCCTCTTAAGTAACTAAAAAGCCTGTTAAAATGTGGCAGGAATAACATTACATTATTGTTCATTGAGGATTTGCTGTTATTTCTGACTAATCATATGGTACAGTAATGAGAAATGGAATATATATACACACACAATTGTACAAAGTTGAAGATTTTGAATCCACAAATCATTACCTTTGAACGCTATTGCTGTGACTTCTCTATTAAAGTGGTAGTGCAATAGAGAAAAAAATATTTTCTTATAAAACCACGGGCATGGCTCAGTGGTTGAGCATCTACCTATAAACCAGAATGTTATTGTTCAATTCCCAGTTAGGGCACATGCCCAGGTTGTGGGCTCCATCCCCAGTGGGGTGCATGCAGGAGGCAGCCGATCAATGATTCTTTCTCATCATTGATGTTTCTCTCTCTCTCTCTCCTTCTCCCCCCTCTCTCCTCCCTCCTTTTCTCTCTGAAATCAATAAAAATATATTTAAAAAAATAAGTGTTGCAAGAGCATGTTCTCAATAGAAAAATGAGCAAACACATGAGAGAAGAGAATATAATGACAGTTCAAAACCTTGCAATCCAAAGGCTATCAGACAGAACCCACATGGAACTGCTGTTTGTTGAAGTTGCATATGTGCTGATGAGATAGACCTGATCATCAGAATTTGATTCCAGGCAAATATCCCATCATTTCAGCTATTTAGCTGCCTCTGCAATCCACCCTGCCCCCATTAAATCTACTATTTTCTCCACTTTAAACCTAGAAAATAGTAAGGAAAATGGCAAATTGTAATATTGAAGTTTGCCCCCAAACCTGCAACCAAGATAATTATTTACATCTGACAGAAATATAGTTCAAGTAATTCAGTGCCTTTTCCATTATCCCATGTGTCATACATATGTTAAATTAAGGGTTACCTGGGCTTGTCTCATTCTTATCTGCCTATCTGCCTAATCCACAGGTACCCACTTTCAAGATCAAGCTTAGATATTAGCCCCTTGGGTAGTTCTTCTCCAAAGGATTACTGATTTATTTAACTGCACCTTTTATCTCTACACCCGGGTTCTGTCTGTATTGTGGTTATAAGTTATCTGCCTGCTTCAGCTGTGGACTGCAAACTTACTCAGGACAGAGATTTCTATTACTAATCACTTTCTCTCTGGTGCCCAAGAGCAAGCCTGGCCCATGGAAGGTCCTCAAAACATATAGATGTGTGAGACCTAAAAATCAAGAAGTCAGGTGTTATGGTTTCCTAAGGCTATTTTTAAAAGATTGATAGCATTAAAATGATTTTGAATACTGAAAAGTCAGGACAAAAATCATATGGTGTTATTTTTAAAAAGCTTGGAAAATCAGCAAAAAAAGGAAAGGGTTATTCACATATTTATTTTGTAAGGATGTATATATATGTAAACTCATAAATTTAGAAAGAATAGATTTGTCATGGGCACCCAGAAGGAAGGTGCACTTTGAATGGCTATTTTAATCCACAAATGAGTAGAATTTTCCATAAAAGAAAATGTGCCAAGATAGATAATACCAGTCTGGGCAAAATATCCCGAGTGTAGGTATAAATCTGAATACTGAGAAATTTTATTTTCTTGTAATCAAAGCTTAAGAAACACAAATTTAAAAGGGAAATATGCTATGACATGATGTAGAATCATACCACTGGTGATTTGGAGAAGTAATACTATTTACAGAAAAAAGGTTCATCTTTGAGGCAACAGTTCTAAGTTTAAATCCCAGCTCCATTTTTAGCTGTTTGAGCTTATAAAGGTATTAAATTCCTTTTTTTTTTAATTCCTCAATTTCTTTATCTGTAAAATGGAAAAAAATAGTATCTTTCTCACAGAGCAAAAATGCTACAAACAAACTTAAAAACAAACAAGCAAAGAAAACACACACAGGAACATAGTGTCTCTTTAAAAAGCATTATTTACTATTATTTTACTTCAGCCCACTTGTCCTGTTCATTATCATTAAGACTTGAGGAACATACCGGTATCTTAAATTCTCTCATTCAGATTGCAGTGTGATAAATGTAATTAAATTACATATATCCAATTAGAAGGACTGTTATAAGACTTAAAGTTAATAGGGTACCATGTCATTATAAAATCATAAGTGCCAGATATTAAATATTAACATAGGAACATATTTTCCAAACTCAAATAATAGGAGGATGAAAATTGTCAATGACAGAGGTCCAGGGAAGGGACCAACTTGTCATTATGGGTTTATTTACTATTTACTTCTTTTTTGGGAACATGGATAACTCATCATTACAAATTAAAGGAAAGCCACATTTAGCAGTGCTTTTCAAAATAATTCAAAAGACAGACTTTAGTTTGGATGCCACATCACCAAAATAATATATATCAGTCTCTCGTTAGACATCAAAGTTCCTTTCCAGGAACTAGTTTTCTTTTCTGTCCTGCTGGGAATCTTGGCTGTTTTTGCTTTAACCAGGGATCTCTGGAATTTTTTTTTCTTCTTCCTTATTTTAACTAATGGGTACAGGTGTCGCCACCTCCTGTGTTCCTGGTGGTTCTGAACCGTGGCTCACAGAGGTGCTAAGGTATCAAACAAAAACTCCGGCATTCTGTCGCAGGCACATTGTGAGAAACAGAGACTGTGTCCAAAGGTCGCTTTGCGATCAATAGGGAGATGATGCTCAGGGCTGTAAAATTGGACATTAGAAGAGCTGCTCTCCTGGGAACCAGCTCAACCACTGACCTGTGGGCCCATCATGCCACAACAAAAAGCCAGCTAATTTTCCTCTTAAAAATAAGAAAGAATAGTAAGAACTTTTCATCCATACTTGTTGTTGAAGAAATGATTTTCCACCCCACATTTTCTGGATAAGGTCTTATGATTTGTCCAAGCGACGACTGTATGACCGAGAGACAAAAATTTAGCCTGAGCCTCTAAGTCAGACCTTCCAGTCTTTTTCTCTGATGATCAATAGTTTCCAAAGTATATCCCACTGAATATTAGCTTCCTGTGATGTGATAGGACAAAGAATACCATTGCCATGTCCATTGTCAAGAGAGGTAGTAACCGTCGTATCAAAGACAATTCTGCTTACTGCATTCCGTTAATGTGGCAGTGTGTGCTGTCAATTGAAAGAAGAAGAAAAATGTACCACATTGCCTACGCTTACTTGACCAGGGTTGTCTACAGGACAGGCAAGATGGTTACATATAGGGGAATTTGCATTATATTTTTTGAAGAGCACAGATGTTTCAGTGGATGTCTAATATTATAGTTTGAAATGCTGATCTAGCTACTGGCACTCTCCTCAGCAGCCAGCCAGCTGCCATATTGCATGCACCCCAAATCCCTCTGACAACGAAGAGAAAATGAGGCACTGACCAGGTATCTTTATGAGTTCACAGTATCACAGTCAAAGGCCCAAAAAAGTGGAGAAATTTGGTTTAATATAGTATAACTTGAAGAAAAATAATCTCCAGTTTTGACCATGTGTATCATTTAAATGTTGACTTTAGTACACAAGTTCAAATAGCCATCTTTTATGTTTCTGAGTTGTATTAAATCTGTCTGGGGAGCTTTTGGGAGGCATTTTGGGAAAGGGAGATGAATGTCACCATGTGGAAATAATAGTGTTTGGTGGAGGGATTAAAGAAATATTATTCTGTGTTATGTGCACTCATTCCCAGAGGATACATACAGGAAAATAAAAAAGAAAATCTTCTCACCCTTGGTGAGATAAATAAAAGATTCTGTTTTCACTGGCTTACAAAATAATCCCCCAAATATTTAGCAACCATATCTTTATTTCTCTCATTTCAGATGCTTCATAGTGATAAAAGACGGAATTTGCAAGTGGAAAATAGCCATACATACAGTTTCAACCATCCAAATTGAAAACTGGTAGCATCCAACACTTTTAATTAGTAACATTGCTGCTCTTCACTTTAACTCATGTGGGATTAATGCTAGTGAATGTGCTAGAATCTCATCCCAAACAGGACTGCCAAATAGAGAAAAGGCTGCAGAGACAGATGTAGTAGATGTGATCCTGTGGTGATGGTTTTTTACCTAAGATAACTGAAACACACAGCTGGTGTAAAGGAACTATGGGATAAAGATATACCCATATTCTAAAAGATGAGCATTGATTTAAAGGAATAAGACTCTTCTCAGTTGTGAGGCTGGAAACTTTCTCAGCTACTCAACAGGGCAGTCAACAGGTTTGAATCCCAGTCCTGCCACTTACTAGTAGTTGTGATCTCTGGCATGTTTCTTAGCCTTTCTCTGAGCTTCAGTTGCTTATTTGTAAGATGATATAATCGTGTCCATTTTACAGAGTGTAGTAATTGTGAAATAAGATCATGAATATGAAGAGTAAATGTTCTTATGTGGTCTAACCACTCGGTAACTATTCTCTTCACCTGCAACAAAATTGGATTAGGGTGGAGGGAGGCTGATAATTTGAGAAACTTTTTGTACAAGTGATGAATCTGTCCTCAGAGGTCAAGAATCAAATAAACCATGCTCCCTGGAAATGCAATGCAATATATATATATTTTCTAGATTACTATCATCATGCTCACCACAAGGATTACCTACTAAGAAAGGAGCAAAAACAATCTGTACTCAACTTCTGAGAGTTTTACATTTATTAGTTCACTTGATGTTTTAAGTGAAATTGCTAAAACAAAACAAAACAAAACATTCTTTAGTCTAAAAAAACAGAGGTTGGGAGGGGATCTATAAAACCTATGAAGTCATCCCAACTATGGAGAAAAATAACACAGATTTGTTTACAAAATCTGGCTTAATAGGCTGAGGAAAATAACCCATAAAATGAAAGAGACAGAAATTTAGCTCAAATAAGAATAAGCTGTTTCACTGTGAATAGTATATAGATGGTAGCTGTTACCCTCAAAAGATATTTAAAGTGAAGCATAACTCAATTCCAAAATAATTAGCTAAATTCATGGATGATGGATTATTAATGGACCGAGAGGAATCAGATTGATTGTGGTTTATCTGTCACATTCTGAGGTCACTGTGATAGTTAGAAAGCATGTCCCACAAAGCATCCTGGATCAGCATGGTGTTGAGTTCATTCCTTATAAGTTGTAATGCTTTTACTTAGAAGAGAGTTTTTGCTCCACATTCAATTGTAGTCATATGAGCAGGTTATCAGGTAGACAGTCATATGTTTTGCTAAATTCTGGGCAACGTAAGGCTCTTCGACTCTCTGTATACACACTGGGTTGGAGACGGTTACTCAAGTTCCTGGAGACAGCTGATCTCAGCCAAGAAACTATAACTCAGATTCTTACTCATCAAGCCAGGACTAAAGAGAACAACGCGTGCCAGATAGTTCCGTTCCTCATCCATATCCGTGGATCATGACCAAAGCTTGGGAAAGCAATTTATTTGACATTAACCTTGTTATTTACCAATTTTAGCTTACTTTTCAAGACATTTCCTAGGGACTATAGATACCTAAAGCTTGGAAGAGAGACAATGAACTCATATAAGAACAAAGAGGCCAGATAAATTACTTTTCTCTTGAAGATATCTGACTTTATTTAGAGCAGTGGTTCTCAACCTTTTATTGGCCATGCCCCACCTAAACATCTGTAAAATCCTGATTGCCCCGTGACAGGTAACTCTTATTATTCAAAGTAACCCTCCCCAGCCCCCCGTGACAGGTAACTCTTATTATTCAAAAAGTGAACTCCTATTCACAGGGAGGAAACCTAAAAAGTCATTAACTTGGTCTAAACAAGCTTCCAGAGAACATGGCATTCATGAAAGAGAAAGATAAGAGAACAAAAGGACAGTTGAAGAAATCACTAAGAAATGGTTAAAATGATAATATGAAATGATATGAAAAAATAGCAAATAAAGTTTCAAAATACAATATATAATAGAGAACTGAAATGCATAAATAGACACAACATATATTTATATACTGTATAGGTCCCTAGAACCATAAGAAATGCAAAAAATTCACTGTTAATAACTCATTCTCAAATTGCCCCCCTTAATAATCAAATTGCCCTTCTGTGGGGCTTGTGCCGTACCTTGGGAACCACTGCTTTACAGTATTTGTTGTTTTCCCCAAAAAGTTGGCTTTTGCCTTGGGCTAAACTTTATCATGATGAATAATAATATTTTTCTTTTTTGTTGTTGTTATGATACATTCTCCACTGAATAGTAAATACTAGCTTTTAAGATGAAAACCATCATGGCACTGCACATGAGTGCTATTTCTTATGCTCTTGGTCCTGTGGTCTGATGTCCTTGGAGGCTGGCCTGGAAAAGTGGCGAGGTGATTGTCACTCCCCCACTCTATTTATATACAGTTATTGAAAGTTAGAGGCTTTCTCCTGGGCTTGGCCTCTTTCATCGGAGGGCAAAACACAATTCCCATTAAGATGCTACTTGAAGCAAGGAAACTGTATTCATATCCTGTGAGCCAACGTGGAGTTTTCCACTCATGCCCCTTTCAGTGTCTCAGTTCCTGAACGTACAATAAGAACGAGGGTGTCACACAATTAGTGTTTCCAGGATTTGGGATGGGGGAATCCTGTGTGTGCTTGTCTCCTGACTTGAGGAAATTTATCTATTCTGAGAAGCTCATAGTTCTTTATCCCTCTAATAATTACTCATTTCTAATTTGAGAAAGAGTCATTTGGGAGGCAAGAGTCTTGCCGCAGTGATTCACGTCTCTTTCATTAAGGGGATTAAGTGAACCACTGGACAGAGTACAATGTGAATTGCATCATTTTACACTACAAATGAGACCAATATGAGATATTAAAGAATGGACATTTTCCAAAGTCTAATTCTGCTTTCTGTCAACAGCAGGATTAACTTTAAGGGTGTCCTTTCTTCTCTCTCTCTTTTTTCCCCTTAAGTATCTTTAATTCTAATGTCATGTGGAAGGGGCTCCCAGAAATGGGACCAGTACAGAAAACATGTGGTAAAACCTCCTGTTTTCAATTCCATGGAGGACCCTTATGTGGTGGTCCTTTGAGGTTGGCCTTTGTTAGAATTGTGGGAACAAGGCTTGGGGACAGGGACAGGGCCAGGAACTGTCCCTCAGTGAAGAAGCTTAGAACATCTGTGAGCATGAGCAAACACAGCACATGGTGACTAGGTAAAGCCCAAACACTCAAGTTGCAGAGGCGAAGACAGCTTTATGAAAAGGGGAGCAAGCATATGAGACACAGGTGTGTGTGTGTGTGTGTGTGTGTGTGTGTGTGTGTGTGTGTTTACACATGTACCTAAAATCAAGGAACAGAATGCCTGGAAACTAGATGGCAGATGTAGAATAACAATACAAAGAGCACACAAAAAATATCAAGATGCAAATGTATATACAAAAGTAGGAGAATTAGTAGGAGACAAATGCTTTCAGTAAGTACATCTAATCTCCCTGAGCTCAATGCACTCTGCATGTCTTTCCAGTTATTGGCAAGAAAGCTCTGGTAATTAAACCGACAAAAATTGCTATATTCCTTTTATAACCAATAGCAACTTTCATTGGTTTAGGACAAGGGTCGGCAACCTGCGGCTCCGGAGCCGCATGTGGCTCTTTTGAACCTTTGCTGCGGCTCCCAGCAGGGCCGACAGCAGGGGCGGGCGGGGAGCTGTATCACTTACCTCTAATACTAATTTTTGTTGTTGGTTAAGCATGGGAGACAGGTCCTTTTGTAAGATGTACACTGTAGGAAATTTGTGGCTATTATATAAAATTTTTTTAAATAAATAAATAAATTAAATTATTATTTACATTTTTAAATTTAATTTACTTAATTTAATTTACGGAATATTGGGGGGCCTGATGAATTATTTTTATGGCACGCATGGCTCACTAATTAATTTACAAAATATTGGGGGCCTGATGAATTGTTTTTTTTTTTTATAAAAAGGTGACTTGTTGAGGCGGGCGCAGGGGCGGGGTGGGGAGGGAGCAGCCGCGCTCACCGGCGCTCTCTTTCGGTTTGCTCTGGCTCCGGACCCCCCACACGCTGAGGCGCTTCTCCTCCTCCGAGGGCCCCTCGTCCCGTCCTGTCCAGTCCCAGTCCCAGCCCTGCGCGGGGTTCGGGGATGCCCGCCAGCATGTTCAGCATCGACAACATCCTGGCTGCAAGGATGCGGTGCTGCCTGTGGCTCCCGACCCCGCAGCTCCTGTCGTCTTTCCGGCGCTGCATGGGGACTTGCTCTACAGTGCCAGTAGCAGCGCCACCTCCTCCCCGGACTACAGCCAAACAAGGGGTGAGGATATCTGTAAGACTGTCCTGGACTATTTAAGTGCCGAAAAACTAAACACCAACCACCTGGTCTCAGTGGCTACTGATGGGGCACCGAGCATGAGAGGAGCACAGAAGGGCTTTGTGGTTCTACTGCAGAAGGCTCTGGGTAGAACGCTGCTCTCATTTCATTGCATCCTGCACCAAGAGGCATTGTGTGCTCAAACATTTCCCCCGGAATGCACAAAAGTGATGGATGTGGTCATTCAGATTGTTAATAAGATAATGGCAGAGGGTTTAAACCACTGCCAGTTCCGTTTGCTATTGGATGAGGTGGAAAGCATATATTCTGACCTCCTGCTCCACAACAAGGTCCGGTGGCTGTCCAGAGGCGAGGTACTAAAACGCTTTGTCGCATGTTTGGAAGAAGTAAAAACTTTCCTGGCCAGCAAAGAGTTCACCTTTCCTGAGCTGGAACAACCAGAGTGGCTGGAAAAATTACATTTTATGGTAGACATGACAGCACATCTAAACACACTAAATACAACCTTTCAGGGGAAAGGAGGCACAGCCCTGCACATGCTGGAGGAGGTTTAGGCATTGGAGCGCAAGTTGACAGTATTTGTCAAAGATTTACAGAGAGGTACACTGTCTCACTTTCCCTCTTAGAGAGAGTTCAAACAAAGTCATGATATGATAAATTTGGAATATTTGAAGTCTGCAATCACCACAATGCAAAGTTCGTTTGGGAAACAATTCTGTGAGATCAGACAGGAAAAAAACACATTATCCTTCCCTGTCACTCCCCTGGCGATTGACCCATCCCTATTGAATATGATTGCATTTGCAGGTGTAAGTCAACCTGATCTTGAGATGGAACTGGCTGATATAGGTGTCCAAGTTTAAATGCTTGTCCACTACTCTTGAGGATGTTGCCCGTCAGAAGACCATTCTGGCTCAGAATCATAAATGGAGTGATATTGAAAACCTTCCCAAACAGGACAAACTTGTGTTCGAAACATGGAATGCCATCCCCAACACTTATATAAACATGAAAAAGTATGCATTTGGAGTCCTGTCGATCTTTGGCTCCACATATGTATGTGAGCAGGTCTTTTCCAACACGAACTATATTAAAAACAAACATCGATCACGCCTCACAGATGACAACTAGCAAGCCTGTGTGAAAATGAAGGTAACGTCTTACAGCCCTGATGTGCAGACACTGTGCACTGAGGTTCAGGAGCAAAATCCCATTAACCAGGTAAATTAAATATTTTAATTAGCTATTAATTTGCAAAAATATATTTTACATTGTTAAGTGAAAAAGTCCTTTTTTTCTTCAGATTGACAGCTAACTGCACAATCCGGTATATAGCATTAAGGTAAGAAACAATATATGCAGGGTTATATTTGTTTTAAATGTCGCAATGGTTTTGCGGCTCCCAGGTTTTTTTTTCCCTTCGAAAACGGGTCCAAGTGGCTCTTTATGTCTTAAAGTTTGCCGACCCCTGGTTTAGGAAATCTTTTGGGGGTGATAGTGGTTGGATGGATGTTAAAAGATAAAGTTTTTTTCGTCCTCATCCTGTATTTAGACAAGTCACCTGACCTCTCTGGAACTCAGTTTTCCCATCTGTAAAACTGGTTAATAAATTCTAAAGTTCCTGCCATTGTTGAGATAATCAACATGAAATTAGTATTTTAAAATAGTATTTTTGACCTTTGTTCATATAAAAAGGAATGTCTACTCACTCTTCTGACTCACTTTATATTCACTTTTTCACTTTACTTTCAGAAGATAAATGCAAAAGATTTGTTTGCTTTCAAAATTGCAGGCCTCCACTTTAGAGGTAATATCTTCTCATAGCGAAGCAGACAGGAATATGTGGATTTGGTGTTTCAAATTGGTATTATTGCTGTTATCTGATGCTTTAGTTATCTATTTTGAAAAATTTATGTTCATACCTAGTTCCTTTATAATCATTAAAGATAATTTGTTATCTCTTTTTGAGTTACAAAAAAAAAGTAAAGAAAAAGAAGGAAGAAAAAGGGATGAAGAAAGGAAGGAACTACTGAAAATTTTAGGATGTGTACTGTTAGAATTTTATATGCCAGCATTATTCTATCACTCTTAAGGTAGATAAAATGAAACAAAAAAGTCAGTGTTTTCCTGGTATGTGTGGTTCTTTACTTCAAAACATAGATTAATTTGTCTATATATTTATTAACCCCTCTCTCTTTTCCTAATGCCACATAACAGTCTACACTTCCACTTCCGTACCTCCAATAGCCTCCTCCCCCTCTCAGCACACTTCCTATGATCCCACCTATCACTGCAAGTGTTCTTGCTAAGGTTACCCAATGGACACACCTCACTCCCTACAGCATGTAATCCTATTGGTCATGCTTTCTTCCTGAAAATTTTCTCCACCTAAGAGTCCATGACATCAATCTTTCCATTTTATTTTTTGTTTTGTTTTGTTTTTTAATTTTCTCCACATCTTGGTCACCTATTAGGATTTCTTTGTGTCTGCCCAGTCTTTAAATGCTGTGTTTGTCAGGCTTGTGTCCTTGACTTCTCTCTCCTTCACATGCTCTTGCTGGGTGATTTCCCTCATACAATTAAAAAAAAAATAATCTCAAGTCTAGATCTCTTTTCTGAAGCTCCAGGCCAATGTTTCCAGCTGCTTTCCAGAAATCTCCACCCACAGGCATCTTACATGCAAACATTAAAAAATCTAACATTTTATCTTCCACCAAAACCTACTTCCCTTCCCAAATTCTGTCTCAGAAATTCTGTCTCAGAAATGCCCCACCATCTATCTACCCCATTATCCAGCTTAATTTGGAAGCATCCTCTCATCCCTCCCTTCTGATCAATTACCCAGCCCACCCCTTCTTCTCTGTTCCCACTATCAAGGTTCAGGACTTGGCCATTTTTCACTTGAATTAAATGCAAAAGCCTCCTATTTTTATCTCTGATTCCAGTTTTTCTTTCTGCGATCAATTTTCTATCATGCCACTAGACAGATTTGTCTAAAAATAATCATCTAACAGTGTCATCCCACCTCTTCATTCACAAGGCTTGGAAGCTTTCTGTTTAACTTCAGGTTAAAATCTAAACTGATTTTCTAGAACTTCACCATCTCCCCTTTCCTGTTGGTCCAGTTCGTCTGCCAGCACACACCCTCTGCTCTGCCAACCCGTATTAATCCCAGTCTCTTTAAGCCGCATGCTCTTTCAACAACTGTTTTACAAATGTTCTTTACTGGCTGTGGAGTGTCTTTTCTTCCTGACTTGGCAGAGTGTCTTTGGATTGTTTACTTGTCTTCTACCCTGACAATAAACTACCAAAGAAGAGGCCTCGGTCTTACACCTCTCACTGCAGAGCTCCCAGAGGTTCTGAATAAAGAAAACTCACTACAAAACAAAAATCTGGTTTTTAAATTTCAACTTGCTTATAGAAGTTATTTCAAAATTGCTGTATGATTAAAGCATGCTTTATTTCCTCTTGTTTTTCGTTTTATTGAAAAAAAATATATATAGTGTTTTCTGATAGAAAGAAGCTAAATTTTTGTTTATTCTTATGTTAAATTTCTAAGAGACAGACTTAAATTGTTTCCTTTAATGATCAGCTACAAGTTCTTTTAGAGGATCCCAACCAGCAATCATGAATCACTGACATTTTTCTTTACTATTCTGATCAGTGCATAAACAAGGGCAGCAGCTTGCTATTAAATTAAGGAAAAGGCAAATGATAAATTATTAAATGGAATTCAAAGTCTATGTGAAGATTTTCTTTCAAGAGAATTGATATTTTAAATCCCTCTGCCTTGTTTTGTAATTAACACTGCTTCTTAATTTATGTTATGGATAATGAACAACACTCAGCACATGGATTGTTTCTGCTCATTTACTTGCTTGTCTCCCCTTTCTCTCTGAGCTCCCAGAGGGCAGGGACTATGCCTGTGTTTTTGACATCATCCCTCTAACACCAAACCTTACCCATGGCTGGCGCATAACAAATATTTTTTAAATAAACATTGAAATATTTAGTTTTTGTCTTACAAAAGTCAGATTTTTACCCATGTAAAAACAAAATCAATCAGCTAAAGATGAGAGAACATGTCACACCAGTCACAAAAACTGTACTTGGACCAAGTCTTTATCAGGAAAAAAGAGGGTTTTTTGTTGTTGTTGTTGTTTTGATTTTTTTTTTTTTTGTGTGTGTGTGTGTGTGTGTGTGTGTGTATGTGTGTGTGTTTTCACTTTTATGTCATCCTAAACTGATTTTTATACATAACTTGTTGAAAGTTTTGCAGTTCAAAGTAACCTTTTGGTCAGCCATAGCCAGACCACTAAATGAACTGGGCATTCTCTTAAAGGGAATTAGGCACAACAAAATAGATTTCTATGTGCAAGTCAGAGAAGCAAAGACAAACTCAAGGATGACTCCACCTACAGGAACACGAACATTGGGCTCAGAAGTATCCATGGACCCAAGCAGATTTTTCAACAAGAGCCTTTCCCAGTATTATAAAGTACATTTCCCTCTGCAGCTCCTTCATTAGTGACCACTCCATCAGGGAGTCATGCCACATCAAGGGAGGCCCATAATAGACTCAATATTCTCCATTTAATATCATTTAAGCAAGCCATTGTCTTCACATTTGTGGTTGTCAAAAAAGAAGAGAGTTTTTTCAAAGAATGTGCCTCTGGTTAGGAGAGAAAAGGAGAAAACCCCAGAGTTTCAAAAAAGGGACATTTTTGTTTCCTGATTCAGCACCAGGAAAGCCAGAATCCTGGAAGGGGTGTGAGACCCTGGAGTCCCAGGCCTGCGCCAGACACGGGTATTGCAACAACGGAATGAGATACTCAGCGAAGGTGGCCGTGCTCGGAATGGCTGGGTTATATCCTTTCTTCTGGGAAATGTCACAGCAGAGTGACATTTGGTTGGGATGACTTTCCAACTAAGACTCTGTCGATGGAGAAAAGCACGAACTTTCCAGTTTTCAAAGGCAGGGAGAAAACAAGTTAGATAACTGTTTACAGAAACGGGTCCAGTGAAAGGGGGCTCTGTCAACGATAAACATTTATCTCACAATGTGTGTTTGGTGCGGAAAAGCACACAAGGAAAGTCGGCCAAACATGATTAGTCCCCGAATAGCTCTCTGACTGAAGTTTTTCTGTTCTACTCTCAAATGAATGAACCGTAGGCAAACAGAGAGAACAGTCAGCGCAAACGGAAACAGCATAAAAGCTAGCACACTCTCCTTGCAACTTTCGTGACACTGTGCCCTTTTTCTAATTCTGTTATCTAAATTCTATCTAATCTCACAAGCCAAACTCCCCTTTGCCTCAATTCAAAGTCATCTCCAGCAAGTTTAACTCTCAGAAACGTCTCTGTAGTCTGCCTTCTTGGACTGCCACGTGTGGACTCACATTTTTGAGCTCTGTGCGGACATCCTTCCTTAGCTCTGCAATGCCCAGAGGTTCCTCATCAATGGGATCTAATGTAACTTTGAGTAATCATCCCTTTGTTTTTTAATCATTGTGAGCATTTGATCACACTATAAATTACATTAAACTGCCATAAACTATACTAAACTGCTACGATAGTAGTAATAAAACATCTTATTTAGAAACACTTAACATCTTTAACGTGATTTACATAAATGGAGATAAAGTGAAAATGGTGTAATTATCTTTCCTTTTCTATTTTTTTTTACCTTGTTGGTTCCTAATGTTCAGAGTTGGTTCCAAGCATCCCTGCTGATGTTCCCTGCTACTGTGTGCTGCTGAACTGCAATGGCCATTTTTGTACCTACTCATTCTCCTCCAGGCCCAGTATCTACCCACACATCGGGGCTTCTCCTCGCTGGGCACCCTCTTCTGTCACTCACTCCCCTGGTCATTTAATTCAAGTTTCATTCACATCCTCGTTTTTCACATGGATTGTTCTCAAATTCCAAATACTTAACAACTCTTGCTCCTTAATTCAGTGGTGAATATTTGGGCTTTGGGGAACTTGAAGCAAAAGAATCAGGGCCCCTACATGATGTAGGGGGCAGGGGCTGTTTGATTACCATTCTGAAACAGGAGACCTAGGTTAGTGGTGATGTTGAGAGGGAAGGGAAGTGGAGAGGGAAAAAAAAAAAAAAAGAACACTGACCCTTAAGTTCTGTTAGAATAAGAGCTGAAATTACAAGATTTGGAATAAGTGTCGTAATACAATATCTTCAGCTGTCCCATTTGACGGAGTTGTAGCAGGGGAAGTGACTAAAGCACCCTAATGGAGCAGGTTCCCGGAGAAAGAGCCTGCCAGCGGCAGGGCCATCCTGTACGGAGGGCAGCCAGCAGGTCCCGCTCAGGGTGGCCAGGAGTACACTTAGCCCTCAGGCAGGCTAGACTCAATGGCTGAAAGGCAAGGGTAGTAGTTAGGGAAGGCAAGACTGCGGAGCTTTCTGGTGAAGAGCTCTGCTTACAGAGTCGCATTCAAGGAGTCTTTCTGTGTCGGAAGAAGTCCCCTGATGGCAGCAGGCTGAACCTTCAGAGATCCTTAGTCACAACAAAGGACTGGAGTGCAAGTTAGGAACCAGAATACTATTCCGAGCACATGTAATACGAGACAAGTGTTAGCCAGAATACACCCTAAACCTCGAAAAGAAAGAGGAAACTGGTGCCAGCCCCACCCCCTCGGGGCAGATGGTGTCCTGAATTTGTTTCATTTGTTCTAGAGAATGGGCGGGACAGCGATCACAGGACCGTTTGTACCTGTGCCACAGGACTCAGGAATGGGCAGGTACAAACACGGGGAAGGAAGAGAGGAGTTGGATGCAGGCTCTGGGCGCTTCTGTTGTCTCTAAGAGGCTGCAGTGCCTGCGGGACCCCACTGTACTGTTCAAGTCCCAGATCCAGTGTTTGTGTTTCACAGAAACGTTCCTCCAATTCCCCAGGCACAGCAAGCGCTTGGGGAGTGATAGCTGCCACCATCGCCACCACCATCACTGTCATTACTGCTACTGTCTCCTTCAGGGTCAATACCAGATCTCAGCAGCCAGACCATAACCCCTCTGCTCACTTAAAACGTCATCCAAGTGCTAACAATTGATTGACATTTTTTAAAAAGAGCTTCACTCCAAAATTAGAAATATTTTATTTATTTATTATTTAGTAGTTAGCTATTTAAATATAAATATATATTTTATTTCCCAGAGGAAGGGAGAGGGAGAGAGAAATAGAAACATCAACGAGAGAGAATCACTGGTGGCTGCCTTCTGCATACCCCACACTGGGGATCGAGCCCGCAACCTGGCCTGTGCCCTGACCGAGAATCAGTCTGTGACCTCCTAGTTCATAGTTCACAGGTCAACCCTGAGCCACTGCAGCCGGGCTAGAAACAATATAGTAAACAGCACATAACGTAGAGGCTTATCCAAATTCTGTGAATCTTGTTTAAAGTTGAAACGGGGTGTGTCAGTTCGGATGCTTTTGGCTGGAGATAGCAGGAAAATCTATTTCAAACAGGCTAAACAATAAGGGACATTGCTTGGCTCCTGTGATAAGAAATCCAGGGGGAGGGCTGGCTTCAGGTGTGGCCTCTCCAGGGGCTCAGTGATATCACCAGGGAACAGGGCTCGTTTCCTTCCTCCTTTCTTGCCTTCTGCAGCTCCTCTCTGTCCCATCTGCGGCATCTCAGCCACTGGATGCTGCCTGATGCTGCTTCTAGCAGCCCCCAAAGCTGTTCCTATTTCACAGTGTCACTGCCTCACGTCAGCCCTTTGACATCAGGGCGCCAAGAGAGAGAGGGAGCATCTGACTCCTTCTCCTCTCATCTCCCCAATATTTACAAAATTCAGTGTTCTCCCAACACAGGAAAGTCTCTAGTTGCTGGGCAGTCAAAAATGAAAATTGCCCACTACATTGGCAACCAACAAACCAGATTCTTTCCTGCTTTTGTGTAAGGGAGGGTGGGGGAAAGGTATGTACTGTGTCCTCTCGGGGCTTGGGGATCTCATTCTGATAGAGTCTGAAGGAGCAGAAGTGACAGGCTGGAAAAGCCAAAGACAAACTCCTCCTGTTCGGTATTTTGTTCTTGAGGTGACTCAGTTTATCTCCCTCTGCCCGTGGATGAAGAGAAGCTGTGTCTGGTGGTTCTTTTAAGCTGGGCAATGCATGTGAGCAGAGGCGAGCCAAGCCGCGATCAGGAGCGAGGGCTGCTGCCGATGGGGCCGTGGAGGATCAGCAGAGCCCACACTCAGGGTTGTCCCGATACCTGACCAGGAGCAAACTCATGGGCATCTTTTTTTTTTTTTTTTTAAGTATATTTTATTGAATTTTATAGTGAGGAAGGGAGAAGGATATAGAGTTAGAAACATCGATGAGAGACATTGCCTCCTGCACACTCCCCACTGGGGATGTGCCCACAACCAAGGTACGTGCCCTTGACCGGAATCGAACCTGGGACCTTCCAGTCCTCAGGCCGATGCTCTATCCACTGAGCCAAACTGGTTTCGGCTCATGGAGCATCTTGATGAGTCCCACCTGCTTTTGAAATGACAACAAGATGCTCGAATATCCTAGAAAAGCCAACTCAATGGTAGGCTAACTTTTATGCTCTAATAAGGCTAGGATTCATTCCCTGGTGATATAACTGTATGTCCACCTCACTTACAAAGTTGTAACTTGCTGGCAGTTGGAGAATATCTCATTTATTATAGTGTTTGCAGTGCCTAGGCTGGCATCTGGCATACTTTTGATGCCCAGAAAATGTCAGAAGAATTAGTGAATGGATGGATAAAATCACTTGTGTGTGGGTGTTGATTTTGAGGGTGAGGCAGGGGCAGGAGAAGTTACTAAGCAACTTTGAAAGTCTCTTAACTTGAAAAGAAAAAAATTTCAGTGCAGTTTTACCATGACCCATGACTGTTTATTTCGATCACAGCCGTGGTGCAGAGGACAATAATAGGACACCAGCAGAGGCAGTGGGTTACACTCACTCTCCCAGGAAGGCAGGGCCTGCTCAGCCCTGGGTTAGCATTTCAGCAGAGGGTTTCTATTGGGGCACGAGGCTCCTTCTGCTCCGTCTTCAAGGAGAAACCCTTGCAGTGATTTTGACAACTTACACCTTCCTAAAGTAACTTCAAACTAAACTGTCATTACATCTGCTCCTGAGTTTTACTTATTGGTATGTTTTTAAATTCTTATCCTGGAAATCAAATAAATAATAAGAAGAAAGAAAGAAAGAAAGAAAATGATTTTAAAATGTGAGCTGAGAACGGAATTTGAAATATTCAGCCTGCGTTGTATTCAACACTGAAAATGCATGAACTCAGCCTTTGAATTTTATTTCTTTCATAGTTCTAGAGCACATAACAATTAATTTCAAACAAAAATCTGCCATATTTATATAATACAAGCTTGAACTTAGAAAAAAAGACGCTTTTAAAATTAAATTTTCTTTGAAAAACAAAGGCTTAAAGCTTAGGGGAAAATGTTTTGGAAAACTTGAAGCTTCAAAACACAAAACTTGGAGAAAAAGGAAAATGGTTTTAGAGCTTTTGGAAATATCCCTAATACAGCTGAACCCTCATTCTACCATTCATTATAAGTGCTGGTCTAGACATTCTTACTGTCCTAATATAAAAATGGAACCTCTTTGGAGGTACAAATAAAGAGTTAATTACTCTTTCATTATTATCTTGATAACTCCCTTCTATTATTGTTTATAATTTTCAATTACAATTCGAATGATCTGATATTGTAAGTTTAAAAATTTCATTGTGGAGTAAGCACATTTGACCACTAACAATCTGAAGCAAACAAACGAAACACATTGATTCACCTTTTAGCCTAAATTATCCATTTGAATTCTTTGCAAATTTGAAACACAAAATAACCAGCTGAACTACAATTTCCTAAAAACACACACACACACACACACACACACACACACAAAACTCCCCCACATTTTACAATGATTATTTCACAAGCACATATTGAATGCTAGCTATGTTTATCCTATATAATAAAAGGGTAATATGCAAATTGACCCTGCCAGCAGAACAACCAGGAACCACTGGTTGCTATCACACGCACTGACCACCAGGGGGCAGATGCTCAACATAGGAGCTTCCCCCTGGTGGTCAATGCACTGCCACAGGGGGAGTTCCTCTCAGCCACAAGCTGGGCTGATGGCTGCAAGCTCAGCAGTGTGGCAGGAGCTACTCCGGCCTCTTCAGCAGTGCTAACTATGTTTGCCTGCAGCTTAGGCCCACTCCATGCAGGGAACCAACCTAAGTTTGTAGGCAGACATCCCCTGAGGGATCCCAGGCTGACAGAGGGATGTCTGACTGCCAATTTAGGTCTGATTGCCCAGGGAGCGGGCCTAAGCTGGCAGGTGGACATCCCCAAGAGCTCCTGGACTGTAGTAATAATAAGAATCACATTATTATTTAGTCTCATGATGGTTTGGGGCAGGGGTAGTAAACTCAAATGCATTTATTGGCCAGATAGTAACAGAAAATGTGGAAAAAAAGGGGGGGAGGGTAATGGTAGGCCTTTGGCAAACTGAGGAATACATGCTCTACCTAAAGGCATTTACTAGTACATTCATTTCAGTCTTGGTACTAGCCAGACAGAACAGAGCTGTTAAGTATTTGTCTGTCTGCAAAGTTTGATTTTTTAAAAACATTTTGGATAATAAGATAATATAGACCTCCTCCTTTTAAAAACACAAATACAAAGATTTGTGGTCTGTTGCTAATTTCCGACTAAGGTAAAAACAAGCAACTTAAAATACTTTCTGATGAGTTAACAGCACTAAAATAATAAAACTACTTAACTGGAAACCAATGTTCATTACCAGGTTGACCTATGAGAACTATAAGCCATATTGAATTCCCAGGCACTCTTAGGACCATATTTCTCTTTCTTTTATTATGAATTAATTGTTTGAGAGCTCTTGCGGGTACATTTTTGCTCTGTGTATTTACTAGGAATCACTAGATATGATATTTTGTTTTCCACACTGTTGACTCTAAATTCAACCCAACACTCCTCACTTGTCATTCCCCAAATTCAGAGGGAATGCTCAATTTACCACTAGAAAGATGGAGCTGATCTCCAAAGAATAATGGAAAAGGATTAACAGCTGCTTTAAACACATCTTACAAACACAATTTAGCACAGACACAGAACAGGAAGAGAAAATAAAGACTGGCTCATCGCCAGTGGACCAGGGTGTGCCTGAAGCCCTGAATCTGGAAATTATTAATTCATAATTTTTTTCTCTCACCTCCCCAAAGGTTCAATGAGTACACTGATGTCTGGAGTAAAATCTACACAAGCTGCATTTTCACAACAGCATCTGGTTCTCTGGGAACTCCATCGCCTGCTTTCTTGCTGCCTTTAACCTTTTTGTCTGAAGCATGTTCTGGCAGCCAAAGATATGTCGGGATTACTTTGTGTTTTCAGGAATCCCACTTTCTCTTCACTCATAAAATCTGCAACCTGGTGTGGGGATGTTTAAAATATGTTTCCTGAGTCCATACATTTTGGGGAAGGGTAATGGAACTAGTCACTTTAGATCCACCCACATTTCAATTCTCATCCCACCCAGAGATTGGGGTTTCCTTTTGTCAAATGGCCCGTAGTTAAAACCACAAGCCCTCCTGTGATCAGTGAAACCATGTCTGTGTCATCTCTGCCTGATGAATGAGGTAACTATTAGATCTCTGTTCCTTTGTGAAAATAACACAAAATGAAGTGACTATGAAAAAAGAAACCCATACAGTTCTTAAGAGCAAAAATATTTGTTTGAAAAATTCATGTTTATTACATGACTGGCATCAAACCTAGATGCTGTTATGTTAAAAATAACTTATTTTAAACGCAACAATTTAAAAAGTATAAAGAGCCTAAAATGTGTATGTCTCCAGTAAGCTTCTTCCTTTATTGAACCAGTACCAAATATGTTATATAATGTGGATAAGATAAAACCACAATCAGTGGCCTTCCTCCTGCAAATGGAGGTGAATAAAAATGGCATGGCCTAGTTACACCATTATCAGTGTTATGAAGTGCATGGAAAATCAAAGCTACAATGATTAAAGTTTTCCAAAGAATGTTTTATAAACCCTTGTAGTGACAATTTCTCTTTTTCAATTGCACGCTGTGGGAGGTTACTAATAGTTCCGTATAGCTTTTCCTTTTTTTTTTTTTTCATTCTGAAATGATGCATTCTGTTTTTTTTTAAAAATTATTCTATATAATAAAAGGGTAAAATGCAAATGACCGAATGGTCGAAGGACAGGTGGCTATGATGCACACTGACCACCAGGGGGCAGACGCTCAACTCAGGAGCTGCCCCCTGGTGGTCAGTGTGCTCCCACAGTGGGAGCACTGATCAGCTACAAGCTGGGCTGATGGCTGGTGAGTGCAAAGGCCCGCTTCTGGCAGCACTAAGGATGTCCAACTGCGGCTTAGGCTCCGACTTAGGCTCCCCGCAGGGAGCAGGCCTAAGCCATCAACTGGATATCCCCCGAGGGCTCCCGGACTGGTAAAGGGTGCAGGCCAGGCTGAGGGACCCAACCCCCCTTCCCCCCTCCCTCTGTCAGTGCACGAGGCCTCTAGTTTAGAATAAATGATTTTATTGCAATTTAATGGAAGTAGTTAGGTCCACTAACTTCACACTACTTGATATGTAAACTTAGATATTTAATTAGCATTTATGATTTTATAAATTACATAGTACTTTTGTAGTCATTTGGGGGAACTCTATAAAAAGGCATATGTTCTTAGAGGGAGAAGCTGATCTGTATAATACTATGCAAATCCATTTTCCTGGTGAAACACAAGGAATAGTGTGGATGTGCAAATATTTGTGAGTGGTGCTTGTAATCATATGTGAATGTTAAGCTAAAAATCTATTCTTGGAAGGCTTGTATGTGAACTACCTATTCAAGGTAAACAATTGCATTTAGTCTAAAAAGAAAGTCTTTATATCTCCTGCTTGACCTACCAGGAAAAAATGCTTTATTAAAGTGGTTAATAATTCATTCCATATTTGATGATTGGGTTGAAAATCTTCAAGTATCAATTTCAGTCATTTGTATAAAATCATTAGAGTAAAGCATCAATTTAGGCTTAACTTCTTTAATAACTAATGTTTATCTAGCATTTTCACTTATCTGATCTAAGCCTCATGCATACGAAGGAACTTGTGCTCAAAAAACTTAAGTGATGCCCTTTAAGGTTGTTGAAATAATGGTTGGAAATAGGATTGAAATCTCTATGTTGTGACTCAGAACCCATAAACTGCCACTTAGGAAGAAATAGAAACACAGATATTAATATGTGAATGACCCACAAAAAGAAATAGAAACACAGATATTAATATTTGAATGATAAGTTTTACAAAATAATGCTTTTCCTTATTAAATATCGATATAAATTACTTCTATTCTAAAGTTGTGTGCGTGTGTGTGTGTGTGTGTGTGTGTTGAAATCAATTTTACCACCAATGGGTCACAATTCACAAATGGGCTATGACCACACTTTGGAAAGCTGTACCACAGGGTCCCTCGTTGCAGGGTTGTCATGTGCAATCTTTGTAGTTTGCACAGGGCCCTGTGCTCAGAGGGGCCCTTGTTTTCATGCTCTGATGTAGCCATCTTGAAATCCTTAATAATTTAATCTCTGAGCTCATGTTTTGGAAGTGAAGTCGAAAGAAACAGCAGCGTATGAACTTGAGCAGAGATTGTACTATCTGTATGTCTCCTGTTCCTTGACATCCATTCACATCAGCATTCACGATGCCCCATGAACACAAAACCCAGTGGCCCCACAATGCATGGGAATGCAGAAAGACTCAGGGTGAGTAATACCAGGTAAGTGACTTATACTCATTTTGACTAAATGGGGGCGCTGACAGCCTTGAGAGGCCATGCTTTCAATTCAAACTTGAACTTGCTTCAAATGAGAAACAAGGCAATGACATTCTAAGAAACACAAATTACAAAATGATCTTATCATATTCTTTCTTATTTGGATTACTTCCCTGTATTAGCCAACCACTTACACTGAAAATGATGGCATAGAGGGAAAGGGAAAGTTAGGGTAATTCAGAGTTCCTTTCCCATGTTGACAGAAAATATGTGCGTCAAGAAATGTAATAAAAGTGTTCAATTTAGGCTTGTGCAGCATTTCCAATGCTCTGGTAAGAATGAAATACAAATGCATGTGTTAGTTATGAAATACAAATTGCATAATTTTGGTAATTCTCTATATGAGTTAAATGCTATTATATTTGCATTTAAAACTGTCATTGCATAAAATGAGGATGACTGATAAAATTTCATGCCAATAATTAAAAAGTTCTTTCTTACAATGGCATTAAATATCAAATAAAAAAACATGACAAGTCAAGAGAGAAAAACCATTAAAGAAAGAAAGAAAAAAAAAAATTGGTACCTTTTATGGCACAACTTTCCAGGTTTTTGAATATGGGTTTTGGAATGTTCAGTTTGTTCTAGAAATTATGTAACTGGCTATAGCAGGTTAAATGCTAGCCCTCAAAATGGTATGTCCATGAATTAATCTCCAGAACCTGTGAATATTACCTTATATGGCAAAAAAGTAACTACTACCTTCTATAGAAAAAGATGTGGTTCAAGATCTGGAGAGGAGGATCCTATGTTGGATTATTTAGGTGGACCCTAAAGGCAATCATATGTCTCTTTATAAGACGAATACACGGAGAAGAGGAGGTAATGTGACCATTGAGGCAGAGATTGAAGTGATGTGGCCACAAGCCAAGGAGTGGCTGGGGCCAGTAGAAGCTAGAAAACACAGGTAATAGAATCTCCTCTAGAGCCTCTGGATGAAGTACAGTCTTGCAGACACCTTGATTTCAGACTTCTTGCCACCAGAACTGTGACAAAAACAATCTCTGTTGTTTTAAGCCACCCAGTTTGTGGTAATTTATTACAGAGCCCCAGGAAACTAATAACCTGGCTCTGTTTCACTGAACTGCTTTTCTCAAACAAGACATATGGGCCTTGCTCGAGAGGAGTTTGCCCATGACACCAGCCATGGAGATCTCTTTATTCTCTAGATGTGGTCGTACTTAATCATCCCTCACCATGAGGATGGCGATTTCTGACCATCCCACACACTTGTTTTGCCCCTTTCTTTTGGCTCTGGGCTCTGAACAACTTGGGAATGAAAGCATACTCAGTGCCCATACCCTCTTGAACAATGGTCATTTCATAGAAAATTCTCAGTGGATTCCTGTTGACCTCAGGCTTGAAATAGTGATGAGGTTTTAATTTTAATTTTTTTCTACTTAACACTTAGAGAACTTACACTGAAACTAATTTTTCATCCCTATTTGCAATGAATACAGAAAATTTTACAATTGAATCTCAGACAAATATATTTTATTTTAACGAAGTGGTTGTTGTACAGGGCCTAAAAGCAATTTAAATCCAAAAGGTCTAATAACCTTACTTTCGCTATTGAAGAAGGCCAGCCCCAGGTGGCATGGTCTCCAGAGACCTTTCTTCTGCTATATCAGATATTGTTGCTCCCATTACATGTGCTAGAACTTATGGTGAATAGAGACAAGGGCTTTTCTTTCTTTCTTTCAAAAAAAAAATATATTTGATTGATTTTTTTTTTTTTTTTTTTTTTTTTTTTTTACAGAGAAGAAGAGATAGGGATAGAGAGCTAGAAACATCGATGAGAGTGAAACATCGATCAGCTGCCTCCTGCACAGCTGCTACTGGGGGTATACTCACAACCAAGTTATATGGGTTGATGCTCAACAACTGAGCCACATCAACTGGGCTGATAGTTCATTTCTTTTTGATTGATGAGCAGTTTTTTATTGTGTAGATATACCACAGTCTGATCCATCTAACTCTTGATGGACATATGAGTTGCTTTCAGATTTTGTTGATTATGAATTAAGCTACTATAAACATTTGCATACAAATTTTTGTGGTGCAAACTTTTTGTTTTCTGAGGGTAAATACTTAGGAGTAGGATTGCTGGGTAGTGGGGCAGGTGTAATTTAACTTTATAAGAAACTGCCAAATTGTTTTCCAAAGTAGCTGTATTGCATTGCATCTCTGTCTGCAGTGAATGTGAGTTCTGTTGCTCTGGATCCCTGCCAGCACTTGATATTGTTATTATTATTATGCATTTAGGCATAGGTGATATATCACTGCAGTCCATTTTTTTATGTATAATAGAATATGTGCGCTCATCTGGGAAAGTGGTTCATATAGCCATCAGAGTCTCAAGGGTCCATGAACCTGAAGGTTAAGTGTCATCAAGTTACACGTTTTGAGAATGAAGAAGAGTTAGAAAAGCACATTGAGAAGATTGGAGAAGAGTTTACAATGTAAAGTCTGCTTTGCCAAGGGAATAAGAAAATCTATGAACTAATAAAGGAGACTATACCCAGCAAGGGAAGATTCCTTTGACATTTTGTGGGAGGAAGGAGAGGCGAAAACAGGAGTATGCTGGTTTGAAGCAGAAATGCTAAAGTATGGAAGTGGAGGCATTATATGTAGACAATTTCTCTGACTTTCATAATAAAGGGCAATCAGAGTTAATCTCTGTTACTAGAAAAACCACTTATGGGGAGTCCGAGTGGGGGCAATTTTGATAACAGTGAGCAATGTTACTGGTATAAACATTACCTATTTGTTTTTTAATGTGGTTCTTTAATGTGCATTTGATTTTACTGGCATTGACTTCAAATTTTCCAGAGAAGCAAATTCATTTTACCACTAACGCCACTGACTTGGTTGAAAAGAACTTTTGGGCACATAGAGTGTTATTGTGGCCATAAGAGCTTTCCCCAAGTACGTGTCCAAGGGTTTTACAACATGCAATAAGTGTGCTGTCAGGGGATTTTACAAGTCAGCTGACGCATGCTGCAGCGCCACACTCAACCCCCTTCCCGGGCTGCATGCTCTATGCCGACCTCAGCTGATCTCTCCGGGCATTTTCCCCAAACACAAAAAAGATGGGTACACCAAATTAAGAAAGAAATCAGCATGTGGTCAGTAAGGATTCACCACTTTACTTTTAGACAGTTAAGGAGAAAAGTTGTGGAAAGACAGGAGGTTTAATTCGAATATAAGTATCATCCATTCTTGAGTCTCTCTCTCTCTCTCTCTCTCTCTCTCTCTCTCTCTCTCTCTCTCTCTCTCTCTCTCTCTCTCTCTCTCTCTCTCTCCTAAAGAAACTGGAAAGCAGAAAATACATAAGTTACAGTCCTCTACCATTTCCTGCCAGTCACACACACATACACACACATTGCTCCATATTTTGATTCATGCTAGCTCACTATCTAAGCTGTCTTTGTTTGGAACTGGGTTAGGTAGATAGGCTGTGAGTAACTTGTCCTCCACTAGTTATCTCTAAGGGGATGGTACAAGGGTACGATGTTAATGCTGTCAGAAGACTGGAAATCTCATCTAATGCCTATTTCCTCCCCTTTACTTATCTTAGATGCCAGATTCACAGTTCAACTTGCATTCTTTGCATATCAGTGTTACCCCCTAGAACCAATCACAGTAACCATGGCCCTATGGAAAGAGCATAGACATGCAATTAAGAGAGATGGGTTTGACACACAGTGCTGTCCCACGCTAGTCATGTTATTCACTCGTCTGGTCTCAGGATTTTCATCAATACGGTAGAAACAAATGGGTCCTAGTTCATAATTCACCTTGTACTGGACATTCAAACATCATAAAAGCTCGTATGAACTAACTCTAGGGGGTTTGGCAGTTACTGGGCGTTGGTTGCCATGATCCCACTGGAAACTAGAAAGCTGGCAGCTCTTGGCCCCGCCTCCCTTGGAGCTGCAGCAATGCAGCTCCTGCCTAAGAAGTGGGTCCCTTTTCTCCTACCTGCCGTGCCTCCCTTCCATCTTTTGGAACCAGACTCTGACACATATGTCAGCTCCACTTTCTAATGTGGACATCCCTAAAATAGACGACTTTACCATGTTTGCAGGGCTCTGAAACTCTCTTTCCTTGATTTTGTTATTATGAATGCCTTTATGATTAAACATTATCTTTTCAAAGCAACCTCTCCCATGCACCATTTACTACTCCTTTCCCTCATAGCAGCAGTTTCAGCTATTTGGCAGGACGCTGTTGAATGGGGACTTTAGGGAAGCACTGGAGCAAGTGAACCCCTTGGGTGATAAGGAAATGCACTGTAGATCCAGCCTTCTCCTATTTCAGAGTAGATATTTATTTCCCTGAGATGGGTTCTCTTTGCCCACACTATTACTTCCCAAACATTTCTGGTCGTTGCTCAACCAGTTTTTAATAATGTTCCATTTGAATTTACTTGATATTGAAGAAGGCTTTTTTTTTTTTTTTTTTTTTTTTTTTGTAAACAACCCTATGTAAATGAATGCTTTTATCTCAAAGTCTTGGACAAGGTACTATATAGTCATACTGATAGAAGCAGAAAATTTGTTAAGTACATGGTAGATAAGATAAGTTAGTTTATGATAAGCAGGACCTAAGTTAATGACAACGTGATCATGTTTTTTACTTGCAGAGTGGGAATCACACACTGCCCTTTGCCTGTAACAGTATATCCCACTCATACTAATGTGCATAGTATTCTTGGGCCAAGGACAAATACAGCCCTTTGGGATTTCAAAACTGAGTGAGACTTTGAAATAATGGGTGAACAGCTGGTCAGTAGGTGGACCATCATATGACCAAGTTAGAGACAATAATCTCCTCTTGCTTCAAAGTTCCTTTGAGGAATGGCATGTTTTAAATTTGTGTTTTCTGATCTGCACATTGTAAAAAAAAAAAAAAAAAAAAAAGTTAAATATGGAAAGATAGATTGATTATCTATCTTTATATATCAAAGAAATCCTGCTATTTTTGCCTTTTATTTGACAAAATTGGGTGCATTTTCATTTTTTGAACCATGGTTTGATAAACCGTATTTGCAGACACAGAGTCCAGGAGACAAAAGGCCTTGACAAATATTTCTTGAGTGAAACTATGTATAATATTGACTTTTGTAAGTGCCAGGAAGTGCTGCATGATACTCACTTGTTAATGTAGTCTTTCTCCTCAGCTCTTTATTTAGAAAATGATTTTTGTGCTATTTCACATCCTAATTGGGAAGGGGTCAAAGACTAAATATCATCCTAAAAGAAGACGTCTACAGAGATAGAATTAAGATTCAAATTTCTCTCAAATCTTTAACAATCTCTCCCACTCCCCCAACACCATTATATCTACTTGTAAATTCTCCAAATTGCTCTAGGATTAGCTTATTCTGAGGTCAGTTTGTAGCCCTGGCAGAATCAGCACCAGCTTGTGGGGCCTCCTAGTGATACGCTGTCCTAGTCCTGGGTTTCACAGAAGGCAAACTAACCCGAGAGAGTTTGCCTTTCTTTGGTTATTTATGTTGGGAAGGCTTTTATTTTGGATTCTTAGTTCTTGTTTAATTAAAGTGGTGTTTTACTATCTCTGCTCACACTCACCTTCTCAAAGAAAGGTGCCCAAGGTTTTCAATAACTGAACATTTGGTAGTCATTCCATTCTCCGGCCATCTTTCTTTGAGGACTATGTGACAACATGGTGGTCATTGGGGGAGCTGTCCTGTGAGTGCCCTCTCTGGGCTATTGATTGGATGAAAATGAATAAACATAATTGTAGAACCTGCTTTCCTAGGAATAAAGTATGTTTGGGTAGAGATTTAGAGCAGAAAATACCATGTCTAGCAAGGAAGATAAATACTTTAGGCCATGCGTTCTCATCTCTGCTTCACTTCATGGAATCAGCTCCACTGAATGGATGAACCCAAGGGACTTTTCAAAGCTCTGCTGAATTTTATTTTGCAAGTCAGCCAGGAATACATAATATGGAAATTTCGTTTCTGTGAAGAGGTGAGCATAGCCATGGAGCTGTGAAATGGTTAATATCCCTGCTAACTACAATCTGGGCAGTCATTTATGGTATGATTCATGAGTGCTAAATAGGAGGGAAAAGTTCACTTTTAAGACCATTATCCCAGTAATCTTTGAGAATTTCATCCAAAGCACCATCCCCTGCCAATCGAGAGTCTCTCAGTGTTTGTGGGAGATAACCTCTTGACTCTTTTTTTGCTGCAATATGTCTTGTCTGGTGAACCTGGAGTTCAGCAGAAAAAGATAACATCCTCCTCTTGTGGACTTTGACAAATGATTGGTTCTGAGTCTACTGGAATCGCTTTATTCTTATTCAGAGATATCTAAGAGTCAGCATGCTTTTTTGAGTTAAATCATTCACTTTCTAGTTTTTTTCTTAACTCTTGACATACTATTGTGTTATGTAGCCATGGATTCTGAGCAGTTTTAGCAAAGATTATAATATTATTAATAAGGTTAAAATTAATAATGATTTCATTCCATATATGTTTTTTATAAAGCTGCCATGATGATCAATGAGATAATATGTAAAGAGCTGTGCATAGCACCTGACACATAGTTAGTGCTCAATACAAACTGGTTTTCTAATCTCTTCATTTTGAATCCATCAAAGGGGCTTTAATGATCAGAAGTTTATAATTATTACATGGCTGCAACTACACACTGATCCTAGAGCGTAAGCCTCAAGAGCAGCTTGAGATTAAAACTCAACTACCTATAGCTTTAAAATGCGTTAATTGTGGGGCGTGGGTAGGCTAAAGGGGTCAATAAAGATAAAAGGGGACATATGTAATAGTTTCAACAATAAAGATTATATTCTAGCTTTGGACTTTTTTGGGGGAGTCTATACACCCCCAAATGAAGACCTTGAACTGATGTCAGACAACTCTTAGCACAGAGTGGCTCTCAGGGTCTCTATAATTACTCACTCCTTGTAGATTTCCCCTTAGTAACTGAAATGGTGCCATGCTATTAGTGTAAACCACATGGAATCACCAATTTTTTAAGTTAAAAGAAGAAATCTTGGCAATTCCACATGGTTCAATACTTTATAGAGTTTCAAATTTAGAAACTCTATAAAGTATTTTTGAAACTATTTTAATTATTTAGTATATATATTATGACGTTGTTTTTCTAAAAAGGTATATATTAGCTTAGTGGGTTTGTAAAAGCATCGACTATTTGGAATTACATTGGACTATTTCTTTTGATTCTTTCCAGTATTTGTTGACAAAGACAAATGGACACATATTAGGGTTATTCTGAGATTTATGATGCTTAAGATACATTTTTATCTTCTTAATTACAACATTTGTATGGCTGTGATTTACTCATTACTAATGATTCGTTTAAACCTGGAAAATCTCTCTCATATTGCCAAAAAATGTAGTCTTACTAATTAGGACACAGTCTATGACCTTGCTCTATGTAGGTGTTACATATTATTTAAGAAACTATCTTAAATAAGTTGCTTCAATCACTCCCAAATGAATATCGAGTATAATTGCAGAAGTAATATATCATCCTGGGCAGCACTACACTGTCCCCAGATTGAAAGAAAAGGGGGAGAGTTCAGTTACTTAATACAAATACAAGTTCTCACTTTGTAAAGTACATGATTTTCTCACCATGATCCTGTACACCTGAAACTAATATAAAATAGTGCTGATGTACATTGTAATTGAAAAGTTTTAATTAAAAAAATTAAAATAAAAACACACAAAAAAACCAACATCCACCATAAATGCAAGTTCTTACAAAGGAATTTTATCATTGCTGGTTTACTTCCTTGTGGCCTCTGTTAGATTATAAAATCTAAGGGTATGGATTCCCTCTCTCACCCATTGTAATCCTCCTTGTATTTAGCTCTGTGCCTTGCACAGAGTAGACATTCAATAAGTATTTGTTGAAGGAAAGAATGAAGTGGTGAAGAAATGAAATGCTAGCCTCATCGACTGCTCTTCTTGCCTCCAACTCATAAAAGAGTCATTGTGCTATGATTCTGGTTTGGTTTGTCTTAAACATTCCAGTGTTAACTTTTCACTCTCAGAAATATTGTCAATTCAATAAAATATAATTAAATGGAGAGAAATAATTAGTTTTGTAAGCATTTATAAAATAAATTGCTTTTGAAAATCCTGCATTTTATGAAAGAGAATGTGTTAATCAAATTAAGCATATAAACAAGATTACTGAGGGCAATGTTGACTTACTTAAAAAACACAAACACACCTTTTAACCATTATTAAGCTACTCAGAGGCATCTGTTTATATTTAAACTACTGTTATTATTTAAAATGTGTAGTTTATTATGTAAAATATGCTCATGAGAAATATGTAAAAAATATTCAAAGAAAATACTAAAATCACCTGGCACATAATAAGTGCTCAAAAATATGTTATTTGAATTAATCAGATAAGTAGAAATAACATCACTTTGTTGTTTTAATTTTGGTTTTTAAAAACTTATAAAACTTTGGTATTTTTTCACATGTTTATTAACTATGTGCATTTTTATTTTTTACTTAGAGCTGTCTTTCTCTGTCACTTGCCCTTTTTATTAAAAATGGCTCTTCATATTTTTAATTGATCTATTAGAGTTCAATCTTTCATCCTAAAAATTGATAGTTTTCCCCAGTTTAACATTCATATTTTGGCATTATTTGTATGTGTAAATATGTGTTTGTTTTTTCCAAGTCAATGATGGATATTATTCTACTAGAATCCTAGTGCATAAAAATTTGTGCACTGCTGAAGGGGCGGGGGATCAGTTCCTCAGTCCAGCCTGCGCCCTCTCACAGTCTGGGACTCATTCCTGGGGTATCAGATCTAAGATGGCAATGAGACAGGGGATGTCCACCTGCCGGCTTAGGGCCACTCCCATTAAGCCATTGTTCAGACATCATTAGTGCGGCCGCCACTGCCACTGAGCTGGCTAACCATGAGCCTGCTTCTGGCTGAGGGGTGTTCTCTTTGTGGAAGATCACTGATCATCAGTGGGCAGGTCTTGCCTTTAGCGTTTGCACCGTGGTGGCCAGTGTGTGTCATTCTGCCATTAGGTTCAATTTGCATATTACCCTTTTATTATATAGGATATTTTAAAAGGTCTTTTTAATACAATATTTTTAAAATATTTAGTTTTGTTTCATTTTTTATAGCTTGATGTCTTTACATTAACATCTTTGATCTATCTGATTTGGGGGAAAGGGATTAGGCAGAGGCTAACTAACAGTCCCAAATGGCTAGCTAAAGTTCCAAACCTTTTATTGTAAACCTGTTTTTCCCCCACTCATTCGAAAACCCAACTTTGTTGAAGTCACCCTGCCATAAACTTGTGACCATTTCTGAGTTCTTTCCATTGAGCTCTCTATTGTTGCAAACCACAATTACAGCTGGTTAATCCACACTTGCTATTTTCTTTCCCAGAATTTTCTTTGCTATTCTCTCATGTTTATTTTTCAGATAAACTTTGCAGTCTTTTTGCAAATTTCCCTAAACTTGTGATTTTGCTTAGGGTTTTATGAACATTCAACTCACTGCCTGACACATGTAAGTCCTCTATAAGTGGGAAATACAATTGTAATTTTATAACAATTGTGATTGCCACATCAAATACAATGACAGATATGTAGAGGATTAACATCTTTGCAGTTTTGACTCTCCTTACTCAAGAGAAAATTAGAATGATTTCCATTTATTTAAATTAAAAAAAATAACTTCCTTAGTATAGATGTTCTTCTACTAACAATGGGGATAAGTTTCAATTGCATTTCATACACATAACCTAATGACATCATAGCTTAGCCTCACCTACTTGAAATGTGCTTGAAACACTCATGTTAGCCAACAGATAGGCCAAATAATCTAACACAAAGCCTATTTCACAATAAAGTGTTGAATATCTCATGTAATTTAGTGAATATAATATCACTAAATATTAGATATTACAATATCTAGTATGCTGAGGAGTATTGGTTGTTTACCCTTGTAATCACACAGCTGACTCATACCTCTTTTTCTGTGTTCCCATCTATAACATCTACTTGATTACTTGAAATCTCCACTTCAAAGTCTCATTGGCACCTTACCTTAGATTTAATTTGAGACATGCCCGTCCCTACTCCACTTCACTTACTTCTCCGGACCTGGGCATGAGGTTTCTCCATCCACTCATTGCTCACGCCAAGATCTGGGTGCAATCTATATCAACAACATCTCCCATCCAAATCATTATTAAACTTGTTTAGTGTTTCTTGAGTCTATTCACTTATTCTCATTTTCACTGCCCCACCCAACTCTAAGAACCCCATCACTAGCTTGGACTCCTATAACTGCTTCTTTTCCCACATATTTTCACATATTCTTTCCAAATAAGCTGTTCTCTACCTGAAAGTCAAAGTAATAGTTTTAAAATATAAATTTATATTACTTCATTGCTTAAACCATTTTAGTGGCTTCCCATTATTCTCATAAGAAAGTTACAATGATCACAAGGTCCAGTGTGACCTGTCCCCAGACTATTTCTTCAGTATTACCTTCTGTCAATGTTATTTATGATTACTGTTCTCTACTGAGAGTCCATCTTTTTGAAGGTGAAAATCTTTTATCTTTCTCCTCCTTCCTTGTTTGTCCAATACCTCCTCATTCTTAAGCTTCACTTTAAATGTAATCCTGGTCTTTCTTGATCCTTGAATACAGACTAGATTCCAATATTTGTATGCATTTATGGTACCAGATACTTTTCTTCCAACTACCTTATAGTAGTTATTATATAGTTCTTCATATCTTTAATGTTTCTGAAATCTATCTGTATCACTAGATTGAATTATATCCAATATAGGGGCCATATAATTTTTAAAACCTTTTTATTAATAGTTGAGTCACATGCAGTTGTAAGAAATAGTACAGAGAGATCCTGTGTACACTTTCCCCAGCTTCCTCTAATGGCAACATCTTTTTTTTTTAAACCTCACCCAAGGATATTTTTCCATTGATTTTTAGAGAGAGGAAAAAACAGAGAGAAATATCAATGTGAAAGAAACACATTGATTGGTTGACTTTGCATGTGTCCTGACTAGGGTGGAACCTGCAACAGAGGTACATGCCTTTGACTGGAATTGAACCTGGGACCCTTCACTCCACCCACTGAGCCAAACTGGGTAGGGCTAATGGCAATATCTCAATTGACCATAGTGCAATATCACAACCAGGAAATTGACATCAGTGGAATGTGCCCAGCTGATTCAGAGTGACCATTATTTTATATGTGCTCATCTGTGTGTGTCTGCTTTGTTCTATGCAATTTTATCGCAGTGACAAACACTACTACATGGGACAGATATATTGTAAGGATCCCTTGTGCTACCATTTTATAGCCATTGTCGTCTCCCTCTTTATGAGTGTAAAATTGTAATATCTATATGATTTAAGACAGAACTTGATATATAGTACTTAGAGAATAGTTATTACATGAATAAAATAAATTATGTAACTTATCAAAGTGAAAACTCATTAAAAGAATAATTTACTACAAGCAAAATGGTTTTAGCCTAGAAATTCATGGGAGGAATTTCTATCAAAACCACATTTTATTGCAATATTTAAGAAAAGAAAAATTAATAATAAACAAAATTATTAAAATGTGTCAATTTAAAAATAAATATTATTTCAAAGTATGAACTACTCATACTCCATATAATAAAAGAACCCACTTTAAAGGAAAAGCAAGCATTAATTCCATGGTAAAACGTATTATCTCTTTACACAGGGATGTTTGCTGTCACTGCTATTATTCTGTGCTATTTCCGAATATGGTCAATATGACAAGGTATAAAAAAGAAGAAAAAGAGCTTGGTCTGAAGAGACTGTCATTGTCCTCCAGACCAAGACTACCAGGAACACACCTGTTGTTAAATAATTTGAGTTTATTACTCATTGCAGCCCTTGAGAGCAGGCTTTCCCCCAGGAATTAAGTGAATGAGAGAGTGTGGGGTATCTCAGTACAAGGTATTGGAAAGAATTGATTATGTAATTTGGTGTCTGTTCAGTGATTTGGGGGAGGGTTTTAGGAAGTAGGGCTTATCTCTGGATAGGGTATTGCCATGAAGTGGGGATACCTCTATGACTGGGTACCTTAATAATAAAGCTTTTCTAAAGTTGGAGACTAGACCAAGGCCAAACATGTCACTGGTAAAAATTTGACCATCACACAGATTAGTCAAAAGAAGGATACATTTTGTGGCTTGAACATTGTTTACGTCTTGTCTGTGTTTAGGCCAGAGTGGTCTTGCTTTTGTCTGGATCCTTGATGGTCACAATGTGGCCTTGATGTTGATGTTCTGTGAAATTTGTATGTTTAATGAAAGAATGCTCAGGCCTGGCTAATAGTACCAGGTCAGCTCCTGGATGCCAGGGACTGCTTTCTTTTTCTCAAGACAATTAGCATTATTTGAAAATCATATTAATATCTACATGTAAGAGGCACATGCCTGGTTGTGGGCTCAATCTCCAGTAGAGAGTATGCAGGATGCAGCCAATCCATGATTCTCTCTGATCATTGATGTTTCTCTCTTTCTTCTTCTCTAAAATCCATAAAAATATATAATTTTAAAAAGAGTGTATTATTTAATAATATTTGTCTAGATGACAAAAGTATCATCAATAGGTCACTTTGAAAAATAGAAAACAAGTATGTAAACTGGGACTATTTTAGTAAGTTATGTCCAGGAATTTAAGATAGGGAAAAAAATTTGTACTTTCACAGAAGATGAGTCAAACACTTAGAAATGTTCTTAGTAAATATTAAACATGTCTTTTTATATATTTTGTGATGCCTCAACTACTCCAGATATCTCCTCTCTCCATCCCTCTTCTCAGTGCATCAGAATACCTACCGGTATTATGAAAGGAAAGCTACAATCATAAGAGTTTTTCTTCAAGAGTATTTTAGGCTCTAGTCTACCAAAGGAATAGGACAAAGCTGGTGAGAGGCTATAATCTTTGTGAAGAAGTGTTTTCTAAGAAATTAATTCTAAGGTTAACTTAAGAATTCACCTTCTAAAAATATAAAGCATATCATGAGGATTGCCATAAGTAATAAATGAAGCAACTAACTCTTATCTTGTCAAATTACAATATTTTAATAACAGAAAAAAATATTTCTTTTTTACTTATTACTCAAGATATTAACAAAGGTAGATAAAGTGAGAAGTGACTGAAAATACAACATTAATTTGCCAAATGATAGCATCAGAGTTTTCTCATGTCCTATGAGAGGTAGCAATTGTGGAGGAAGGAGTTCAGTTTTGGAAATTAGAAAGATCTGGCTACAACTTCCTTCTCCACAATTTAATAAGCTGGAGACCATGGGCAAATTATTTAACTTCTGAGTGTTAATTTCTTCATCTGAAAAAGGGGCACATACCCAACATATGGCACTTTTACAATAATTAAGTAAGACTACACATTAAAATAAGAACTACCTTCCTGCTTGGCACAGAGCAGGTACTCAGGAAAGAAAAGAAAATGCTGATATCTTACATTTGCCCTCCCTCTCTCCCCTCTGTTTTACCTGAGATTGGTTTAGGAACCAGGGAAATTAAGGTTGCATTTCTGAACAAATACCCGACATTAAACATTGTGAACCCAATGCCTAACTCTGACTGGAGTAGACATTTAGTAAATATGACTACAGTGTTAAATGTAAAAAAAAAACAAAAAACAAAAAAACTTTTAAAAGACCATCAGACAACCACCTTAAAAAGGTTCTAAACACCAATTCCAATGTGTGTATGTGGGTTCCCACACACCACCAAGCAGTTTCCAATACCAGTTGGGAGTCTTACAATTTAAATTCTGACACTATCGACCCAAGAGATAGCATCAGATCTCACTAGTTAAGGGCTCAGTCCCACCTGAAAGCCCCCACCATTTCAGATGCCAATCGCAAGTCCAGGTTGTTGGCAGCACTTCTGACTGACTGTTTATAAGTCACAGATTTCCACAACCCCTTCCTTGGGTTTAATTAATTTGCAAGAGTGGTTCACAGAGCTCAGGAAAACATTTTATTTATAAGAATACAGATTTGCTATAGATGATAACTCAGGAAGAGGCGTGGGGCAAGGTATGGAGAGAGGGCTAGGACCATCCATGCTCTCACCAAACCTCCATGTATTCACCAAGCTGGGAGCTCTCCGAACCCCCTCTTGTTTTAGTTTCTTATGGAGGCTTCATTGAAACACAGGCATGATTGATTAATTTACCAGTGGTGATTGATTCAACCACCATTCCTCCCCCCACCCTCCCCAAAATTAGTGGGTATGAAAGTTCCAACCCTCTATTCATGGTTAGTTCTCTTGACAACCAGCCCCCATCTTTAGGTGCCATCCCCAAGCCACCTCATTCACGTAAATCCACTTCATCTTTATGGCTCAAAGCCTTTCAGGAACTGAGGATAAGCAACCAAGCATTGTAATAAAAGATGCTCCCATTGCTGTTATACTTAGGGGTTTGAAAACTGAGAGCCAGGAATTGTGGATGAAAATCAAATATGCAAGAGAAATATATTTTGCTCACATGAATGACCAAATATATATTTCTGATAAATCAGAATATTGCCCAACTTTTCTGAAGTACTTTAATGTTAGGCCACACTAAAACATTTTGCTCCTTCATTAGGCGAAGAGGTATCTCTCATTTTCTTCCCACTATCAGCATCAGTTTAAAATGCCAGTTGAAATCACAGGTGTTTTTTCACCATTGAAATGCTGGAACAGAAATGTCACCCTAACATTTTTTACCTGGTTCTCATTGAAGATCTAATCAACCCACCAAGAGTATTGTTTTCCTTGATAATCATGTGAAACTGCTGTGCTGGAATCTTCCATCAAGCCCTGGATTTTTTTTTCAGCCAGAGAGGGTTTCAAAGCATTCTTCCTTAAGGAGTGGCTTCTACAGAACATCCCTTGCCCACCCCAAACCCCCTCCTTCCAACAGGCTGGGATTTGCTTGAGGCTATGAAACACACTATTTCACTCAGACCTTGTGAGTCTAGTTCCATTCTCTAGTTCTCCATCTGGTTACTCCTTGAGATTGCTGCCTCCCCCTGCCCTCAAGCCCCACCCCTGTCTGGTACTGACTTAGTGGAGACTTCCTTTATCTGTGCACTTCTCTAAAGCTGAACACCAGAGGCATTTACAAACTTGACTGGCAATGAACTTGGAGCCACCAAGCTCAAGTCTCTTGTGAGCCAAATCATTATTTAATCAAGTTGGTGGATATGGAAGAAGAGAGAAAAAAACACTTAAATATGGCTGATAATAGTCCCTGACTTCACCTCCACTTGTGAGAAATAATTACTCTTCCAGTGACACATACAGTAAGTCAGAAGATTGCCATTTACTGCACTTGCTTTTAGCATATTCCTCATCATTATATATGACATTCCATCTATCAGCAAAACATTAGATTTCATTGACATATAGCATATAAATTCATCTTTGAAAAAATCAGACTCCTTTTCTGACATGAATATATATGAGCATATACAACTTAGTTCAGTCTTAATTTAATGATAATATGCAGTTTCCCATAATTTATTTGTGTTATCTATACCTTTTTAAGGTTCAAAAGCTCTCTGATGCTTGACATTCTTCCTATTCTATGTTTCTTAGTTGAGAATATTTATAAATTGAGACGCCATTTTTATCCATTTCTTCTATAAATATTACTAAATTTTCCTTGGAAATACTACTTTTTGAAAAAGATAAATACACAGGAGGAAAGAGGTATTTTTATTGTCAAAACTTGAATAGTATAAGATCATTACTAACTGGTTTACATGAACATTAAGGTTCTTCCATCCTGAAGAAGTCTAACTTATAAAAATATGCTAGCTGTCATTGCTAAGTTCTTTATGGGTATTATCTCAATTTATCTTCATATCATACAAATATGGCGGATAGTATTATTTTACCTATTTTGAAAATATACAATGCACCTAAGACTTTAAAAGAGTGAGTTAATTTTCTCAAAGTTACACAGCTAATTAGTGACAGAACTAAAACACAAATTCACTTTTAAGATATTGAAACATAATCTCCCTCTTTTTCTAGAATGTGATGAATAATAATTTTGCCAAGTTTGCATAAGTAACAAATTAACCAACTAAACAAATGTAGCAAATATAAGTTTTCACATCCTCAGGTAAGTAAGAAAATATATTTTTCACATATTACAGATTCCAAACCTGTTATTCTTACTTCTAACATCCTCATTTGCCTTGTTCCAAAGCCTAAAAAAATGCATCCCACTGTCTGGGAATCTAAAATGATCCCAAGAGTGATTTTTGAAAGACAGACCTTGGTCAGCCAGCCTGGATGCACCTTATATCCATTCTTCTTTGAGGGTTTTCCGTGGAATTGCTGCCTTGAAGGTAGGATCTGAGTCCACGCTACTCCTAGACCCCAGAACTCTTTCTCATTCTCTCCATATTCTTCACCCATCGTTTTATTTTAGCAGGTGGCAAGGAATGGGGACCCGGCAATCACTTTTCTCCCCACTTCATCTGCTCTGTCTGTACCTGGGAATCATCTTCTTCATTATCAACACCAAACTGTCTCTATTCACCAAAGGGTTTAGGCCTTTGGAAAAAGAAACCACAATGGTTGATGCTCTGCTCCTGCTTCATACCTGGCCTCCTCTATGAGGCAGTGAAGTCTGGAGCCAACTGCCTTCTAGAGTGGGAAATATGAGGGGGAGGAGAAATATAGGAGACAATGTATAAATTAATCTCTCAAATATAACCAAAAGCCACACATATGTAGGAAGTATGAGAACTGTCTTCATTTTGAAGGGGTAAGGGAGTAAGCTAGAGAAAACACAATAAATAAAACTATTTCTCTCCCTAGGAGCTCACCATCTTTTAATAAGTGGACTAAAAGAAAAAAACATACAAAAGTAGCATCTATTATATTAAACTCCCCAGAGAACAACAATGCCAAACTGTAATAGGAATTCAGAGAGGAGAGGACTCAGAAAGAGCTGAAATAACAAATACTATTTTAGTAATACCTGCTGCCAAATTAATTAGATATTATAATGCAATTCAAAAGTATTGACTGGCCATGTACTAGGTACCAAGCATTCTACTATGTGCCAGGGATGCAATGAGGGGGTATAATTTTATCCTCCAAGTCAGGGTGGGAGGCTGAAGATGGGCAGGAGAGAAGGGAAGAGACACTGAAAAATACATTTTAAAGGATGGGATTTGGATTTGGATATTAGGGTAAAATTTTTGCAGTGAAATTAAGATTAGAGAAAAAAGCTGCGTGCAAAGGCAATGATATAACTGAACCAGTTTTGAGCTTTCTCTTTCCCCTCAAGCTTGGGAGTGGGTCCTGTTAGGAAAAGGAAACAGCCCGAGTGGAGGGAAAGAATGTTTTCATCAAATACACTTTGGGCAGACTTTTTCATAGGACTTGATGGGGTGGAAAGGGGCTAGTTCAGATTCCCTTTCATAGGTTGAGGGTGAGAATTGAAACAGAAGCCGTAGCTTGTAAAATAGTCTTCAAATAAATGGCTGAAGGTCAAAATTGTATAAAACCTCTTTGTTTAGGTCTATATGTTCCAAGATCGAACCATAGTCAGAATGATGTAACAGCAACTCTACAAAGATCACGTGTTCCAAAAATGAGAATTCTGACTATTCCAGCAACTTGCCTGCCTTGTTTATGGATTCTGAACAATCCATGCCAAGACCTTCTTATGACAAATTCCAGCTCCCAGGTCCTACACATACCTGTCCCTAAGCTCCCTCTCTTTTGATTCACTCCAGGGCTCCTCTACTTTGGATTTTCTCTTGCTGCAGGAGACCACACCAATCCAACTTATTTTCATTTTCACTACAAGTGTGTACCAAGTGGTCTCTAGAAAATGAATTTTAGCCAATGAAGGTCCCATTAAGATTTGTCAGAGACCCTGCTGCTGTAGAACTGGCCCCTGATGACAGCCACACCTGACAGCCCTATGACTCCACCTCCTCAAAGCCACTGCCTGTGATGACAAGCCCAGTCTCTCTATGAATGTGAGCTCCAAATAGTTTGTTGAGCCCTTTAGCTTTGGTTTTATTTTGTTTTGTCTTATGAATAAAATCTCCAGGACTTCTTGATTATGTGAACACATTTGTACTTATTCTCTTGAGATTCTGCCAATCTATCATGAATTCTGCCAAAAGTATCATGAATACTTTTATGTTCTTCATCTTTCTATCTGCTGTTTATGTATTGGCAATCCTAGGATACATATAAGAGATGCAGAGGCCAGGAGATAGATATTGGTCCAATAAATTTTCACTGCAGTTTGGTAGCTGGTAATCAAATACCACAATTTTGTGGATTTTTTTTTTTTGTGGGGGCCGCTTCTATAAGCAACAGGGCTTTTGTCCTTTGGGGGATGGGGAGATGAATATTTGTTGAATCATATGGCATGGTAGCACCTGAGTATAGAATATAATACTCTGAAGATTGTACATATTGTGTCTAAAACATGGGCAAACACTAAGATAGTAATCATTATTAAAGGGTCAAACATACCTCAAACGGCCCATCATCAATTTGGATTTGTTTCTCTCTCTGAGAAAAGCTGGCTGCTTTTGTCATGAAGCCACTCAAGCAGCCCTGTGGGCATCCTTGTGATGAGGAACTAAGACCTGCCAACAACCATCATTAATCTGTCAATCATGAGTGGCCACCTTGGAAGTGGATCCCCACCCCTCAAGACTTTAGATGACTACAGCCTTAGCTGATATCTTGACTACAACCTCCTGGAGACACGGACCAGAACATCCTAGCCAAGCCACTTCCAATCCTGACCCACAGAACTCTATAAGAAAATAATGTTTATTTATTTGTTTTAAGCCATTAAGTTGGGGCAATTTGTTATTTAGCAATAGATAACTAATATCAAGACCAAGGATTAATATGATAGATATCAAATGACCTTTTCATTCAATTTGGACATTGATAATTTATCTTTGGCAGTGAATGTAGGATTAATTTCACATCTGCTAATTGTCAAGATCAATGGTTTTGAAAATTCCATAACCTTTGGACAAAAGTGTCTACTATTATATTTATTTATTTATTTATTTATTTATTTATTTATTTATTTCTACTACAGAAGCAGTTTATGAGCTTATGAATTTAGTTGTTTAATGAAATAGTCTCTAGAGAGATCTTAGAATTGAGAAGTAATTGAGACTAACTTCAGCTGCTCAGGTAGACACACTGAGTTTAGATCTTGAATCAGCAGAAAGCTAAAGTTCACCCTTTCCTGAGGTCTTGTCCTATTTCTTCCAGAAGACCCAATTTCTGATTATTGGTAGGGCCTTTAGGTAATTATAAAAAAGAAGCTGGAATTCCTCTGGATAATAAGTGTGTTTGTTGGCCTTTCAGAAGGTCCCTAATGATTTTTTACTTCTGGCATTTATGTCGTTATATGATTCTCTCCCTTTGAGCACAGAATGTATTTATAGACTTTCTTCTAAACAGTAAAATGTGGCCAAAGGGATAGGATGTGATTTCTAAAATTAGGATACAAAGATGCATGAGGAGTCCATTTTGCTTGCCTTCTCTTACCCACTGCCATGTCATAAGCTGCCCCCTAGAGAGATCTACTTAGCAAGGAAATGATATCTCCCGCCAACAGCCTGCAAGTACCAAAGTGGTCAGTCCAACAGTCCAAAAGGAGCTGAATCCTACCAATAAGTGAGGACACTTCCTTAGTTAAGCTTCGGTCAACACTTTGAGCCAGCGGTATCCAGGTAGATCATACTCACATGCCTGAACCACAGAAACTATGAGACAATAAAGATTTGTTTCAAGCCAGTAAATTTTGGGATAACTTGTTAGATAGCCAGACATAACAGTGTAACAAACAAAATAAAATAAAATAATTCTGGTTAATTTCTATAATAAATTATTTATATTCTTTTATATTATTACTAGAGGCCCGATACACAAAGTTTCATGCAAGAATGGGCCTTTCTTCCCCTGGTTGCTGGCAGTGCCTTTGCTCTGGCCAGAGCCATCTTTCTGCTCTGGCCTGGAGTTGCCTTTCCACCTTCCCATGCTGCCCAGAGGTCCAGAGCAGCTGGGGTGGTGCAGAACGTCTGCATCATTGCCATGGCGATGACACAAGCATCCTGCCCTACCCCCAGCCGCTTGGCACCTGTGTATGCAAATTAACCCACCATGTTTGTTGGATTAATTTGCATACTCACTCCTGATCGGCTGGTGGGCGTTGCGAAGGTAATGTCAATTAGCATGTTACTTTTTTATTAGGTAGAAAGAGAAATAATAATATAAATAAACTATATATTATTATATTTTATTATATAATATTAGAATGGATGTTTTCTCTTCAATTGAGGTTTTACACATAATTAGTTTCATAGGGATTTGGCCACTGGTTATCCTGGGACTGAGAATATATTAATGTCAATGAGGACATTGACAAATCATTAATTCAACCCATGAAGTGCAGTTGACAAGGACTTTTAAATCTCTTTTTTTCTCTCATTTTTCTATTGACAATTATAGTAGTTGTCCATGAGCATGAGTATATCTCTTTTTAACCTGGATCATATTTATAGTAATATGTTTTACTTAAACACAACCCAGGAATGCTATATTTCTTGTTTGATTTGTCAAGTTTTTATTTCTTTTATCATACATTTGATTAATAAGAGAGCTATTGTACTCATTTTGAAATAATGAAAATTTGGAAGTTTCCACACAAATCTAATTTTTATTGTATAAAGCAAAGGAGCAAATATTTATATAGAGGCATCATTAACCATTGTATTCTTTGGAGCTCAAACTTGGCATAGACAAAATCAAGAAGAGTTGCTTTTCAAAAACAAGGAGTTATCTTGCAAGAAGGCATAGGACTCTACTTTCCAAGTGATTCTTTCAAATATTTAAGAAATAGGTTTATGTTATTTAAATTTTGGAGGGAGGGGTATAGAAGAAAGAGAGAATGCTTCCTTAGATAAGCTTATAAAGCTAGAGTAATTCTGAGAACAGAGCCAACAGAATGAATGAGCAGCTTGATGGCAGCAGACATGAGGGACCAGAGAGGAGGACAAGAGAATCTTCAGAGCAGCAGAGCGAACAGGGAATTCTGGAAAATGTGCACTTGCAGATCTGAGTCTGATCAACTGTCTACACCAGAGAGGGATTTTGCATTTGCTGAATATAGTAACTGGCAATCCAACCAGGCCTGACTTCTAAAAATTAGATATATATTATACTGTTTCCACTTATGGCACACCTGTCTTCCCATTTGTGTTTTTTAAAAGCAAATGTTAAATTCTGGCATCAGCTATAGAATCTAAGGTTCTAGCTCTTTATATCAGAACAAAATAAAAGGAGAGCTTTCCATCCTGGTCATCTTTTTTTATGTCATAGCTACCCCTTGACAGTCTCTTGGTGGGGTTTTCATGGAAAGCAACTGAATAACAAGGTAGCTATGTAGAGATTTCCTATATGATGAAATTATTTTCAAAACAATCAGCTGATGTCTCATCTCTGCCTGGGCTTAAAAAAAAATCCTAGTCTACATACACAAATGAATAGTGGGGAGCGGGATGGGGACACGGGGGAAGGAGGAGATCTGGTGAGCAAATGAATAGTCATTCCAAAGGCTGTTAGGCACTTGGAAAGTGGATTCTAAGGTGAAATCACTGCAGGCAAATAAAAGGGGATTTCTGGTTCTGTCTATGTTTTATAATATAATCTTCACTATCCAGTCGACTTGGAAAAATTCATGAGCCATGATGCATAACAGGGACCAAATTCTGTTACACACCTAACACTTGACCTCGTGGCCTTCCCCTCTTGTCTTTCTTCCTGGCTTAAAACCCTAGGGCAAAGGAATCAAGGCTTCTAGACACCGCTGGTGAGTCAAGGTCCCGGGGCCCAGACAAGGTAAGCACCGGCTCTGTCACCCACAGACACAAAGGCATTCAGAAACCACAGCCCTCTGGTTTTGGGGCTCCTGCCTACTTAATCAAACGGGCACAGAGTGTGTATGTACAGTTCACCCACAACACAAACCCCGCAAATCTCCTCGGGGCGGTTGGCGGATAGAAATGCCCATCGAGCTGTGGTGATTCACCAGGGAAGAGAAAGGCCTGGGAGGGCAGCCAATCAGAGCCAGCCCAGGGAACAGGCTCTTGGCTCTTACAGGAAGCCATCTAATTCTATTACTGTAATCCTCAGGCTTGCATTTTTCAGCCACCTCAACGCAAGCTCACAGACTTCACCGATTATGTAATTACGGAAAACTTCACAACAAACACTAAGTTTCCTTCTGGAGGCCACATTGAGGACTGGGGTGTACATCTGAGCGTGGGAGGGAAGCACACGCTCACAAAGGGAAGAGCAAAGAGATTTATTGAACTTAAAAGGCCGCTGTTTAAAGGGGGCCTCTACCAGACCTCCCTTTTTTTGGGCGCACATTTTTTGCACCTGCAACTGTTTGTGGGCTGGAAAGCAATAGCCTCCCTCCTCCCCAGCCCCCTTCCCAAGAGACCATGCTTTCATGCCTTGGCCCCAAATGTGTCATTTTCCTGCCAGGGGAGGAAAATCAAAAGAAACCAAGTTTTTAGAACTTTGCTGTAAAGAAAATAATAATTCCGAGAAGGATTGGAGCCACATTGCAGGTTAGACACAGTTGTTAGAGAAATGTCAGGAGGGAAAACACTGCTCTTCACTTTCCTTCCTCACTTACTGAAGATCCTCATTTCGCTGGGTGCTAGGTGACATCCCTGGCCTCCATTTCAGCAGGGGCCGCAGTAAGCTTCCCACCCAGAAGCCTGGAATTGGCTCAGGTCACAGTGATCCCACATGGACCTTCCCACTTCTTCACAGAGAGGACTCCTGCCTTCTAAATTATTTCCTTTGGAACAAAGCTTTGGTACCAGAAGTGAATGTGGAATCTTAACGATGATGCTCATGAATGAAGTGCTGACAAATGCTCTTGCTTTGGCTGGTGTTTGTGGGCGGGGCATGGGTGAGAGCTGGGATCAAAACTTGATTTTGGCCATTGATCCACTTCCTCCCTCCCCCACCACCCACTTCATGTGCGGAGATGAAAGTTAGAGTAGAAAGCCTCTTTTAAGCCATTATGAACTGTTTTATTCAAAGCAGCATCTGTGAATTTTTATAAGAGCAGCCAAGATTTGCCCAATTATTTCTCCATGTTATCCAGGGAATAGAAAGTTTCAAATGAAAGGTCATAATTGAAGCAAACGTGTGTTATGGCCACATGAGATAGAATGTCTTGCCCAATAAAGAGAAGATACAATAAAGTATATACAATAGCAGTGGGATGAAGTTTGAACAGATTAGACTAGTAGATGCAGATTTAAAAAACACACACATAGGTTTCTTGGGTTTGACCTGAAAGACACTGAAGATTTTCTATGTGGTACTAACCTTGGTAAATGTTCAAGATAGAAGGGTTCTCATATATCTTGTAAAACACTAGTGTGTCCTGTGATCAGATAATAGTAGATTTTTTAAAAAGTAGATATAGTTAGTATCCTCAATGAGGGGGGAAATAATTATTGCTCAGCTAGAGAGATCCGTTTTCTTCTCATTCTATGGTTCAATCTAGTTTTAACATTTCTGAAGTACGGTAGGTAGGTTTGGAAATCCTAGTTCCTGTAAAGCAAAGCCCACAGTGATCTTCAGGTGAGTTGTCCTATGGGGACAATTAGGGGATAAGCTATAGTAGGCTCCTGAGTTACACCTATACTAAGAGACGTACTGATGGTATGAAATGGGAAAGGGGTGTTCAGGGGAGATATGGGGAGCCTGGGTATCTAGACACAGGTTAAAGGGTAAGAAATAATGGGAGAAAGAGGAAAGAAGAAATGGGATAAACTTGAGCAAAACATGAAATAGTAAATTACCTTGGGCTAATTGGATTGGGAAGTACGAGGTTCACTTAAACTTGTGCTGGCCTGACCTCACTGAGGTCAAAAGGACAATTAGGAAGTCTGGCCAGAAAATGCCAAGAGAGGGGGCTTTGTGCCAAAGAGACCATGGGTCAGGGTTCCAGGAGGCGTTAGAACTCTGCTCTCCAATAAAATCATCCCTCCTCTGATGGGTTCATATCCATTAGAGGAAAAGGATCAGATGAAAACTCAATGCCAAGGGCTGAATAAGATCCACTAAAACAATTAACCTGGGAGGAGAAATTTTTGGAGGATCAGATATACTTAGGAGCTAAGGATCAATATTCAAATACACTTAGAGCTAAAGACCAATATCCAAAGATCTCTGCGTTATGTCTCTGTTTTGACTCCAAGTAGGCAGATTTAGGGACCTGTATCTGATAATGAAATTCTAATTCTTTTCACTTTGCAAAGCCTTTCTATGGTTAACTTTCTTTCCTCTTGACTTGCACAAATAATACAGATTGGAAAAAAGTGTAGAATGAAACTTGTTGCCTCTGAAACCATTTGAATTATGGCTTCCTTTGGAGGAGAAAAGGAATTTTCCCTTCCTATTTTACTTTTCTTCACCCTTTGGGAGAATACATCATTTGGTCTTATCTACTTCATCATCTCGGTATTTTCAGTACTCCTCCTAGCCCATACTGGAGACCTCTCTTCCAATGAGAGGGCTCTCCATGGGTCCCCCTGTGGAACAATGTAGTTCCTGGTGCTGGCACCACAGGTAGAGAGGCCCTGGAGAGCCCAGCAGCTGGAGCCAGGAACATGGGGTGGGGGAGCACCAGCAGCAATTTCTCCAAATGCAGTCCCTTCAGTATGTGAGACTGAAAAAGAGCTTAAAGCCTATTTCACTTCCCACCCAAAAAATAAAGTGTTACCAAGGCCTTATGATATGCTCCCCTTCACACATGAAAAGAAGAGATGTGAAAAATGGGTTGTGGTAAACATATGCTACAAGGAGCAATCTCCTCTTCCATTGCTTCAGACATCACTGACCTCTTTGAATTGCACTCTTTTGGTTTTGTGGGGAATGTCATTCTCCCTTTATCCCAGCACTACAATGCAGCAGTGTTTTAAAAATCAAAGTTTCTTTTAGAGGTACTGCTGGAACCCCTCCAGCTTTGTCAGGAAAGTGAAGAATGGTCTGACTTATGGACACTCTTCGTCATAACCCAGAGGCTATTAGCAACTCTCCACTTGCCCCATCTTCTAGATTATCTGCATTCAGTTGGGAAATTCCACTAGACACTTCCTGCAAACAAACTTTCTACTCGGTTCTTTAGATTAACAGCCCTAGAAAGCCCAGAGAACTCCCCTGTTCCAATATGCCCGATTGCAAAGAAATACCTAAGCCTCTTTGCCCAGTACAATCCTTCACTCCTTCTCTGACATAACCTATTTCATAGATTTTTTTCCCTCAGGATTTTCAAGTAGAAGCTTTTTCTCATTGCTAGGAAAAAGTCAACTTGACAATTTTCCCCAAATTGCAGTAAATAACATGAAAAATAGAAAGCAAATCATTATGGATATACCGTACATTGTTGATGTTTTGTCAGTCTATCCACAGTATTTTTTGAGTGACTAATGTGTGCAGGGAGGGCCTGGTAGGAGTTCCCCTTTAGAGACTTTAAAACAGCAATAACAACCACCAGCAGATTACGTGCGGCCTTGCAGGATTCAGAAAACTGAGGAACAGATCATCTGTGTGTGTTTCAGGAAGTAGTCATCTAATACAGCACCGGAAGGACAAAAGAAATTTTCTTTAAAGTCTCTCCTATGAGTGTTTTGACTCACCACCATTAAGTGCATATTCCAGGGTGTAATCACTCAATGAAGTATTATTTTGATTTGCCTAAACATGTAACAACAACAACCAAAAGAAAAACAAGCACCTAAGGTTTGGTCTTTATTTGTCACCAGACCTGAACACTTTCAAACTTGGTATACTAAATAAGTATTTAAAAAAATATATGATGCTTCTCTGTCACATTAATAAAAGTTATTACACTTGAGGAGACATTTAAGTTCTATTAGTTTGTCACCTTTATCTCTCTGAGTCAAAAAGAAAGTTAATGAATTCAGTCTAAAGATCATGTTAGGGAGCAGCCTAAAACTCCTATGGGCAGGGGCCGACCCCAGCAGGACTTACAGAATGATGGCTCAGGCAAACAGGATAAAGGGAAGAAAGTCCTGGAATTTGTTGGTTAGAACGGAATATTGAAACCTAAGAATTTCTTCCTGAGGAAAGAGTCTTTCAAACACAGCTGTTTTGGAGAAAATTCAAACTGCCCTCTCTCAATGATTCATTTTACAATAAATTTATGTCTGTGTGGTAACCATGTAAGGAAAAGAAATAGTTCTGTCAGACTTTTAATAAAAGGTGCTGCTCAGTCAATTCCTGGGCCCATCCTAACCTTGCAATCAATCCTGGTCTGAGTTAGAAGAACCGAAGGAGCTTGATGGGTACTCGCCATTGAGGCATCCCTAAGTTTCTTCCAGACAAGACCTTGAGTCCTTGTTCCAATATATGGGCTTGTGCCTTGTAAGACCTGGTCCTCACTCATGAATTCCTGACTCAGGTGCGGAGCCTGAGCCACCTCTACTACCCCGCTGTTCCCACAGTTTCTCCGGGCTGGGTGGTTGCCTTCCCAAGTAATGGAACACCTCCACCCCCACCCCCCACCCCATCGCCAACCCCACACCCTCACATCCCCGAACCTGTTTCTAATGTCTGCTCTTTGTGTTGGGTTGTGTGCTGCCATCTGCTTCCCCAAACTTGTACAAACTCTCCAGATGCTCCTTTTGGCATCTAATAATCCAGTTCCAATGTATTTGAACATTCACCTTTGAGCAGGAACCATGCCAGGCAACTCACATGCATTAATTACCTCACTTAAATCTCACAGCAAGGCCTTGAGTCTGAGTATTATTTTCATTTTACAGAAGAGAAGTCTGAGGCTTTGAGAGGTTAACTTGTAAGTTAACATCACCAGCTAGGATTCAAACTCAGACTTGTCATTCTTGTCTCTCCTCCATGAAGGATGGTGTAGGTCTAGTCTATAGCAGGCCTGTCTCCCTCAGTGGAAGACAGCCCTAGTCTAGAGCTTTCTCATGGCATGTACATTTTGAAATAGGATGGGCTCATTTGAACTTTTCAATGCCTTGTGCTTTTTGCTCAACCACAATCTCACTTTTTAAAAAAATGACTGCTGTCACAGTCATATCCTAAGTGACGTTTAAAAATCTGACAAGCATATTAGGAAGTGCACAGAGCCGAATCCCAAAGCCTGTCTGCCTCTTGGACTTATAAAGGTCCCCCAAAGACATCATAAAAGGAAAAGAATGAAAATCTCTGAGAGGAAGTTTTCTGAGACTGTTTACGCAACAGAGAAGTCAGGAAAAGATGGTATTGTGATTCTCTTCATTATTTCAGCATCTGAAGTAGTCAGAAAGACACTCCAAAAGGAAGATGGACTTCTAGGGGATGTGACTCATAAAGAGGAATATGAGAGAGGAGACAGCGGCTGTCAGATGGACAATGAGCCTTTATGTGAAGCATATGGACTCATGTGGAAGAATACAGAGAGGTGGAAGTTAGAAAAGGAACAAAGAAGATACAAGATGTTTTTGACTTGGGCTGGGTGAGGGGGTGGGGTAGGAAGGCAGAGAGCAAAGGAAACGAGTGAGGAAGGGACACAAATTCAAGAGACTTTTGTGTATAAAGTAGAAAAACAAATGTCCGACTTCTAGCCATCTTGAGAAATGTTGCTTATTTATTAACAAGAATGAAAACAAATTTCTCTACCACTTCATTATGCCATACGTTATCCAGGAGAAAATCTTAACTCACTTTCCTGTGATAGGCAAAAAAATAGCAGAAAACTTTTCCAGTTTCTAGAAAAATAGAGAAGTGTGTTTCCTTAAGGAGATATTGAGAGCTAATTTTTTTAAAGCGTGCTATTCCCAGTAAGCCTCAAGGAGACCAAAGAAAACAAATGCAGGCAGACGGAAGGAATCGGTTTTCTTGTCTGGGTCACTTCTCCAAGTCTCCTCAAGGCACGGCCATGTGTGGGTGGCTTCCATTGGTGCCACTTATCAGTCCTCAAATAAAAATCTGTGGACAACTTTTCCTCTGTCTCAGAGGAAATGCCTATATCAGAAATCTCTGTCTATAATACCAAGGACCTCAGAAAATGCCATCTGGTGCTCTTGAAGTTAACATTCTTGTACAAGTTTATCCTGATGAAATCCTTGGCATTTTCCTGAGGCCTTTTTTGCCTTCCTGCCAAATGTTAATTGGTACCTGTTCCTGTAAGTCTTGAATTCTCCTTTCCCAGCTGTAGAGATCAGCCTTCAGGGCACTTTTGACTTCAACATCTTTTCTCTGAAACTGTGTCTTGGTTTCCAGCCCTGATAGGAGCCCCACCCCAGGCTCTGCACTGTCCATCTACTCTCCTGGAGGCCCTGGCACTGGATTTTTCCATCTTCTTCTAGTGGCCTCCAGTTTACAGAACTGACCCGCTGTGCGAGTTATTTCAAAGTTTGCAAAAACACATTAAGACTTGCTGTGTTGAATGTCATTCAGTGTGTCAGTCACCATTTGTGCCTAAGCCTTCTACGCAGCTCCAATTGCCCTTCATCTCCGCCCAGATAAAGAGCTCATACTCAGACACATTCTTCTCTAAGCATTATTTTCATTTTCATGGCTTTTTATGTAACAACTGGGCCTGGGAAATAGCATCAAACGCATTGACATTGATGCCACAGAGATTTAATTTTAAATCCCGATTTCATCCTCCCCCCTCAAAAACAAAACCCAAAAAACCAACCAAGCAACCAACCAACCAAACAAACAAACAAACAAAAAACTTGGGAAAATGACATAACTTTTGATTTTGAAATAATGTATTGAGGTGGCTGGCACATAGTTAAGGGCTCAAAAGTATTTGTTGGATAAAAGAATAAATTTATGAATATATTTATAAACTCATGAAAGAGGAGAGCAAAGAAAAAAAGGAGGCCTTACAGTGTTTGCATACCCACAGTGTGCTTAGCTTTGTGGTAAGATTCAGTTTAGTAAGTGACCAGATATGTATGCACAGAACTACCAAACAATGGGATAGGTGCAGATGAAGGAGGAATGCAGAGGGGACTCCTGAGTGTGGAGGAGTGGCCCCTAACCTGGCCTTACAAAGGAAGGGAGTTGAGAGGAACCCTGCTTATCTTTTGGGCAGCATCTTTTGTATGGTGAGCACTTACCAATTACTATTTTGTGTAAGGTAAAATGAATTCATGTTGTATATCATATCCTAGGAATTCAACCACCTTGGTTAGTGACTTGGTGAGAAAATGGAGGCGGGGCTAAGTGTGTCTAAGGAAATATTTACACTTTCTTCTCCGGGTCAATGGAAGATGCTATTTGGAGCCCTGATATAAAATACCAATTGTGGGGATTTGCATGTAAGTCTGGAACATAGAACAATGGAATCTGGTCCTGGTTCTATTTTCTAGACTACATGTCATCTACTAAGACAGAGGCACAAACTTCCACATCCTTTAGTTTTGCAGATACCAAATGTCAACAAATTGATCTGTGTGCTCTTGAGACAGTGTTAGTGATGTGAGATACAAATACTTTTGGATGTGTCTCCAAAGTTAAACCATTTCCTTTAGGTAGGTTGACTCCTAATCCTGACAGAGTTATTGTCACAATACAACAAAAAGCCGGCTCTTCTTTCTTATGGATTTTTAAATGACACCATTTCCCCCATTTAAAAATATTTTTCTCCTAAATGAAAGTGCCCAAATACTAGGACTGACTCCACAAATTCTTGATCCCACAATATCAAATATTTTGATTTGATAATCTAGCTGGTAAACACTGCCCCCCACAAAGGTTAGAGAACAGCTCTTTGTTGCAGAGAGTCCTGTTCTCCAGTTTTTCAGGTGAGAAAACTGAAGCATGGATAGAGCATATAATTTTGCCTAAACTTTTGTAGCCCCTTAAGAGAAGATCTGAGAATCTTCATAATGCCTGTGTTTTTAAATCTGCTGCTTAGTCATAAGACATAAAGCATCTCAGGAACTACCAAGATTGTTAAAAAAAACATTCTCTTAGTGGAGGCCATTCCTAAGATTTAAGATGTGATAAACTTCAGGGAGGAAAATAAATCACCTCAGAACATAAACCACATTGGAAAGTCATGGAATCTCAACCTCAGCTTTGACTATTACTTATCCAGGAGTTGGAAAATTCTGTGAGATGGCTGCTGGATTTGGCCACTTTTCAGTCATTCCTATGCTATTCAAATACTCTTGTGGAAACTCAGTTTCTCAATGTCATAAAGGGAATTTTTGCTCTGCAAAATGTTCTTGTAAAAGTCATCTGCTCTAAAACTGTAGACACAACCCTAAGGAATCTCTTACTAGAAAGCAATGCATTATTTCAACATGAATCACACAGGCTCAACTATTTTCCCAGGATGCTAGACTGACTACTGTACTCATCTGAAAACTTGACTATATCTGTGATTGAGATGCATCCTGAACAACTGTTCAACCCAACCAGACTCAGAAACAGCACATTACATGTAAAAGGAAACCCAAGGGGATGTTGTTAGGGCCACTCTCAATTCAAAAGACTACAAATTAGAGAGAACGTGCATAGGGAACATTAATTACCACACACTTAAATCATATTTAAATGGATCTATCAAACACTTCAGGGACATTCTGCCTTCTTCCATTTAGACGTGAAGAGCATGGGAAAAGGAAGTCACTTTAGAATCAGGCTTTGAGAGAATGGATTTCTTTGTGCATGTTGGTGGGTCATGATCATCATATAAGACTCATTATGCGCCCAGGTGCCTGTGGCAATGTAATAGACAGTGCGTAGATTAGGAATATACTTTGAATTCCAGTCTCACTCTAAACATAATTTTTATTAATAACATTCATCAGAGAAGAAAATCAGAAGAGAGTACTGTATTTTTCCCTTGGAACTATCTAGCATTCAAACAGTCCTTTACTCTTTGAAAATAATTTTACACGTTCCACTTTTCCTTCATAAAAATCCAGTGAGTTAGTTCAAAAAGTATCATTGTTGCCACTTTTAAAATAAGGAAACTGAGACCAAATGAAATGAAGACACCCTTGTTCAAACAAGTTAGCAGAACTTAGACTAAAAATCAGGCTTCTTTCTTTTCTTTCCTCTATATGTTGGTACTTTTCATTTGTTTTTAATTCTACTGTATAATTTCCTTTTTGCATTCTTAAATAGATTTTAATATTTCCTGATCTCAAACAGCAAACATTTGGCTGACATTTTACACAAAAGACTTCTGCCTTGGTTCTGGGAATGAAACACTTGGGGAAAACCTTTCCTTATGAAAGAATACCAGAAGAATAGTTGTCTTACTGATTCACAGGGTATTTATTGATTCACGAAGTAAAAATTTGTTTTCTGTAGAATCATGAAGCTCCTTCTATTGATTTTTTTTGTCTTTGCTTTAAAAGCAAAAAAAAAAAAAAAATAAGAAAAGTAGAAACAAAGAAGTTATGAGTGTACTCACAACATAGCATTGGCCAATATTGACATGTTTTGGTTTTGCTTTATGTATGAATATGAAGTTGATATATCTCCTCACTTATCCATCCTTTGTGTACTTTAATAACACAAAATCCACATTTCTTGACCCATAAGCTGGAGAGTATGAGGTCACACAGAACATGTGGAGACAGAAAATGTTTCCCACTCCTGTGGCAAAAGCCCTGACAGAAAAAAAGCTTAAGTTATCAACAAACCTCACCTCCAAGTAAAACACAGCCAGCAGACCCCAAACATAATGCTGCTGGCATTTCCCTGAGGTAACTGTTGAGTCATTATTTGCTGCATTTTTTTAGAACATTTCTTCTGAAGTCTTAGGCAGTACCTTAGTCCATACTCAGCCACATAGGGGGATTTTGAATAATTATCTCTTTAAAACAATCTATGATTTATGTATTTATGTATATATGTATGTATGTATGTATGTATGTATGTATGTATTGCTAGCTGCCTGTGAAAGGGAAAGGGGAGAGAGCCTTGGACAGAGGAGTGACTTTAGCAAAGTAGAAAAATAATTGGTTAGTTTTTATTTTCTATTCAAGGAAATATTCTCTGTTCCAAAGATCAGCTGTTCTTGAGGGTTATAAACAGGTTTAGCATGTTAAGAAACTTAAGGAAAACTGAGGTAGTGGGAGACCTTAGGGGCTTTTGTTGTTGCTGAAAGATAGATACAATTCTATATTCAAGTCCTGTGATATAGGTGGTATATGAATTGATGAATGAATCATTTCTTTTTGGAAAGTGAACAAAAACTGTCTATTTTCAGCGTGTGTGTGTGTGTGTGTGTGTGTGTGTGTGTGTGTTCTTTCTGGGTGATGCCTCTCTTTGACACATCTCATATTTAGAATTAGGGTATTTTTTTTTTTAATCAGCGAAGTCATTTTTAAATTGTTTTCACCATACACTGGTTTCTTCTCATTTTAGACTGGTGCCTGAAGCAAAGAACTACAAATGGAACCAGTAACTTTGATTGTTAGGGACTTTGGGTTATAGATGACAAATCAGGACAATACAGAAGGGATATTTCTAAAAATCTCTATCTTAGTATACATAAAAGAATTGCATACTGAAAATTAAGAGATATTTGTAGAGGTACTATGCTTTATTAATATAAATATTATCAATATAAGATAATTTATACATACAGATATAAAATTACACCGGATTTATTATGATGATTCTTTATAGGACAGGGTTTGCAGGTTTGTTTGTTTTTTACATCTTTTATTTAATTAATTTCTTTTTCTTCTCCTTGAGGTTCATTTCTTTTCCGGCTTATGTAAGCACTCCAATGCTTTGTTTGAGATTATACATCAGAGGTGAATTTATGTGCTCTGGAATGCAAAATTGTCTGCTTCATTGCATAGGTATTCAGTTGGGGCCAGTGCCTTCTTGACTTATAGGTGGGAAAGAGGAACCCAGTAACCGGCATCCTTATCTAACACTGGAGGCTTTTTTGGTTGTTGTGTTGTGTTGTTTTTATCCTTGTATTCATTTCTTTTCATCTGTCTTCTCTTAGGGTGACTTAGACTTCCATGCATGTCTTCCAAAGCATCTTGGAATTCCACATGTAGCCCAATCCTTAATTGTGCTTCTCTCCATCCATTTGAGATGTTATCTATCAACTCATTATCAGATGAAGCATTGTGAGGTGCCAACATGTGAAACATTTTAAGTACACCTTAGATTGTAGCTCTCAAGCCCCATTCTTCAGGAGTGGAAAGACACGGTTCTGTAAACCAAAATATTTGGAACCACTCTGGAGAAGATTGGCTCCTTCTAAAAGAAAATGTGTAACATACCCCAATAGGTTTTTTTTTCATGGAAAAGAGAACTTTTGACATCCAAACTACCAGGTGGTATGTCTTAAATGGATAACGTTGCTCTTGTTGGTAACAACTACTGAACACATTTAAAACTTCACAATTTATAGAACTCAACACCTCTCAGAGGTAGAACATTTTTATGCTAATTAAAAGGTCTACCTGATATAGTGTTCTAAATACTACATTAGTAACATAAATTACATCCTTTGTACTATTAATACTTCGGCTATGGAGTGTTGTTCCTTTGGGGGATACTTGGTTTGATTCCTCTGCTTGTTATTTTCCCCGTCAGGAGCATGTATATGATATTGTCAGTAACTGAGCGCTGGATAACTGACTTGTTTGTCAAGACACCAATTACCCTTCCCAGCTTACATCTTGTGTGGGCTTGGCAGACGTCAGCTCCCCGCACCTAGAAGGCACTTCCTTCTCCAGAGAACTTCACAGAAATCAGGACTCTGTTGCAACTGGCTGAGGTTGGAATTAACTCCTCCTCTGTTTGCATTACAAAATAAGTAAAACCTTACCAGCCCAGGCAGGTTTCCCATATCCTTGGATTGCCTCTTTGCCTCTTTTCAAGAGCTCATTCTGCAAAATCGCCAGACACCATCTAAATTTAGCAATGTGATATGATACAAACAGGCTTTCATGCACGCTGTGTCATCAAGGGGATTTCAGGCTTGTCTAATTGGTCTGCCTTGGCGAAGCTGATGCAACCTCCCATTGGTCTGTACTCAGGAATCTGGGTGGGAAGTGAAAGTACAGACACGTCTGGCGAGGCCATCTCCACCATGTAAGAGCTTGCCACTCCGTGGGTCTGAGACCCAGATTCAGGCCAATTCAAAATGAAAAACTTCAGATGACTGCTCCACAAGTCAAAATAAAAACTGAATATGCTTGCTACATCTCAGTGAGGCCCACAAGATAGCAAAGACTTCGGGGTACAAGGTCAAGTGTAAGGGTTACGGACAGAAAGGGCCTTTCGCCCATCATTTCCGGTGGTATGGCTCTGGGAAGGTTGCACAGAGGGAGGACAAGTGACTCACACAGCATCTTAGTTTCCACTGCTGGACTGCCTCTCATCCAGCCTTTCCCAAGGACCCTGCCACAAAGGGCCTGCTCCAAACAAAGCCTGAGAGTCATGTAAATCCTTCCTGATTTAGGACTTTAAAGGGCAAAAGAGAACTATAGGGATTTGGAAAAACTAGTACTGGGTGAATATATATGCTATGGTCCTTAACTTCCCCCCACCAAATATTTACACACACACACACACACACACACACATCATGCATTCAATGATTTCACCTTCTTCTGTTTCAATTACCCAAGATCAACCGAGGTACAAAAGTATTAAATGGAAAATTCTAGAAATAAATAATTCATAAGGCTTAATTTACATGATACTCTGAGTAGTGTGATGAAATTTAGTGCCATCCAGCTCCATCCCACTAGGGATGTGAATCATCTCTTTGTCCAGTGTATACAGTGTAACCGCTGTATACGCTATCCACCTGTTTGTTAGTAGCCACTTTGGTTATCATATTGACTGTCAAGGTCTTGTGTCCAAGTATCCCTTATTTTAGTTCATAATGGCCCCAAGCACAAGAATAGTGATGCTGGAAATCAGATATGCCAAAGAAAAGCCATGCCTGCTTGTTAAATATCATCAGAAGGTCAGTAGTAGCCTAATACTACTCACAAGACCTGTGTCATTCACCTCACTTTATCTAATCATGTGGGCATTGTATCATCTCAAGCATCACAAGAAGAAGATTGAGTTCAGTACAATAAGGTATTGAGAGAGAGAGAGAGAGAGATCACATTCACATAAGTAATTACAGTATATGGTTATAATTGTTCTAGTTTATTATTATTTTTGTTACTCTTATTGTGCCTAATTTATAAATTAAACTTTATCATAGGTATATAGGGTTCATTAGTACCTGTGCTTTTAGGCATCCATTGGGGTCTTGAAACATTCCCTGTGGATAACAGGGGACTTTTGAATATATATATAATTCTTACCACAATATTCCCTAAATTATTTTTATCACTCAAATGAAAACAAATTAGCTGAGGTTGTTTGGCATAAAGCATATCACTATGTTTTCTTATTTTTAAAAATCTATTTTTCTGACTGCCAATTCATGCTCACTGAAAAAATAGTCAAATGTTACAGAAATGTGTAAGATAGAAAATCTGTGGCATTCATTCCCCTTCAGCACACCCCCAGTCCTTTTATGCACATTACAATTTTTTTAACAGATCCACTTTAAATATGTCCCCCTCCCCAAATGTAATATTTGCTTTTTAATTCTCCAGTGCTAGAAAAATAAAGTGATTCATGCCACCAAGTTTGAGCATCATCTTAGGCTACAAAATAGCTAAATATTTCAGAAGAATTTTAATGATAATGTTGGGGTTAATAGAAATTAAAGCCAATATATGGTAGCCTTGCATAAAAGAGAAAACCTACCTATTGGCAAGACTTCAAAGGTCAACACATCCCAGAAAGCCTGTAACTTATGACGAGACATTTATTATGCACTGATTAAAATGTCACCTCTAGGATTTATGGCTTTTGCAAAATGTGTACAATTTCTGTGGGGAATTTTCTCATCCCAAAGGACAGGGATAGTAGAAAGGAAGGCTTTTATTAGGGCTTACTCTTAAAATGTTCTAAATGTGTTAAGGAGTTAAGATGCCTGTTGTCCAGCTGGCTGCAGGCAATTGGTGCATAAATCAGAATGAATTGGCCACAGTGAGCCTCTGTATGGAAAAGCTCATACAAACTGGCAGCTGATCATTCTCTTTTCTTTATTTCTATATAAAATTTTGTACATAAAATTATGTACCAGAGTGTCTGAGAACAGTGACAGCCTAATCCCTAGGAAATGTAATTGTAGGAACAGATTTCATAAAGTATCTTCCATCTTATATAAATCTGTGTAAAACACAGACCCTGTAAATGCCATTTGTACATCAGAGCTCAGGCTGGGACTGGTCCTCATTCCCTTTTGGAGCTTCTCACGGCAATTGCTGGTTCCCTGGTGGAACGCTTGCCTTCTGGGCTGGCCAAACCTTACCAACTACCGTCAGTTTTCTTCTTCTGGAGAATTGGGGGGCAATCTTACCCCACCTGTGCCACGAATTTGCCCCCTGAATTTTAAAGGCATCTGCCTTTCGTAAGGAAAACCTAACCCTCTGCTTCTGACTCATTTGCGCAGAGTTGCAGATGCCTAAATTGAAGTGACTGCTTGCTGTTCCTGGCTGTGAACAGGCTCTCTCTGTTGAAAACGGAAAACCTATGTGGTGGATGGCATGAGTCCTATTTAATGGTGCAACCTTCCCCTCCACAAAAGCAATTTTACAATGCATAAGGGATGACAGAGTGAGACTGCAAATGTTTTACTCACAGCTTCCAAACGGGATGAAAACCCATGAATGAGCCTCTTAGAATGTGTGGCATCCAAGTCCCTCTTTAAACTGCATGGTATAGTCTAAAACAAGTGGCACGTGCTACCTTACGAATGCAAACCTGTAAACTTGAAGTAGGTAAAGTTTTCTTTTTTGTACTGCTGGGAGAATTAAATGGACCAGTGTAGAAAGAATGAAATGGACACTCTGAATTTGATTAGTACCTAAATGGATCCATGTCATTCTCTAAAATATGACTCTAATCCCACCCTTCTCCATTTGTACTGTCATTGCCCCTCCCTGCGCCTTCAGGATCTCTCATCCGAATTATGTCTGCAGTCCCCAACTTGTTCCTTTGGTTCTAAACTGACATCCACTAATTTATACTTCCAGACCATTGTCAAATAGATTCATTTCCCCACCTAAGTCCATTATGTCATTATCCTATTCATATATAACTTTTTGAGTCTCCCATAATGTGCAGAATGAAGTCCATCTGGCTGTTCCAGGCTCCACCCCACACATCCTTGCTCAGGATGCTCATGCTTGCATTCCTCATGCTTTCTGCTCTTTGCTGTGCTGCCCTTTCTACCTGAGGTGTTCCCCCACTTCTCTCAGTTGGGCTCACTGTGGCTCATCCATTATGGCTCAGTGGCTGAGTGTCAACCTATGAACCAGGTCATGGTTCAATTCCCAGGCAGGAAACATGCCTGGGTTGTGGGCTCAATTCCCAGTTTGGGGCGTGCAGGTGGCAGCCAATCAATGATTCGCTCCCATCATTGATGTTTCTACCTCTTACTCCCTCTTCCTTTCCTCACTCCTCCTCTTTGAAATCGATAAAAAAAAAAAGAGTCAACTCACATACCACCTTCTCCAATGATCTTTCTCTAGCCCACCACCATTTAGAGAAGATAGGGACCCAGTGCTCTCTAGGCCCAGCCCTCGTCCACTGGCCTTATGATAGCCTGTTAATCTAATCATGTGCCTTCTGGCCTCTGAGATGCTTGAGCACATAATAAACAGTGACTTAGTTATTGCTGTGTTCCCTTCCAAAGTAGAACACCATGTCTGTCATATATTTGGTACTGTATAAATAGCTGATGAATGAATGTATGAGGCTAAATAGGCAAAATGAAGAATAAGAAGGGTTTCTATTTCTACACAAAGTTTGTAAGGGTCCTAGCAGGTTATATAAGGTTTATAGTAACTTTTATGGTAGGATTTATGTAAGGTTTATAAAAAACATGTATCTTTATAAATGAGTATAATCATTTAAAAATCTTCTTAGAGATGAAGGAGACTTTAATAGCATCTAGTGCAACACTTTTCTTTTAGAAATGAGGAAACAGAAGCTCAGAGAAGTGACAACCTATCCAAAGCCCCACAGTAACATAGTAATAACTCATGAACAGGTCCACATATAGTATTCGTGGTGTCTGTTGTACGAATTGAGATCTATATAATATATGCTTTAATGTTTATGTTCAAACAAATAATTAATATCATGATTCACTAAGGGTACATTTATCCCTATAGATGTACAAATTTAGGAGTAATACAAAGTGTCTAATATTGCAAAATGTTGCTCAGCCACCACCTGCAATTATGGTGAATATCCCCCTCACTCCTGAGGATCTCTAGGACCACCAGTTGGAACTTGAAGAGAATCAAGAAAACAATGAAAGCTCAGCACTCCTAGGAAGCAATAGTTGATTTTGCAATTTGAAAGGAAAGATTTGACAAGTTAACTAATTTGTCTGAAGTGCTCCCACTATGTAATATTACCCACATTCCAAAGTAGTGCCATCTCTGGTGTCAGCAGTGGCGCTTGCCATAAGTCTTAATGGCATTTGGTCACAATCCTTTTGTCATGAGGACATAGAGCAAATGACATTCAACAGTGTTCTGCAGGGGTCCTAACGGTGATAACCATCAGGGTAGATGTCTAGGAGCATGAGCTGTGTGTGCCAGCACTAAGCATGTGTCTGTGGCGTGTGGTGTCCTCTAAAGTTAGGGGACCGGGGCAAGAGTTCCTCTTGCCTTACTTTCAGAGCAGTATTAAATTTGCAATAAATTCATACACAGTAACCATCAAGCACCTGATCAAAACATTCTATGATGATAATGAGGCATTAGTCTACTGAAGTCCTTAATACAGTGTTTCTTATAGTCCTATGGCATCACACTTAGGATTGTCTAAGGTGTAAAGGTCTAAGGGGAAAGGCCAAGCAACAGGGGAATTTGCAGTCTTGGGTTGTTTTTTCAAGTCTTCTAATTACCTACTTGGTAACTTTGAGAAAACACAACCTGTTAATGGTTAGCCATTTTAGTTTCTCTACCCATAAAATAAGCCATAAATTATCTACACCCTTGCAGAAGGACTGGGAAAACAAGTATTCAAATGAAAGGTATTGTAGAAGAACAACATGGTTTTACAAAATTTGAAGGCTGTCCTGAATGCCACTTATATAGTTAGCATGATGTCAGCTCCCATAAAGTCTCCACTATAACTAGTCGTTGATGCAGGGGTGTGTTTTCTTTAAGCTACTCAAAAGAAAACCATTTTCTAAATCCAATCTATTTTCTTGGGCAAATGAATTAAGTGTCTATCATGTTAAAAGTCTCCATCATGAAAAAAAGACCGTTGCCTGGAAGCCTCTTTTTATTAACCATCTGTCATTAGCTCTCCTCTTCTGGGCTGCCTGAGACTCCTGCTTCATCCTGGCTGGGTATAAACTGGACAGAGAGAGTCTTATCCTGCCAGTGCCGCAGTTAAGCTGTTCTGAGTCCTCGTGTCTCCCAGAACAATCGGTGATTTGGATTAAGGAGGTATCAAGTAACGCAAAGACCCTGAAACAAATGTGGTTAAAAGCAGGCATTTTCTTGATCAAGGATTGTGGACTAACTTCACAAGCTTGATCAAGGAGGCATTCCAAGAGAGATGGCCACACCAAAACCACCTCCTCCCATCTCAAGAGCTAAAGGACCCCTGCTGCATGGCTGGAGTCCCATAAATTCCTTCCCTCACAAGGAATTTTATGCTCCAGAAGCAGAAAGAATAACCTCTCCCACATACAAACAGCATTGAGCTGGTCTTTGGGACTCAAGGCCTCTGGAACCACATGCAGAGCATTGCTGGGGTTCTAGGTTGAAAAACTAATACAGAGACATGGGAGGCTCTCATGCTGCCGGGAATGGATTGTTCACTTGCGAAGCTCTTTTTCCGCAGGAAGGAGGTGCTTCACCTTGAGAGAACCATGATTCTAGGTGTGTGTGTTTTCCATTCTTGATAAGCCAGCTGAGCCAGCCCCTTCCTGTTGGGTGTCATTTCTTCTCCAGAACCTGCCTTGGCCTCAGCCACGATAGGTGCTCACAAAAAAAATATTCATTGAACCAACAAAATAAAACATCATTTCATTACTCTTCTTTTGGTAACAATTAGGTTAAAAAACTGATACCCTACTTACAAGAACTTCAGACGCATTTCCCCAACTTAACTTTCCCAGAAACCCAAGTGAACAAAATATTTCCATTAAAAATTTTAAATATCGGAAGAATGCGGTGACCACAGTTTATCTTTTCCCTCCTGTTTGCCTCAGGGCATGCGTTGCTCATTTAAATGCAATTTTCTGCGTGTTTGGGTCAGCAGCTTCAGTTGGGAGGCTCTTACAGTAAATGCGGGGCTGTGGAAATCCCAGAACAGTGGCTGGGTTTGGAGGAGTGGCCCAGGGCCGGTGGATCTGAGGGTCACTGGAGTTAAGTAGCAGGCGGAGGGAGGGCCAGCTGACTTGGGGCAGCAGGTCTGCAGGCTACCCAGTTTGGTTCAGCATGGAACCAGTTAGCAATGCCTGGGAAAGCCACAAGGCCGGTCAAGATGACTAGGAAGGTTATAAACCAGAAAACTTCCGCCTTGGTATTTGAAAACCACACTGTATTTTACAACATTCCTGCCTATTAACTGCTGGGAAGGGCGCTACCTTATTGCCTTTTTGCATAATGGAACCCATCATTCCCCCTTCGAGGCCCCTGTGTTGCGTTGATCACGTTCAAAAGATGAGGGAAATGATGACTCAGGACCTTGGGAACTAGGCTGTAGGATCTCACAGACATACTCAAGGCTTTTTTTTTTTTTTTTTTTTTTTTTTTTGGTGGGGGGGGATTGTTGATTTTTTTATTTTTTTAACTGATGCGTAATTGTGGTAAACAATTCCTATAGTCTGTGCACTTATCAAATTCCTTACCCAAATATTTGCTATTTATAAAATAATCAAGGAAACAGACTTGTGTTTATTATTCTGAAATCAGGAGCAGTTTGATGAATTGAAAACAGTCTTACTTTTTCCTCTTTCCTCTCCCTTGACCAGCCTCTTGTAAAAGTGCCAGCATTATTCATCCAACTCTCTCTCGAGACAGAAAAAAAACAACACACAAAACAAAAAATAAAAGTGACCTTGGTGACCTGTCCACGGACCCTTCCCAGGTTAGAGTCTGGCCCAGCAGCCGACCCCACCTGGCCTCAGAGGTGGGGATGTGGAGCTGAGCGCCGGAGAGGGACACTGTAAATGTCTGTCTCCGGTTCGCAGGGGCCCCGCGTCACCACCGAGTTTGGACGTCTGACCAGTTTCCTGACTTTGAGAGTCTCCTACTTTAAACATGAGGGATTGACCCTGGAAAGGAAAGGCAGGGAAAGGCACGCACAAGTCTGACGCCACAGCGATCGCCCTCAGGACGGTTTCTCCGGACCGGATTTAAACAGAACTATTTTGATTCGGGCAGTGCTTTCTCTTGGGGTGACTGTGAAGTCGCGGGTGCGCTCACACGCTCCGAGCGCAGGAGGCCAGCCCTGGGCCAGTTCCTGACAGCACAGCGTCCAGGAAAGCCCCATCGCCAGTCCTCGCTGCCCAGGAACAGAGCAAAACAGACACTTCAAACTCAGAAAACCTAGTCAGACGGGCTCACCTCTTGGTAGTGGTTAAGTGGTTCTATTTATACTTTACACGTGTAAAAGCAAGGCTTCCTTAGGCTCACACATCTGCATCTAAACCTTTCTTTCTAAGAGACAAACGTGCTAAACCACCACGAGGGGAGAGCGGAATCATTGTGCAACCCTTTCACCTTAAAGTAACTACAGTTACTCTTTATCAAACCTCGACTCCAGGGTTACAATGCTTCAACTTTGCAGAGTTGCCTTAAAGCTTAACATATATATTTACTCATTTAAGTCCTCTTGAATGTCCTCAAGTTTGACCCAGGTTTCGAGTGGGTTTCTCTGTTAAGAAATAGAATAGAGTCTCGCCTGCCTCTTAAGCTTCTTCACTAATTGCTTCTATCCTATCTAATAAAAGAGAAGCATGCAAATTGACCACGCCTCCACTAAACCCACAAGCCACACCCACTAACCAATCAGGAGTGAGTATGCAAATTAATCCATCAAACATTGTGACAGCCATAGAGCTGGAGCAAGCAAGAGGCTTGGGTTGCCCCAACAATGGAGGAAGCCAGGCTTCCCACCTGCCCTGGCCTGCCGTGGCCTCCGCTCAAGGCTACAAAGTTTCAATTATAGAAGATAATAAATCTCAGATACCAGAGCCTCTGCTTGGGTCACCGGGGGGCATGGCCAGCCTACAAACCACCACAGGCCCCTCGCTCAGGCCACCCCATCCCCAAGGGAACCCAGACCCTGATCCAGGACACCCTGATCCAGGGAAAACCAGCTGGCCCCCACCTGTGCACCAGGCCTCTATCCTAACTAAAGAGTAATATGCAAATTGACCATCACTCCAACATATAAAATGGCTGGCCCCATATGGTCAAAGGTGGCTGCCCCAGGTGGACACAAGATGGCAGCCACAAGATGGCCAGCAGGGGAGGATAGTTGGGAGGGACCAGGCCTGCAAGGAAGGGCAGTTGGGGGTGATCAAGCCAGGAGGAGAGGGTAGTTAAAGGTGACCAGGCTGGCAAAAGAGGGAAGTTGGGGGTGACCAGGCCTGCAGGGAAGGGCAGTTGGGGGAAATCAGGCTGGCAGGGGAGTGGTTAGGGGGTGATCAGGCTGGCAGGCAGAAACAGTTAGAGGGTATCAGGAAGGCAGGCAGACAAGCAGTTGGGAGCCACAGTTCTGGATTGTGAGAGGGATATCTGACTGCCCATTTAGGCTCGATCCTACCAGGATCAGGCCTAAATGGGCAGTCAGACATTCCTCGAAGGGTCCCAGATTTGGAGAGGGTGCAGGGTGGGCTGTGGGACACATACCCCTGTGCATGAATTTCGTGCACCAGGCCTCTAGTTCCTTTATAATATGTTGAGCTGGCTGGAAGACAGACCTGCTTAGCCAAGATAAGACTGAGGGTGACTAACTATTAAGGGGAATGGGTGCTTGGTGGCATAATTTGCTTGAGAGAGGCCAAAGCATTCTGCCTCCCAGAGGAAACAGGGGAGAAACATCAGCGATAAATGCAGGCAGGCATTTGTGGAGACTGGTGTATTACATATTCATAAGTCAACATTTCATATTCATGAATAAAAATTTCATGCACCATTATGAAAGTAAGAATTTCATATTCATAAGTAAACCTGTTAGTAAATAATTTCATTATACCTAGAGGAATTCTAGAAGCAAGTCACCTCACCCCTAAAATAAGAGAAGCCAGGGTAGAGACAGGGAAGCAATGCCATCACCTTGCAACAGGAGTTCACAGAGCAGTGGGCAGGAAGTAGCTTTTGTTGTCTTGCTTTTCTTCCAGCATTGTAAACCAAAGAGAGACTAATAGTCCCCTAGGACTTGATTTAAGGCTTGCCTGTGTTACTTTCTCTCAGGAACTTTGCCTCGAACCATTTTTAGGTGCTGAACCAGTTCCTTCTTGCTGGACAAAACCGATTGCATTGTCTGAAATCGTGCCTACTTCCTTCTAGAAGGCCAGCGGAAAACCCCAGTGAAACCTTTCCCACTAAAATAATAGGATCTCTTTCCAGTAAATTCAAAAAGGACATGCAGCTGCTGCTAACCGGCAGCCTAAAAATTTGTTTAAATTGAAAAACTACATTTTATAATCTTAAAATTTCCATTACTATAAGTTTTATGAGGAGAGTAATATGTATGCATATAATTGAAGGTGGTTATTTTTTTTAAGTGAATGAACTTGCCTCTCTCAAATTAAGGCCTCTTTCATATAGAACTTTGGTCCAGCAAAGGCCCATAATATCTGTAAATATGATGAAGAAGCAATGAGGATAATTCTTGTTCACAGAATTATGGAACTTAATTTTAATTTCCTGGCTTAAAACTTGTAGATTGATGACTGGTTTTACTGGTCAATCTCTGTTCTAATGAAGGGAAGGAGGACTGTGAATAATTGATGAGTAACAGAATTTAAACAACTCATCTGAATTTGACCTTGATTTGTGGTAAATCCCACACCTCAATAATGCCTGTGATCCTTTCCCATTCTTAACTCCAACCTATATCCAGTTAGTCAGGTCCTGGCTGGCTGGAGGACACAGGAGAAGGTTCCTGGCATTTGGAGAGGGTAATTTTCCGGGGAAAAAGAGCGGATGGGAGAAGATGCTAGAATGGGAGACGCAGAAATTATAGTTGTGGGCATCTCTACCACTATATCTCTTCGTATTATGGAAAATGTTATTTTCTCATTTTCATTGGTCAACTGAGATGAATGGACTAGATAATGTATCAATTTCCTGCTGGGACTATGATCAAAACTTAAACTAGTAAAAATTAATAGAACTTTGGATTGTCCTAGCATTATACCAAATGTGAAAAGAGCTTATGAATATTATAATAATAGCTAGAAATGGATTAACTAAGTAAAATAGAGATTTATCAAACATCTTAGAGCAATTCAAGGACAAAAATGAAACAAAGTGAAACATTTTCATGCTGTTGATTTCGGATTTTACCACTGTTTCTTCCTGTAGCTTGTTTAAACGCAGACTTCAAAGTCATAATGATTTTGAGTAAAGCTCTTAGTTGCAAATTTGATCCTGGTCATTTGAATTTGACACAACTCAGCAAATTTTAAAGTTCATTTTCTAGTCACTCACTTCCTTATTTGATTTTAAAAAATGGTCAGTCCTTTGAGAAACTGCTTCTGGGTATCAATACTAAAATGAAAACACTCGCTAAAATCATAAAAGCAGGAAAATTAATTTCAGGGCATTTAAGTTCCCCTTGCTTCCTGGGCTCACAGAGCTTCAGAAGTTGGGAATTGTTCTCTGATGTCACTGTTCTGAAAGTGGATCCATTCAAATCCATATGGTGGACATCTTTGAATCACATACTGCTTATGTTTTTTTCTTTTCTTCTTAAAAAGAAATTTCTCCTTTTAATCCTCAAAACCAAGCTTAAATCTATTGTTTTTCCCACCTGCAGTTTCCTCAGAGGAATATAACTCCTTGATTCAATCCATAATTTCCTCATCTCCCACAACTCCCAAATTACCCTATTTTGGTTTTAAATTCAAATCATTATGACCATCACTATTCAGAGCTGGGAAAACAGAGGAAGGTTTTTTTGTTTTTGTTTTTGTTTGTTTGTTTTGTCCTGCATCATGGAGATATTACACAAATAGGAGCCAAGACATTTTTTATTTCTTTAGTTCTCTACCTCAAACTACAGCTTTGTTAATTCAATAGAGTTTCAGCATGGTTGGCAGACTATGCAAATAGAAACCTTTGGCTTCCAAAAGCCTCCATGAAGAAGAAATATATCTATCTGCTGAACAATAAGGGAAGACCATACAGAGGAATGGATTGTGGGTGCCATTGGCTTGTGCCTCAGAGAGAGGTTCTGGTGACTGGGGCCTAAAAGAAGAGTTTGTGTAATAGAGAGTACTGTTGGCTCAAGAAGCATTCCCACTGTGCCCAAGATAAAAAGCGTTTCAATATTTCTGACCCTCCAGGCATTTACAAAAAAATGTAATCATAATCAAGCTTCTAATTAAGCTGAGTAAAAATAAAATATTTCTATGGCATCTAAATGAAAAAAGATGTCAGCTCTCATGTGGCTAATTGCCAAGTGAATCAGGAAGTACTCTGAGACCTTTGCAAAGGGTAAGCTTGGGAAGGCAGCTTTCAGGGTAGGCAGAATGCAGGCAGGCTGAGGGGGAGGCCAAAGGCACCCACCTGGTTGTCTATACATTGAGAGGCCAAGCAGACCTGAGCTCGGCTCCATCTGGGAAAAGTTCTCTTCTGCTTGAATATGTCTTCTCAGAAAAAAATAAAAAATATAATAAACCTACCTCTTTGAATTGCTTTGAGAAGGAGAGAAGCTGTGTATAAGTAAATTCTTGGTACGGAGTCTCAGACATATTAACATTTATGATACCAAACATCAGATTACATATGGATTTGACTTGCAGTTTGTTGTTTCCCCCACTCAAAAGGAAGCTCTTTGGGGACAGGAAATTAGTATTGTTCTACTCATGGATCTATGCTGTCTATATTACTACCTGGCATATATAGGTGACTAGTACATATTTGTTGAATAAATTAATCCACAAATAATCAACTTAAAATTAAAAAAAACCTATTAATATTGTTCATCCCCATCTTTTTCTTCTTATCCCCCTTTTATTTTCTTTAATCTTGAGAGCAATAAGAGATGCTGCAAACATCAGGCTAAGTTCTAAAAGAACTGGATCATTTGGAGTTTTTAAGAGGACATACAGTTTATTTTTTTTTTACTTTTTAATTAAGGTATTATATGTGTAAATATCTTTCCATTGCCCACCCCCCAAGACATACAGTTTTGAAGAGGCCAAAGATATGACAAAATGCTCAAAGTCACTAATCATCAGAGAGACACGAATTAAAATGACAATAGGTATCACCTCACATCTGTCAGAAGAGCTATCATCAACAAATCAACAAATGACAAGTGCTGGTGAGGATGTGGAGAAAAGAGAACCCTAAAACACTGCTGCTGGGAATGCAGACTGGTGCAGCCACTATGGAAAACAGTATGGAGTTTCCTCAAAAAATTAAAAATGGAACTTCCATTTGACCCAGTGAGCTCACTTTTAGGAACATATCCTAAGAATCCTGAAACACCAATCAGAAAGAATATATGCATCTCTATGCTCATAGCAGCACAATTTATAATAGCTAAGACCTGGAAACAGCACAAGTGCCCATCAGTAGATGAGTGGATATTATGCAGCTGTAAAAAAGAAGGATCTCTTACCCTTTGAAATAGCATGGAGGGACCTGGAGAGTATTATGCTAAATGAAATAAGCCAGTCAGAGAAAGATAAGTATCACATGATCCCACTCATATGTGGAATCTAATGAACAAAATAATCTGATGAGTGAAATAGATCTAGAGACATAGAAGCTTGGAACAAACTGATAAATCTCAGAAGGAAAGAGGGTGAAGAGGTGAGGAGAGATTAACCATGCATAACCCATGGACACAGACAACAGTGTGGTGAAGGGCTGGGAAGAGAGGGAGGGTCACAGGGTGTTGGGGGGGGATCAATGGGGGGGAAAAGGGGGACATCTGTAATATTTGCAATAATTTAAAAAGAAACCTGAAAGTTAAAACAACTGGAACTTGGAATGTTTTCCTTGAAAAGAGCAGTCAAAGCAATGAGAGGTAAAAAAACTGGTCTTCTCATTTCTTCCTCCTCCATCAGCTCCTGCCCACTGGTTTCTAATCATGTCTATATCCCTTGTGCCCTTCCTGCCCATCAATACCTTTAGAAAAAAAGAACAGGAAAAAAAAAAAAGAAAAGAAAAAAAGAGAACAGATACAATTATGGGGAGGAAACTAATGTTTCCCCCTGTAGACTTTCCAAGGCCCATGGAGAGAAGGTTGGAATATATCTTCCTTTTTAGCTAACCCTCCTCAAGGTTCCAGTTTTTAAGCTCAAGAAGAATCAGCCCAAGACTGCCAAATGAAGCATGGATGTTAGAAAATATGTTTGTCTGACACTAGATCAAGTGGGGATGGACTTCCGCTGCTATTTTGCTTTGTGCATAAGTCCCTGTCGCCACCATCAAGCACAGGCTTATTTTGACCTATTTTTCTGTTCCATGATGATTTTGTAAACAAAAATCAAATTTGGTTTGTTTTAAGAACACTGACCAGGATTTACATCATTAGTGGGAGGGGATCAACAATCATCACTTTATCATTCTGTGTTGGTATGTGACCAGCTAGAGAGACTCATTAAATCTTATTTGCAGGAAATGGACTCATTTACAACTCCCCACTTGGTAGTATGTTTGTTAATACTGCGTAGTGTGTGTGTGTGTGTGTGTGTGTGTGTGTGTGTGTAAAGTGAGTCAGAAAAGGTCTCTGGATCAACTGAATGTCCTCCCAGATTTCAGATTGCCGATACCTCATTGGTTTCTCTGCGTGACACAAAGCTCTGATCCATGTGTGCTCAGTCCTTTTAAATAAAACTCTCTCCCCAGACCTGCAAAACCCATTATTACCCAAGAAAATCCAGAATTACTGAATGTTTTTCTTTCTTCTGACTTAAAATGCATGTCATCAACCATGCAAAGGAAAGGACAATGTGTGAAGTATTCTCTGTAGTATTTTGCCCCTCCTAAGATATTCTCACAACGAGTTCTCAGCTCTAAAATGGTTTCATAAGAGGATTTTAATGCCCCTGTGAACATTTTCAGAAATTCAAAGAAATGAAATCCAAACATCCCAGGAACATCCTCTGTGGAGGTTGATTCAAAGACTTAGGTATTTTTGTTTTTTTATTTGTAAAATATCTTTGTGTCTACATTAAGGATCTTTATAAAAAAAATTGTTACATGAATATATTAGTTATGGTCCTGATAAGCAACAGAATTTACCCCAGAATTTTCCAATGAAGACAATTTAATATGTGACTATTTCAGAGATGTGGGCAGGCTAACGGAACAAATGAGACTTTGAGGCACCCAGAGACCAGCAAGAGTGGGAAGCTGTTACCACTCTCAGATCTGAAGGGCAAGGGGAGAAATAGTGCTACTTGAACCCAGTAAAACCTAGTGGAGGCTACAGTGACTCACTGAAAGAAGACAGGGCTCCAGGAAGAAATACCCAGGCACTATTTCCTTCTAACTTCTGATCTCCTACTGGTGCTTGTCCTTGGCCAAACTCAACCAGAAGGCAGTAGCAAGAGAGAAGAGGTGATATAGTTCCCAGGGGTCAGATGCCCAGGACACAGAGCAGGGTGGAGAGAAGGTAGAAAATTTGAAACTGAAGCAGAACCAGCATAGTGTTCTTCATATGTAATGATTTTGCTCAGTTTTATTTTTTGCCAGTGTTTATGATAAATTTACAACTATTTATCCAGACTTTCTCTATGTCCTTACCACCTCTGAGACCCTATAATCTGTATTTATATTCCAGGCCCTGAAACATTTTCTTTCTGTGCAGTGCTAACTCTTTTCCATTGGGATTAATACTGATCTTCAATGAAATAAATTTAAAATTATAAAAGAAGCTGTGAAGTTCCATATTTATCTCTATGAATCTTTAAATTCTGGGCTTGGCACTGTTCCATTCCTTCAAGGTTATTTAAAACATTTTGTTATCTCATAGATCTTTTCCTTTTCTCTGTTGGGTAGGCATCTTAGCATAATACCTAGTACAGTGGCACTCGAAAATAGACGTTTAATAAATACTTGTTGATGGGAAGATCACCATCAAATGCCTCTTGTCAAATAGGAGAGTTTATACTGAAAAGTGAAGCAATATCTCATAGTGTGCCAAGAGGAATAGAAGCTCAGTCAGAGGGTTTGCCATGAATGTGCTGCTTCTAAACAGAGATTTTGCTAAACACGGCAAAAATTTGAACAACAGTATATATCCATTTTTCCCATTCTGGGAAAAATTATAACAGGGATATTAAATCTAAGAATTACATGTGAAATCAGTTACAGCCAGCTCTTTCTTATCAGTGAAAATAAAGGACATAAATGGCCTTAAAAGGTAAATATATATAGTTTTAAGACCTCCACAGTTATTATAAATCCATCTTCAACCAAACCTTCTCCCATCCTGAAGTTCTAAATTCTAGTTTTTTTGGATGTCACTATTTTCCTGAATATCCCTTGAAGGATGCATATAGAGAAGGGGAATGAGAGGGGCTTGAAGTCAAGCCTCATAAAAATCTTTGTGGAATAATATTAAAATTGGGTCACTTAAGTTTTGTACATAGGGTAAGTCACTCATCAACATGAAAACATTTGGGTATAGGAATGTTGGAAGCTTGTGTCCTGCTTTCTTTTAGAGAGTGTGTAACCAGCTGTTTGGTTTGTGTGGTGGATACATATGACATTACAAGGCAAGTTAACAGAAGACATTACAAGGCAAGTTAACAGAAGATTTGATTCTTCTCAAAATCATATTTGTTTTAGATAAGTGATAACTAGTTCCTATATTACTTATGTTCCTCATTTGCACATAATGTTGAGTTCCTTCATCTCTCTCCTCATAATCATAATCACAATGGAATCTTATTTCCTATATGTCATTTGAATGTGACCATTTTCCTTCCCATCTCCAGCTTTTCTCTTCACTATTCTCTATCTCACACTCCCCTTTGTCATCAAAATAAAATTCAAACTCAAAGCCCTTTGTAATCTGACCACAGCCTATTTTTTTCCAGATTAATTTCCTACCCCTCTCTTCTTTGCCAACTATATCTAGGCATTTATTTCCTGGCAAATGCTTTATCTCTCAAGACTCAGCTCAAACAACACTTCTCCTAACACTACCAGTGAACTATTGTGTAAATATCTTCAACCTACTCACATTTTAGTTCATTATCTAATATAAGCACTGCTCCTACTCCTGGAAAAAGGAGGTTCTGTGCTTCAGAGACATCACTATGACTCTACTCCAGCAGTGTCTTTCTACATGAGGTGACCAGTCTCCAGGACCAATGAAATGTGCCTCCCTGATCTCCATGGACCCTGCTTCAAGAACATATACTGCTTATCCAGATCCCAACAATCCATGTTAAAATGGCCATGGAGCCCTCCTTTTAGGGCCTGCACAGGCCTTTTCCCTAGATCTATTCTCCAGAGAAGGGACCAAGTGGTTGGTGTACTCACTCTTAAATCCAAGAGATGGCCAAGGCAGATATTTGTACAGAGCTTGTGGACAGAGCATATATAAAAAAGCTAAACTTTACACAGGTGTACATGTAAGATGCCAAGTGATGCGGACCAGAAAAGGACTGGGAGAGAAGGCAAATAGGCTGAGAGCAGGAGGACTTCTAAAGTTGAACCTGACCTTTCATGTACTTGTGAATGTATATTTAGTATGATAGGAGGATGGATCATATTCTGTCATTTGCAACCATGAAATATTTACACAAATGTTAGGAAATGTCTAACAGAGTTTAGGACACATAAGAATTGCTTAATGTTTGACTGAGTATTAGCTAACGGCAAAAGTGTAAAATAATTAAGACTTATGGGGAAACTTTCAGTTAGAGAAAATAATAGAAAATATCAATTATAAATGAATTATGAACTATATAATATACTTCCTAAAAATGCTTATACTAAAAAGGACAAATGTAAACATTCTTGATAGGAAGATGTTATTGATCAAGTCAATGGTCAATTTCTTAAAATCTTACCGCAATTTTCTAGCATTTTCAAAACACAACACTACTCTACAAAACACCCCATAGAAGTGTTAGGAATGAAGTCAAATAAAACATGAGTTAAGATAGGAAATTCAATTGTGGAGGGTTACACTTCATCCAGAGAGGAAGAATTAATAAAACTAGCAACAACATTTCTTGGAACCAGCATTTAGGTCTCTGACATTTCAAATGACCCCTTTATCCTTCATGGGCAGATAAAAATCATTACTGTAAATAAGAAGAAGAACATTTGTTTTCCAGATAGAACCTTGAGGACTAAGGTCCTGCATCCTACCATAGATAACGTTTCAATGAACATAGGTGTTTTAACTTTTTCTCAAGTGTAAGAATCCATGGCTCACCTTGTTGAGCAATCCAGACTTCTTATCTCTTATCTCTAAAGATAATACTTTTATTGACATATAAAGTGTGTTGCTAACAAATACAAAAAAATGTTCAGACTAAAATATGTATATGCATATGCTTATAAGTACATATATATGTATATAGGAGGGGGGCGAGAAAGGAGACTCTATTTATGATAATTTGAAAAGTTAATTGAGAAACATTTATCAAGTGACTCTCTAAATCCAGCATTTGCCACATTATGCTTAGCATAAGGGATAAAAACAACAACATGATAACACTATATCCACCTATTAGAATGGCAAAAATACAGAACATTGACAATACCAAATGTTGGAGAGGATGAGGGACAATAGGAACTCTCATTCATTAATGGTGGGACTGCAAAGCCACTTTAGAAAATGATTTGGTGGTTTCTTATAAGGTAAACATCTATAATAATAAAAGCTTAATATGGTAATTAAACTGGACAGCCAAATGACCTTCCCAATGTCATTCTGGACATCCTTCTGGACAAAGCCGTGGCGACGGGGGCTGAGGCAGAGGTGGTTAGGGGTGATGAGCAGTTAGGAGCCAGCAGTCCCAGATTGGGAGAAGGTGTCCACCCCCACCCCCTGAGCATAAATTTTGTGCACCGGGCCTCTAGTATACTATAAAATCTAGCAAGTGTGTTCCTTAGTATTTACCCAAAGGAGCTGCAAACTTACATCCAAATAAAACATGCACATATATGTCTATAGTAGCTTTGTTAATAATTGCTAAAACATGGGATCAACCATGAGTCCTTCAGTAGGTTAATGTAGAAATAAACTGTGCTGCATCCAAACAGTGAAATTTTATTTAACACTGAAAGGAAATAAGCTATCCAGCCATGAAAACACATGAAGGAAACTTAAATGCTTTTACTAAGTGAAAGAAGCCAATCTTAAAATGCTGGATACTCTCTGATTCCAACTATATGACATTCTGGAAAACACAAAAAAAACAAAACAAAATGGAAAGTTATGAGCAGAGTATAAATATCAGTGGTTGTCATGGGTTAGAGGAGGGGAGGATGAATAAATAGGCAGAACACAAAGGACTTTTAGGGCAGTGAAAATATTGTCTTATATTGCAATGATGGATCTAAGTATGTAATTCTACACTTCATTATATTGATAGATACATTATACATTTGTCCAAACCTGTAGAATGTGCAACACCAAGAGTGAACTGTAAAGTAAACAACCATGGACTTTGTGTGATTTGGATAATAATGTAGGTTCATCAATTGTACCACCCTGGTGGGGGATGTTGATGATGGCAGAAGATGTCCATGTGTGAAAGCAGGGCTTATATGAGAAATCTCTGTACCTTCTTACCAAACAAGTGTATGTATTATTCCCATTTTCCAGATGAGAAGACTGATTTAGAAGAAGAGTCCAATGAAAGGACAGTCCAATTGAACAGTTGCCAGAAAAACCATTTAAAAAGAACTGATGGGAATGTAAATTGGTGCAGCCGCCATAGAAAAGAGTACTAAGGTTCCTCAAAAAAATTAAAAATAGAACTTCCATATCATCCAGAAATTCAACTTCTGAATATATGTCCAAAGGAAATGAAAACAGGATATCAAAAATATCTGCACTCCCACATCCATTGCAGCATTATTCATAATAGCCAAAATATGGAAACAAATTTCTCCTTTTAGTCCTATCTATTTTGCTTTATATATATTTGCGGCTACTTTAAAATTATTAAATCTTCCAAGTGAGTTGAAAAAATAAATTCAAACACTTAAAATCTGGAACAAATTGTCTATTTAGTCAGAATAATTTTATCCCATGGTTTCTTATACAGCTAGTAACATATATATTGATCCAACTTCTGCTTAGCACATGTATTAATTCCTCATTTGAATTTAATCAAATAACAGGAAAAAATCTTTTGTTAAAAATATATTTTAACAATTTCCTTACTGTCTCATTCAGTCTGGTACTGAATCCTGGTTCTTTGATTTGTTGAACTCAACAAAATATTTTTTCTCAGTGAAACGGTGTTTCACAATTAAAGATTTATATTATTCTGTGGGAGAAAGTTGCAAGTGTAGAGAGAGAAGCTGAGACAAAGTTAACTTTGCTAAGAAAGGGAAAGATATTTCAGGAGATATAAGACCTGAGAATGGGGTGTCAAACCTGGGAAGGTTGAGCCCAGAAGAAGAAAAGCAGAGAGAGAGAAGAGAGACTTGGGAGACGGGGGTGTATCCGAAGGACCTTCCTCAGTAATGCCATGTGTGCCCTGCCTGTGGCCTCCTCCTCATGTTCCTTCTTATGTTCCTCCACTACATCTTGGATGAAGTTGATAAAGATCATTAATGCTTTGGATGTAGAGGAGTTAGAGCCATAGAACAAGAGGATGGACATATTGTTTAAAGATGTTGAGTATTTGTTATTAGAAAGGCACTAAATAAAGATACACATTTAAACACTACCGATTTGAAGAAGCAACAGGTTATCATCCTGCCTGGGACACTAGCATCTCCAAAAGGTCTTATCTCTGGTAAAATAACCAAGTCACACAGCCAGTCATTGGCAGGGTGGGGATTCACACCTGGTTCGTGATGTCTTTTCTACAGACACTACATCCTGGGCAGTGGGGACAAGTCTGAATCTGAAAAGGGGAAACTTGGTTGTAAGTCTCAGCTCTGCTCCTTACAAAGATTTAAATTATTATAATTAAGTCCAAATTAGTTTTTCAGGGTCTACGTCCCTCATGTGTGAAATGTGACTAATCAAACCTTTCCATTCCACTTCATAGGTAAATTTCAAGGATTAAATGAAAATATTTGTAGACCATACAGAGCTTTATGTGATTGAGTCAGCTAAACCCACAGAAATATCTGAAAAATCATGAGCATACTTGGCTTAAACGAAAGGTCCTGGTGTTCTCAAAGAGTATTAATCACTTGCTAAATGCTGAAATGACTGGAGTGTAAAAAACAAAACAAAACACAAAATTTAAAAAACCCCACAACCAAACAAATGAATTCAAAAGATTAGGCTTCCTGTTTTTATAGTCAGTATCAAAGTGTAGTCATAAATAGTTTATTTTGTATTTTCTTATTGACTCAGTTTGATTCCAGGATTCAATACTAGTCATCTTTAGCTGGAAGTTCATTGAGTGGTACCCTTTCTCCCAATAATACTGAGAATTCTGGAGGTCAGTGTGGACAATTCAAATTCCAAGTGCTGCAGCAAAAACATTCTTGACTTACTTAGTGCATGTCCAGGTGAGAAGGATAGAGCATGGTGTGCTGAGCAAGGCCTAGAGGCCCTCAGTATCACTTCCATCCTGGTATTTACAGACCCAGTGTTATCTCTCTTGGTCTTAATGGCCATGGCACAACTTTTTCCTTTCTATTTTCCAAGATTTTCCAGGTATACAAAACATAAGCACTTTGTAAATATAATTTTTATTCCTCAAGATAGAGCAGAGCTGTGAGTGTCAATGAATTTATTTTGGGGTTATTCCATTCATGTCACTTTTATCAGACAGCAGATTATATTGAGTCAACATAATAATTAGGTTAGTATTTCTCTCCCTTAACCCACCAGTAGAATAAAAGCAACTAAGCAGTAAGAGGGATAGAGAAACTTCATGTTACATTGTAGGTTTTTAGAGTTGTGTCCTAGGGATCCTTATCCTTATAGCTCAGGACATGTTAGTGCCAGGAAAATTTAGTTATGTTTCCCCTAGGCATATATTCTTCTAACAGACAATTTCAGAGCTTGGAAAATTTGTGTCTGTCCTAAAACATGCAAAAGATAAATGAATCAGCTTGTGGTCCCACTCCTGGGATGGTGTTTGTCATGAGAAAGGATTTATGTTGCACCATCTTCAGCTTCAGTAACAGTTTACATTGGAAACTTCAACTACATGCCTCGCATATTTTGCGACATTTTCACTAACCTGTCTGAGACAAAGCTGTGCTAGCAACTGTCAATTTGGACAGCTTTCAAAGACCAGAGGATGATCTTCACCAACCTGTCTCCAAAGCAGTGCAAAGAGGACACCAAGGATGTGCCAACACAAGCCTTGGAGTACCTCCTCTGGGAGGGTTGGGACAGGGTTTTCCTCCTTTTATATCTCCCACAGAGCCCATATGGAATGGAAAATGATCAGATGTCAAAAAATCATGGAATGAATTGAATCAAGGTTGTCAAAGGACATGAGGTAGAAAAGTCAACGTGACAAATGAGAAGCAGGGTATTAGAGAAATAAAGAAGATGGACACCAAACCATTCTTTAAATAGGACACACAAAGGTTACTAATCAAAAGTAAATTCTATTGAGCCCATTTGGACAAGTTTCTTTCCTATTGATCTCTCAACCTATCTGTCCTTCCATTGGTACTATTGACCTTGATCAACTACCAAACCCCAGCTCTCCTTTAAGAGCCACCTCAAAATCGCCTCCCCTGGGAAGACTTTCTTGATCTCCTCCAGCTGAGTTGCTCCTCTCCCTGTGGAATTTGTACCCACCTAACACTTTGTTCCTAACCTTGTTTCTGTGTCTTCCCTCCCTCTTCCCTGCGGACACAGACTCTTAATGTTCGTGAAGATATTATTATTTTTTCTATTATTTGTGCTTTATCATCTATGTATCCAGTCCTCAACCCAGTCCCTGACCCACCAAGTGCCCAATAAATGTTTAGTGAGCAATACCCAGAGTAGCTTCCACTTGTGGTTTCCATTAGTGACATCAAAATGCAAAAGAAGCTTAAAAATGCCCTCTGGAATCCAAGGAAGGCAACAGCTATTTCTAATCAGGCAAGAAGAGAAGCCTGGCAGACACAGGAGTGTGCTACCTAAACATCACTCTTGCCCAAGTGTGTAAGCCCCTGATGGTTCATATACCTCAACAGACAAAATCAATAGACATCCGTGATCGGAAAGTTCTTTCAAAAGTTTTGCTGTCCTTGCTTCACAACAGATTCCATGTGAGGTTGCTTTCCATGCTGCTTTCTCCAGGGCCTGGTTTAATCTGATTAAAAAAAAACACACACAAAAAAACCCACTACAGAGAGGGTTCCTTTAATTCCCTAAAATGGCTGTCTCCTAGATTAGCAGACTTCTAGGGATCTCTTGTACAAATAAACAGCTTGTGACACTGAACCAAGGCTGGCCCACTTTGGTATTTCTCTGTGTGCAGCTTAACTGAAACATAGCTGGACTTGGAACATGTTTATACAAACTAACTAATCCTACTAGATCATCGTGACCTGCAATTACCCTGCTATTCCCAGCCTGTGCTCAACTAGTGCCAAATGAGACAGTAGTTTCATAATGAAAAGAAGAAGAAGAAAAAAAGTTTCCATTAAAGAGTCAGTTTGGATCCTGTTTTGCTTTCCTTTCACTTGAGTGCTCCATGTCTCCCCATATCTTGCCCTCCTAAGGAAACATGTAAGCCACCACCCCCACAGGGCTGCAGTACTAAACTTGAAAGAAAGCTTCTCTTTGTCACCAGTTGGATCATACGTAGAAACAGCCAATTTGCTTTAATAGGACCTTGTAGACTAAGGAGTTAGACTCCACTCTTGATAACTCCAGTTACTAAATAACTATTAATGAAATGATATTAGTGAAATGTTCTCTTTACAGGCTTACAAAGTTACACTTGGAGCTCATAAGCTATTTTAAAATGTTCTACGTTTGGAATCTGAAAGGATCTCAACTATATTTTTCCTCAACTATCTCCTCCCAGTTTTTAACGCATTAAAAGCCACGCCTGTTTTGTCTTCCTTTCTTCTTAGCCCCCGATACCCGATTTCACCGATATGCTGGTGGCACCAGTGACGACTGACCGGTCGGGATGGAAAGTATAGTGTCAATCACTGGTGACTGACATGGCTCTTAACGTATTAAACACCCTGAAGATTCTAGGAGGATTAATCCACATGTTTCTCGTTCATTTATACTCGGACCCTTAAAATCCTATATTGTAAGAACTAGCTGATATTCAAGAAATCAGTTAAACTTTTAAATAATCTTTGTAAAAGTTTTCTTCTTAACAACAGGAAGATGTGTTTGCCAAAGGAAAATGAACTGAAACACTAGAAAATCTGGGTTTGATTCAAAACTAACCCAGGAGGTTTAAAAGGGCTGTAAATTTGCTGAGTAAACCGAGTTCAGTTTCCACATACTACATATCCGCATGCCATGTTGATACATGGTGTGCACACACTTAGCTCAGTCATGCTGATGTATAATATATTGTTCACATTTGGAAAGTGAGAGCCAATTGTCAGATTTGGGTGGAACAGGGTCAAGACTCCAGGCCCAGTCTTCCTAAGGATGGGGTGCCACTTCTCTCCAGCCAGGCCACTAATGAGCCCCATGGCCTTGAGCTACTCTGATTCAATCTAATTTAACAAGTTTACTGAAGCCTACAAAGTGATGGCACTCAGCACTCCCAGGACTATGATGTGGTCTCTACACGGATAGAGCTCTCTGTCCACTGAAGAAACAAATGAATTCATGCACCAGGGCAGACGTGTAATACAGGAAAGAGATAGGACTTACCAACACTTAGGAGTCGAGAAAGGCTTCATGCAACAGGCTTTTCCTCAACTTTCAAGGCTCAGTACATGCATTATATCCTTCCATGCAGATTTCCCTAGGCAAGCTAGGTATGCCTTTCTGTATAGTCCCAATGTACCATATTTTTCCATGTATAAGATGCCTCTGTGTATAAGATGCCCCCCACTTTTCCAACCCAAAATTAAGAAATCAATATTTTAAACATAAAACAGAACACATTTTTATTTAGTAATTACCGCAGGTAATGTTTACATACTAGTACTATGATATTATGGGGCATAGCTCCTTATTCAGCCTCTGTTGTATCACTGATCTCTTCTTCATCACTGTTAGTTCCAGTCATATCAATTTCTTCAACTTCAGTTGTATCACTGCTGTCTTCTGAGTCTCTGTCTCTATATGTGAGATCATTCTCATAAACTGGTTAGCTCATATTCTGAGCTAACTTTGTTCATGTTCTCATGGTCAACCCTTCTCTTCTCATGAAATTGAAGCACCATTTTGTCTTTCCTGTAAAGTCAACAATGTTCATTTTGCTTGCAAACATTCTTGCCTGCTATTGAATAAGCTTGGTTGACACACTTAAGCCACTCTGGCACTGCTCTATAATCTAAGTCTTAAGGCTCTGCTCCAAGTTTACCCATTTTGTTGGTTTTTCTCTTAAGACCTTCTTCTTTTTTGGCATCTTAAGGAGTTTTTCTTCCTATTTTCTCCACTGTCTGATCATACACTTCAGTGGGAGGATGTCCAAATTTTCTCTCTGCAGCTCTATTTCTATGCTCTTTTGCATAGCTGATTACACTCAGTTTGAATTTTGCAGTATAAGACAATAACCAGTATTTATCCTTTTATTTTTCGACATCTTTGTGGGCTCAGAAAGCTCCAGTCCCTATCACGAGCCAGATGTAGCTCTTTGGCCCCTTGAGTGTGGCTCTTCCACAAAATACCACAGCCTAGGGAAGTCTATTTTGAAGAAGTGGCTTTAGAAGAAGTTTAAGAAATTTGGTTCTCAAAAGAAATTTCAATCTTTGTACTGTTGATATTTGGTTCTGTTGACTAATGAGTTTGCTAACCACTGACTTATTGCATCTGAGCACTCTCCATCTCCACCTCCAATTATGGCATCAGCTGACATCAGTAACAATAAGACTCATGATTAAAGGAAGCCTGTTTGACAAGGTATAGGCAGCTACACATCCCACATGGCTCCCTCCTCAGCTGACTTCTGTGTATAAGATGCCCCTCAGTTTTCAGTCTAACAATTTTAGGAAAAAATAGCATCTTATACATGAAAAAATATGGTACTCGGAATTGATCTCCATGAAGGCCACTCAGAAAAATGTGATGAATAGATGGTAGAGATTACATAGGAATATAGACAGAATTTGAAGATAGCAGCATACCAGACAAAGGAATGGGGGAAGAGTGGAAGAAAGGACCAATGCACAGAAGAACAGCAGGAAATGAAGCTTGGGGACAGAAAAATTGGCTGCAGCTCTTGAAGATTTTACAAAACAGCTTAGATTTTGTTTTGTAGCATATGGAGAATTATTGAGTGTTTTAAGGATTGGACTTGTGTTTTAGTAAGATCCATTTAGGAAGGTGCTTGTATGAAAAAGAAATGAGCCTCCAGGTAGTGGGACCAATAGGAAACCTACTGACACTTCCCAGACAGAAACCAAGGATGGTCTGAATTAAGCAGTAGTGGGGAAAAGCCAGGGGCAATGCCTGGAGGGCTTCCCTTCATGTATAAAAATGTTGAGAGGGTACAAGTAAAAAGCCTCTTGAGAAGGAAAGAGTAAATAAAATGTTCCCAAGATGGAGGACATAAGCACAAGGAGGGACTGGCCTAAACAAGAGACCTAACACCTCAGCCACCAAGAATAATATTTTTCTCAGCTTTTGAAGTGAACTGTTTATGATGTTCTCATGCTGAAATGGATACCTTTGTAATTAACTAGTTATTAATAATAGGAAAGGAGCAAAGGGAAAGCCCGACATTGTAGGCAGGTCATTTGGGCACCTTCACCAAGAAGCTGCAACTTTGCACTCACTTCTCAGGGTACCACCAGACTATTCCCTGCAAAACACTGGAGGAGGGAACTGGACAAAGGGGAGTGGACATGCACAGTGAAGCTGGGGTGACTAGGGAAAGTACTTACCTATCAGTCAAACCTGGGGAGCCATGGTTTGGCCAGAATTGGGTGTGGCCACTGCAAATGCATGAAAATATGGAAATACATAATCTCCTAAACAAAGGTGTTCTCTTTCTTGTGCTCTTGGTTCACTCTTGGCTTCCTTGCATACACCTGTGTTTCCTGCATGGCCATGTGAATCTGTGGCCCTCCTGCAATAAACTGATGAACATTAGCAGGAAACACAAATTAAGTTATGTGGGTTGAACTGTGCATCATGGGGAAAAAATTCTGGACACTGGCTCTGATTTTAGCCCTGATGAAGGAGCAAAATGGGGGTCCTTCCTTAACGGGACTTAGGGAAATGAAACTTTGGAAACTCAGGGGTTTGATTCCACAAAAATAAAAATCATTCATTCTCCCATGTGAGTCTCAGAAAATTCATTCATTCTCCCATGTGAGTCTCAGAAAACTATTTTTCTTGGGATATTGCAAGAATTCCACTTTCACAAGCAACAGCTGGGGATGAGGACCTCTCTCCTCCATTTACAAAACCTTTTATTCCATTATTAATATGAAAACCTTCCCCTGTGTTCCCACATAGACACATCCTTAAACATTGTTTTTAGATGTGAAACCAACTGTTTGTGAAATGGTACAGAATAAGGAGGTGTGGTTATGGTGTATTGAGATGAATCTGGGGAAAAGATGCAGGCTGAGATCCCAGCTTTGCCACTTACATATTACTTGTTCTCTCTGGGCATTGTTTTTTCATCTTTTTCCAACCCGCATAGCAGGGCTCCTCTGTGAAAGTTCTTGGTAAACTAGGACAAGGCAAGGTTAGCAGCTGTACTCAGTTTCCTGGCACAGTAGGTCTGCCTTCTCCTGTTTGACTTCCAGGGCCTCTTAGTATTAAATGAGGTAATACATGCACATAAAGCCCTTAAAAGTTGCTTGGCACAGGGAAGTGCACAATAAAAGTTCAAGATTACCAAGCTCGTCCTCCACGTCTCCCCACCTCCACTGGCCTAGTGTTTCTCAGTAAGCCATCAGCTACTGGGCTGCCTCCTGTAGTGTCTGTCCACTTATACCTGCTCTGGAGCTCCTCACCCTGCCCAGAATTAATGGTGTTGTGTCACATTTCCTCAACTATTACATTCTTAGCAACTATTACAACGAAATCCATTTGTTTACCCAATTCTCACTACAACAGTGATGAAATTACTTTAAATGATTCCTCCTCCCAAGAATATTTATAGTTCAGAATAGCATAAATCTTTAGCCAAGAAATGAAGCTTTCTGTGGTCGAATATCAACTTATATATTAGGCAGGTCACCACAATGCAAGCTAAATGGAATTCAATCTAAATATATTTGAGATGACTGACATTTCAATCACAGATGGGAAACCAAAGCTGAATGTTCCTCATTGACCAATAATTATAATTATTCATATTCACATTTACTGTTTGTTTATTACATGGATCTTTCTGAAAAAAGACTTAAGTCAGCTCACAATAAAGTATGTATATATAAAATGTTTAATAAAATAAAACTAGAAAATTAAGACTATGGAAAGAAAAAAATGCATAGAAAATGTTTTAAACTTTTTAAGTTTAAATATAGATAATGTTTAAATATGTACATAAATGCTAGACATTTGACTTTTAGCTTTCTGACTGCCTGGGCAAAAAAATAAATAAACAAATAAATAAATAAATAAATAAGATAATTTAATTCTGTAGTGGAAGTTGTTACTGTTCACAGTGTCTATTCCTTTCTAAAGTAACTTTTCACATTTTCTTTAGGGCTACTCTAGCTATGTGATGAATTTTTAGCCAATCTCTATATATAAAAGCCTAAGCAACCATCCCACCCGTTTGACCACTCCATTGTTTGACCATTTGATCGATAGCTATAAGCACACTGACCACCAGGGGGCAGATGCTTAACACACAGGAATGGAAACATGAAACAGACTGATGAATCTCAGAGGGAAGGAGGGAGAAGGGAGGGTGAGAAGAGATTAACCAAAGATCTTATATGCATACTAGAGGCCCTGGTGGGCTCCTTTGGCCTGGCTGCAAGGATTGTGCCAAAACTGGCAGTCCAACATCCCCCAGGTCCTGGATTGTGAGAGGCATAGGTCAGGCTGAGGGATCCCACCAGTGCACGAATCCATACACCAGGCCTCTAGTAGGATATATAAGTGCAATTTATAAGTAATACCCTTTAGTGTAATGGCCATGTGATGGAATACAGATATGAGAGTAAGATATAAACCCAGAAAGGCTGTGTAGCAGAACCTCTCTACTAGCCTTGGACTGCTGACCGTTGGGCTATTTGTTGGAACTACTGCAATTTTGAATCTTTTTGTTTCATCACTTTAGATTGTAACCCTCCCAATATAGAAGTTGATATCTAGAAGTAGAATCTGCAGCAAAAATAGAAAACATAAAGTAGGTGACAATGCATCAGTGGTCAGGCAATAGGCATTAAAATAAACTTGTAATCTGTAAAGCTGTTGACCCTTATCATGTCATGGTAAACTTGATAAAAGTTATCAGCAGTGATAGATGACTGGTAACTGGCAGTCTTAGCAAAGCCTTACAAAGGAAGGTTAACTTAGATGACATCCAGTCAGCTGGCAAACAGTGAGGCTCTCTGTTGCCTGCAGCCTGCAAACCTAAATTGAAGTAAAGTCTTAAATTCATAGGTTTGAACAATACAACTGCATTTGTACAACCAGATACACTGTGAGATGAAACTGCAACATCAAGTCTTTCTCAGAGCCTTATGCTGAGTGTTCCATAGTACACAATGGGACTGCACCCAAGGTAAAGATTCAGCGTGTTGCCTTCTCACTATTGTTTCAGATGGTGTCCAGGAAGTATTCAGCAATATGGAAGAGGTATGTTCAGCATGAAGACCAGGAAATGAAAGAACAGAATCTTCTGGCTTAAGAGTTATGGGTAGATGAGATCTCTGGCAGTGGTTACTAGCATCTGGAACTGACAAAAAGCAAGCAGACTATACATCTATTAGGCTTTAAAAGAACTATATTGCTAAAGAAACCACAAGCCTGGCCTACACAAGCCTATGGCTATCTGAAACTTAAAGTAATCCCCAGCCCCCTAAACCTTCACCAGCAAGCAACCAGCTATGCCTACTTCATATGTGGCCATCAGGGATAAAGGACAAGAAAACTCCCAAAGGGCCCAGAAGGACAATCCATAAGGGTGTTGCTCCCAGCATCCCAGTCTAATCCAGGGCCCCCTGCACAGACAGTGCATAGTTTGCCATTCCTATCCGTGGCATTTGACAATTGCTATGGACTGTTGACTACTGTTTGTTCCTAATTGTTCACTTTTCTGAATGGCAGTTGTTATTGTGGTATTTGGGGTATATATACATATAACAAAATGACCACAAAGCTCTGTTTATTGTGGTATTTGGGGTAGAAGGTGAGACTGAAGATAACTTGTCTCTTAATTTCTAGGTTATCAGATCACAGGAGTTGAATTAGATCTAAACTTGGTGGAGAGGACTGTACATTAGGCAGAGATTCCGGGCTTGAAGCCTAGTGGAGATTGTCCTCTGTGTGGGAGGAAGGGCACACATAGATATTTGGGTGGCAAATTCCAGCAGAAACTCTGTTTGTCCGCCAGTATCTACGTCACCCTTCTCCTTTAATAGTCAAGCTCTTCATATCCTCCCTCAAAGACAGACATGTCCAAAAGACAAATTTCTGGACAATGGGAGGTGAGCACCAGTAAGCCCCTTCTGAGCTCCGTTGTCTTTTTTTTTCTTTTTTTTTTCTTGGAGCAATCGCTTTGAACCCAAAGGCAGAAGCTGTGTTTGACAATGATAGAGCCTCCCACCAGCTCTGGACCACCTATCCAGAGCACATTACACAAAATAAGAATAACCTTCCCTCCTATTTAAGCCACTGTATTTTGGGATATCTTTGTCATAGCAGCTAGGCTAACGCACTCTACTTATTACAAAGGAGAAAGTCCAGTTTCGTAAGAAAAGCCTTTTTGTTTAGAGTCTAAATGTAAATATCTGTCACGACCCACATGTTGAGAACCGCTGCTGTAGAGCCTAAGACCATCGGAAAACACAGATATTCACATTATGATTCATAACAGTAGAAAAATTACAGTAATGAAGTAGCAACGAAAATAATTTTATGGTTGGGGGTCACCACAACATGAGGAACTGTATTAAAGGGTTGTGGCACTTAAAAGGTTTAGAACCACTGGTTTAGACTAATTCTCAACCCCAAAAGAAAATGTTCAAGTGTAGCCTTCTGTTGAGTGACTTGCAGGCACTTTAAAACAAATCAGAAGCAGTTTTCACATGGCTATCCCCCCTCCGCTCTCTCACCTTTTTAAAGTGTTAAAACCAGAAGCACAACGTTAAAGAGCAGCTCAGTGAAAGCAGTCCTTTAAGAGCTTCCGTTAGAGTGCTTCAAACATGGAGTCTCCATGGAGGGAAGGGGAGAAGAGGGAACAAGCTTGATTCAAGAATAGATCTTAAAACCTTCTGGAGGAACAAGATTATAGAGTACTTTCCCAGCCTAAGTTGTCAGTAAACCCCAGCAATAATGATGAGGCTACAGATGTCGTGTGTTTTGGAGTGCATTGCATTACAGAGGTTGTGTTGCTTTTGAGCTTTGTGCAATAGATGGGGGGAAGGGGTTGACATTCAATCAAGAAACCAGAGAAGCGTGATCAGTGTTCTCTGGTGCATACCATTGTATCCCATCTTCTCTTGAAGGAGACAGAAGAGCTACCAGCATGCCAGAAGTCAGGGTTTTGCTCAGGAGGAGCTCAAGGCACAGATACGGAAGCTGCCTTCCACCGCAGACTTCTTTCCCGCAGAGGCACACACCAGTCTGCTCATGGGCAACATCAGAGATGGGCCCTAAGCTTCTTTCCTCTTTTCAGAATAAATCTCAATACCCAGGACTGTGACACAGAAAACAAAACAGACAACTCTGCAGCACTGGAGCTTGGCACTTGCCTGGCCCAAAACAAATAAGCGAACAAACAAACAAACACCTTTTGAAAGCCAATGCTTTATTTTACTGTCATGCGAAAGCTATTCTTTCTTCTATAATTCAGAGTATATTTTATAATAAAATGACATAAAACACATTTTAATCTACCTTCTTGATTGTTTTATAGAATTATTGGTTTCTTTTTAAACATATTTTTTATTGATTTCAAAGAGAAAGGGAGAGGGAGGAAAAGATATAAACATCAATGATGAGAAAGAATCATTGATAGGCTGCCTCCTGCACCCCTCCCCTGGGGATCAAGCCTGCAACGTGGGCATATGCATATTCCCTGATCAGGAATCGAACCATGACCTCCTGGTTCATAGGTCAATGCTCAACCACGGAGCTACACTGGCCAGGCATATTATTAGTTTCTAAGATGAATTATTTTAACCTCAATAAACAAAAAATAAACTAGAGGCTCTGGGTAGACCTCTGCTCAGAGGCACATATAAACTTTGAGTTCTAAACCATAGCAGGACACAGATGATCCAGGCCTCGAATGTTTTAGAAACAAATAAAAATATGCTTTACCGGGAGGGAGGGAGGGGGGCAAAAAAAAAAATCAATAAAATATATTTAAAAAGTAAAAATAAATAAATAAATAAATAAATAAATAAATAAATAAAATATGCTTTACCCATAGAACATCTGTAACATTTCTGTGGATTTTTTTTTTAACCATATAGCCAAATATTGACCTTCTGGGTATTGGAACATATAGGCTTGCTATATGGGCTTATCTGGTTTTATACAATTTAAATATACAGATTATCAGATTACCTGCCAATTATCTTGCTTTTAGATTCAGCATAATATTGAGTCACATTTTGGTTGCATATTTACTATCTGACAATTAGTTTCTTTGGGCCACCAAAAGCTTTTTTGGAGGGGTGGGGACTTGATTCAAAGACATCCTAAAACTTCCTGGAGGTGCAGAATGCACAGATTGTTTCCCAACCTAAGTCATTTGAAACGTCTCCAGGAAATGCTAGCAATGATGATGTGGGTCTAGACTCTAGAGGGTGTGCATTTCATGTTACTTTGGAGGTCTGCAAAGGAGGTAAGGTGGTTGACATCCTATCAGGAAACCAGAAGAACCTGATGATCACAAGATCTCTGCCAAGGAGGCTCTTTGTTTCCTATTTGTTGCATAGCACAGTGCATCTAAACACTGTTACCGTTCATGTTAATAAAACTACTGGACAATAAACTACACAGAGCTTGTGTGTGTGTGTGTGTGTGTGTGTGTGTGTGTGTGTGTGTGTGTACTTAATTTGTATATTCTACTTAGTTTGTATTTGTATTTTTAAAAGAAATACACATTACTTACATATTCAGAAAAACACTTTAAGAAATAACCCCCTCTAATTGACCAGGATTTTATAACAGAGGGACTGGACTGGCATTACCTAAACCCACAGTTTCAGCTCATTTAATCAGACATCTTGTACTTCTTGATGTGAAGCAATAAGACACACATAGCAGCTACCCATGTAACATTCTTGCTAACTCCCACCCCCCAAAAATCTTAGTCTTAAAAAAAATCAAGCCTTGGGCTCTAATTATAAGTTTACAGGAATTACAGAGGTTAGGGAAACAAGTTAGAAGACACTTCTAGGAAGCAATCCACCTAATTCAGAACATGAAGGTATTCCATATGAGAAAATATGTTTTCTCAATAGAAAAATGGCATTACCAGGTTTACCAAATAATAATTCGGATTTTGTAATCCAAGAAAACATGATAATTTCAAGAGAAACATCAAAAGTGCTTTATTCAAAGTAATGTCCATCACTAGCTACACATTTCCCCCATCTTTCAGGTAATTTGTGGATACCATCCTAAAAGAACTTTTCTTGTTTTGAGGCAAACCATTCAGAGACCCAATTTTTCACTTCTTTGTATGTTTAGAAGTGCTGCTCAGAAAGTGTGTGTGCCATCAATTGGAACAAGTGGTAATCTGAAGGAGCAAAGTCTGGTTAATACGGCAGGTTGGTTAATACTTCCCAGGCAAGATCTTTTCACGTGTCTTTAACTGGTTTTGAAGTGTGTGATGGTGCATTATCATGAAGCAAAATTACTTTGCAGTGTCTTCTGGCACATTCTGGTCATTTCATAATCAAAGCGTGGTTCAAATCGATTTGTTGTCAGTAGTGATCAGTATTAACCGTTTCATCTGATTTTAGAAGCTTATAATACACCACACCTTTCTGATTCCACCAAACACAGAACATTGTCTTCTTTCTGAAGTGATTTGGCCTTGCATTCGATGTTGATGGTTGACCTGGATCAACCCATGATTTTGTGCATTTGGGATTCTCAAAATAAATCCACTTTTCATTGCCACTCACAATTTGATTCAAAAAAGACTTTTTTTCCATGCTGTTGAAGCAACATTTTACTGATGACTTTCCGGTTTTCCATTTGTCTTTTGTTCAGTTGATGTGGCACCCATTTTCCTTCCTTTACAATCTTTCCCATTGCTTATAGACTATTGGGAACTGTTTGCTGAGCAACATTTAACCTTTCTGCAAGTTGGTTTTTAGTTTGACATGCATCTTCATCCAATGCTTATAAATGTTGGTCTTCAAACTTTTTTGGTTAACCTGAACGTTCCTTGTCTTTCACATTGAAATCATCACTTTTAGTGTTTAAAACAGCATTCACAAGATTCTTGAGATGGAGTATGTTCACCATAAGCTTCCTGAAGTATTCAGCAGCACTTTTTCTTCAAAATAATGAATTAAAATTTCCCACAAATGCTCTTTTTTTTTTGGCACGAAATTCAACATTTTTAAGTGTAAAAAATATCTATGATGTTAACACCTTCAGAAAAGTTGACATATGAAGTTTTGAAGCTTGTTGTCAATACAACAAAATAGCATACATATCAAGTCTCACATATATCAACGTATGTGTAACTCCATCTATTGAAAAAAATTTGCATTATTAACCACTACACCTACTAAAAAGGGAGAATATTAAAAGTTTTCATCAAAGAAAATTTTTTTATTACTTTGTATGGTAAGAGAAGTAACTATACTGTAGTGGTTATTTTACAGTGTATAAATATTGAATCGTTATATTATACACCTGAAACTAATATCTTACATGCCAATTATACCTTTAAAAAGGAGAATAACATTTGAACTTGAAAAAAAAGTATGGGAGTTAATAATCAAATGCAAATGTGTTGATCTTGTTTAGAACATAATTCAAACAAACCAGCTATAAATGACATTTATGAAGAAACTGAGGAGTTCTGAATATCAAGTGGAACCTGGATCTACTACTACATCAAAAAGTGCATACAAAATGTTGCTTGAAAAAGAAAACGAGTTTAGTTAGGTACACAACCTAGCACTGTGTACCTAATTAAACTGTCCTTCAAGAGGAAGAGTGAAATAAAGATATTTTCAGTCAAATGCATTATAGAATTAAGGTGAAAAGAACATTAGAGGATGAAATATAGTTTTCTTTCACATCAATTGAAACTGCGATATAATCTGAAAGTTTCTGTCCTACTATAATTCTTGCAGAGGCATTAAAATCTAAGTTTTGTAACAGCTGTCACCAATATTTGACATAAAGTACAAAAGACATGGCCTTTGCAATAATGAATAATGTCCAAACTACCAAAGGGAAATGGCATAGAGGATAAAATAATAAAAGCTGAAAACAGACTCATGTTATTTCCTGTGAGTTAAAGAAAATAAAAATATATAACTTTGGCTCATAGATCAATATGCCTGAATTCTAATTGCTCCTCAATTTTGGACTAAGAGGTACAAATAAATCTACCTTTGTTAGGAGAATGCTATCTGGGAGCTCAGCTTTCCTCAACCAGTTCTAGGGAGGGGAACTGGGGAGGAGAAACCTCTGAGAAGCAGCTTAGCCACGTGATGGCAAAGAGAATTGCATGGTTCAGTGATGCATCTCAGTCATCTAGAGCAGAGACTGGCACATAGTAAGTGCTCAATATTTTGGAGTTGAATTTTCAAATATAATAAAACCGTAAGAAGGACACAGAAAAAGAGAGACCATAAAAGCCAGCCTCAGGCTTCCAGCCTTTCCTTAGCCAAGAAGACATTGGAGGAGGAACTATTGAGGGCTCCTTCATGCTTGTGTGTATAGGCCTATTTTGGAGATAAGAAAAATGGGAACATGATATAAAAATGAAGGTTTTCTGTATTAGCTGACTTGCTGGGCAGAGACTCTAGGCTGGCACAATAGTATCTTATTCTCCCTTCTGGAGATGAACTGAAGGCCTACAGGTGAAATTTCTCCTCTTTGGAAAGGATTTCTTTGTAGGAAGCTGAGTGAGTGGAGTGGTAAGATTCTTAGTTTGTTGGAAATATGGAGATCTGGAGCACCCAAGTTAGATAATGAGCATATTGCTTTTTAAGTGAATAACCCAAATAGAAACATGTATCTCTGTCTTAAAAAATCTATGTCCTAGCCAACATTGTCCCCATGGTGATAAAGGAAGGTCAGTTCTACATATGTGTTTTGATTAACATCATATGCACATTCAACCTTCATCTGCAGCTTCTTAGCCCACATCTGTAGTACATCCAAGCCCATTATTTATATTGAGATCTGCAGATTTCATAGGGAAATCCACAGATAGGTGGATCTTTTCTTAAACAGCACCATCATACCCAATAAATTCAACTGGGGAAGCTTGGCATGAATACTGATAGGGGCTCAGAACAAGATCTATATAATTCTGGGCACAATTCAGCAAAGTCCCATTGCTGCTTATCCTGACACTTCAACAATTTTAAGGTTCTCCCAATTTGTGAAGCATTTCAAAGATGGGCTTGTTAAACATAAACACTCTCTTCTCTGTTAATGTGAAGGCTTTTGTACAAACACTATGACAGTAGCTGTAAATGCCACAGCCATTGTAAATGACATAATTTTCATGTGTATTTAATAGCAGTTTGTACTAATTTAAAGGGGGAAAGCTTGGTACAATCTACTCGTTCTACCTCGATTCTAGCTGTGCCAAAAGGATTTTTCATTTTAACGGGTGTGGGATGGAAAGATGAGGGAAGTGCCTTTCTGTAGTTCTTGGAATGTTTTTGTCATTAAGTTTCCATGAATGTCTTGATTGTACCATCATGTTAATAGTCTGCTTGGAATTAGAAAGACATTTTATTTCATAACACTTGTCACCAAAGACGAACCCATCTCACCACCCATCCATAACATGTATAAACTTATGAAAAATTAAATCCAGGTGTATAGTTAAATCTGAGCTCCTCAAAAGGAACAGGTTAGACTGGTAGAAGGGAATTTTATGGGGCTTTGATATTCCTACTTTGCAAAGTGTAAAGAATGGCTGGATGGAAGCACTGGGGCAAACAGTTGTGCCCCATGCCATCGCATGCAGTAGTTGCAGCATGCTGGGTTGCAGCAAATGTTTAAACTGCAATCTAAACAGCATATCAATGTTTGTATCCACTCACCTATGCTGTATGTGGGGTGCTCCTGAGTCATACTGTGCTTTTGGTGTTGTTCCTGTGCTTTTTTTCTGGTAGTTCATCATGTTTATTTCTGATGGTTCATCACTTTTTGGATTCTCTCTCTCTCTCTCTCTCTCTCTCTCTCTCTCTCTCTCTCTCTCTCTCTCTCTCTCTCTCTCCCCCTCTCTCTCTATCTCTCTCTCTCTCTTAGCTGGGTAGGCTATGTCTTATAAAAGGCATACTGAATTTCAAACTAGTACTTATGGCTCAAAGTTTTAGAAAAATAGGCACATAGTTCATCTAGGTTTTCAGCATAACCCCTCCCCAACAACTTAGAAAGCAACTTGGGAAAAACTGGTTTGAAAAGTGTAGGTTTGACTGTTAGGGTGCAGGCATACCTCTATTTAAATTGTAGGATTATTCACTGTGTCCAGAATTACAATAAACAGGACACTTGAAAAACAAGGATAAGGGAACCATAGCATTGCATCATCGTTCATTAGAGAAAACAATGACCCTTATGATGCTGTGAATGTACAGAAGTATATTAATCATTTATCCCAAGTGCAAGCACAAATACAAACAGAAGAACTAATGAGTTGAGATGTCATCTGAATTTCCATGGATTAAATTTAAAGCTTAGAATTGTAGCTCTATTAAAGGGTGCCAAAAACATTCTTACTCTATAATAGCATTGGTGACATTTCACTTGGATAATCCTATTTGTTTTAATTTATTTTAATGAGGTAGTTGAGATGCTAACCTTCAGTGGAAAACTTGGGAGCAGGTGACAGCATGATGTGAAATGCCTATTGTGTTGAAAGGTAGTTAAAACCTAAACTAAATACTTAGATGCACAGTGGTTATCCAGCACTATATACTTTAAAAACAGTGAGACTGAAGTGCCAACTTTAAGAACCTAGAACTTTATTACCTTTTAAAAGTTTCCTGCAGGAATGAGTGGATAATAAAGACTAATTTGCACCACTTTTGATGGCCTGTCTCTACATGTTTGTATTTCCCAATGATGCTTGCTTTATGGAAAAGAGTATGCTGGGCACAAAAAACTTTTTTTTCTTTTTTGGCCATGCAGTGATCACGTGTCTATGATTCATTCAATCCTTCAATATACACACATAGTTGTGATGTGGATGGCTAACGGGAATGGATATATGCCAAGCCTTCAGGTGCCCCAGCTTATAAAAGGGGTTTCTAACATTGAGAACTTCAATTATGTCACTTAAACCCATTAACCTTTTCCCCTTACCTAATGCTGTAAATCTTTTGGATCTCTTATTGCCATAACATTTGATGCCTAGAGTGAAATGAACCCCTCTGACATTTTCATTTACCACAGACTTGGAATGAGAAAATGGAGCTTCTGTAAGTCTTCCTTATCAATGAAAAAGGAAAAGACTTTCCTCATTCCATCCCTTGCAAAGGCTAACTCAGCTAGTAAATAAGCCTCTCACATCTTTCTTGGGCTCAGGATAAGAAACTCATAATTAACCCTGTTTTTTAGGCGCAGGGAATAAATAGAAACAAGACACCCCCTCCCCCAGAGTGTATTATTCTTTATAGCAGGTTTGTCTTATAAGATCTATTCCAAGTGAAAAAGCTGTGAAATAAAGGCAGCAAGTCCTATTTCACCAGTTCACGGCCAGTCAAGAGATAAACTACACCAATGGAGAGAATTTAATATAAAGGATCCAAAGAATTACGAGGTACTAATTACTGAACATGCACAAAGGAAACACTAAGTTATCATGGAAATAGAACACAGTTGCCAACTGTAGGGCTGGACAACAGAAGGAAGAGGTGAGAATTATGAAAAGCAGAAGCTTGGAGAAAAGGCTCCAATGAATTTGACAGCCAGATGTCTGAGGAGGGAGCACTGGACCTTGGACCCTGGAGCATGGCCCTGTGGTGGCCACACTCAGGGCAGGTGGCAGCTGGCTGGTGCTGGTGTATCTAAGGCCAGTGGAGGGGCCTGTGAGGTTGGCCCGGACTGTGAAGGAGGAGATGCTGCCAGCTGACACCGTGTCTCTGATGGGACTCCATGAGACTAGTTCTGCAAGCTTTGGAAAAATTGCAAACTGGTATTAATGGTCGCTACTGGAACAAACTGCCACCGCTTGGGTGAAGTGTGGCTGGGTGGTACGGAAAGGAACAGCCAGCAAAACTGGACTAAGAGGTAGCAGGAAGGAAAATGAACTTTCTCCTTTAGGCTTGCAGTCTCCCTCTAGCATTCCTTCCAGACAGAGCCTAACAGGAGTAGCAACAGAATAAATGTGTTTTGCAGACACACAGCATCCCAAAGCAGAAGGTAGAAGGATGGGAGTGATGCAGAGAGACAATAGCTCATGAGACATAATAGCCTTATGTATTCAAAACTATTTGCCAGAGTGAAAGACCATGAAAAATTCCCAGTGGGACTCCCTTTTTATTGTTTAAAGTATTAGATATAGTATTACATATGTCTCTTTTTCCCCCATCGATCTCCCCCCATCTATTGCCACCCCCCAACACATGCCCTCACCACCCTACTTTCTGTGTCTATTTGTTTTGTTTATATGCATGTATACAAGTCCTTTGGTGGATCTCTTACACCACTCCTTCCTGTCTTCCCACTGAAGTTTGACCATCATCCCAGTGGGATTCTCATGGTTGATCTTACACTTGACTTTGTACTTCTCCATTCACCCCCATGTCAGTTCTTCTGGCAAAGAAAATTTATTGGTAAGACTTAAGTTGAAACTTTTCTTTTTAATTTTGATGATTATATCAGAACCAGAGTAGAATAACTAGAGAAGGTCTTTTGTAGAGATTTATCTAGATGACTTTTACTTCAGTGAGTTGTTTACCACTTACCACTATGAGGAAGACTTTTTTTAAAGTCTATTTTTACTTCAGTATGAAAAGCAAACTCTACTTGAAAATGACTGACTATAGAGGTCTTATTTATGAGAAGAGGCAGCATTAAAACTGCACTCATCATATTTCACCCAAAACTGTGAAATACCTGGTCGGGAGGTATTTCCTGCCACCCTTCTTGACCGGGGAACTGAACCTGCAATGCATGTGGTTGCCCTTTACAAAACCTCTAGGCTTCCCTATTGGCCATCTTGTCAATTCTGAGTCGATTCAGATAACAGAATGAGAAAGCCCACTTGTTTGTCTTATTTTTAAGTTTCATTTTTTTACACTATGGGATGCAACCCATTACTCACTTGGATTTTTCTTCTTAAGTGGATAGAATTCTACAGGTGTCTTCTGATAGAAAAGCAGAACAGTTGGGTTTTGCTGGTAACATGACGTTTAGCTGCTGAAAGGAGTATCTGACTCATGTAAAGAATGATGAATCAATAAGTGTCTAGCAGATCCCTGGAGGCTGGCTATGGAACAACCTCTCCCAGGATGCTGCAGAGAAGGCAGTGTGGCATGTATTGTTTTCCAGTGCTTCCCCTTGAGAGATTAGTTTGCTGCCTGACCTGAGGAAGGATGTGTAAGTGTTCCTAGGAAAAAACAATCTACCTGTGTGCCTACTGGCACTTCCACACTAGAAGGAGGCCTCTCGGTGAAGAACACGTAGTAATTTCTGGCCTGCACAAGTGCTACCAGGGAGCTCCTCCAAGGAAAGAATTCTCAATCTGTATCCTGAATCTGAACCACATGGGAAGTGACAACTGGTATTGCAAACAATGCTTCATTCAGTAAATTAATTGAAACAGATCAATGGACAAGATTTATTTGCATAAGGAAGATAGTTGGGCATGGAAGAGTTTGATCTGAGAATATCTGCAAATTAAATAAATAACATCAACCAATTTTGGAGTGACAAAAACAATGAGACAAAACCTGTGCTACCATGAAAATATGAAAAAATTATTTTGTTTCATTTGGGTTGGAGGAGTGTTAGTGATTGTTCATTTCAATTCTCATATAACTCAATTTTATCCATGGTAGAATTGGTCCAAGTTGCAGAGTTACTCTTGCATGGACACTGGGCTCTCCCTAGAGTTTGAAGAGTTCCAAAGAATAAATCTTGAACAAGGATGTGGGTTCTAGCATTGAAACTGAGGTCCTCTGTATTCCTATTCTCTGGTAAAAATGCCCTGGAGAAATCACAAAACACCCATATCTTAGGTCACTCTTCAGGAAAGGTGCAAGGTCACCCAGGCTTCACATTCAAAGACACCAGAGGATCTATCACAGAGCCCCAAGACAGACAGAGAGGGGCTTTGTAAAGACTCATTCTAACGGTACAGGGGTTGGTTTGAATTTTGTCAACAATCTGGACAGAGCTAGCCAGACCAATAGTCACAGTAGAAGGTACCCGAGGGCCTATCTTAGACCCAATGCATTCATAAATGAAGAGACCTACAATTACCATTCCCACCAACATTAACCACACCAAAAACAAGCCAAACCCAGGCTTCTCATAATTGGTTCTTGTTCCGACACAAGAGTGAGAAGAACCATTTGCTGTGGCCAACGGTTACTATTGCTCTCCTCTGTAGAAAGCCACTGTCTTCGAAGAGCTTACTAAAGGTCTCCACTAAAGAACAAAAAAACATGGGTAAGACTGGTTTCCTCTCAAGATATGACTCAACTTTGGTCAGCACACTTCCACTTGGGCCTATTAACATTTGGTGGCCAGAATGTCACTCTTCTTAGCCGGCTGCTCTAGCAAACAACAGCTTAGCTGCCTTTCAGTCATATAGAAAGCCACAAGAATATTTCCTTTTGACTATTTTCTCTCCTCATCAGACCCACAAGTCAAGCTAATGCTATGAACTATCTTCTCACAATCTACTAGAAAGTGGCCTGCCTCGACTTGCTTACCCTGCTAAAACAAGAAGCAAGAAATAAACAACTTAATGTGAATTATAATTAAAGAGTGCTGGTTATTGAGCTTCTCCCATCTTTGCTTGAGTTGGAGTCATAATCCTTGTAGGAATATTGCTTCCCCCTCAGCACCAGGGTAAGCAAAGGGCCTGTGTTGGGATCCATATGATGGCTTAAGGAATTTTGGACTGGGGAGTGGGGGGAGGTTAGAGGGGGAACAAAACAGCTATTGCTTTATTTTTCTCCATCTTTCTTAGAGATCAGAAAACAATAGTAGGTTCTGAAGACCCACTTTTTACAAACGATCTCCTCTGTGTTCGTTCATGTATACATTAAGAATTAATGGTGTTACTTGGCTCTGAAATTTTATTATCTTTATTATAATTAATATTATTTATGAATATACAAATATAAAATAACAGTTAAGATTTATTGGGCCAAGTACTATGATAAACATATTAAATATTTTATCTCTTTTAAACCTCACAACTAACAGATGAATTAGACTCTAATATTATCCCCAATTAAAAATGAGGAGCCTGAGGCATGAAGAGGTGAACTTCTAGGAGGCCAAGCAGCTGAAGAATGGCAGAACCAGGGTTGAGCCCTAGGTGCAATTCCCCAGAGCCCTTTTATTAGCCACTTCAGGTCAGTCTGTCCCATTTAAAACACTGAACTGTTTATATCCTCAGCAAACTCAAATGTTTAGCTGCAAGAGCTAAGCAAAAATAATTGTTACAAATGGTAGTCTGGTTTCTCAGATGGTGCATCTCTGGGTTCTTAATTTGGATCCCTGTCTCTTTGTTCCAATCTTTTGAATGAATTAACGAACAACCTTATCTTCTCAAAGATTAGTGGGTTTAAACTATCTGAGTAGTTCCAGTAGCTTCTTTGCCCTTTGGGAAGTGTTCCTCCCATTCCTTCCCCCATTCCTTCATGCTCCCTCATGCCCATCCATCCTCGCCTAGACTGTCAGAAGTCTACTCAGTGTTAAGATATAATTCAACTTTCACTTCTCCCAAAAAAGTCTTCTCCAACTACTTGAGCTCCTCCCTCTAAATCCCTATAAAACAGTATTTACACTTACCTGGCATTTATGTTTATTTTTTAAATATATATATTATTGATTTCAGAGGGGAAAGTAGAGGGAGAGAGAGATAGAAACCTCAATGATGAGAGAGAACCATTGATTGGCTGCCTCCTGCTTGCCCCCCACTGGGAATCAAACCATGACCTCCTGATTTATAGGTCAACACTCAACCACTGAGCCAAGCCAGTTGGGCTATGTTTTACTTGTATCTATTACTTCTATTTGAAAATAATCCATCTTCAGGCTGAATTTATTATGTCCTATTTTTTTATTGAATATTATAATCCTTGAAATCAAGGGCCATCTATTAAAATATTTTTTATATCTGCACACACATCAATCTCAGACACTCAATAAATGACCTCTGAGAGTTGGGTTAAAAAGTCCATGGCAACTTGGAAATTGAAGCAGGAACTTGAGCTGGTGGAGGAAGCTGTAGTAAGTACTATGGAATACACTTCTCACATGGTCCACTCAAACTCCCACATTTCAAACAAAAAGCATGTAGCCAAATCCTGAAAAGCAACACCCACTTTTACTTACTGGTTTCACTTACCTTCACACCTGTGGTTTTGAAGGTGTCAAATTTCCTCTGAAGTCTTTTGTGAAAGCTTGATTCCCTCCTCATTTTTCCATCCTGCCAGTCATCCCTGTCAACAGTGACAATCTCCTTGTCAAACAGAAGTCACTGGAGCTCTGTTTTCATTAACATTTGAGTAATCCCTGCTTCTCACACAACTGTTTCCTTCTAGGAATTTCTGGCACCTTTTACTTTAAAGTTTCTGAAACATCTCTAACTAAAACTCCTGGTCCAGATGATTTCTCTCAGTTTTCCGAAGTGCTTCTATAGCTAAAAAGATTTGGTAAAAGTTCATTCTCTATAGTTTGTGTTATGAAAAAAAGTTCAGTATATTATTTTTTTCATGGCACCATAGAGAATTTAATATGTCTTAGAAATGGGTCTTCCCCTCTGGAAAAGCTGATCAAATTACTTTATGTTTTCAATAAGATCTGCTTCTTTATCCTTTCCATTTTCTATATAGAGCCCATCCTTGAACTAAGTGAAAAATTTTATCAACCTCAGATTTCTCTCATCTGTTTTCATTCATATTAGTAAATTTATCTAGGTTAAGAGGAAAGCCACAGATGGTCAATGTAACTATGCAAAAGAGCCTTATGTGAGTGCTAATTTGGGGGGCAAGCAAACCAATGAGTCCTCCCATGAGCATTTTCAATTCACCAATTCTTTGGCCTCAAAATGTTTTAGGGAGGTTGAGTTTTAGGAAGAGAGAAATAGTTCTTCATTTTCTCATGCAGTTGAGCTGTGTCTTATTGTCTCCCCAATACCCACTCATTCTTACCAACCTGCTCATCCATTCCCTTTATGTTCACATTTCCTACCCATTTACTGGGAATGAGATGTAACTAGAATTATACCCCAAAAAAGAGAAAACACTAAGTAAGAAGTGGCAGGAATGATACCTAATGTGACTTTGGACAATCCAATGAAGCTCCAAAAGCAGGTGCCTTTTCCCCTCAGCAAAATTAATGCAACCAGGTAATTATAATAGCCAGATGTGTATTTTCATTGACCAAAAGCCAATGGTATCCATGTTAATATATAAAGACAATAATTCATCTTAAATCAATCTGTTAGAAATATTGCTTTTCTTTATCTTCTGATTTCCCTAAAACCAGCTAATAGCAAAGTAGATTTATCTTCCTTTCTAAAGCACAGAACAATCACTCCCAAGAATAAGAAAATACAAGTTCAAGTCCCACTTCAACAAGGTACCAGCTATGCAACCTTGGCAGGCAAATTATTTTACTTTCTAAAATGTCAGTTTTCTCAGACCTAAAAGACAGATTTTGCTCCACTATATCACATGGAAGTTGTAAGAATGGATTGAATTAATATATAAAAATAGTTTATAAGCTCTAAGGCTCTACATGTATATAAATTCTATATATTATTATCTCACTTTAATTTTTCTATTAATAAATCTTAATTTCCTGACATTTCTCAATTCACTTTTTTAATATATCAATGTTTCTTTTCTGAAATATTAAAAAAATATTTTTAAAAACTCCATTTCTAATCCTTTGCAAAGTAAAGTCAAACAAAAAAAAGCCTTTAGCACTTTCTTGGACTACTTCTGGATAAATATATATTCAGGCATTCTTGTATTTCAAAAAAAATTTTAATGTATTTTTTTTTATTGAATTCAGAGATGAAAGGAGAGGGAGAAAGAGATAGAAACATCAATGATGAGAGAAAATCATTGATCAGCTGCCTCCTGCACACCCCCTACTGGGGATTGAGTCAGCAACGCAGGCTTGTATCCTTGACCGGAATTGAACCTGGGACCCTTCAGTCCACATATTGATGTTTTATCCACTGAGCCAAATGGACTAGGATTCAACTTTTTTTAAACTAAGAAAGTAGTTTTCTTTTGAGAATTAAAAAAAAAAAAAAATTCTGGACCCACAAAGAAGAGGTTGCAATCTCTTTAACCCTGATAGGAGCTCTCAATAACAATTCATATTGTAGTACACTCTTATAACATTAATATCTGCAAATATCAACCTTTGTTTCTGTGTGATTACACTGAATCTTTTTTATTTAAGCAGTTCGTAAAAGCTATACATGAAATCTTATTGTCATGTTCAAAAACACAAAATGAATTAAAAATAGTGATGCTTGGGCTAGGGGAGGGAGAGAGGTTTTCAATTTAAAACCAAAATTCGAGGGGGCAGGACACTATGATGAAACTCATTACTCTCACTTGGTAAATCTGAAAAACATAACTTTTACACTGCATTTTTCTCACCTTTACTGGTGTATCAATTTAGTAGAGTAGCCATTCTTGAAATAGCAAGAATGGCATGATACCATTTCAATCTTATCATCAATTACCTTCCACAAATGGTTTTTTTTAATTATTAAGATTAATAAGGTTCACTTAATGCTGAAATAAATAATTTGTATGCGTCTTCAAACTACGGCCCGCGGGCCACATGCGGCCCGCAGAGGAGTCTGATCCGGCCCGCCAGGTTTTTTGGGCAGTGAGCGCAGCCGAGGTGTTACAGTAGGAATTAGTAGTTCATATAGTCCGGCCCTCCAGCTCTCTGAGGGACCGTGATCTGGCCCCCACTTTAAAAAGTTTGAGGACCCCTGATACACAAAGCATTTAATTTTGAAAAAACAAAACAAACAAACAAAAACACACAAAAACCTCCAGACAATATAAACAAAGGATTAACTTCTTCCTGAACTCATCAAATGGCGAGTGTGGCATCATGTAGATACAGTTCCATTTACCACTGACCCCAGGATAAAATCATAAATCAACTCTACCATTAATACTTGTTAACGATGATGACTCATTGGTCCCTAGTTGATGCTAAACTTTTTACAGGGATGGAGACATTGTTAACTAGATCTTTAGGAATTCACAAAAAGAAAACTTTGGAGTAGGCTATAGGTTCATCAGAGAAAGAGATGAGTTGTGATACAATTACAATTTAGGGTAAAACTTGAAGCTATGAAAATCCTAAGCAAAAATCTGGCTAAATAGATGAGAATTTTAACAACAATAATATTGATTCATTTCCTTTTCTTTTTTCCCATTTTCTTATGATTGGACCACACTAAATATTAACTATAGGAAATTGTTTGGTCATGAGTAAAGTGGGGAATTTTCATAAAATGTAAGTCAACAGGTGAAACTTCTCTCTAAAGTATGGTAAGGAATGAGAACTACAAAAGGAAGGAAGCAGTGATTTAGACCCTGAATTTATATGCTGGTTGTGCAAACCAAGTTTCATCTCTCTTGGTTTTCATGCATCTTGACCAAAGAAAGGAGAGGTCAATGATTCAAAGTGCTTTTAAAAAAGTAAAAATAAATAGGTGGAGTACACCTCTTTTATTGAACATAATCCTGAAAGCAACTGAATCATAGTTTATATATTTTAGTCTGAAATAGAAAACATCTTTCATGGCCAATTATTTCTGACTTGGTTGTTTACTTACTTAGTACATGGACTCTTGGTTGAGCCAAGATAGATATTCTGAAAAACTCTGACTTACAAATTAGTGTTAGGGGAACATTATGGTAAAGTGTGGTTTCTGAGACAGACTACAGGTAATAACCTCTAGATCAAGTGTTCAATTCAGCTCAGCTGGTGTTGCTCAGTGGTTGAAGGTCGACTCATGAACCAGGAGATCGCAATACGATTCCCAGTCAGGGCATAGGCTGGGGTTGTGGGCTTGATCCTCAGTAGGGGGAGTATACAGGAGGCAGCCGATGGATAATTCTTTCTCATCATTGATGTTTCCATTGCTCTTTCTCTCTCTCTCCCTTTCCCTTTCTCTCTCTGAAATCAATTTTTAAAAAAACACACACATATATTTTTAAAAAGAGTTCAATATATATTACCCAAACGATCATTTAATATCTAGGTAACTAACTTTTTTTCCTGTGAACATTACTCATAAGGTGTTAATTCTCACATCACCTTTAAGGAAGATAAGTATTAGTCATTGAGACTAAAGATAACTTTACCAGCTCACCCTTCAGATATACAATGCTGAAAGAGGGAAAAGACCAGAGGTCAACAACAGATAATTTTAGACATCTTGGTTCTCCTTTGTTTAGAGATAAGGGGAAGAATGCTATTTGAATAGGAAGAATCCAGAAAAGATATAGGTCTAGTTAAGAAAAGGCAGGCTTAAAAAATATGTAAAAATGATAATTAACAGGTTTGTTTCAGTGGGAAGTAAAATCTATAAGTTCTAACAGTGTTCTAAATCTTTGATTCTGGTTTGTAATTTATGTTCGTCCCTGAAGGGAAATAGTTTTAGAAGACCCCAGGATATTGTTCCAACTTTAATTTCCCAAACATAAAGAGAAAATGTCCTCTTCTACTATCAGAAGCTTACAATACCTGGATATTCCTTTCAGAGACTGTTCTTCCTAGAAGCCAAAACAAAAGATAAGCATCTACTCAGTGGGCTGGGACTTGGAGTGACTTTCATCCTTCTTTCCACACAGCCATACCTGAGGGTACAAAACGTTCCCATTAGTAATAGGTTTCCCAGGGCCCTGATCCACATGAGAATGTGGGAAGAAAGGCTTAATCTGGCTGGGATGAGTGGCAGAATTCCAGGCAGACAGACAGATAGCATTCTGGTGTCTGTGCAGGTAAAAATGAGAGAAGATAGCATCCATTCATTTCCTTCCATGACAGTCAACTGACCCAGACTCCCAAGGACACCTCATTTTGCCCCATAAAAAAATGAGATCAGCTCATCACTTCCGGAAATAGTCTTTCCCTCTCAGTCACCACATTGGGCATGCTCCCAAGACACTGACACCCAGACAGCAAGGGAGTTGATATGTAAGTGGCTGACTACACTCCTTAGCACAGGGCCCAGGGGTAACCTTGGAGCTCTCAAGTTTTCCTCCCCCAAAACACTAGAGCATAGTTCTGCCAAGTTCCTTGACACTTTATAAAAAGAATCACTTTCCCCCCCGGGGTTTACTAACATGTTTTGAGACTTCACCAGAATCACCTGCAGCATCCATATTTTTAGCATGTCCCTCAGAGCCTTTTTACTCTCTACCAATCACCCAGTTATAAAGCTATTTCCATATTATCAGGTATTCGTTACAGCTGCACCTAACTCCTAGTACTAAAATATGTCTGCCACAACAAATTACAATAGACTTTGTAGCTTAATAGGAGAAATGTACCCTCACAGTTCTGGAGGATAGCTGGTGTTGAGAGGAGCCCAGAATAAGAGAAGTCTCTACATACTTAGGCCATATGACTCAAGAGATCCAATGATACTTGAAATGCCAGCAACAGAGATGCTGTTTGGAGTCTTTGGCAAGCTCTGCTGGAGAATTGCAGTACAGGCCCTTAGGACTTTTGTGCAAAGCTCTGCCATCCTCTGTGGATCACTGCTCTGGTCACACCAATCAGAAAGAATGTATGTACCCCTATGAACATAGCAGCACTATTTATAATAGCTCCTACCTGCTACTTGGCCTTAGTAAGACTATATGCTTAAACATGGGCCACCAAGTGACCATGTGACCTAAGCTGCCCATGATGAACTACCTGTGTGTTATCTGACCCACCAAACCACAAAGCTGGGCGTGCACAGCAGCATTCCATCAGCAAATGGAAGTGGAATATATGGATTGATCTAAGCAGGCCTCGAAGACATAAGTACATAAAGGAATAAAAGGAACAAATCTTGATTTGCAGAGGTCTTGACTGGACTAATAGTGATAGTGGTTCCTGAAATGGTGAAATGATGAGCTTAGAAACCTGCACCTAAAACTCCTTCTGCAAAAATCCCTAAATAAAGGGAGTCTGGGGTGTGGCAAGGCATGCAGGCCAAAAGACAATCAGACTGGCTAGAATGTGGGGGAAGTATAGAGGAGTCCCGAAAGATCAGTCAACTCTTGTTAAACTGGGATGGTTAGAAAACTCAAAAGCAAAACAAACAAAACACTGACCTACAACACACCATTGGTTTTTCAGGGTGTGAGACGCTTTGTAGGGTTTGGGGTGAGCTTTCCTTTTTATTGAAAAACACATGGAGTGGTTGGAAATGCTAAGCATGGTTTGCCACAATGAATGCTCTATACTGTAATTAAACCATTGGATTAGAGGCCTGTTTGCTTTGTTTAATGTGCTTTGTGAAACTCCGTGATTGCCTTTTGTTGTTGCTGAATCTTCCTGACAAGCCACTGGGAGAGGGGAAGTCTCAGTGTCTTTTCCCAAAATACACTTAGGCAAACACTGTGCGTGCCATCAGTTAGAAAGCAGCTCCCTGCTCTGCCTATTGAACCTCAATTACAAGTGTTGCCAGGAGGTGCGCAGGAGACAACAAGGGCATTTAAGACGTTGGTCCTTTGAGATACAAAAGTACAAAGCAGCCACAGAAATGAGTCAGCCTATTAAGGTAAGCCATAACTACAGAGATCCAGAGTGCTCAGGCTCCCCCAGTCACGGGAGGCCCTAGCCCTTAACAGGCTCCATTCCTTCTGTATCCTTGCAGCACCCAGCGCCATGTTCCTTCCACAAAGTTTCCTGAATGAATTTTGTTGATTCACTCACACACACCACACACACACACACACACACACACACCACATACACAAATCTAAATCTCAAGTCTGCATGCACAAATGTTATACTGTTATTGCAGTTCTAAAGTTGTTGAGAAGACTTCGTGATATATGTTGAAAGGGTAGAGACAGTCTGTAGAAGATAGCATCTAACAACACTTCAAATAATGCCAACTACTTGCAAAGATGACACAGTGAAATCGAATGGACTAATTTCAAAAGGCCATGTAATTTTAAAAAAAGAAAGCAAATTCATGATTAGCAAGAGAAAATGAAAAACTAAAGTGAGAACTAAATGATTTCAAATATCACAACACAAAATAGTGACTAGTAAAATGTAGGGTTTTAAATAATAGGAAGTTCTAAATTGTGTTTTTAATCCTCACCAAAGGATATGCTTTTTATTGCTTTTAGATAGAGGGAGGAAGAGAGAGAGAAAGAGAGAGAGAGAGAGAGAGAGAGAGAGAGAGAGAGAGAGAGAGAGAGAGAGAGAGAGAGAGAGAGATCAGTTGTATCCCTTATGCATTTTTACTGGTGGTCAAACCCACAACCTGGGTAAGTGACCTCACCACACATTGAACCCATGACCTTTTGGTGCACAGGATGGCACTCCAAACAATTGAGCCACGCTAGCCAGGACAAGGAAATTCAAATTTTAACTGTATTTTAAGATGCTCTTCAGACCCATTAACACTTCTGTCTGCTACAGTTTATAAGCTCTCCTTTATAGTAAAACTCCACCAAAGAATTGTTTCTACCTACTATCTTAACATCTTCATTTCCCATTCTCTCTTTTTTTAAATGTATTTTTTATTATTGATGTATTACAGATATCTCCCGTTTCTCCCCACCCCTTCCTTCCCTCAGCCCCCACCCCTATTCTCTCTTAAAAACACTCACAATCAAACTGTTGTTCTTACTGTTCCATGGAATTGCTCTTAGCAAAGTCATTCATGAATCCCATGTTGCCCAATGAAATACTCAACCCCAAGTCCTCTTCTTAACCTACTTTTCTGCACATTTGCTTTTTCCTCCTCTTGAAACTGCTTTTAACTATTTTTTAAATGTTTACTTTCAAATACTTTTAGACTCACACTGAAGCTGCAAAAATAGTTCAGAGAGAACCTGTGTATCCGGCACCCAGATTTCTCTAATATAGTACCTTTCATAGCCATAGTGTGATTTTGCTCAAAACTTCTAAAAATTCTTTCTTTCTTTAAACTCTTTCTTTGTTTCCTTTCACTTCTCAGTCTATTATGTAATTTTTTCTCCTCTTCCCTATTTCTAAATATTGTCATGTCCCAGGGCCCAATCCTTGTACTTCTCTTATTAATCTAAATGTGCATCTCATGAAACCTTGTCTAGTCCGATAGTTTTAACACGCATATGAAGAAAGTCCAGCCTTGAACCCTCCATTGACTCCCTGGCTTGTACATCAAACTGCTTACTAACCCTCTCCACCTTGGCACCAAATGGATATATCACTTTGACATGTCCTAACTGAGCTCATTCAAACCCTGTCATCCAACACTTTCTCTTCATCCAATTTCCCTTCTCAGTAAATGGTTCCATCATTCAGTCATGCACTTAAGCTGAAAATTGAAATTTCCTGGATTATTCTCTCTCTCTCATATAATGTCATTCTATCTAACAGCATCACCTATTGGCTCTAACCTTCAATATTTGACCTATATCTCAATAGTGCTCACCACCTGTTATCTATTGCTACCATCCCAGGACAAACTACCTTCATCTCTTTCTCAGATTATTGCAATAGCCTCCTAACCAGTCTCCAGTCTTCCACCATGCCCCTAATACATGTTTTCCACATGGCAGTAACAGATTCTTTTCAAATGTGAATTATGTCATGTCACTCTTCTATTCAGGGCCTTTCAATATCTTTCCATAGATATCATATATAATAAAAGTCTAATGTGCCAGTTATTAGACCAGCAGTTTTACCTCTCTCTATGACATGTGCTGACCACCAGGAGGGGGCACGGAACATGGTGGGTGTTGGCAGCACTAAGTCAGCAGTGGGCAGCAGTGGAGGTGCTGCTGGCCCAGATGGGCCCCCACGAGAGCAGGACCACGGCGGAATGGTGGAGCAGGTGAGCGGATGGCACTAGGCCACAGCAGGGTGCCAGGCGGGGCCGTGAGCCTGGGGGCACAAGCTGAGGCCCAATCCCCCCAGGCCACCCAAAGGACCCCACCCGTGCACAAATTCGTGCACCGGGCCTCTAGTATAAATATAAATTCTTTCTTTCCGTAGAATAAAGTCCATGGAACTTGACATGACCTTCAAGATCTTATATGATCCACATCTTCTCACACCAGCTCTCCAACTGCATTCACTTCCTTAGCTTGTGCGACCTTCTGGAAATTCCCTGAATACATAACATGTCCCTGCTTGCGGGCATTTACTCTTAGCATTCTCTCTGCTAGGAACCCATTTCCCAGCTATTCCCATTTAGGATTCTGCTCATTCCCTCAGGGAAACCTTCTCTGACCACCTTACCTGAGGCAATATCTCCTTTCCCACAGTTCTATCCCTATCTAAGCCTGGTGGTCTTAAGAAGAATCTGACCTCAGATGCTCATTGGTTTGTTTTCTGTCTACCTCCCACACTAAAGTATACATTCCAAGAGGACCAGGACTTTGTCTGCTTTTAGTTCTGATACTCTGCATGTCATATAATAAAAGATGAATATTTGTTGAATGAATAGAGAAAAAACACAGTAAAAAGACTATATGTAGAAATGCTCTTAGAGAACATCAATTTTTGGCAAAGATGAAAATTGAAATCCTGGTTAAATTATAAGATTTTTACAAAGACTGGTTAAAAATGTCAGCACTGATGATGAGATGACTTTGTCTCTGACCAGCTCAGCTTATTGAAGAGCAAATGCCATTAGTTTACAAAGATCTTAAATTATCCATGAGTAATTATAAATACGTCAACATTAAATATTTAAGATATAAAACCATTTTAGTCTTACATCAAATGATTTGTAGGCAACACCAACCCCCCCCCCCCCCTCATATAATCTAAAGAAACATGGCACCTGGTTTAATCTCCATCAATATGATTTCCCTCAGGGTCACTGCTATAACAATAAACAGACTCAACTGAGCAACAAAGGGGTGAGGATTTTACATAATATCCTTGGTTAATTTAATGACATTATAAGTATGTTCTTCTTTTAGCTTTAAATATATATACACATGAATTATATGTATAGAGTCCATTCTTATCATCTGTATTTTTTATCTTCCCTGAGGCAGTGTTCTATCCTTATATAAACTCTAAAGGTAAAAAAAAAAAAAAAAAAAAAAAAAAAAAAAAAAAAAGTCAGCTACATCAAAAACCAAAGAATGATCTACCTATCCTTTCTCATTTTCACCTTCTAAATCAGCATGTTATGTTATAACCTCTGAGAAAATGAGTGTAAATTACAAAACTACTAAAGGCCCGATGCACAAAATTTGTGCAAGGGGCTCAGCCCTTGCTGCCTTGGTGGCTTGTCTTGGCCCTTGCAGCCCCTGCTTCAGTCTGGAAGGACATCTGGAAGGTTGTTAGGCTGTCTGGTCTAATTAGCAAATTATGCTTTTATTATTATAGATTTGGGGGGCAAAAATGAGCTGAGTTCTCTGTATCAATATTCAATGCAAAAGTTAACACATTACTTATCATTAGATGCTTAAGGAATGAAAATGTGGTCCTAAGATCTCATAGCCAGCAAATATAAAAGATGCAGACAAACAGTTTTTAATAGGCCAGGACTCAAGGAATATTTTTCTTATGCCCTTTTTGAGAATTCTATTAGAAATAAACCCACAAAAGTTTGACCAAGCTATGACAGTTGGAAAGGAAGCAAATATTTAATACATTTAATTGATACAAAATAGAATGTAAATGTTTTGACCAAATAGAAACATTACAAAAAATTGTGAGAGGAAAAGGAAAAAGAAAGAGAGAAAAGTGCTATAAAGGCAATTAATTGAAAAAAAAACTTTCCTGAAAAACTATACATATATACAGAAAAAAATGAACTATATATTTAAGTTTTAATTATCAAAAAATAAAAAGCATAAAACAGTATGCCAGAACCAAGACCAAATGCATCTGCCATATGGGAACTGTAAACGGACCAATATACCTATTGTATTAGTTAGGGTTGAAGCTGCTACATCAAAGAGACTCCAAAACCTAGTAGATGAAATAAAGTAAAATTGTATCTTTCTTATAAAACTGTCCAGAAATAAACATTCCAGGATTGCAAGGAAAATCTATTCCATAAGACCAAACCGAGCCCCAGGTTCTGTCTACCTTGTGGCCTGGATGTTGCCCTAGCCACACTCTCGATGTTGGCTCATCTGCCTCAAACACTCAGTAAGGGAGACAAAGGAAGGGCAGAGCAAGTGGCTTCATTTTTAAAAACAAGGTTGCACAATTTTCTTTCACCAATATACTTTGACATGTGTCTGAGTTAGTTGCAAGGGAGACTGTGAGCAAGTGCTGAAATGTCATTCTGTTCTTAGAAAATTCATGTTTTTCTGAATCCCAAATCCCAAGAGCATTTGTTAAGAAATCCAGAAAAAATAAGGTAAATAAAAAATTTTCTTGCAGGAATCAAAATCTTATAATAATAAAACTACTTATTTAAAATAATCTACTGATATCAAATTGAAAGCAAGAACGGGAATCACTGAATTTTGGAGTTAAAGGTTAAGAGAGACAGTTCAAGGGAAATTCAGTCTTGTGTTTAACTGATGATGTGTTATCAAGAGGAGAGAGCCATAGAGATAAAAAAGGAAGAGAGAGCTATTGAGAGAGAGAGAGAGAGAGAGAGAGAGAGGGAGGGAGAGAGAGAGAGAGAATCTGGAAATCTACAGAAAGTTCCTCTTAAGTCTATAACTGGGTAATAATCAGCACATGCACTGGTGCAGCCACTATGGACAACAGTATGAAGTTTCCTCAAAAAATTAAACATGGAACTGCCATTTGACCCAGTGATCCCACTTCTAGAAATATATCCTAAGAATCCTGAAACACCAATCAGAAAGAATGTATGCACCCCTATGTTCATAGCACACTATTTATAATAGCTAAGACCTGGAAACAGCTCAAGTGCCTATCAATAGATGAGTGGCCAAAAAGCTGTGGTACATTTATACCATGGAATATTATGCAGCAATAAAAAAAGAAGGATCTCTTACCCTTTGAGACAGCATGGAGGTACCGGGAGAGTATTATGCTAAGTGAAATAAGCTAATCAGAGAAAGACAAGTATCACATGATCTCACTCATATGTAGAATCTAAAGAACAAAGTAAACTGATGAATAAAATAGATCCAGAGATGTAGAAATATGGAACAGACTGTCGAACCTCAGAGGGAAGGAAGGGTGGGTGAGTGAGAAGAGAGCAACCAAGGAACCTGTATGCATATATGCATAACCCATGGACACAGACAGTAGTGTGGTGAAAGCTTCCAGGGGCAGGCTAGAAGGAGTCAATGGGGAGAAATGGTGGACATCTGTAATACTTACAACAATAAGGACAAATTTAAAAAATATTTATAATCTAAATAATATAGTCATGAAAATGTATTGCCTAATCAAAAGTTAATTAAATATGAGTATTTTTAAAGCAATGGGGTGAATTTGTTTAAACAGGTGACAAAAACCTACAAAATTAATATTCTAGCATCAGATGTGCCACCAAGACTGATATTCTTTGTCTTCCTCTCAGGAAAGGCAATGCATTCTTACATTTATTCTTGCTTTTGCTGAATTGTTCAAGGAGTCAACAACTACTTATAGAGCACCCAGCATGTGTCAGGCACCATTTTAATAGACAGAAAGCAAAACATCCCTGACTTTCATGGAAATTACATTCTAGAAGGGTGAGTGGGAGGGATATACAACCAACAAACTAAATGACATTTGTCAGGTGAGAAAAGACATTTGACAAAATAACACAGGCCAGACAACTAGAGATATTGATAGGAAGGACCAGATGGAAGAATGTTTCCTAACATAAGAGAATACTTTATTGATTTTTAATTTTTAAATTTAGGGTTTAATTTTAGTTGCTGTTGAATGAAGTCACCATAGGATCAAACTTTCCAGATGTTTTCTCATGGAAATACGAAGGGGTAAGGGCACAAAAGTGGCAAAAACTCAAGCATTTTAAATGGCAGCTGCCAATGAGAAGTCTTTAAAACAATAGCATAAGAAAATAGAGAATGCTGAAAGTTGTGTGTGTGTGTGTGTGTGTCTTTACCTAGTATTTCCACTTATGAAAAACTCTAACAACCACTAACCCCACAACACACATACACACACACACACACACACACACACACACACACACACGCATGCACACACAAGCACACACACTCCCTCCAAAACATTCTAGGGTCTTTGAGTTGAATAAATAGCTCGGGTGACTGCCCAACTGCGCATGAAGATATTCTTCCCAGGCTTTTTGCCCCAGTTAACATTCCAGTGATTCCAGAATGTCTAGGTCAGTGTGGCACGAGCATCTTATAACCTATTTCTGGCCAGTTTTCAGCTAATGGTCTGCAGCTACATGAGACCTACATATATGTAGCAATAGCAGAGAATTGGCCCTCTGTAGATTTGCCATATTCAGATAATTTTTTAAATAGTATAATAACCTTGGACATTATATGCTTATTCTAATTTTCTTTTTTTTTCTTTTTTGCATTAATAGATACTTTTCTTTTGCCAGAAAAAGACATTAATTGCATGAAAAAGTTATAATTATATACACAACAACTTAAAAACTCAGCTAATTATTAACATAATTATCTGATGTCAAAGGTATTGTCTTGGTTTGAAACTCTGGTGTATAAGCTTAACAAAGTCATACACTCTCAGTATATAGGGATTTCAGAAGTCATTGAGTCCCCAAACCTCTCATATTTTAGTCCACTCCACAAAATGTCCCACCAAGGTGGTCTAGTTTCTTTTATGCTGTATATTACATCCTATGACTTTTTTTTTAATAACTGGAAGTTTGTACTTTTTGACCACCTTCACCCATTTCACTCCACCCTATTTCCCACCTCTGACAACTACCAATCTATTATCTGTATCTATGAGCTAAGTCTTTTGGAATTACACATTTGAGTGAGATCATACAATAATTTGTCTTTCTCTGTCTGACTTATTTTAATCATAATGCCCTCAAGGTCAATCCACATTATTGCAAATGGCAAGATTTCCTTCTTTCCTTCTTTTTATGGGTGAATAATATTCCATATATATATATATATATAATTTTCTTTGTCCATTTATTCATCAAAGGACATTTAGGTTGCTTTCACCCATTTTTCTTGATGAAAAGATGTGCACAATAAATTTTATAACCCAAGGACACAGACAGTGGGTGGTGAAGGCTTGGAGGAGAGTGAGGAGAGGGTAATGAGGGGGAAAAAGGGACATATGTAATACTTTCAACAATAAATATTTATTTTTTAAAATTGTATTAGAATTTAAGGTTCTTAAAACTCATCATAAATGATCAGTATATTATAATTATCCTTCTTGGAGAAAAGTGAGCCTTTTGTTTTCATCATGAATAGAAATCCAGGAGCTTTTACATCATATGGTTTAATAAAAGATGCAAAAAGTTTAAGAATCACTAGACAAGGCCATGGAGTCTTTGGAATGGTTGGATTTCTTTTCAAGATTTATTAGAACTAAAATGCCACATTGTTTTTTCCCAACACGATAAGAATGGCAACAATTTGCCACCAGAGCTAAGACCTTTGCCTTCGTCTGTGAAGAACAAGTGGGCCCAGCCATAGGGTTGCGTTTGTATCCCAAGTAGAAATAGGGAGTCTGTTTGACAAAAATAGAGGCTGAATCAGTCACTGGTGCATCTGTTTGCTCTGACCCAGTGCCTGTGTTCCTCTTCTCCACGCATTGCTTTGTTTTAACTCTGGCAAGAACAACAGATTTCAGAAAGGGGTCAAAATGACAAGGAAGGGCCAGCTTGGAATCTGGGAGTTTCCTCTACCACATGAAGACATGCTGCCGGCATGCCACAGGTGTATGTCCCAACAAAACAAAGGAAATGGGTATTGCCAAGGGTGTGGGAGGGAAGAAACAAAGAGAGACACAGTGAGTGGTTGTGTTCAAGGATAAACAAACACTTTTCCTCCTGGAAAGATGACTGTAACTTACCTTAAACCTAAAATCTGTACAGCTCTGAAAAGTTTTTACACTCAGTATTTTGGTGCTAGTCATTGGGGTAGACCACTGAAAAGCAGAAGCAGTTCACTGGTAATCTAATGTTCCTTCTACTTCTTTAAAGTTCTGGGCACCTTACCCTGAATGGGTGAATGGCACCTGATTTTAACCACAGAAACCTCTGTCACAGTAACATCAAGAGGCGATCAAAAGAGCTATGAAATCAAAGTGTGCTCATGACTTTGATGTGGGCAGAGTTATCTAGTGCCTGCGAGTGACAACTTAATGGTACATTTCACCACCTGTGACCGTCAGTGGCCACTGGTCCTTATCTGTCCAGGTTGATTCAACTGCAGGTGCAAGATAACGAGGTCCAACTTAAAATGTATAAATCTGCAATCGCATATGATGTACCCCACCCCAAAATAACTCAGAGGTAAGTTTGAAATGCTTATACCCCACTCATCCTAATATAGTAAACTTAAGCTATAAACTTGCTTGATGTTTTATTTTCACCCAGAATAGAATAACTTGTCTTCCAGTGTCAGACCAATAGGATCTATGGCTGGTAATTTCCAGATCTGTATGGCATCAATATAATGCTCCAATAGAATTCAAACCATAATCCAGTTAAAATCAGAGTCTCAGGCTGATTATTAAAATCAGAGTTTCAGTCAAAGTTAACATCTATTAAATTAATTTTTCTTGAATTATAAACAAAACTATTTTATTACTATTTTTAACAATTTCTCAGGGATGTGTACGCATGCAGATTGAGCCTGTCTGAAGACTTCTCTTTTGTATCAGAGTACAGAAAAGGAGCAAGAGAGATGCTCAGAAGGGGAGTTAGACTGACCCTTGGTCAGAATACATGAGAGTGGCCAGGCTAAAACTGGATGCTGAGCCCCCTCTCTAAAGCAGGGATGGGGAATCGTTTTTCTGCCAAGGGCCATTTGGATATTTATAACACCATTCACAAGCCATACAACATTATCAATTTAAAAATTAGCCTGCTATATTTGGCCAAACATTTAATTAACTCACCCCCAATGCCTTGGCAGGGCCAGACCCAATGATTTTGTAGACCTTATACGACTGGTCAGCCGGATGTTCCCTGCCCTTTATCTAAAGGATGCTGCTCTCCTCACATATTTCTATAATTGAACCCCCTTTTCCTCATTGTCTCCTGTTTAGTGTAAATTTGAAAGTTGTTTTTTTTTTTAAAAAGAAAGATACCCCATTTTCAGAATCCTAAATCAAAACGTAGTCTAGAGGAATATTTTTCTCTAAGGATTTTATGAATCAGCTTAGGTATAAATTTGTACTAAGGCAAAAGAAATTGTTACCTTTATTATATACTTAACAATTACTCTCTAGTGCAAAGAATCAAACTTTTTAAAAAGACTCCTCAGAGTTGAGTTTGCTAGGAACAGTACACAATAAAGGAAGGAGCATGGGATGATACCTATTTAGGTCCAAATTTTGGCTCTAATAGTTATTAGCTGTGAGACCACAAGTACGACTATTAATCACCCTGAGCCTTTGTGTCTGCACCTATAGAATGAGGATAATAAACTGTCTTAAGGTTCATTTCGCATATTAAGGTTGTCCCAGCTCAGTGTCTGGCACAAAAATTATCTTTTTCATTCTCTTGCTCCTCTCTACTTTTTCTCTCTGCCTTTTACATAAAGCCATCAGTTCCTCATAAGTTTTCACAAAGGTAAAACTGCCTTAGGAAAACCAAATGGACCCAAAGTTCTCCTGACCTCCAGGGTCTCTCATACTCCAGGTGATCATGAAGAAACTCATTTATTTCTCCCATGAAGCTTCCCTTGACTCCAGTAGCCCTTATTAGCCTCCTCTCCTGCTGGTGGCCCACACAGTTAAGTCTGGTATCTCCCAGCATAGCCTTTCTCATCCTATATTCTCAGGCATTTGGAGTGACTGGTTCTGGCTTCCAGATAAATTGGAAACTTCTTATAATCAAGGTACAATTTTTTTCTTGTTTCAGCCTTGAGAATACATTGAAATTAATCTGCCTAGGGAGAACTGTATTATTTAGTCTTGGACTGACAATCATTTCAAAAGCCTCAGTACTAACAAAATCAATAATGTGGAATGTTCCCAGAAACCCTAAAAATGAATGAATTTCATTTCAATCTCAAACAATTAAATACATTCTTGAGCTGAGTACAATTTAATTGAGTAAAGTAAAATTCTTGAGGTCTTTAAGTTAAATGCAAGTCTTGAAAAGTTTTTTCTGAGAATATATTTGAGAGGTATGTAGTGTTAATTTTCAAAGGGTTGATAAAAAATTAAAGAAATATTTCATATATGTTTATATGAGAAACAAGAAAGTGTACTTTCCTGGAAATTAAAGTTCTTAGGGAACCCATTTATATTTTATGTATTTTTTAAAAAACTACTAAATTAATTAGGGTTAATTTTTAAGACTATGTAGTATAGTCTCTCTATTTCAGTTTTTTAATGCAAACATATTGAGTTTTTGCCAAAAATATTTTTAATATAAAGAGAATTTAGTAATGTTATAACAACTCTAGACTCCCTATAACTTAAAGGTACATGTTGCCATAGACAGAGATAGTTGTGTGGATTTGCTTTATGGATCACTTTTCTCTGTGGAGGGAAGTAACAACTTCCCTATGGAAAAGTAGTGTAGGAAGTAAAAAATCTGAGGATTGTGGTTGGAAAACTGGTCACTATTCACTTGCTGAGGTTTGTGGAAAGTCCCTTCTATACTCCTTATTTCCACAAAGGATGAAAAATAGATATCATGTGAATTCCGATGTACACAATCATATTATATTTTTCCAGTTATAAAATATTAATTTGGTCAGACATTATTGCTAGAGTATAATGTGTGTATATGTGTGTGTATGTGTGTGTGAGAGTGTGTGTGTGTGTGTGTGTGTGTGTGTGTGTGTGTGTGTGTACTAGAGGCCCAGTGCATTAAATTCGTGCACATCGGAGGGTTCCCTCAGCCCAACCTGCACTCTCTCCAATCCAAGACCCCTCAGGGGATATCCAACTGCTGGTTTAGGCCCAATTGGACATCCCTCTCACAATCCTGGACTACTGGCTCCTAATCGCTCAACTGCCTGCCTACCTGGTTGCCCCTAACTGTCCCCTCCCTACAGGCCTTATTTCCCCACACAGCCTGCTTGTTCAGTTGTTTGTCCATCACTAACCCCCCTTGCCAGCCTGGTCATAGGCAGCCATCTTGTGAGGGCTCGGCAGTCAATTTGCATATTACCTCTTTATTATATAGGATATACACATATATAAACATAGATGTAAATACATATATATTTGATCCATATATGTATGTATTTCAATTGGCATTTTTCTCTTTAACATATTTTAATATGTTATTCAGTTATTTCTTAATCACTTAATAGGTGCCATTATTAATTTCCTTAGTGATATCATTGCCTAACAACAGACAGGAAGAAAAAAAAGGAGCAGGATTTGCTTCTTGAAACCACACAAGCAATACTGGGTATTTTTAATTGACTCAAATTCTACTGAGAAGTATCAGGGATTGGAAATGACCCCAGGGAACATCTGGAGAGCCAGTCATAGGCAGATGAGCAGATGAGTGGCTTTCCTAAGGAGTCTTTGCATAATTAGACTCTTTCCCAAACTATTGGCATGAGGCGGGCACATAAGTCACCCAACTTATGTGGTTCCAGGTACCTCATACACCGGACATAACTAGAACAGCTCAGTTTGGAGACTCTTGTGAAATTTCAACCCCACCATGTGGGAATTTTCATCCCAGGGGCTTCATTCCTCACACTTGGAGAGTGTCAAGGGAAAACCTACCACCCTCACACAAAGGGACTATTGAGGGGGCCATGAGTCAGCTGGAAAACATACATGGTACTTTCTCAACTTGTTTCTTTCCACTGCTGCAAAATAGCATGTCTTCTAATTTGGATTTCCACTCAACAAAAGAAGGGCACCACTTTGACAAGTACTTACAAGTGGGCCTTAAGGCAGGGAGGAGGCTAGTTCATTAGGAACTCATTTTCTAGTAAACACCTTGATGGGCCGATCTGGTTCATAAAAATCAGGCCCAGTTATTTCATGCCTATTTTATACCTAGCTGAACTCTTGAGCCCCTTGAACTCATGAAAGGCCTGTGGTGAAGACAGAGGGCACCTGGTGGGGGTAGGGGAGAGGGGAGGGTCCTACTCTATTTACAGTAGAAGGTCTTGTCCGCCACTTCTTTGGGTTTATGAGAATGATTGCTCAATAGAAACTAATCCTATGCTGCATGTCACACGTAACACACGCTGTGTCTTAGTAAGTCAGTGTAGTTAATTCAAAGAGCTCTGTGTAAATAACAAAAAATAAAAAGAAAAAAAGAAGAAGAAAGAAAGAAAGAAAAATTTCCCTGGCAGATTGCAAAGGGAAATTCTGTTTCCAGTTTATTCTTTTATTGAGCTCTGTGTAAAGTACATGGAACCCCTCCCCCCCCAACTAATGCTGTTTTCCAGTTTCTGAGCTGCCAATGTACCATGAGAAATCCACTCATTGACATGACAGAAAAGGCAGTTGTACAGCAGAAATGGTATGGTCTGTTGCAATAAATTATAGGTTTCCTTTTCATGTTCTCCGCAAGAGGCGGCCCTCATGCAATTAGCTACAGCTGGTTAAAGAAAGAAACCATGCATCTGTGGACAGATCAGACTGAGAACCAACTCTTATTTTCTGGCATATATCACTATAGGAACAGAAAAGAGACCTGACTTTTGTTCCTGAACATAAGCCATTTTTAAAACGTGTACTTCCCCTTCTGAGTCACCAAGACGGCGTACCATTTTGAGAAACAAATCTACAGTCACGTTTTTTCCGTTAAGGTCACTGGTTATGACAAATAGATGAATGCCTTTTACTTGATTGTTGCCTACAGAAATGTCTTTAGAGGATCTTAGATGAATGCCTACTCTTAATTGTACAACTGCCACTGTGCGCTATTCTCTGACTGGTAGTTTATATTGGTAGGCTTGAGACCTTCTAGGACAATGATCTGATGGGTTTTATGTCTACTATTGTTGAATGATAATTTTCAGAATATAATTTGTAGTTTATTTCAGAAAAACTAAATAAACACTGGAACTCTTGAGCTGTTCTAATTGTACCTGCCTGAGGGACTAGATCATAAATACATTAATAATCTATTCATGTCACTTTACTAAAAATACTTTAGTGTATGGACCAAATAAATAGTTTGTCCTCCAACAGATAACCTAAGTAAATAAGTTAAAAAAAGGCACTGATATAAGTCTATGAAATGCATAAACATTCTAATGATCCACTTAGTCAATGTCCATGAAAACTAGTCCTATTTTTTCTGCAAATAAAGTCAACTCTAAGAAGTCTGGGACTTTTTTTTTCACAGACCTCTTACTTTAACATAATGCAATTTTTCAATTATTTCAATTCTGGCTGAAGAAAGTTACCTTACAAATAAAAGAGGGTCAATGTCAAGAAACTAAGAATAATCACAAGATTGAAATTGTTCACATTTATCTCCTGGAAGTTTTGGGAAACCCTATAAAATTATTAACAATTTGTTTAGATGTCTTTAAAACTCATGAAAGTAAAAAGAGATTTTGCCTTGGTAGTCTGTTTCTTTGTTTAACACAGAAAAGAGAAATTCTAATGGAAATCAGATGTAATTACTGACCCCCCCGCCTCCCCATTCCCAAATTGGCTCTGTTTATTTCACAGAAAAGCAGTAAAGCTACTGATGTTTAGAAGGGGGGAAATAACTTGACAGTCCAGCTGAAGATCACAGGGCATTTCTTGAGATGCCTCCAAACATTTGCCTGAACATTTATTTTGAAAGCTCTGCTTAAAAGTAAAAAGCCATTTGCCAATTTCCCTCCCTTGTGTCGCAACCAACCCAATGTGCCCTCAGAACAAAGAGGAGGATTCCCGTATTTTTGTCTCATTAGGTTTAAGAGGGATATGTGCAGCATGAACACCCTTTAAGCAGCAAATCAACCTTCCATGTTCTTAGGAAGGAAAAGAATCAGAGTGTGTGTCCAGACCACAAATTTCTACCCTCTCAAAACTTGTAATTTACTTTGAAATGGGTGGTTGCCTTGTACTGGATTTCCAGACTCCTTGTGTGATGAGCAACTGAAGTGTGAAACAGATTGGGGGGGATGGGAATGATAAATTCTGAATGAAAACATTTGCAAAATTGTGAGAATAAGCAATATTTTTTTAACTTTTTTTTCATTTTTTTTGTTTTGGTTAATCCCCACCTGAGGATATTTTTTCCATTGATTTTTAGGGAGAGTAAAAGAGAGAGGAAAAGACAGAGAGAAACATCGATGTGAGAGAAACACATCAATTGTGTTTCCTGCAGGAACCCTGACCAGGGCCTGGGCTGGGGAGGAGCTGCAACCAGGTAGGTGCCCTTGACCAGAATCAAACTCAGGACCCTTCGGTCCGTAGGCCAACACTGAGCCAAACAAGCTAGGACATTTTCAAACTAGTTCTTTTTTTCCCCTCCAGAGAGACAAGTGTTCTTAAAGAGGAGCAGGCTAGAGAGACCTCCAAGTGCCAAAAAAGTATACCCAACTGGTATCTATTTAATAAAAATCATCTTACAGTAAAAGCAAAATCACTGTGGGGTGAAAATGAAAAAGAAAAAAAAAAAAAAAAAAAAAAAGGAAACCATTATAAAAACCTACTGGGAATCATGGCTATTGAACTTTGAAAGGAAATAACCAATTCATTATGCCTGGCGACATTTCAAACTGCAGAGGGCAAAACACTAAAATCTGTAGTAATACCTACAAAATAGCATTGGTGGGATAAAGGATCTACGCTTCTCTTTCTTTTGGAGTCTAACAATAACAAATATTCTCTACTGGCCTTTTTTAAAGCATCACTTAGTCAAATTGTAAAATTATTAAATAAATATTGCCTGATAGTCACACTAATTACAAAGAAAGGACGTTGCCTAAATGCACATCTTTTATTAAAAATAACACAGAGCTTTTTAGTAATATTACTTTTTTCAAAGGTATTTTGGTAATGCTTGAAATGAGGTCATAAAATACAGAAGAAAAGGCCACCAAGCTCCCAAATTCAGAATCTCAAACTACTCGTCAATAGTGATGCAAAGTGATGTTTTTGATGATTATTTCCTTTAACAAATCTCTAAGGAGGACATAGAGTTGCAAGCAAGGACAGGAAGTTCATACCTTACCAAAGTTCCACTGCAAGTCTTTCACATATAAGCATTAACTTTATTTATAAAACAAAATGCTTTATGGCTGACTATTGCCAGCTACTCTTCTGATCCCATTAGTAAACGAGACAGACAAATATAAATATGTCCGTTCTCCTAAAGTTTATAATCTAGCTGGGCAGACAGAAGATAATGGGAAATTTTTTTGTCCTTCTACTTTTGTAAGTTCTTTGGTGGGTCTATTCAAATGAAAAGAAGACGGATAAACAGGAGAAAAGCAAATTTAATTATATACATATGGGGTCCCCCATAAAGGTATGAGACCCCAAAACAAGCTAGACATGCTATCCTGAGCTAAGAAATGGAACAGAGCTTCCAAGGGGAGGAGGGTAACTCACAAAATGATGGGAAGAGCAGACATTTGGTAATTAGATGTCTGTCCTGCCACACAGGTAGGTCACTCACATGAAAGTTATTTGTGGTAATAATTCACTTTCTGAGCCAGTCCTCTTTTCTAAATTCTTTTCGGAGCTAAGGGTTTTTTTCTTGAATTTGCCTTGAGTTCAAAATAATCCACATGCCAGTGTGGCATATTCTGACATCATATGCCCTGCTCCCTCTCAAAGAAAAATAATAAACACCAGTAAATCATATAGAATGTCAGTGAATGATAAGTGACGTAAAAGGAAAGCATCGAACAAAAATAAGGGAGAGCAGAAGTATGTGCATGTAAACAGGGTGACCAGGGTAAGCGTCATTGAAAAAGTGACATTTGAGCCCAGCGCTGAAGGAGGTGAGGGAGTCAGACATGTAGATAATCCGGTTTCTCAGCCTCAGTACTACTGAGGCTATGGGCTGGGTGATTCTCCTCCGTGGTGTGGCGTTGTGATCTGCTCAATGCATTGGAGAATGTTTACTGCCGCCCTGGCTCTATTTACTAGAGGCTGGTGGCACACACCCCAGCCCAGTTGTAACAACAAAAGTTCTCCTAACATTGTCAAAAGGTCAAAAGTCCCCTGGAGGATAAAGAAAACAAAATCACAGCTCAGAGTCACTGGTCTGGCAGGAGCTTGGTAGCAGGGTTAAGAAACAAAAGGAAGGCAAGACATAGCTACAGGGGAATAATGAAGGGGAGGGGTGGTAGGACTAAGGTCAGGGAGTTTGGGGGAATGATCTGTTTGGGCTTCATAGGCTGATGTACATCTTGTCTCTTTTTCTCTGAATATATTGGGAAGCCATTGGGCAGTTTTAAATGGATCACTTTGGCGACTGTGTGGAGAAAGGTGAGTGAGTGGGCAAAGGCAGAAGCAGGGAGATCAATTAAGAGGCTACTACCATCCAAACAAAGGATGAAGGTGGGGCTTTCCTGGTAGGAAGAAGGGATCAGATGCAGGCTATATTTTTAGTGTAATGCATGAGATTTCTTATCAGATGGAAAAAGAACTTGAGAAATAAAGGAGTTAAAGATCTCTAAGCAACTGGAAGGATGAAGATACCATCAACTGTAATGAGAACTTCAGTAGTAGAGAGAGTAGGATTGGAAGGGTCGAGAAGAAAATGCATTTACTTCATAAAATCATTCCTCAGCCCTCGCTGGTTTTGCTCAGTGGATGGAGTGTCGGCCTGCAGATTGAAGATGTCCCAGGTTCGATTCCAGTGAATGTAACATTGGGTAGAAAGAGAGAAAAATATTGATTTTAATCCAAAGTCTGTTTAAAAGTTTCTCTTTGGTGCTATAGGACTTTTCATAAGGAGTATTTTTCCTACATGAGAATCTCAATGTAGATATGCAGTGTGTGTGTCTGCCTTATGAGCATAAAGTAGCATTTCTTGGATTGAGAACATTCAAGGGATATGTCAATAATGCCACAAGCTTAACTAAAGGGAACCTAAAATTGTTCTAAAATAGAGTTGCTATTCCAAAGCAAGTGCGATTGCCAGTGGAGACCTTGGTTTGAGTATGAGAACTGTGTTCCTTCAGAATTTTGTTCTTACTTTGTCACAACAGTGACCATGTTGAACCACCATCCATCTGTTGCCTCGTGTGTCACTCCCACTACACCTTGAATTGTTCAAATTCATAAGCCAGAGTTTATCTACCTCTGTATTCCCAGTGCCTTTCACATATTAGACATTCAATAAATACCAACTATATGAAAGAATGAATGAATGAATGAATGGTTACAAGAAGTCAAACTTGGTGTTAGGCATTTACAGTACAGCATCAGACACATACACCAGTCCCGTGAAGGCAGACACTATGACTCAGATCCTGCTGTTCTTTTTTCCTTTCCTCTCCTGCTCCTCCTGCCTGGTGTGATGGAATAAGGCAGACTTTGCAGTCAATCAAACCTGAGTTGAAATCCCAGCTTTCCCACTAAAGTTTTGTGAATATAGAAAAAAGTGCCAAGTGAACAAGTCAGGTGACTTGGCAGGCCTTCTAGTTCTGCTTAGACCTTTCCAGCAAAGCAACAGCTGTGAGTCCAAAATTTTATGGTCAGAAAACCTGAAAATCCAGAAGTCTTTTTTTTTTTTTTTAATTCCCACACATGGATATTGTTATGGCTTCAGTGACATAATCCGGTGGGATGGGGGTTGGGGGTGGAGGGAGTAGCAGGCAGACCTCTAATTGTCTTACTATTGCCTCGAGACTACTTAGGTCCTAGGACACAGTGAACGAGGCAGGTCTGACCTTGCCTTCACGGAGGCTTTCTGCCCAGTAGGGAAAGCAAACATTAAACAAATAATTATATAGATAGTTATTTATCTGTGGTTGTGTTAAACGTTTGGGAAGGATAAGAATGACATGTTGTACAAGTGGAATTCAGCCAAGTTGGGGCAGGGGATAGCAGGCAGGCAGGAGGCTGTTCCATAGAAGTCACATTTAAGCTGAAAACAGAATCCGGAATTGGATTTAGCTGTTGTGTGCAGAGATGGGAAGGGAATCCATTGGAGAATTAGGGAGTTAGGGAGAGAGAAAGGAGAAAGAAGCGTACTCCAGACATAAGGCACTTAAGGATACAGTCAGGATCTGAGCTTTTGTATTTCTCCACCAATTAAATGAATATATACCCCATAGTAGGAACTCAGTTTATGTTTGCTGGATGACTGAGTTCTTAGAACACCTCATTCTGTTAGCTACACTTCACATACTTCACACACACACACTCTTCATCTATCCCCTAAAATGCCAAAGTTAAGCCCCAAGATCCTAATGAACGCACACTCTTGACTTTGTCAGCATTCAAATGGCCACTTTGTCTCTTCATCTAAGCTCTTCGAAATCACTCTTCAAACCACGAGACACTTGACAGCATTTGGGCTGTCAATAAGATTCTGCTTTTTACCTGCCAGTTGGCCTTAGCTGATCAGACTTTTCTAGTGTATGTCGTGTCTTTGTGACTGAGGAGGTCACCAATTCATTGGGTGGTATAGCCACTGTCGTCCTTATTTACAGCTGGTTTTTCTTTAGTTTTACTTTTAACGAAGCCTACAGATTTGAGGTCTTTTTCAAAGTTTTATATTTTTCTCTTTAGCTCATAGGACTCTAAGTAAAACAAGTTGTTTCTTTTTCTTTTAAGTGTCATTAGAGATAAGTAGACTCAACAGAAATGAGGAAAATAAAAGATGAAAACATGAGCCAGTGGTCAGTCCTCCTTCCCGGAAGCCTCCTGCCGAACCACTGTGTCTCATGTGTTTATGCTAACTCTATCAGAAAATGTGATCTTTATTGCAACTGGGGGTTTTAGCTCAGGGGCAAGTTTACTCCCACCCAAACTGCATTTGCAAACCAGGCCTTTTGGAAAACCATTCAAATATTGAAACAAATGACATAAAGCCTGTAGCCTGCATCTTAATCAGTCCTTCTGCTGTAGTCACTTCAGTACTGTTAAGAAAACAAACCAAAGCAAAACAGCCTGGAAGAGAATTTGCCCAACTCATCTTTAGTTTCTCTCATCACGTCTGTAATTTTAAAAATAAAATTGCCAAGATATTTAGAGCTGTATGAATTGTTTGGATTCTTACAAGTTTCACACATTCTGTTCATGTCATCAGACAGACTTCAGACGTCCCTATTACTACGGATAACCAACTAATTGTGCACATTCACCAGCTGTCAGCTCTTCTAGTTTCTCTCTAAAACTTTCAAATCTAATGCAATCAACCCAGACTACAGGAGGAAAGTAGCATTTTATATTATAGAGAAAACTAAAATTAAATAGCAAATCTGGAAAATATAGCCATAGCCTATTGTTCATTCAATTCATAGTAATTAAGTGTGAACAATCAATGTGTGTAAGTTATAGAGGAATATATATATATATTGCTTATGAGCTTATGAAGAGATATGATATACAAAAATGCTATGTAGCACTATGACACTTATTTTTCTCTGCCAAGGCAGGTGGTTTCTGGGTCCTGAACATTTTAACATGTAAGGTGCATTAAGATTGATGCCCATGCCAGTTTCCCAACTAGCCTTATTGGTGTTACACCTCTCAGTTTGGAGGACACTCAGACTTGATTGCCTTGCATGTTTCAGCAGCTCTGGCCATGAGGTGCTGTTGAAAATGAGCAGATTCCCGCCCCTCCTCCTGCTCCTCCTCATCAAGTAACCTTTATAGAGAAAAGCAGTCATAGAGGCTTTCCAGACCCAAAAGGGCTGCAGGAGTAAATGAACAGGCCTAGATCAGTCATCTGAAGTGTTTCATGTCCGTGACTATGCTCAGGAAGTGTAAGCACATGTAGGCGTCAGAGATATTTCAAAAACCTCTGGGAAATAGCAAGGTGGTATGGCCTGACCTTCACTGCTTTCAAATTCTGTGTTCTTCCAAAAGAACCCTCTCTGCTTTCAAATTCTGTTTCTGAGGTTATATCTAAGCATGCCCCTAACAGCCTCTTCACAACAAAATTCTCATCCAGCTTAGAAAGTTGTTCTTGCCAGTAAGATTACCTATCATGTAATAGCATCTGCTTCACTTGAAGATACAATGACACAGATGCTGAAAAATGAACTAAGAGAGCAAAGATGAACCTCTGGAAACTGGGAGAGAATAGTGTTCCTGACAGCACATTTTTCAGACTGTAGGCTGAGTAGATGGTGAAATCAATTTGATCAAACCAAATACTTTTTAAAAAATATGAAACAGAGTAAGACAGGGAGAAGAAAAGAAAAGAGAAAATATAAGACTATTGTTTTATAAAACTTCTATTTCCATTGTGTATATATGATTATATGTGCCAATTCACCATGTCTTACTATATCAGGTGAAATACTGTATTATATCATTGTTTCAAGATCCTTGTCAAACTAAATTTATGAAAAAACCACCAAATTTCAATTGGGGCGACACTGGGATCTACACCATGACAATAGCTCCAGGATGTCATTTTTTAAAAATATTTTTTTATTGATTTCAGAGAGGAAGGAGAGGGAGAGATAGAAATATTAATGATGAGAGAGAATCACTGGTTGTCTGCCTCCTGCACGCACCCTCACCCCCCACCCCCCGGGGATTGAGCCCAAAACCTGGGCATGTGCCCTGACAGGGAATCGAACAATGACCTCCTGCTTCATAGGTCGATGCTCAGCCACTTAGCCATACCAGCTGGGTTCAGGATGCCATTTATTCCAGAGAATGGGACAAGAGGACACACTCAGACAAAGATACCAAATCCCAGCCAGTGCTCCCAGCCATAGCACTCTGCAATACTCTGGGTATTTATTTTGGCTGCCTTTAGAGGGGAGGTATTTATGTGTATCTTCACTGAACAGGCTCTGCACGGAGACTTGGCTTCATAGTTCTGTTATAGCAATAACCAATATGAAATGAGCACTTATTATACCCTTAATATGCATGGTCTCATTTAACTCTTCATATCAACTCTATAAAGAAGGTCCTAACATTGTCCCCATTTTTAGATAGCGACATAGAGATTCAGACAGTTAAGTCATTTGTTCAAGGTCCACTGAGTGGTGGAGCCAACACTCAAACCCAAGTCTAATGGAGATAATGCTGTCATCACTCATGGTGTTTCCGATGTAGAATAAGTCCCTCCCTGCTTGAACATATCTTTCCTTTGCTTATTAGTCCATAAAAACAACGTTAATAGATGTCTTATCTTTTATTGCCATTTAAAGTTCTTCCACTAAACTTGCACCCAAAAGTCCACTGAAATTTTTTAATAAACCAAGAATCAACAGACAACACCAATTCATTGATAAACAGACTTGACTAAAAAACTTCACAATAGTCATCTAATCTGTAGGCTGTTCTTATCTGAATACCTTATCTAATATGATTGGAAAAATAATTTAGTTTGTGAATAAAAGCAAAAAGGTTTTTTAAAATCTTTTATTTTATTCCTCTTCTGCATTAATTCCTTAAATAGATATATTAATAATACACTTATTATTAATAACCACATCCTTTTAGATCTAAAGTTAGATCACTGTGGCTTTCTCTTTTAAACTTCCCTGTATGCTTTGAAGCTCATGCCTCATTTATTCCTCCTAGTTTTTCCTCCTTTTAGAAAGAGCCCTTCAAGTTCTGATTTAGTTTTGTAGGTATTTGGAGATCTGGTTTTCTTTGAAACAATGAAGCAGACAGAATCCCCTGAGGGCAGTTCATTGAGAACAGGGAGGTCCTGGTGGCACAATAAACTGGCAACAAATCAATAGAAACAGAAGAGAAGAGGAAAGAAAACAATAATTAAAACATTCTGTCAAAAAATAGAACAATAATTAAAAGAGGCAAACTATTGTTTTGCCCCACTAATTGCATTTGAATTGTCAATAGATTGCTGAGGACCATAAAAAACACTTTGCCTTTTACAATATTCTGGTGGTCCTTGCTAGGCTGGTAACACTATGATGGTGTCATGCTGAGTGGCAAGTATTTTCACCAAGAGTGGGTGGGGCAAAGAGTAAAATGTTGCCCTGCTTGTTATATCATGTGAATAAAACCCTTTATGACTGTGCTGGTATGGCCCGTCATTAATCATGATACATGTGTTTACATGTGCTCATAAGATGATGTACGATTATGAGGATAAGTACCATGTGACAGGCACTTTGCTAAGCATTTAACGTTTATTATCTGATTTGATTCTTATAAACAATTTAATACTTAGGTAACTGCATTATTACTTTCCTATTTTATATTTGAGTAAACTAAGACTTATAGAGTTAAAAAATATATATCTCCCAGGATCAGACAGCTAATAATTGGAGAAACCAGGATTTGAATCAACTCAGACCAGCACAGTTCAACTAGAGATTCTGAAACTCATGGCAAGGCCAGCAAAAGAAGTAGCCACAGGTCTGCTCTTCATTATCATTGCTAGACCCATGTAAATGATTATGAGAATTCATTTTATGGGAACTCTGATTTCAATGCTATTAAAAATGTGTGTGGGGGGAAAGAAGGGCCAAGAGTGTGCCTTATAACTTTTCCAAGGAGTTTTGGTGCAAAGGGAGAGAGAAATGAAGTCTAGTTGGAAGGAAAAGTGGATCCAAGAGAAAGTTTAAAATTGTGTGGGTGTTGATGTAATGATTCAATGAAAGGGAAATATTAAATGATGTAAGAAAGAAAATGAAGAATTTCTGGAGCAATATCCTTTGAGTGGGAAAGAGGAAATGGAAATCAGAGCAAACATGGGGGATTGGATGTGTGGGGGAGTGCAATGAATTTGATGACAGAAACAGGCAGGAGGTCAAGTCTATGGTGCAGATGGGTATGTGGGTGTATATAGTGAAGGGAGTCTGCAGAAATTCTGTTATGATTGAGAAATTTAAAAACCAAAAATTGAAAACAATCAAAAAAACCTTAATGAGCAGTTAATAATTAAAAACAAAAAAACAACACACACACACACACACACACACACACACACACACACAAAACAAAAACAAAAAAAACACACAAACAAACAAAACAAAAAAACAGAAATTCAGCCCTAACCAGTTTGCCTCAGTGGATAGAGTGTCAACCTGTGGACTGGAGTCCCGGATTCGAGTCCAGTCAAGGGCACATACCTCGGTTGCAGGCTCAATCCCCGGCCCTGGTCAGGGCTCATGTGGGAGGCAACCAATCGATGCGTCTCTCTCACATTAATGTTTCTCTCACTGTCTCTCCCCCTTCTTCCCACCCTTTCTAAAAATCAATGGGAAAATATCCTTGGGTCCTTGGGTGAGAATTAATTAAAAAAAAAAAAAAACTTAGAAATTCATACTGAAAGTATTTTCAGGTTAGGTGATGGCTGATGTTGCTTTAAAATACTCCAGAAAAAAATTCTTTTAAAGTTTACCCTAGAATTGATGAAATATGGTAATAATAACACCAGACATTTATTGAGCACTCAGTATGAGCCACTGTATTAAATGCTTTACAATGAGCATGAGCCTGGCTCTCCTGATTCGGTTTCCATTTGCTCCCGTTCTCTCAGGAGGTTGAAAGGGACTCATCTTGGCATTTCCTACCCTGTTATGTAAACACTTCACTCCAAGACCCGAAAGCCCTTGGCTGTGCTTTGGAAACCACCAATGAGTGTGGAGTGAGACCCAGAAAAACGTTTTTCCTATAGCTGCTCTGCTGTTACAGGCTGACAATGCCACTAACACAAAAACATCCAGTCTTTCTAGGTTGGGCAGTTCCTTAACTTTCAGTCCTCCTACATTCTGGGGCAACTGTGCTGATAACTGCATATTTACATATAAGCAGCATGATAATGTTATTAAAATAGTAAAATTTACTAATTAAGGTTTTTTTTCCTAGTATTTTCTTTTATATTTTATTTTTTAAAAAAATATATGGTTTTATTGATTTCAGAGAGGAAGGGAGAGGGAGAGAGAAATAGAAACATCCATGATGAAAGAGAATCATTGAACAGCTGTCTCCTGCACACCTCCTACCCGGGCATGGGCCTTTGGCCAGAATTGAACCCAGGACCCTTCAGTCCACAGGCTGACACTTTATCCACTGAGCCAAACCGGATAGGGCAGTATTTTTTTTTATTTTTTTTTTAATATCCTTGTCTCTGAGTCTGCTCTTTTAGTCATGTAGGTTGGTGACTCTGTTTCCAGATTTTCCTTGTATAAGGACATCAGTCATATTGGATTAGAGTTTGCCCTAATAACCTCACTTTAACTTGATTATCTCTGTAAAGACTTTGTCTCCAAATAAAGTCACATTCTGAGGTACTGAGGTTTAGGACTTCCACATATGATTGTTAGGTGGGGGTTAGGGGGGGGCATAATTCAACCCATTAAGTTAGAACATGAGAAGCAACCCTATGGGTGTGCCACACACTAGCATCCAGGTCCCCTAGAAGCCCTTCATCACCAGAGCCCTGGAGCCCAATGGGACTGGTTCTGGCCTCCACAGACAGCTTAGTTCCTCTCACCCACTCCCTAGGCCACAGTAGCTGTCACTCTCATCACTGTCCAATGACAGTTTCTTTTTTCCCAGTAGGGTGACTATAATGGGCACCCAGCAGGAATCATGCCCATCTGTGCTCTAACACTTGGAGTTGCCTCATCCAGCTAACTTTGTAGAGAATCCTCTGATATGAATCCTCAACAGACGTAGCTACCACATAAGGTCGGTAGGATCCTGGTGGCGGCATGGTGGCAGCGTACAAGGAAATTCCTTCTATCACTTTTGTGGTAGAAATGCAGAGCACTGGGGAGCAATGCCATTGGTACTGGGGTGGTGCTAAAATCCGTTTCTGGAATATAGAATATGCTAGACGGATATATTTTTTTATTACATATACTTACATATACATATATTCACCTATAAAGATTTTCTTTTTATGGTTCTGTGCCTAGCTTTAATAGTTAGGGATTAAGTAAAAAGTTTGAGAGCCAGCCTTCTAATTCCTAACTTTATTCCAAATTTTCAAGGCGCTTATTAAATCAAAGGTATGAAAACAGTACCAAACACAAGGATGGAATTACCAAAAATGCAGGTTTGCTTTCTAATTTTATAGGGTGGAAATCTCACTAATCATCACACATATAAAATAATAAGTGCCCCATAATAGCATGTAATAATATATAATAATAAGTAGCATTCGGTTTTATGGTTTTCTCCATAATTTCTAAGGTCGTGGCTAGAAAACTCAAAAGGAAGTCTGAGTGTAATTTGCTCCCCCTCTTCCAATAATACTATTAGACACACTTTGAACACAAATTTGGCAAGCTCTACAAATTAAACCACATTTTGCCCCTAATTCAAAACCAAGTTAATACAAGCCTTAAAAGGCAGGAAGTGAGTGGGGTGAAGAAAGTATCTGAAATCAATTGAATTCAAGAATCACTTTATCACCAAGTGATGACTCTGATGTATCAGTTTCTACCTGGTGGTGAGGTTTGGAAGCTTTGGCAACTATGCTCAGAGGCGTGAGTGTTGTTGTGGTCAAAGACTCACAAAAATGCTGAGCATCCTTAAATGGCATATTCAAAGAGAAGAGAGAATAGAATCATTGTCTTGTACTAAAATAGCTATGTCACCATACCTCAGTTCAGACAAAACAGTATGAGAGATGGTCCAGATAAGTAAAACTTAAATTATTGTGGTGCTATAGTGATATCAAAATTCAGATATATTAAAAGAATTAGAAATCTCAGATTTGGCAGATCAAGTCAAAGAGGTGATATGATTAAAGTCTCTAAAAATAGTGAATAGTAAATACAATCATTCTGAAAAATGTCCCCGACCCCCACCCAGCCAAAGAAATACTGACCATGTCTAAAAGGAATATTATTCAAAGTTACTAATATGTTGGTTATAAAACAGACTCTGAAAATATCTCTTGTTCCCTAAATACAGTCACTTATTATTCTTATCTTTTCCTTTGTATAACTCAAGGTGGTGGTTGAGTATAGTTCTATCTTATGTTTTCCTATTCTATGAGGCTGGTTTAACTTTTCTGAGATATTTTCCATCTACCTTTTCATTGATCAATTTTCCTTCAACTATCTTAGCACCCTATAGCCCTAGAACACTTCCTTTAAGGATGGCAGCCTTACCTTCAATCACACAGGAATTTCATTTTCTCAAAATATTTTGAGAAAAAATAGCTTTCTTTTCTTTCTCTGTAACTTTGCCTTGTATAAAGCTTAAATTCCCCCCATTCATCACAACTTTAGACTACCCTTTTTGACAAACTTCTTGAAAGAAAAATTTATATAGATTATACCCACAAATTCCATTTCTACAACCTCATTCAGGCCCAACCCATTGCCAACTGCTTTATTTCCCTTACATGCTCTTGCAATATTATATATCAAGGTCATTAGTGACCTAGTCACCAACTCTAATATCTTATATGCAGACCATTCCCCTTCTTCTTAAATATCTATACATAATGGCTTCCAGGATAAGATTTTTGCCTCAATTTTCAATTACTGTATTTACTCCACTTGTTTTCATTGTTGTATATATTGCAATTACTTGAATATGTCACAATTAATTTATCCATTTTACTGTTGATGGATATTTGGGTTATTTCTAGCTTTTCGCTATTATGGATAATACTGCTATGACCATTCTTGTTATATCTATTTATGAGTATACTCTATAAATCTATTTAAATCTGTTGAGTATATATGTTAAGAGTAGAATTTATGGATTTTAGATTATGTTTTTTAAACTTCTTTTTGCATGTTAATCCTTACCAGAGGATATTTTTCCAGTTGATGTTTACAGAGAGTGGTAGGGAGGAGGGAGGGAGGGAGGGAGGGAGGGAAAGAGAGAGAGAGAGAGAGAGAGAGAGAGAGAGAGAGAGAGAGAGAGATGTGAGAGAAACATCATTCGGTTGCCTCCCACATGAACCCCTAGTGGGGCCTGAGATCAAACCTGCAGCCCAGGCTTATGCCCTTGACTGGGAATCAAACCCAAGACCCTGTGGTGTGTGGGCTGACACTCTAACCACTGGGCACAGTGGCCAGCATATCTGTTTCAACTTTAACAGATACTGCCAAACAATTGTGAAAAGCATTTTGGGCTTTTTTTTTTTTTTTTTTTTTTTTTTTTTTTTTTTTTTTTCTCCCTGTTGAAATATTTAGAAAGTGCTCTCTCTGTTCAAGAACTTGATTTTTACCCTTTCAGGAAATAATTGGATCACACACCAAAAATTTTGTCTTTGCAAGCTATGTTATCAGAGTAAATTACAAAAGATTTTGGCTATATAAGGAAACTATTTTAGAAATTTAGTTCACACAAGACAGAGTAAGGAAAATCAGAAAGTTAAGGAAAAGATTAAGAACACAGAGCAAGCCTGGCCCATGTGACTCAGTGGTTGAGCATCGAGCTATGAACCAAGGAGGTCACGGTTCAATTCCCGGTCAAGGCACATGCCCGGGTTGAGGGCTCAATCCCCAGTGTGAGGCATGCAGGAGGCAGCCAGTCCATGATTCTCTCTCATCATTGATGTTTCTAGCTCTCTCTCCCTCTCTTCTTTGAAATCAATAAAAATAAAACATAAAAAAGAGCATAGAGCAATAATGCTGAGTTAACTTTTTTGAGGCACAACACGAAGGTGAGCAGAAGTTCCTACAGAGAAGAGCTGCAGCTTCTTTCCCCCAAACAACCCAGCATGGGTGTCTGTGTGTCTCACTGGGCTAAATGCCCACCTCTGAATTGAGCCAAATGACTAGCCAGTCTGAACGCTTGGGTGGAGTCAAATTACTTCAACTGGCATAGATACACTATGTTTGCTATAGTCTGGCATATAGTAGGTGTTGAATATACACTTGTCAAATGAACACATGAATTCATTGCTAACGAAAGTAACTTCTGGGAAAAACATTGATTGGGAAAGATGGATCTAAAGATTTATATTACTGACATAGTCCCACCATAAAACTGTACTCTGTCTCTTTGTTCTTCAGTTGCACAAGTGACCTGAAATCAGCTAGGTCACCCTGCCCTGTGGGCTTTAAATAAGTTGGCTCAAACCATCATTACCTATGGCCTGGGAAACCCAATGTTTATCCCAGTCTCTCTTGAGAATCTTGGAGGACTCTCTATTTTTGTTCATGGAGGATGGTTTCTTACCCCCAAATCCAGTGGATGAGATCATCCTGTGAATCAGCATGCCTAGTTCTGTGTGCTCTCATTTTCCTACCATATGTGTAGACTTGCACTGGACACCAGCCTGATTCCTTCCTATTTTCAAAGTACCACCAGTGCAGGACACTATTGCAGCTATTTTTATGAAGCCTTGCTATAATAGAGGGGGCTTACATCACTGGACCACAGACAACATAAAATTGACTAGTAGACCACTTTGTTCTGAAATGTCTCAGACTTACTGGCACCAGATGTCTCACTAGTTCCTATTTCTCAAAGTAGATACTTTGTGCCATGAGTTCTAACCTCCTGATTAATTGCTTTCTTGACTCATACTCTCCCTCCTCTTTTAAATGCTTGTTAACTTTACATGCAAAGAATTTAAATTTTCTGTATTGATCTATTATAAAGCTCCTAAATAAGATGCTTTAATAAAATAATAATATATAAAATGATATTAGTATTTTTGGAGGTTGCCGGAAATGGGATTTGGGAAAGGGGGAGAGGTGGTCTGAGGTATAGGGGGACTGGTGAAGTTGGTCCAAAGGTACAAACTTCCAGTTATAAAATAAGTCCTGGGAATGGTGACTCTAGATGATAATACTGTATTGTGTAGTTGAAAGCTGAGAGTAAACCTTAAAAGTTCTTATCTCACACACAAAAAAAGAAAATGTATTTGTGAGGCAATAGATGTTAATTAAACTTATTGTGGTAATTATTTCACAATATAGAATAGACATACTTCAAATTATTATGTGTATACCTAAAACTTATATAATGTTATATGTGAGTTACATCTCAATAGAACTGGAAGGAAAAAGAAATAAGGCCCAAATATTAAGCCATGTTCACAGGAAAGCCAGCTATAAGTACCAGCAGAGGCAATAACCCAATCCCACCTAAAGCTTCTAGACACCAAGCTAGTTCTCCTTCCTCTTTATCATGCTTCCTTCACATGACCAAACCATCCAAAAGAGAAGATCAGAAAATAACTTTAAAAACGGAATTTTCTTCATTTGAGGTCTTAGGTGGGGGAAAAGACATACTTTAAGCATGCAAGCAAAGCAAGGACATTAGAATTATACAATATTGAAATAAGACCACTCATCAATAATTTATTTTAACCATGCACACTTTTGGAGAGGTAAATCTCTCCAGGAGTCAGTTTCCTTTCCTGTAAAATAATGTATTTCTTATTATGATGCTCGCATCCTGTAGTGTAGCCTCTTAACAAGTAGTTTAGTCTACTGCATATTTTTTGCACTCTTGGTGCAGTAGGGTATTTCTCTTAAAATAAATTTAGATAATGTGGGTTCAACAGGTTTCTTACCTTAATATACAATATTCATTTTCTAATTTTCAGAAAGAAAATATGCATAAATCATTCTCACATTTTTTAACCATGAAATTATTTTTCCATGTTATATGAATTGCAAGATTCTTCCTTTTAAAAAACACAAGTCCTTACTAAATTTTTGTCCAACTATTTCTAGCCGGTTCCTGTTGAGAATTTAGACAGTTTAAGGTCATAGTTAAGGGCAAGAGCTTTAGTCAAACCCAGGAGTTAAAATTTCTGCTGCATCACTCCCTAGCCATGTAACCTGGGCCCAGCATAACTGTTTTCTCATCTATAAAATGAAGATAATACCCTCATGTAAAGGATTAAATAAGTTCATAAATGTTAGGCATTTGGCACAGTGCCTCACACATCATAAGCACTCAATAATTATTAGTTATCACCCAGTTTTGGTGTGTGGAGTTAAAAAAAAGGGGGGGGGGGCCTGCAGTTCAATTAGCCATAAAGAGAACTGATTAGTGCAGCTCACCTGAGCAATAACTCTTCCCTGAACTTGTGGGTACCTGCCTTCTAAGCCTTTCCCATTCATTGCCCGCTGAGGGTGCGCCTGGGCAGGAGACCCAGAACATTCACAACTACCTTAGGCATTAACAATCAACGTCATGGCCCTGGAGCTACATGGGTGCCTTCTGCACAGGATGAGGCCTCCATGATTTCTGTGATGACTGATATTATTGGATGGATTTCACTTTCCAGCTAACTCAGAAGAGTACAGAGGAGGACAACCAAAATAAGAAAAGATTTGGAAATAAAACCCTATAAGAGCAGATGAAAAATCGGGACATATTCAGTCTAGTGAATAGGCAGAGCAACAACATAGATGCACCATGCCATGGAGAAGACAGATTCGTTATTCTCAGTTAGGAATGAGGTTACCACAGACAGCATGCGGTCCAGATTTTCCCAGAAACATTTTTGAGAAAATGAATACACTTCATAATGAAGTATAAAATACTATAGGAAATGCCTAGGATGACTATTTAATTATTGTCAAGAGGAATTTTTAGGACCACAGTAATTGATCGGTTGGTTTCTTAGAATTCATCAAAGATATAACAACTACACAAGAATGGAAAAGATTGACTAGATGTTGCAAGGTGTTTTTTTGTTTGTTTGTTTTTGTTTTTGAGGGGTGGGTGTAAACATCAAGCATGGCCAACCTTTTGCAGAAGAGGATTTTAATAAAAACACATGAGGTAGCCAAAGTCCCAACTTTGAAAGAAGATAGCAATTAAAGCAGTTCTAGAGGTCCAGAAAGCACAAATCAATGGACAGTTTTTTCAGAGTGTTAATTAATTCAAGATTCAAAGTCTTCCAAAAGTCTAATTGGCTTAGCTCCAGCCATGTGTCCACCCCTTTCTTAGGAGAGGACAGATAATTTTGGTCAGCAAATTACACCAAAGAAGAGATAAGAAAATCAATATGTTGTTACCAAAAGAAGGAAAAATGAATGCTGGGTAAGAAAACAAAAAAGCTCACTCCACCCTAGGAATTCACATGAAAGGTAATAACTATTATTTATTCAGTTCTTAATGTAAAATGTGAAAACAATGAGGCTCAGGGATTTTTAAGAAACTTGTCTAAGGTCATGGAGTGAATAATTGGTGGAGAAGGGACTTGGAACCAGGGTTTTCTAAATCCAAAGTTCAGTTTCTCCATTAATATACCATCCTGCTTTCTGCTCATCCTTTTCATAATCTCTGCTGTCACTGCCACTCCTTAAAGCAGCTTTAGCCCCAGTCACCAACAAATAAGACAGAGGTCAAAACAGAGTCACCATGATCCTCTTTGACACCGTGATGCAACACAAGACAGAAAGTTTGTGTTCCTCATCATATCACTCTGACACAGACTGCAGGCTTGGAGGACGTGGGAAGGGCAATCTAGGGGTCTAAACTGCCTTGCAATGGGCAAGGTTTGTTTTTTAAAGTTTTGAAGTAAAGAATGACTGGGAACAACCCTTCCAGCATTAGAAACTCTTTATCCTGCTAAAAATTATGAAGAGTAACATGAAACACCACACCTGGCAATTGCAAATATAAATTGTTTTAAAAGGAGCAATGTGAGGCCATGTCTCTCTCTATACATACTGTTCTGTCCCGAGCAACTGTAAGTCTTTTGTGGGACCATGACCCTCTTCTGCTTCTTTGTAGTCACTGTGAACAATAGGCATTTAATTATGTGGATAAAAGCAAATATAATGAGGATAAGGGTGATGACTTTGACTTTAATAGTTTTAGATCTAGGGTAAACTTCCCATTTCCATGGCTTATAATCTTAAAGATTCAGATTTTACAGAGCCAAATTAGAGTTCTGGAAAGGAAAAAGAAGGAAAGGAAGGAAGGAAGGAAGGAAGGAAGGAAGGAAGGAAGGAAGGAAGGAAGGAAGGAAGGAAGGAAGGAAAGAAGGAAGGAAGGAAAGAAAGAAAAAGAGCCAAGAAATATTACAATGTCATTGAATCTCAGCATTGGGTGACCTGGGAAAAGGAAAAGTTTAATGATTAGATCACAGACTTTGGAATTAATCAGACCTGGGCTCAAATCCCAGCTCTGCTACTTATTAGCTGTATGACTTCTAGCTAATGACCCTCTAAATTTCAGTTTCTTCATCAGCAATAAAAGGCCTATTAAATATATAGAGAAGATTAAATGTGAGTGTGAATGTACAGACATTGGCTTGGTCTTTCCCCCTTGTAAGCCTTGGCAAATATTAGTCATTATTTCAATACTTTGATAACTGTCTTTTTACTCCTACTACAATTATGTGCCTAGAGGCTGGAGCTGAGCTGTGCTTGATTTTAAAGTTACTGGCACTTGTATAAAGTTCTTGTACAATACCACAATTTCTGAAAAGACTCCACAACTAATAGAGTTTATATCAATCATTTTACACCAAGATACATTATTGATACCTTCAAAAATCATTTTCTAATAATTTTTCATTTTTTTTATATTTGAGCAATTTTACTGAAATATAATTCAATAAACTTCTATTTATCATCTTCTCTAGGCCAAGCACTGTACTAAGAATTAGAAATATACAGATCTGAAACAAAGTCTTGCCTTTAAGTTGCTTGGAGCCCAAAACTGATAACAAATTGCAAACAGCAGGAAGAAAATTATCAAAAACTTCTAAATAAAGCTACTATTTAACTCAATTATTAATATGAAATTATTGATATGATTATTAATATGAAAAAAATATTAAACTTTTATATATTATAATATATAATGACTATATATTAAATTCCAGAAGAAAATAGAGCAAATAGATAAAAAGCTAACAAAAAATCCTACAGAAGAATTTTGACCTGAACAATGAGACCCTTAGTTCTAGAAAGTTAATAAAGTATAAGGCAAAATCAATGAAAATACTTAAAGTGGGTCAACATTTTGAATTTCAAAGGGAAAGAAAAATCCTATAAGTCTCATGGAGGGAAATAAACAGTATCAATTTTCTAGGAAAAGAAACTTTTTCAGTTATCGTTGTCTCCATTTCTTACAATAATAACTACCCAAATTTTGTCCTAATCTTCAGTGTTTCTGAGGTATAAAAAGAACAGACTATTTTTGGGCATATAAAGACAAAGAAAGACCAGAAATCATTCATCCTTTTTAAAAAAAAATATACATTTTTATTGATTTCAGGGAGGAAGTGAGAGGGACAGAGAGATAGAAACATCAATGATAAAAGAGAATCATTGATTGGCTGCCTCCTGCCCACCCTTCACTGGGGATCAAGCCTATAACTCTGGCATGTGCCCTTGACCAGAATCAAAACCGGGACCCTTCAGTCTGCAGGCTGACACATTATCCACTGACCCAAACTAGTTAAGACCATTCATCCTTTCTTATCATTTTAATTAAAAAATATATACCAGCTGACCTAGAGATTAACAAAAAGGCTCACTGAAAAAATACTCTTTAAACTTAAAGCAAATTTCAAGAATAAACTTTGAAAGAGAATACAAAAATGTAAAGGATTATTAGAACATAATAAAAATAAGAGCAGTAAGTCAGTTGAGAAAGAGGAAATAGAAGAATGCTGAATTTTTATTTGATAAAGAGATGTTAATAGTTTTATATAAACAGTCTTAGTTGATATAAAATATTAATACATGATAAGCTAGCATCTCAAACCATCAAAGAAAAAATGGATTACTCAACTTCTGGTTAAGATTACCAAGTAACTATGTGGGAAAATATAAAGTTAGATTACTACAACATACAAGGCACCAAAATGAATCCCAGATGAATTAAAGACCGCAATGCAAAAATATAAAATGATAATTATACTAGTATAAAATAAAAGTTACTATATAGTCTTAGTAGAAAAAAACAAAGGAAATGTATTTATTTATAATATTAAAGACAAAAATGCAAAGGAAAAGATTGATAACTACAATTGTAAAAATTTTTTTTTGCACCCAAAAGAAACAGCATATATAAAATTGAAAAGCAACCAATTAGAGGAAATATTTGCAGAGTAATTACCAGAGGTTAATATATTTAATATATAGAAGTCTTATAAATCAGTAAGAAAATGACAAATATCTCAGTAAAACACACACATACACACAAAGTGTACTCAAGCAACTAACAGATAGAAGAATTACAAATGCTAAGTAAATATAGAAAAAAAATTCCAATCTGATAATATTGAAAAGCAAGGTAAATAAAAGTATGTTGACATGTTCAAAGTGAAAACAAATGAAATTTTAATGGTGTTTATTCAAAAAACTTAGGACAAAAACCAGATACACAGCAAATATGTGCTCAGTGTTTTTCTCCACCACCGTTTATTTCTCAGTGTCTTTTTTGGGACACTGTGGGGTACATTAAGATCAGAATATTACTTCATTATTTTATTCTACTATTGATGTTTGCTTCTGTTCTTTTCTTGGTTCTCCTTAACAAGCAAAAGCTATCACCATTTTAGACACCTTAAATTGTGATTCACAGTAACTCCATTGTAATTAAAACTATAGATACTTAAAAGTCAATTAGAAAATGAGTTTGTGTTTTTAAATTGCTTCTTTATAATTAGTACTCTGACTTGACCAGTTTAGCGTAAATCAATTTGGGCTATATGTTTGTGGTTTCCTTAGAAATATATTATAACAAATATATATATTTGTTAAGACAACTCAAAACATTTTTCATATATTTTATTTTCCTTTCCCAAAAGAAAAAACAAACAAACAATCATTCTTCACTCCACCCTGCCTCTACAAGCCCCCAGGCCATGGTTGCATAATGTGAAGAAATTTACCATCTCCATCCAGATTCATTAATCCCTTCTTTGAAGGATCCCAGGAGCTCCAACCCAGCCTTGGCTGCTGGCCAATTGGAGGAAACTGGGAAGGCAGGGTCAGAACCAACATTAACCTAGTGAAACAGATGTGCTCTGAAGTAGGCTCAGCGTGACCTGACCCGGTGGGTCACTTGAAAGTAACGAAGCTTTTCTGAGAATCCTGTAAAACTAAGATCATCTGAATCTAATGTATGTAAGACCCTCTTATTTCTAGATTCAATACTAAGAGGATTGGATGAGATTTAGAAAACCTTTAGAAAGTGAAAGGAAGAGTTGAAAATCATGGAATACATTCGCTTTGGAATCAGCAGGGGTGAAAGTTGGGGAAAATAGAACATGTTCAGAGGATGGTAGGTAAATTTTATTATAACAAACCTACAAGCCACAGCAATCTTGAGACAGAAGTACAGAGTTGGAGGTATCCCACTACCTGATATCAAAGTATATTACAGGGCCACTGTGATCAAAACAGCCTGGTACTGGCATAAAAGCAGGCATATAGATCAATGGAACAAAACAGAGAGTTTAGAAATCAGCCCATACATAAAAGGTCAATTAATATATGACTAAAGAGACAAGAGCATATAATAAAGACAGTCTCTTCAATAAATGGTGCTGGGAAAATTGCACAGGTACATGCAAAAAAATAATAATAATGAAACCAGACCACCAATAATGAAACCTTACACCATACACAAGAAAAAACTCAAAATGGTTAAAAGACCTAAATATAAGTTCGCAAAACCATAAAAGTCCTAACAGAAAGCAAAGGCAATAAAATCTTAGACATCTCTTGTAGCAATATTTTTGCTGATATATCTCTTCTGGCAAGGGGAACAAAGGAAAAAATAAATAAGTGGGACTACATCAAAATAAAAAGTTTCTGCACAGCAAAAGAAACCATCAACAAAATGAAAAGACAACCCACTATATGGAAAACATATTTGGCAAGGATATATCTGATAAGGGTCAATTTCCAAAATAGATAAAGAACTTATACAACTCAACACCAAGAAGACAAACAAACCAATTTTTAAAATGGGCAAAGAACTTGAATAGACACATCTCCAAAGTGGAAATATAGACAAATGACAAAAAGTTCAACACCACTAATCATCAGAGAGATACAAATTAAAACCACAATGAGATATCACCTCACACCTGCCAGAATGGCTACCATCAATAAATCAACAAACAAGTTCTATTGAGGATGTGGAGAAAAGGGAACCCTAAAACACTGATGGTTGGGATGCAGACTGTTGCAGCACTATGGAAAACGATATGGAGTTTTCTCAAAAATAAAAAATGCAACTGACTTTTGATCCAGCAATTCAACTTCTGCAAGTATTTCCAAAGAAATCCAAATACTAATTTGTAAGAAATGCACCCCTATGTTCATTGCAGCATCATTTATAACCAGTGGCCTAGTACATGAAATTTGTGCATGAGGGGGGTTCCCTCAGCCCAGCCTGCACCCTCTCCAATTTGAGACCTCTCAGGGGATGTCTGACTGCCTGATCACCCCTAACCACTCTGCCTTATTGCCCCCAACTGACCTCCCTTCTTGTCTGATCACCTTAACTGCCCTCCCTTTCAGCCTGCTCACCCCCAACTGCCCCCCCCTTCTGGCCTTCTTGCCCCCAGCTGCCCCCCTCTGGCCTGCTTACTCCCAACTATCCCCCCTGCTGACCTGATCACCCCCAACTGCCCCCTGCCGACCTGCTTGCCCCCAACTGCCCCCCCCACCCCCACCAGCCTGCTCTCCCCCAACTGCCCTTGCCTGCTAGCCTGCTCACCCCCAACTGCCCCACCACCACACACTGGCTTGTTTGCCCCTTACTGCCTCTGCCTTGGCCCCACCACCATGGCTTTGTCTGGAAGGTCTCCCGGAAGGTGTCCTGGTCTACTTAGCATATTACCCTTTTATTAGTATAAATGGCCAAGATCTGAAAACAGTCCAAGTGCCCATCAATAGGTGAGTGGATAAAAAGAGCTGTGGTATATTTACACAATGGACTAATAATCAGCTGTAAAAAGAAGGAAATCTTACCTTTTGCAACAGTATGGATGAACCTGGAGATTATTAAGCTAAGTAAAATAAGCCAGTCAGAGAAAGACAAATACCATATAATCTCACTTAGATGTGGAGTCTAATGAACAAAATAATCTAACAAGCAAAATAGAAACAGAAGCACAGTTAAGTGAAACAGACAGCTGTCAGAGGGAAAGGGGGCTGGAGGTGTGTGGGGGGAGATGAAGGGACTAAACAAAACAAAATAAAACAAAACAAATATATATACACGTCACAATGACACAGACAACAACATGGTGATTAACAGAAGGAATAGGGGTGGGTGGGAGGGAGAGAGGGAGGTGGAAGTGGGCCAAGGAGGGATAAATGGGGACGGAAAGAGACTTTACGTTGGGCAATGAGTACATGGTGCATTACATACACAATGTTTTATACAACTCAACACCAAGGAGCTGAACACTTGCAACCTGCATGGTTTTACTAGCCAATGCTACATCAATAAATTCAATCATAAAAATGTGAATCTGATAAATCATTTTATGAAAGGGTATTTTTATGATAATAGATACAGTGCTAGAAATAATGGTCAGAGTCTTATGGGCCTGGAGAAAAGAGGACCCAATGCCAGGAGTAAATAAAATTAGGAAAACAAAGAGTTGATTTGAAAGTTAAATTCCACCTTCTGACAGTTATCCCATTTTATTTTTTCTGACTCCACCTCCAAATTCTTTTTTGGGGGGGGAGGGGGGTGGATTGTATGCACACTCATTTGCTTTGGATTTTATTATTATTATCATTATCATCATTATTATTAATTTCCCTGTGGAGATGGTTAAAATGTTTGGTGTGGGAAAAGAAAAAGAAAGTTGATGTCCACTTAATGGCAGGATATAAGGTCTTTTAGGTTCTATGTTGCAAAACGTTTTCCAGTCTTTCTCCCCAGTGTCAACTGCCAACAACTAGTTAACTTTATTATACAGACTAGAAGGCACATGGAGAAAGACTAATAAAAATATTTGTTGCATTTATTATGGAAAATATGCTTCAATTACTTTCCAAAAAGAACTGCTATCAAGGACCAATGTCTGTCAGGTCATTTAAACAACTTTACTACAAACAATGTGTTCTTTGAAATCTACCTATTATCATGAAACTTTATCTAAAAAACCATAGATTTATTAGTGAAGAATAGAAGACTGTGAAACTTGTCATTTGTTACCCAGAAGCAAGAATTAGAGATGTCTTCAAAATTATTCAAATAATAAGGTTAGTTTCAATAGAATAAAGGAAAATATACAAATGATCAATTTATAAGCAATTTTAAATTTTAAATTACTTGAAACCATCTAAAGTTTAGAATAAGAAACAGTTTTAAGACCTTGGCTAATTTTATTGAACATTTATTCAATCTTATAAAACATCTTTTATATACAATACACACACACTCTAATGGCTGCTGTTGAATTCAAGAATATATTATAGAACACAATTCCTCTAAGTCATTCACCAAATAATAGGATAAATTTTCTGATTTATTTTCAATTAGGTCTTTTGTTTGTTGTTTTTGGAATAGTGCTGCTACTGCCTAGAAATCACAGTTCACTCCCAAAATAGTCATTTCAATGATTAAAAAGGATTGATAGTGACAGAGGGATTAACCCCAGGAGAATTTTCTCATCATCCACAGAGGTATATTTTCCTATTCTGAGATGACAATCCCAATTCTAGTGGATCATATCTACCCATTGGGTATACTGAATGGTTATCATCCTTTTGACACAACTTATTATTAATTTTGATCTTCAGAGTACTAAGGCAGTAGTGGCTGAAAATAAAGCCCTACTGCTTTCATTAAAGAAATCAAAGATAACAGCATACTTTAATAGGTACACTATTTCACCTGCAAAAGGGGAGAATTTCTATTTTCTGTGGGACTTTTGAGGCATTTTTCTTGTGGGTTAGCCACTAGAGGGCATCATGATGCTATACACCTAAAAAAAAAACAAAAAAAACTTTGAATATTGATTACTTTTGAATCGATTACTCTCAAAACATTGTTCTTTATGTTCACAATTTTCATTTACATGGATAACAATGAAATTGTAAAGAAAATAAACTCATTTGTCTTCCATTGAATCTGCTTTAAGAACACTTGGCAGAGTTGGAGTCAGAGCCTAAAGCCCCACGTTATCAACGGGTCACGCTCTGAGCCTTGCTGGACTTCCACTCCACTGAACACATACCATCACTGGAGCTGCCTGACTTGAGACCAAGGCCCACCTCTCCCACTGCGGGCATCGCCAGTGACCAGAACTTGGGCCCGACGCTTGCTTCACTTGCTTCTATTGAGTAAGCTTGTTTTCTCTGTGTGTAATCTGTGTATGACTCCATTGGCTTATATAGCTAATAAACCTGGCATTGTGGAAAGACACAAACGTGTGTGAGTGACCCCTTTCAATGAAGCTTTTTTGCTCACATCACACACCAAGAGAATTTATCTCATAAAACATGGGATATGACCAGCAGAAAATGGGACACTTCAATATGATTCTTAAAAGTAAATAAATGTCTTAGAAATTTATTCCCTGTTCAATCATTTTTTCATCATACACATTACAAGCCCACAACCAACATTCAACTAATGGCTACTCTAGAGATAGCTATGTTCACAGTTTGATCTGTATGACTCAGAAAATGTGACAGGATGATCACCACTTCTTCATATAAGACCTCTGGATGTCAGCCAAAGGTTCATCTCTAACCTGACAATTGTGGAGAAATTGTTAAAAGTTGTTAAAAGCTGGTCCTGGCTTCAGTTAGTATCTTGCTTCTTTGATTTTTTTCACATGAGTTTCATAAAAATATCTGGTACAATATGGCCTGGCTATGTTGCCTTTTGTGGTGCATGAATAGCCTTAGCTTAAATATGGATTACAAAAATATATTTTACTTAATAATGTCATTATTTCTCAAGGGGCTTGAACTAATATTGGTTTAACTATGTTTTATTTGTTTCTTTAATTAACAAGCTTTATTTTTTTAGAGCAGTTTTAGGTTAATAGCAAAACTGAATGGAAAATACAGTGTTCCCATACATCCCCATCCTACACACATACAATCTCCCTTATAGTGACATCTGACTACAGTGGTACATTTGTTACAGTTTATGAACTTATACTGATATCATTATTGGTCAAAGTCCATAGTTTACATTATGGTTTACTCTTGGTAAAACGATGAGTTAGACAAATATATAATGATATGTATCTGCCATTTTAGTATCATACAGAATGTTTCCCTGTTCTAAAAATCCTCTGTGTTCTGCTGATTTATCCCTTCCTTTTAACTCCTTAACCTCTAACCCCTTGGCAATCACTGATATTATTACTGTCATCTTAATTTTGCCTTTTCCAGAACATCACATATTTGAAATTATAGTGAAGGTAGCCTTTTCAGATTGGCTTCTTTCACTTAGTAATATGAATTTAAGTTTCTTCCATGCCTTTTGGTGCTTAATAATATTTTATAATCTAGAAATACTACAGTTTATTTATCCATTCACCTACTAACTAAGGGATAATCTTGGTTGCTTCCAAGTTTTTGGAAACCATGAATAAAGCTGCTAAAAACATCTGTATGCAGGTTTTTGTGTGGGCCTAGGTGTTCAGTTCACTTGGGTATTTTGTTTTGTTTTTAGCCTGAACTCTTTGAGCCATGCTTTCTTAGAGTAGCTGAAATTTGGCCATTTTGGTTCTGTTGACTCATAGAGAGCCATCTGATATCAGAACTGGAAGAGGATATGGTTGGCTAATCCAACTACTCATTTTGTACTTAGCAAATTGAGGGACACACATGTGAACTAGTTATTATTTTATTCTTTCTAAAAGTCAAATATTCCTGGATTCTATTTTTTGTTGGTTTTGCTTTGAGATTTTCTTTTTAAATGCAGCCACATTAGTTTTTGAATGACTAGTAAATTTTGAAAAAGTATTTTGTCCATTGGGTTCAGTCTCAGGTTTTACCATTAGCTTTTTCAGAAAAATAAAACAAAAGACATACACTATGTAAACATTTAAAAAATACAGCAAATGCTTTTTTAAATACAAAGCTGGAATGGAAATGGACATTGAGAAGGAAGAAACATTGTTTTAATAGGCAGAGATTTTATTTAAAGCTAGTCCCAAGTTGATGGTTTTCCTCAATGCTGCTGTAAACAACTCTCATCTTGCTGACTGCCCAACTGGCCACCAGCCTCCCTCTCCCCAAACAACCCTCAAAGCAGGATACTGGCCTCTGATATGAAAAATCAGCCACAGTTGTGTAACTGGATGATATAAGAACTCTCCTGTGATCTTCCTTTGAGCTGAGGTCCCAAAGCTGAGAGTCCTAGGTGATGACTACTTCTAAGACTAGTTGAAGAGAAACAAGAAACTATGTCTGCAGAGCTGGCCAAGGAAGTGGCCCTTACCTCCACCTGATCAGAAGAGATGCCAGGGAGGGTTTCTGTGAAGGGCACTATTGGAGAAGAGGTGGGTGTTTCCCTCAATTCAAGACACATGAAGATGTGGGGCATGCAGGAGGCAGCCGATCAATAAATCTCTCTCATCATTGATGTTTCTATTTCTCTCCCTCTCCCTTCCTCTCTGAAATAATTTATCTATCTATCTATCTATCTATCTATCTATCTATCTATCTATCTATCTGTGTGTGTGTGTGTGTGTGTGTGTGTGTGTGTGTGTGTGTGTAAAGACACAGGAAGAGAGCCTCTACAAGAACCATCTGTAGAGTATGGGCTTGCCAGGAGGGGATACTGGGATACTGACATTTTGCCCCATTCATACATCTCCCATCCCTTTCCCATACCCTCCCTGAACAGAGATCCAGAACAAAATCTGGTTAGTTACATATTCCTTGGGAAAATCTGGTCTGCATTTCCTGGTATGTGGAGTCTGGTATCCTATTCTTAGCTGGAAGAGTCTAAAGAATAAAAAAAGTCAGTGTGAGGGATCCATCAGTTGCAAAAGTTGGCTGGTATGGTCAGAAATCAGCCAGAGGAACATCTCCTGCTCTAAGTCCTCTGGGGAGGTGGAAAGTGGTCTCATCAAGAACCCATAAAGGCACTTACATCAGTCATGAACAACAATACAGAACTGACCCAGTACGAGAGCTAGCACCTCTGAGGCCACCACTTGGGCTAAAAAGTAAAAGTAACATCTACCATTACTTCTCTTCATACAGGAATGTGGAGGTGGACACAGGAATAGTTCTGCAGAAAAGCTTCATGTTTCCAACATCTTCCTTTTAGAAACCATAGCTAAAGCCTCAGGAAGATGATCCCCAACTCATTCCTGCCTTCCCAGTCTCCTGGTAAGTGAATCCAATTGACAGCAACAAATTCACATCTAGATACTTAGCTGCAAGGGAGTCTGAGTTCCATAGTTTTCATATGTCCAACCCTTCTTACTAGTAGCAGTGTAGGAAGTTGAGTGAGCCTGACCAGAGTACTCAGCTCAGAACCCTAGAGGAACCTGGAGAACTAGAACATTGCTGGGAGTAGTAGACAGGGGGAAGAAACAGTAAAGAGGTCATGTCTATTTTTGCACTGCAGATTTCTGAGACTGGGCTGAGCCTGCATGATATGGAAAGGGAAAAATTCTGAATTTGTATGAAATCAGAGTTTTGATATGAGGCAAAGTTGAATTTTTTAATTGGGGAAATTATGACTGGTCATTAATATCAGAAGGTGGAAGTGATATTTAAGATGCTCACCAACTAGGATAGCAGGGGCATTGACCAACCAGAATGCACAGTAGCCATAAGTAATTGGGATTCTCCCTATTGCTGTATTATTTCTGTATTACTAGGTCCCAGTGATTTTTAGATGCTCATGAATAATGGGTCACGTTGCAAAACTAGTGTATACTGTAGCATCATCGGTCCAAATTGATTCTATTTTCTGACTAAAGTAGTACATCTACTATCTACATTGTGGGGGTCCATGTACACACAGAATGTCATGATGACTGTCTACTATTAGAAAACTTACATTGTTTTCTAATCATTGTGATTATAGGATAAGAAGAGAAGGTGACAATGTTCATTTGTAAGGATTGCTGAAAGCACCTAATAGTGATATATTGAATAGATTTCAAATAAATCTTCCAAAATTAGCTTTCAGAGAAGTTTTTAAAATAATTCTGTTTACTTTGTCCTCCTTGTGCATACACAGTCTCACCTCCATTAAAGAACATTTCTGCTCATTGTAAAAGTGAAGCCTATATATATTTTTGCTTCTTGTTTTGCTCAAGCTGTTCTCTGTTTTGAATCACAAAACCAAAGACTTGGTTGCTTCTTCTGTGATGAGGTTGGCTATCTTCAAATTCTGACCCACTTTTTTAGTTTCTTTATTTTATTAAGCAGAATGGGTATACTAGCAAGCATTTTCTATTAGAAAGAATATCCTAAAAGAAATAAATGGGAACAAGCACAATATTCAGAAAGGCAAATGAGAGAATAACCAGAATTCATCTTTAAACTTATTCAAACTAAGTTACCATTCCAATACAGAGGTTACTTAAAGAAAGAAAAAAAAATCAATTTTCTTTCTTACTCAATATAAACCTGGGTTTTTCCAGATTTAGACTGAACCTAAACATGTGCTTGCCTTCAGCAGACTGCCTGTGGTGGCCTCAAACACCACAGTACTCTGTATTAGCTCATATAATTATGCCCCATCACAGGGCTTATTAGCCCTTTATTCTTGCCTTGGGCTTATCACCAGAATAACTGAGCTTCCATTGTTCCATTTCTTTCTGAGTAGAAATAAAAGTCTCAGGTGTGCAAGCCAAGAAAGAGATTTCCCTCTCAGAAAGAATGAGGTTCTTGCCTGAAGCAAGATGCTTGCCGGGTGCCCCGTAAAACTTCTCTTTCTGTTCCTAAATAGGCTTCACATGCCAGTGAAGATGGACGTGGAGCACTGTCACAATTAAAGTCAGTTTTGCCTTTCAACACAACAGTTGAAGAGCTGACTCATCCCGGACACACTAACCAGTCTCTCTCCCCCCCCTTTTCTGTCCCTCTTCCTAAAAAACTTGACTCTGAGATGTTTTTTTTCCCAGTGGTGAGAGTGATCAAAATGGCACCCACGATGTACACCTCATCTAGGGCTTCTCTGGTCCCCACAGATAGATAGGTGGGTGAGAGATAAGAAATGAGAACTCTACAGGGACGAAAGTAGCAAAAATCACTGGATGGAACTGGGATGACTCCAACCACTCAAGGCCACAGAGCTATGACAGTTAGATTTATGGCCCATGATGCCACTCTGGGAAATGTGCAGTCAGTGTTGCCCAGACGCTTGAGGTCTCCCGGGGTGATGCCCAGAAACAGGGCCTTTGGTGCGTGCCATGTCGTTTGTGAGAGCTCTGCCCACAAAGCCATCAGATGGTAACAATTTTCAGTCACTTCCAACATGAGATGAGTTTGAACTTTAATATGCAACCTAATTATGACTGCAAACACTCTGTTAAGCAAACAAACTTCAAACCCCTTTTTTCAAAAACAACTCTGCTCTGGTCATTTCACATTGTACAAAGGCTTTAAAAATAAAACTGTGCGGGGAACTAGGGAATCCAGGGATAAAAAAGACTGAACAAAATTAAATGGCTTTAATGTAATCACCACTCGAGGACAGAGTGTTTGAGTGTTTTCTTTCAAATGGAAATGTAGAAAATGTAGCATCCTCTGTTCTTTTGCTACTCTTTCACCATTCAACTTCTACCCCGGAATTACAAGTAATACTTTTTAAATAAGATGGAGAAGCGGACTTTCTTATTTGTCCCCACATTTTTCTTTGCTTACTAACCTCCTCTTTTCTGTTTCTGAAATATCCAAGTCATTTGAGGTTTCTTCTCTCCCCCTGCCTTCCCTTCCACTTTTTGGATTTTCTCAGTTACTTTTCTTATCCGCATTGCTTAGTCATTTTTCAAGAACTAAGATCATTACATAGCAAATGGAAATCAATGGATATCCATTTTCATGACAAAACCAGAGAATTGGCCAGAATTTCAATGAGGGGATGGTGGACCCCGAAATAAGTCACCTGGTGCCACCTCTGCATCTCCGGACTCCATAGACATCTGTGTTCTTGCCTGTAGTGACCCCCCAAAATTAATTTCCCTGCTGTCTCCTCAATCTACCTGTAGTCTTTGACAAACTTCTTTAGTGTTGTTGTTTTCATTTTACTTCAGAGAGAGGTCAGAGCACAGAGACTAGATCTCTGATTTCTATCTCTGTCATTCAATAAATTTAAGCAGGAAAAGGTATAGTAGGCATGTTCTCTAGATCTCTCAAACATTGAACTCTCCTTATAAAAGGAAAAAGTTATTAAGAACAGTAAACTTCAGAAGAAATCTTAACACTGCTTCCATTTGATGTAACATCTAAAATCAAGCTCTGTTGACCTTCATCTCTCCCTGGTTTTCATTTCCAAAACAGAAATTGCTTCACTTCTTTGAGAAAGTGGGAAAAGTTTGAAGCCAAACCGTTGTTAATAATCCAGCCCAAGAGAAGGCCAATCTCTCCTAGGAAAGTCTGTCTGTTCCTGGTGTGTGTGTCAAACTCCAATTTTGTGATAAATGTTTTTTATTGCCTAGTAAACAGCTAACCTCACCCTCACGTCTTCTTCCCTCCAAAGTGATATGTAAAGAATGCTGGGAGCTCAGGGAAAGTGTTCATCATTGATAACAAGATACACACAGAGGAAATGCCTCTGGATCTCGTGTCTGCCTTTGAGGGTCAGAATAATGGCAGTCATCTTGGGGCTAGGAGGGAATTCAGTTAAAAGACAAGCCAACTTGCTCTATAAAAAAGAGATATAAAGAACCGGGGACCTTGATGCTATCACTTAAACACTAAAACACTAAGTCTGGACCCACCACACTTTCAAATACCTTGTTATGTGACATACAAGTGTTCCTTATTGCGTAAGTCACTTTTAACTGCGTTTTCTTCATTTACAACCAAAAACATTCTGATATTGATGGTCAGATTAAACCATAAGATCAGAGAAACATAAAAATAATTTCCCTGTAAACTCTGTTGGCAAACATTCTTAGTTTAAATTTTGAGTGCAATAATCACCAAATGTCAAATTTTAAAACATGTCTTAATCCTGGCCAACTGGTGTGCCTCTTCTAACCTTTTAATCATGGGACTGGTTAAAAACAAGTATAGAAACTTTAAAAATTACACACTAAAATCATTATTTTATTAGCCCTCGTAACAATAGTAATTTGAGGACCATTACCTTTAACTTGGAAATACTTCTCCCATTCACCGTTTATCTTCCCTTTTCAGGAAAACAACATGGAAATAACCAAAGCCAAATTTCTACCGTGATTGTGATGGCTTGGAAATTAAATCACTTATTCCCTATGCCAAAGGAAGGCCCCAGTACAGTTATTCAGTAGTATGGCAATATGAGAACTCCGTGATGCAACCTGTCACTATTTAAGCTTTTAAGGGAATTAAACAGAGTTGCCTCAAGCACAGTTTTACAGCTGAACTGAGACAAGCCCCAAGTTCTGGCTATTTTTGTAGAATTTCTTTTTAATAAGAGCTAAAGCGTTTTGTCCTCAGCCAGCTGCCCCTTCAGTCAACAGGGTAGAGCTTCCCTAATAGGCTGGCAGCCCATTTTGGGAGGGGACATAAGGTGAGGGTGTTTGGGACTGAGGCCATGAGGAATCTCCTTTCTTCCTAATCGAGGCCTCGTCCTACTCCTTGATAATAAGCTGCCCCTCTGGTACTTCTCACCTGATGTCTATCTGGACACAGATTCCAGGGTGGAAAAATCCCAAGGGCACTGAAAAAAATCCACTGTATTTCCAGAATCTTTAAGTGGAGCACTGCATTAGGAACTAAGTGCTGCTGCCTAACTACTCCTTTCTGGGCTTCCTGTCCTCACACACACAGTCTAATATTGCACTAATCTTGGGAGTTGGGGGTGCCTGGGCTCTGTAAGGGAGGGGCTTGGAGGGCTGGGAATCTATTTGGGAATTAACCAGATTTTCTCCTTCCCAGACTCAGGTGCGCGCAAGTTGACTTTTACCAGAACCTAAATTGTACCATTTAGGACATTTTCTGGTCTTTCATCATTAAAAAAAAAAAAAAAATTGTATCTAAGAAAAATGTTCTTCTCTCTTGCTCACCATTATTCTTTTTTCTCCATGTGGCTACATTAAAACCTGCATAGGAGATTTGATTTTATCTAATGATTCCAAGTTTATAGACTCTAGAGAGAGTCATTTGGCCTTGAGGAGAATCTTGGAAAATGTATCTCTTTTAAAAGTGAACATTGATAGTATCCAAAGGAAAATGTGTTTTCCATTCTGAAAAAAGAAAAGAAATTATTATCTGTTGTTTGCTTTGGTTTGGGGAGTTTTAGTTGGGTGTTTGGAACTGTGTTTTAAGGTTTCATGCAGAGATTTTCCTTGACTATTAATGTTGAATAAAATGGCTGGTCATTCGTATTACATGTAGTATAGGACTCATTCATGGAAATGGCTATTTTATGGGTAATAAAACTAATTAAAACCAAATTTAAAAAAGGAGGAGAAGGATGAGAAATACTAGCAATAGAATTCAGGATGTGCGTGTCCAACTTTGCTTTGGTATAATATTACTCAAAATGACTCCTTCATGTTGAAAAATATTTTTACTTCAAATAAATACAGTAAAGTGTAATTGCTCAAAACAGACAAATTAGTATGTATTCAAATCTTATAGTCAAAAAGTAAGTCAGGCTACCCAGCTTAAAAGAAATTCAATAAGTTCTCCCATTTATTTCTGTTTCTTGGTTGGTTTTCACAGAATTTTTGTATGTGGATGAAACTTAACATTACTTGACCATGACCCCTGAGATTAGAGATGTAATCAGGAAATAGTGGGAAAGGGAGTTTTTTGTTTTGTTTTGTTTTGTTTTGTTTTTAAAGCAAAGCAGAGCCCTTAAGTAGTTTGTAGTTCAAGTTGATCTATCACGCTGCCATAGAGCTAAAACCACTCAGAAGCCTCATTTCAGAAATGGATGAGGTTAGTGTGCAAGCAGCACTTGAGTCAGAACTCCTCTCAACAAGGGTTATTTATAGAATCTGAATAGCTCTAGAAAAAGATGCTGATTATTCACATTGCTTTGGCCTAACCTTTTATTTATCCTTTCATTCCATCAAATATTTATTAAGAATCTTCCCTATAGCAAACATTGGTGCTGTGAGAACAAGATGAGTGCCCTGGCCTCATGCAGCCTACCGTAAACAACCACCCAAAGGATCATTTCAGTGAAGTTAGAAGTAACACTTGAAGGAAACTGCACGTGCTTTGAGAATGTTTTGAAGGGACTCCTCGCTTTGTCGGAGGGGTGGGGGTTCAGGGAAGGTGCCTGTAGACTTCAGATTGCAACTGAGATGAGAAGAGTAAGAAAGAGTTAACTACTGGGTGAAGAAATACTGGGAAAATCCCCTAGTAGAAGGCACCACAAGAGTGGGGACAGAGGTGTCCTGGAGCCCAGCACATTCAAGGAAACCAAAGGAAGCCAGAGTGTAACCCCAGGCGTGGTGAGCAGGAGATGAGACTGAGAAGTGGGCAAGGACCCGGTAACAAAAGCAGGGGTGATGTTCTAAATATTGAGCAATTTGGAAAGGCACAGGCCTCGCTGGTCAGAAGGAAGGCTGGCTGGCTGTCAACAACCTGTGTGGTAGAACCAGTACAACCAGCTGACCATCAGCCCCACCTAAGATGCCTCAGAGGATATGATATGGCTCCCGATTTGATGCTGGGAGCCAGAAGAAGGCCCCAAAGAGTTTGCAGCAGAGGAAGCACCAGCACCCAGAATGGGTTGTAAATGTTTTCTAGAGAGAGCAGTCTACAGAAGATGAGCTCAGCTTACCCCTGAGCACCCAGCACACTGATGCAAAGTGCTGTTGGGGATACTGAGATGAAGAACAGATTGAAGTCGCTGTCCTCAGAAAGCCTACTCTTGAGAACTAAAAGACACCTAGATATTAATTATTCAGAGATCCGCTCTGGTTGGATGGAAATTTCTAAAAGCTCTTCAGAGCAATAGTATGGAGCAGAGAAACAGTCTCTGCCTGAAATTCCTTGTTATCTCTTTATATGACGAAGAAAAATATCATCCCAATAGTTGTGTATTGCAAAGGGAAAACAAATTATTATTATTATTGTTGTTATTTTTATTATTGAAGGACTTCTAATTTCTGAGAGCTCAACAGTTCGAGAAATCACTGTTTTTCAGGCCTGCATTAATCACTCCCCCAATAGAGAAGGCCATGGGATCTCCATGAGGGTTTGTTGCCCAGTGCGCTGTTACCGGCACTATTACTTGTGTCTCCAGGTATCAGCAAGGAATTGCCTTCACTAAACACCACACCATTCCATGAGTCTGGATACCACCAGCCACAGAGAGGGTAAGAACTGCCAGAAACATTTCCCTCTGGGTGTCATAATGTCTGTTGGTCAAGAGGACAGATTTAGGGGATGTCTTCCCAAAATGTCCCTATAAAGTCAAGGTGGGCTCCTCCTTCTTATCCCCTTCCTAGATGCTTTATCAAAGTAATGCAAGTTAATATAGACCCATAGTGGGGAGTGGGAGAAAGCAGGATTAAAGAAAGTAGGTTAAGGTGAAAATGTTATCTTTAAATCTTCACTTAATGTTTTACAAGAGTGATTCTTCATTTTTGCAAGATTAATTTGGTAATAAAATAAATGTCTAAATAAATAGAAACTCTCTGTAACATATTCAGAGAACAGAGAGAGTATGTGTCAAAGAACAGAGAGAGTGCTCCTTTCTTCAATTCCTCTTTCCAGGGGGATCAGTGTCATATGTAAACGTGGACATTTTTCTAGGCTTATCAACATATACACATGCATTTATCCATTTGGAAAGTAAGATTCCTAGAAGTGAAACTGTCAGATCATAGAGGGTTCACATTTTTATGTTAAAATAAAATTTCAAAGTGCACTCTAAAAAAAAGTTATAACGATTTACTTTTTTAAAAAAGTATTTTAAATGGGGTGAAGGGAGGGAAAATGATCCTGTATTTGCTACTGAAATGTACTCACATCAGGCTAAGGCTTCTGTATACATATCCCTGGATCACCACCCTCCTAGGAACAGCAGAGCAGATATTATGTGGAAGCCTTTATGAGGCTTCTGAGAATAGAGAGCTTGGGTACATAGCCATGCTGGCAACCAGCCTAGGTGAGAAAGAGGTAAAGGCCTATGGGCTCTGATGCCAGGCTGCCTGGTTCAAATCTTGGCTCTATTTTGCCGCTGAGTGACTCTGGGATGATTAATTTTATGTGTCAACTTGACTAGGCCACAGTACTCATATATTTGGTCAAACACCAGTCTAAATGTGGCTGTGAATGTATTTTTTTAGATGTGATTAACATTTAAATCAGTAGGCTTTGAGGAAAGTAGATTTACCCCACTCTCCATCCCCCCATAATATGGCAGGCCTCACGAAATCCGTTGAAAACCTTAATAGACTAAGATTCCCTTAGAAAGAAGACATTCTGCCTCCAGACTGCCTGCGGATCCAATCTGCAACATCAACTCTTCCCTGGGTCTCAACCTGCCTGCCTGCCTGCCTGCAGGTTTCAGACTCCCAGCCCCACAACTGTAAAGCAATTCCTTAAAATAACTATTTTCATGATAGATTGATAGATAGATAGATAGATAGATATAGTAAATTGTGTACACACACACACACACACACACACACACAATTAGTTCTGTTTCTTCTGAAAAACCCAATACATTCTCTAAGTCTCTGTTTCTCCTTTGTAAAATAATGACAATACTACTTACTTTTCAGCTGAAAGCTTTAAGAGAAAGACTGAGGTCCCCTGAGAAGGAAGAAATTATGCCTCGAGAGTGCTTTTAGACTCAAGAGGTAACAGCAATGTCCAGTGCCAGGCAAAAGGCCTAGAATCCATACATTTTTACTATTATTTTAAGAAAAATGAGCTTGAACTCACTCATGGCTTGGTTCATTACCATCCTCATCCCTCACCTCACACACACACTCACCCACTCGCACTCACTCTCACACACTAGGACCCATGGGAAATTCTGACTGCAGGCCCTTCACTTAACAGACAAGAGGTGGAAGCCTGCACTGTGGGGAGATGTGTTCAGGAGCTTCCTGAGCAATGCTGACAGTGGGAGTGAGATATTCTCCATCTTACAGAAGCACGTCCCCCTCTATAATATGGCCTCCCAACCATGAGCTGGGTACTTCTTGTTTCATTAATTTATACTGTTTGCTGCACAACCACAGAGGGCATGCACCTTAACCTCTGCATCATGCCTGAGTGATGCCATGATCCCTTCATCTGCTTCTGCCACGTGTCACCTTGAGGGAGGGTCCTCTTCGTCTCTGCTCCCTTTCCCCCAGGTGTCACTCTAGTAAGTCATTCTGCAAGAGGCAGAAGGTCAGAAGGAGAAAAATCAGAGAAAACATTAATCAATTATAAACTCAGCCATTGCCTAACACTGGGCAGGTCACTGCTCTACCTTGGCACAGAGGAAGCCAGTAAACTCTCACTACCTTTATTTTGTGACGACAGCAGTCATGATGAAGTTAGAGCTATTGTTGTCCCCGAGGTTGCTTATTCTCCTATGTACAGATCCTGTTTAGCCAACAACACATTCTGGGTCACATTCACTCCTCCTTCAACTTCGTGCTCTCAAACTACTGCTATTATGTCTTGCTACTTTTGGTGCTTCACAAGGGAGGATTTCCTAGACTATGTCCAAATATGCAGAAGAAATTTGAAAATGTATCCATGGCCGAATTGTCAACCCAGAGTGACATGCAAGAGTGGCTCAAATGAAATCTTATTCATAAATATTTGGTGAATATATCATGGCTAATTGGAATGGCATTTTGATATTTTAAAACTGATTCCAAATATGGAGATTGACACTCTCTCCTGGCCTGTGCCTTCTGAATATAGACAGGGTGGAGGACTTGAGGGTGAGCCATGCACTCACATTTGTAGCAGACCCACTCAAAAGTCTCTGGGCAATGCTGAGAAACTCAAGTTTGAGGACAAAATAAGGAGAAATAATAAGTAGCCTTATTTATTGCTCATCAACACTAAGAGTGCTCAGGAGAAATTTAATAAATTTTACAACATGAACTAAATTGGTGAATAAATGGTATGAATTGTGAACAGACTTTGAAATGCCAAACCTTTTTCCAAATGACTATATTCCTGTAAATAACATCACAATTCTTAACAAAATTCATTAAAATCAAGTCCTCTGTAACTAACCTATTTGTGACCATGCATAAGTCAGCTAAAAGCCTGTCATTAAATCGGGGTGTGGTGAAATGAACCCAGACTGGGTCAGAGCCTGGACACCTACATTTTCATTTGTTTGTTACTGCTTCTCCAGAGCCCTGCTGCTTGCACAATCTCAGGACCTGCGTGTGGCTAATTCCTACTTGTAAATTTAACTGGGTGAGCTGTTTCCCAAATCAGAAATGCAAAGGGAATAACACTTTGTTTTTATTATTTATTTTGAGGTTGAATCTGCTCCATTCACCAGCCACCTGTTAACTCCCTCTTGAGCAAGACCCAGAAAATTATCAGGATGTCCAGGGACACGTGCAGGCCCCACTGTGCAGAGAACCTGGAGTCCGACCACCCCACAACAAACGTTGCCACGAAGGGTTATATGGAGGCTCTGGGTGTTTTACTCTCTGCTCCCGAATGATCGGACTGGTCATTCTTGTCGATGAAAGCCAGGACTGCCCAGCCCAGGAGCAGGGTTGAATACGGGCTTCATTGCTAAGCTCATCAGTATACTGTCACATACTGTCCCCAAAGCATCCCCACAGCAGTGGGGCGGCTGTGGATGTGTGGGTTCCCTGGGACTGTCGTAACCACAGCATCCAACACTGGGTGGCTTCAAGGACAGAAATGTATTGTCTCCCAGTTCTGGAGGCTGGATGACTAGAATCAAGATGCAGGCAGTGCTCCTCCTGCTGAGAGCCGTGAGGGAGGATCTACTCCTCTCGCCTAGTCCTGTTGGCCTCAGGCATCCTTTGACTTTCAGATGGCATTCTCCCTGTGTCTTCACATTGTCTTCCCTCTACATGTCTATTTCTGTGTCCAATTTTCCACTTATTAGGATAACAATCCTATTAGATGAGGGTCCATCTTTATGACATTTTTAACTTGTTTATTTTTCTAAAGACATTATGTCCAATAAGGTTACATTCACAGGTATTGGGAGTAAGCATTTTAACATTTTTGGTTTTTATTTGTTTGTCTTTGTGTTTTTTGTTTTTTTGGGGGGTGGGGGCATAAATTTAACCCATGTCACTAGATCAAAATGAACATTCATATTCAATTAAATTCGATCTAATATGGACCCAGCATATCGGACAGCCCAGACCTCGAGTGTCTAGAGGCAGGAGTTGTGGTGGTGATTCTTCTTCTCATAGAAAACCCTTTGATTCCTCTTCCTTCTCTGAGACAGGATTTGATACCTGGCATCTTGCTTGTCTTTAGAGCATCACAATATTTTACTCCTAAGCAATGGCTGTAATTATTCAATGTACATTTCTAAGAGGGCTACTCAAGTGGCAGGACATACCTGGCAACTTTTCTCAACTTTAAAAGTTTCTACAAAAAAAATTAAGATAATGATATCTGTTTTGACCAGCCATAAAGTTATAAAGTCCACATAAGATGGTAGAGAAAAACCCCCAATAAATCCTAAAGCATATGTCAGGTATAAATCTTTATTCTAGAGCGATGGTTGGCAAACTGTGGCTCATGAGCCACATGCAGCTCTTGGTCCCTTGAATGTGGCTCTTTCACAAAATACCACGGCCTGGGCGAATCTATTTTGAAGAAGTGGTGTTAGATGAAGTTTAAGTTTAAAAAATTTGGCTCTTAAAAGAAATTTCACTCATTGTACTGTTGACTAATGAGTTTGCTGATCACTGTTCTAGAGCATGAGTCAATCAATATATACCTTCTCTGTGGCACTGATAGTAAATATGTATTTTAGGCTTTGTGAGTCAGGAGGCAAAAATCAAGGATATTATGTAGATACTTACATAATAAGAGGAAAGAGTACAATTTTCACAAATTTTTACTCAAAACTCAAAATGTAATAATAATTGAGTATAATTGTTTTTATAATACTGGTCTACCAATAAGAATGAAATTCTTTTGGGAGGAGAAACTAACATTTCCTTAATTGGGATTTAAAATTAGTGTTTTTTATCATTCAAATTGGTGGCAAATGTTCATGCTTTAATGCTGATTTACTCCTTAGTAAATATATATGAATATAATGGTATATATTAGGGGTGTCGAACTCAATCAGAGAAGGGGCCAAAATCTAAAATTCAGCCTAAATCGCGGGCCGAATGGTTTACTGAACAGTCATAAACTGTCATTGTGATGGAAACGCAGCGGAGTGCAGTGATGACAGCGCGGTGCGGGCCACATTGCAAGGCCTGGCGGGACGGATTTGGCCCACGGGCCTTGTGTTTGACACATGTGGTATATATATTAGTATAATGGAATATTATATAGCAGTAAAAAATGAAATATTATTATTTGCACAAACATGTATGGACCTAGATGGTATACAATTAAAATAAATCAGACAGAGAAAGACAAATACCACATGGTTTCACTTATATGTGGAATCTAAAAAACCATATCAAACAAATAAAATAAAATAAAAACAGATTCATAGAAACAGACCAAAGGGACGGTTGGTAGCCAGAGGGGATGGGTGAAAAAGGTGAAGGCAAGCATAGTCAATAATAACTGTGTTAAGTTTGAATGATGAAAAGTGATTATTATAATTAGTGGGGTGATCACATTGCAAGGTATGAAAATGTCAAATTACTATATTGTACACCTGAAACTAATATAAATAACATAATATTGTATACCAACCATACTTAAATTTTAAAAATGTTGATCTGCAATAAGATTTTATGAAGTTCATGTTTGACGATGTCTTTTCACATTTATAAGTGACCCCACATGGCACCCATAACACTGTTGGTTGATCACCACGTCCCTGACATTTTTAGCATATGAAGTGACAGTGCAAAGCAGGACCACATTCAGCTTCTATCTGAACTCTTCAGCTTTGTTGTTAGGGACAAAAGCAGTCACAGACTATTAAATGGACACACCTGTGTTCCAATAAAACTGTTTTTCTGGACACTGATAACTGAATTTCATTTTCCCCCACAAAATATCATTCTTTTGATTTTTAAAAACCATGTAAAAATATTTTTAAAAAATTGAGTCGGTACAAACACAAGCAAATGGGCCTGATTGGTCCCAGGACTGCAGTTTGCTAATTCCTGTTATAGGGGATTCTTTCATTGGGAAAATAAATAATCCTATTAATTTACTTTATCTTAAATTGAGTTGCTTTTTCTATAAATTACTTCTCATAAGCAGCTCAGCAAAGACCTCAAGTATGTGAAAACAGAGCTCCTTGCTTTGTTTCTTCTACATCTCCCAACATCCAATGTTTGTTGCAGAAAAATTCATACACATTAAACTTATAAAAACCCTCATAGGGACCTTTGTTTCTTCTACATCTCCCAACATCCAATGTTTGTTGCAGAAAAATTCATACACATTAAACCTTATAAAAACCCTCATAGGGATCTTCCCAAACTGTACCCATCATCTGGGCCTCCTGTCAGCCCTCGCTCCCTCAGAAAGCCTTCTCAGCTTCCTATTCCTCCTGGTGTCCACCTCCTCTGCTCTCCCATTGAATTCATCATCCATGCCAGATCACTTACCATTTAACCCTTGATGAATTCTCACATTAGTTTTGATTGTTCAATAAGATCAAAAACACTGCACAAAAGGAACTGATGTTGTCATTATTTTTCTTTCCCTTGGAGTCTGACTCCATACTAGGCACAATCAGAGGCTATGGCTCCCTGCCAGGCAGGACTGGCACTCCTTTAGGAACTAGGCTGGGTCACTGCCCACCCACCTCTCTGGCCCACAGCCTTTTGCCATGACCTGACTACACTGAATCAATAGTGATGCCATCCACATGGGCACTGAAACTCCCAGTTCAAAGTTTTAGAGAGTATTGACCAAGTTTATTCCCTACTTTGTACCCTCTCTAAATATACTGGTATAAACTTCTCAAATGAAGGGGAAAGCCAAGTATCTCCCGTTCTACTTCGTTTTCCTCCCTTGGCATTTTTCTCTCTTAGAAAAACATTGCAGCAATTTGTATGAAATTCTAAAAATTAAAAGCCTGATTCTTGCTTTTAATGATATCATGAGCTCCAGAGCAGTAACCAATATTTTGAAGAAGGGACCAGACTCTCATTTAAAGGACCAGACCAATATGTTTTCTTTTTGGCTGACTTACATGGGAGATTAATGGAACACTCCAAGATGTGGTAAGAATGGGCAATATCACCACACCTTGGGTGGGGGAATCTACTTGGCTCAGGCATCCTGTCTGGTCACACCCCTAGGGTGTGGCAGAACAGGAGTATCACCACACCTAGTAAGTGTAATGGCTCAGTGAAAACCAAACACTTCCAAAGGAGGAGAGAAATCAATAGCGGCACCTCAGGAAGTGATACTAGATAATGATGTGATTGGGGGGGGAGGGGGTGTTACTGTAAGTGAAGAAACCCCAAGAGAGCACTTCCTTGAAGCAGTGTGGCACCCTTGCCAAGGTTACTTGTGAATTCCACAGCCTCGTTTTTTGGGGGGTGGGTTGGGATTGGTGTCTTTTTTGGCCAGTCTCTATATAGGACATTTCCCAAGTTATTGGATCTTCCAAACACTATATGGGTTTTAATTAGCATTATGCAAACTGCGGGGTTCTGGTATTTCTAGTAAGCTTAGGGAGCTGCCAAGCAATCCTGCCAAGTTTTGTTGAGCCTGGAAAGGCCTGGAAATACTAATCTGAGAAAGTGGCTGGCTAGGACAACAACTAGTACTAATTCTCTCTGAAAGGGAAGTGCTTCTAGACTGGGGAAGGTCACTTCCTCTTGTGAGGAAACAATAGGACCCTAAGGCTATCAGCTTTGAAAAAAGCTCTAGCTGGAAACAGAGTTGAGAATAGTCTGCAAGACCAGAGACATGGAATGAAGCACAGGGGATCAAACACAAATCTTCCTCAGCAGTGTTGCCCACCTTTTCCAAATGAGAGCAAATGTCTGAAGAGCTCAGAGAAATCAGTCCCGGTGGTCTACTTGCTTCAGTCAAGTAGAGGATGTCAAGGTTCCCATGCCTAGTAGTAGGGACAAAAATACATTATCTTCCCTGGTGATGGCTTTGGCTTTCAAAGGGGTTTTATTTTCTTACTAAATCTTATTTCTACTTTATTTCATAAAAGACTGACTTGCTGTCATGAAGAATCTACTTTTGCAACAAGTATTTTCAACTGGACATTAACAACATATTTTCAGTAAAGAAGACATGGAAAACAAAGCAAACAGATTAAGCATCCTATGCAAGCATGTTAAAGTATGTTGGCTCTATGTTAAGGTATTTTGCTTTCATTATTTCATTTCCTTGAAACAAAGTATTTTCTGTTAATTTTAGAATGAATATACATCAGAAAAGTTATTAAATTTCAAAGGGCTAAAGAGTAAATAAATAATTGAGAGAAAGGTTTATCAGAAGGGAATGTCCTTTAGCTCAAGTCTGGCTGGATAGGGGAATAACTGCTATCTTGATTAGCATGTAGGTAAATAATAGCATGAGTAGGGGGTCTCAATTCATTTTTCAAACAGCAATTCTTCAGTTCCTCTGTATCCCCCACCTCTCCACCATGTGCCACTGATGAGTCTCTCATCAGAAGAAAAATGGAGATCATTAACTTTTGACCTTTCTGAGGGGCTCATTACCCGGCTTCACTTTCTACTTAATATATACTGTTGATTGATTATCATTGTATCTTCAAATCATTCATTTATTTATTCATTATTTATATTATATGTCGGATATTGGGCTCCCTTCAAGAAGCCTGCTGTCGCTTCCCTTCTAGAGAATCAATGTCAGAAATCATGTAAAAAAAAAGTCTCAGGCATTGAAGAAAAACCTACTTCTTAATCAGAAATGGAATAAACCAAAGGAGAGCAATGGTTCCCATTTGGAAATGGAGGAGGATATGGAGGACTCTCTGAGTCTCGTGCACAGGGACTTTTACTGGGCACAGATTCCTCCATGAGCAGTGAGGGAATTCTCAAGGATACTGTTCATGGTACTGTGGCAGCTCAGAGGTTCAAAGAAGGGGAGAGGTTAAGGAAACTAATGACTATGCCGAAAAGGAACATGGCATGTAGTCAAGTGACTATGATTCCACAATCAGACCAGAGTGTCAACCCTGGCACCACTGCTTCCTTGGACAAGTAACTTTAGTTTCTTTACATGAAATTATATGTATACAGTCCCTAGCACATTCTAAATATCCAATAAGCAGTAAATGTCCATTATTTTCAAATGTGGTAGGATGAGTGCTACTATGGAAGAAAGTACTCAAAAAAAGGCATTTTCAAGTCTTCCCTAGAGAAGTGTAGAGGAGGTTTCACTGATGCACAGCCTTGAAGAATGAGGAGTTCCTTGAGTGGTCATGGAGGGAAGTAGAAGAAACTATATGGGTAAAACACATCTATAGACTGTGTGTCTAGACCACAGAGGACAGAACATGTGAGGGATGGAGTGGAGAGAAGAGCTGGAGCCATAGCAAGGGGTCAAGTCATGAGGAGATCATGACAGGTGCAGAGCTATATCTTATTTGACCAAAAGATGATGAAGGATTTTAATATGAAACACACAAGGATCAGAAAATAATAGCTAATACTTAATTCTCACATAATCCTTTGAACTGACTACTAAGAAAATTAAGCTACAGAGAGTTAATAAAGTGACCCAAGGACATATCACACTAAAAGGATTCAAATGTGTATGTGCATGAAGAAGGCTAAGAGGAAGATAGTAAGGAGAGAAGACAAGTTTGAAAAGAAAACACATTAGAAATTAGTAGGGACTATCCACATATAGATGAAGGAGCCAGATCTAAGGTAGTGGGGAAGAAAAAGGAGAGGATACACTTTAATGTAAAATCCAGAGAATAAGTGCTGGTCTAGTGACCAGCTGAGTATGTTGACAAGTTTTTCCTCCTTGGAAAAACTCTTGTGGATTCAGTTGGTCTGTTTTTCTCTTTCAGATATTTCTATAACATTATCCCTTTTCAAAGGGATGGCATTACAAGGATGACAGCTTGCACTTTCACCTATATCCATTCAGCTGTCCCTCAAATCTCAACAGTCAGGGTATTAGGACTTTTTAAAACCCACAATTCAACCTGGTGTTTTAGTTTTCACCTTGAAATGGGGTATTTACTCTTCACCTAACAATAGACATGTTGTTTCTATCTTCTAGGAGTTTCACTTTGATGTGTCAAAGGAAATGCCATGAACTCAAGGGGAGAGTCATCACTGGTGAGTACAGGGTAAACAGCAGGTGTGGCGGAGGCTTTAGGAGAAGTGCCAGTCCTCCTATCTCAATTTTAGGGATAAAAAAAATGGATATTTTAAATGCTTTGGTTTTTAGACATCAAAGACAGTTTCCAAAAGAGTCACAAGTAGAAACCCAACACTTCAGAGTGAAGCTGCATCACAGAGAGATGCTTCTCGGTGTCCTGATGATCATGATTAGGAAGTTGAAACCACCATGCTCTTCTTTGCGTCATTTGGGCAAAGCAGGTGGGAAGCAGATGTGCTGCCTGAACACCTGGGTAGGTTGAAGGCAGCTCTTTGGTTTGAACATTAGGCAATGACCTTCCCCTTCAGAACCTTAGAAGTTAAATCGGGTCCTATTCACAAGTAAACAGATGACCTGCCATAGCCAGGTCCAGGGGCCAGAAAAAGAAAACATAAACAATCCTTTACATTCTTATTGTTTCTATATCCTTCACATGGTGGTATCTTCACAGAGTGAAATGATTGTATGCATATTCTTGTCCCCACTGAACAGCTAAGGGGTCTGAGGCTTAGAGAGCTGTCTTGTCCAAGATAACAAACAGATTATAGAGGTAGAGTGGGACAGATCTGGCTGCAAGCCTTGTGCCTTTGCTATCACACCATGATGAAGGGAACTGTGATAGCTTTGGTTCTTCCAGCAACAGAATCCTCTTTTATTGACCTCTCATGCCTGGGGAAGTGGGGGGAGGGGGGAGGACCCATTCTCTTACTTTGGAATAAATATATAATCTGGAATGTAGATCTTCTCTGTTTGATTAAAGGACAGACAGCTGATCCAAGCAGGTCCACCTTCTGTTCTCCCCAGTCCTCCCTATCTTTCTCTTTTGGCAAAAGATGTTCTCTTTCTTCTGAGGTTATAAAGCTGGTAGGCTGGATGTCTTGAACAGCCATCATACTAACCAAGGGAGAATAAAATGAATCACTGATTAAAGTCTCTGATTCCAGCCATGTCAGCAACTAGCTCTATCCTTGGATTATTCTGTTATATTAGCTAATAAATTTTATCAATTAAGCTCATTTGAGTGTTTTGTCTTGTTTTTTTGTTTGATCCCTATCAACCAAAAGTCCAGATCAACAGATGTCCAATTGAAATATTAAATCTCAATAAGAGTGCTTCAGAGAAGACCTCTTGAACACACTACCTCACATTGAACTTCTAGGCCCACCCTCAGTGATAGTTCACCCATCCTGTGAGTAGCCTACAACATGGGGTTAGTCCAGGGAACTTAGATCCATTCCTTTACATAACCAGAATGGTTTCTTAGTTCCTCTGTCTTGAAAAACTTTGCATCAAATCACTGGCTGAGATATGAATTATTGGGAGCCCCTTAGCTCTGGGAAGTGGAAGGCAAGTATACGGGGAGATGTGGTGGGTTATGCACAGTAATATTCATGGAATCAGAGGGAGAGTATGGGTTCTGTTCATCTTACTTGTTTGCACTATTTCTAGTGGCTTTCATGGCACCAAGTCAATAAAGTAGCATCTTTCACAAGATTGCCATGTGGCCAGGAATGCCTATGAGAATTGCCTATTGGAGCCTTTAGTCCAGAGCTCTTACACACACTCACTCCTAGCATGAAGGCTAGCCCAGCAAAGATTATGACAATCTCCGAGTCCTTCCTGTCTCTCTCAAAGCTAAACAGAGACAGTGATGCCACCAAAATATGTTTGCTTTTCCTATTCTACCAAATATGCCGTGTTTCAAAAGAAATGCTTTATGTAAACACAATAACAAAATTTAACATGCGCATAATAAAGTTGAAAGGAAACTGCTCTGTCTCACTATTATAGCTTACAAATTGCTCCTTTGGCAATGCAAAATTCTGAGAAAACCGTAGCTATTTTGAGGCATGAATTCCAGCCTACAAACAAAAACAGCTATCTTTGATTTCTTAAATACTGGCCATAAGAAGTATGAGCAAAACTGTCTTGTTTCCTCTCCAGAACATGCACACCACAGTGCTGGTCTTGCTACCAGTAGATGTGTATTTGACTTGCATGATCTGGCTCTAAGAGCATTGCTGACATGTTGTTGTTTGTTTTACTTAGGGCTAGCAGACATTTTCTGTGGGTGTTTTACGTCACTGAGTAGGAAGGACTGAAAAACTGTACCCGCCTGGTTGATATTTCTGGAAAGAGAACGCTAAATTATTAGAAGAAGGGGGTGGAGTGGCCAGGAAAGAAATAAATGAGTAAGAATCAAGAAAGCCCCATCAGGAAAGTCCCACATGGAAAACTGAATTGATGGCAAGTGGGATTTCTTGCAGGCAGCAGCATTTGATGCTGCTGGACAATGAAATAAAAGTGCTCATTTGTCTCAGAGGTGGTGAAAAGAGTGTGGATCTCATCTCAGTGTCTCCCGATTTGTGGAAATGAACTTTGGCAGACAACAGTGAGAGGCACTACAAAGCAGTAGAACTTCCCTTTCAATAAACTGCAGATCTGTACGTAATTGGATGGAAGAGGCTAGTAGTCTTTAGTCTGGAAACATTTGGTATGAACTTTGAGATTTTTCAGAGTCCAAGGAAGTGTAACAGTCATGGAAATAATGTCTAGCCCATATGTCTTTTTTTAAGACACAACAAAAAAACTAACACTGCAATACAAGAGTGGGCAAAGGAGGCCAGAAAACATAGTTTTCAAAAGAAGAAATATAAATGCCAAGACTCAAACAAAACAAAAACATACTCTGACATCATTTATAATCAAAGAGTTGCAATATAAAATAATAAGGCCCCATACTTACCTATTAAATGAAAAAAATATTTTATAGGATGATCTCATATTGGACAGGGTGTCAGGAGACAAGGACAATTGTATACTGGTTCAATTAATACTACCATTATGGGAAGTTATTTGCTAGTATTTTTAAAAAGGTGTGCCCTTTGACCCCAATACGCTTACTTCTAGGAACTTACTCTAAGTAATATTATGAGAAGCAGACAAATATTTACATTCTTAGTAGTACTGTTTAAATGTTGAAAGTGGGGAAACAACTCAAATGTCTATCTAACAATAAGAAAAGGGTTAAATTAATTAAGGTTTATTCACATAACTGAATACTATAAAAATATTTAAAAGCATTTCTTCAAAAATGTTTAAGGTCATGAGAAAATGCTTAATGTAAGAAAAAAAAATCCAGTTCCAAATTTGTATTTAAAAAATGAGCTAATATATCATTTATATAACATAAACATATATTACATATTATATAGTAAATATTATATAGAATGTAGTATTACTTAGTATATATTATAAAATATGGTATATATTTCCTATAGAAAATATTTATACATAGAAAAATATTAGAGAAAATAAAATTTATTTGTGGTAGTAGTCATGTGTAATGAAAAATATAAATTATTTATATATATTTAAATTATCTGCAATTTTTAAATATTTGAGATGTGGAAAATCTAAAAAAACACACAAAAAAACACATCTCAGATGTACTAAGGGTTATTTCTGAGATAGCCAAATAGTCAGACAGTCGGGTATAATTGGACAAAGCATTTACTCTTATAATTTTACTGAATTTATTTTTTAAAAACAAAGTAGAAAAGTAATATGAAGTAGTGAAAACAGTATTGGACTTACAAATATGTTGTATGTCATATAAAATATGGCCTGTTATGTAATATATGCATATGTGATATACATATATTAGACAAATTCCAAAAATGTTTGGCCCCATAATAGTAAAAAGATGTGTTAGAAGCAGATAAGTTGCAGATATATAAAAGGAATCTTAGAAACTCTTTGAAATTAGACAAAAGTGAAAGTTCATAGTACCAGAAAGATGTGATATGTTTTAGGAGCATTGTATTTAACTCTGAGCTTCTTAGAAGTCAAACCAAATGAGGAAACATAATGAGTTACATAGTTCTAGTTATCTGATGAAAGGAAGCACACAAGTTTATCTAGGAAGACCAACTTATTTTTTCTACTGACTTCTAGTAGAAATTTGCTGTGTGGATTTTTACATAAGAAATATTGTATAGAAAAATAGACATTGATCTTTGACTAAAGTCAAAGACATCATATTAAAATAAAGCTCAGTGAATATTTCTATAATGAGTCAAGCTAATATAGCCATGTATTATTGCTCATTGGTGAGCTGGCTTGATGCAGGAATAAAACTTAAAGGATCTGTAAAGAATTCAAACTGCCTGCCACAGGCTGAATTTAGTGCACAAGATGTTTTATTCTAACATTAAATTTTTTAAATCTATTGCCAACATTCAAAAATCAGAATTTACATAAAAATCTACTTTTGGGTTTTTTTTTGTTTGTTTGTTTTTAAGGCTGCAATATTTGGCAAACTAAATCACTTTCTTCATAGCCATTGGATGGCCTTGAGCAGGCACTTACTCCTGGGAAGGGTCATTTGTGTGTGCATCATGATCTCAGTGAGAAGGCTTCCTTCTTAACAGCCTGGCAGCCTGTGCATCTGTGAGTCTAGATCTAGAAGACTGAACAGAGAGCATGCCCTTTGGGCTATATCTCTTGGAATATAAATTGTTTCATGTTTACTAAATCTAGATAGCAGTCAATTTAACATTTAGTGCTCAGGTGGTATATTAAAAGGCAACATAATTGATTCCATGAATTAGAAAAAAGATTCATGAAATAACATGCTCGAAGCTGCGATCTGATAGAGCCAGGCACCAATAAAGTGAATGTCTTAAAAAAAAAAAAGTCAGATGTTTAAGTCCAAGGAGCTTTGGCATTCACACTTCCCCTGAAGACCAAGATGGTTGGCATAATATCAAGTGAGCTCTGCCTCTCCCTCCACACTATTCCTTTTCCCACTTTCTCCTGCCCGTGGCTCTGGCTCTTCCCAGCACTGCTCTGAAGCATTTGTCTGAGTTTTCCCAGTAGCGGTTTCCCAACTTTGCACTGGCCCATATGCACTCTCACCCATTCTCCCCCCCTGCCCCCCCCACACACGGTGATTCATGCTATAAACTTGTAGACAAGTGGGAATCCAGAGTTCCATTTCTTGTGGCACAGGAATAAGAGGTGTTAGCTTACCTATACAGAGTCTATACTATATAAAAATATCCTTGACCTTCTTTGCCAATGTTATATAGCCAACCAAGTTCAGAGGTCTCCAGCACATCTGCCTGCTGGAGAATCTTCAATAGTAGCAAGAACGAGAAGTGTTCTTGAGTCAAGCAGCCTGTGGCAGAGCGTGTTAGTTGCATGGCCAATAGCCATCCCGTCTTCTTTCTTACTCATGGTTTTGTGGATTAGAAATTTGAGAAGGGCTCAGCTGAGAAGTTCTTGCTTAGAGTTTCTCATGCAGATGTAGACAGATGTTGGCTGGGGTTGCTGTCATCTGAAGACTGAACATCCAAGACAGCTCATTCTTGTGGCTAGATTTGATGTTAGCTATTGGCAGAGAGCTCAGATGGAGCTGTTGACTAGAGAAACTACACGTGGCCTCTTCAGCACGGTCGTCTCAGAATAGTAAGGCTTCTTTCATGGCAGTCTCTAGAGTGAGCACTCCAAATGAACCAGGCAGGAGATACATGGCCTTTTATATGCATCGGAAGTCACACGGCATCACTTTCACTGTGTTCTGAGGGTTGAAGCATTCCCAAGCATGCCTTGATTTAAGCAGGTAGAACACAAGCCTCGCTTCTCAGTGGGAGAAAAGTCAACGGGTTTGCAGGTAAGTTTTAAAACTTCTGCAAATTATGATGCATCAGCACATTGTACCCTACAAAGATAGCTCAGCTTTTGCAAAGTCACATGCTGTGCAAGTTAGGTGTTCATTTAATACAAGAAGGATCAATTCTGAATTTGTCAATTTTATGAGAGAGACTGTAGGTGAAAGACTTCATTACCTGGCACTTTGTTTCCCCCATCATTTTGTATTAACTGTAGAGGAGCCTGATTCCTTCTCAGGCAGGCCCAGGTTTCACTACTCATCTTTCTCTCTCTTCCCTCTTATTTTCCCCTATTTTCCCACAACTGGATCTTTATGCTCCACATCTCCATACACACACAGCTTGGTTCAGACATGGCTACTCTAGCATCACCCTGACATTACTCAGCTGAGACCAAGGACATTCTTAAGGTGGCAGTTCCAAATTTCTAGAGCCAAGAATATTATTATTATTGATCTAGAAGGAAAAGACATGCAGTACCTATCTCATACTCTCCTATTACTCATAAGCAAACTACAGTATTAAATATTATAAGAAATTAGAGAAATACAATCTTTTTAGCAGTTTTCTCATCCATAAAATATGAAAATAAAACTAGATATCTCATCTAATTATCTTAACTATTAATTAAAATAAGCTAGCACACTTCCTGTGTATAGTAAACATTTTTTAATGTATGCTGCTATTTATTATAAAAGGCAGAATGAAATCATGATTTATTATAATTGTTTAAACAAAAAATAGTGAAAAAAAAGAGAAAGCAGTGATGACATTATTCGTAAAGACACTTTTCTCCAGTCACCTTCCTCTTTCACAGAGCCCAATTAACAACATTCCCAATCTCAACTGTGATCTCTTTCTAGAAGACCTTTGCCCATTGCCATAAGCATCAAAACATGCCAGCAGGAAAAGTTCTCTTGATTGCTACACATTTTGATGGCCACATACACATGCCCACACACTATCACATATGGTACCAGCCTACTGCTCCATTTCTTTGTTTCCCTTTACAAGAATACTCTTCAAAATGACCCTCGATATCCAATAATTCCATTCCCTCTCCTCTCAATCTCTTCAAAATGTGCCTATTGGTTCCTCGTCAGCACCCTTCATAAAAATCTCCCATTAGAACTGCTAGTAGCCTCCATATTGTCAAACCTAATAGTTAATCTTCAGCCTTCTTCGAGTTTTCCTCTCGGCAGCATTTGCCCTAGTTGATCCCTCCCTTTTTCCTTGCCTTGTTCACTTGGATTCCAGGGCACCCTCACTTTTGGTTTCCATATATCTCACTGGCAAGTTCTTCTCAAATTTTTTGGTCATTCTTCCTAAAGTTCATTCCTCAACCACCTTGTCTTCAATCCATATTCCCTCCTTCAGTGATACCTATAGTCCAATGGCTTTATAGCTCCCAGTTTTTATATTTACCAACACTGGCCATGCACCTACTATCCAGATTCACACATCTATTCCCCAACTAGACATCTCCATCTGATCATCTAACAGAAGCATCAAACTTAAAAGGTCCACAACCATTTTATTTTTCCACTCCTTCCCAAAGCCTTCATCTTCTTCTTCAGTCTTATTTATCTCAGTAAAATGGCAACTCTATTACTACCTTTCTAGTTACTCAGACCAAAGCCTTCAAGTGGTCTTTGACTTCACTCTTTCTAGTGTACCTCAAATCTAATCCTTCAACAAATCTTGAAGGCTTTATCTTCAATATACATATCCAGAATCCAACCACTTCTCTCCTCTCACCATGATAAAACCTAATCCAAACCACCATCATCTCTGGGTCATTGCAACAACCTCCCAACTGCATTATTTGCTTCCATTCTTGCCCCTGACATCCTCATTTCAGCCAGAGGGAACTGTTTAAAATATGTCAGAGAAATCCTCTGCTCAAAACTTTGGGGCTTTCCATTTCACTCACAGGGAATGACTGTTCCCTGGCCACCTCTGCAAAATCTACCTCCCATCAGTTTTCTTGCTCACTTGTCTGGTCTATTGCTACAGCTTCCCATTTCTCTGCTCCCAGTCTTGCCTGCCTCCCCTCAGTCCTTCTCTGATATTATTCTAAGAATTTTCAATTTCTCATATATTCTAAGCTCATCCTTGAACACAGGCCTTTTGCAGTTGCTGTTCCCTCTGCCTAGAAAAATATTTCCTCAGATCATGCATTTGGTTTGTACTCTCTCCACCTCAGGTCTCTAATCTGAAGGACCTTCCTTGATCACCCTAATTAAGAAACAGTCCCTACCCTAATCACTTTCTATCCTCTTAACCTACTTTCTTTTTCTTCTTAGCACATAAGAACATTAGATGTGTTCTAAGTGTTAGTTCATTTGTTTATTGTCTATCTGCCTCTGCAAGAACTTCATAAAGGCAAGGACTAAGTTTTAGTCACTGGTTTAGTCCCAGTACAGGATATTGTGCCCAGCTGACAGTAAATGCTCAGTAATTGTTTACTGAATAAATGAATGGATGGATAAATGGATGAGTGCATGAATAAATTGGTTTTCTACTCAATGTACAATTCATGGTAGGGAACAGAAGATTTTAAAAGTTAAAGGAGTAGATTTGACTTGAGTGAGTTAGAAAAAAAAATGATAGTAAAAAAAAAATCAGTGAAATTAGTTAAGTGTCCACTTGATTTCTATTAGATGCTGATTTCTCCATTGCTGATACTTCTGATCAAAGAATCACTCCCCTGACTAAAACCTACCACCAGGCTGAGTCACAAGGAACCAGCGGCTAGGCCAGTTTTTCCTTCTGTGTGACCTAAATGACTCAATGTGCTGATGACAATATTGGCTTTATGTCCCAGGACCCCCCTAAGATGTCTGGAATCAACTGTCAACTTTATTCAAGTATATATTGCTCAACTTGGTTAACCAGAAACTGTTCATTCCTTGAATAAGATTGCTGCTGCATCTTTTGTTATCCATTGATTGTGTGACAAATTTGAATGTTAACATTTTTTAATTGAAAACACTATGCAAAACCATTTGAATACTTTCAAATGTCTGTATATGATATTTGGGAGTGGGAATGGGTGACTTAAAACTTGCTCATCATAAACTAAATATACCTAACTTTGAGTGTCAAGAGTCCAACCCTATTATTTAAGCATAAGAACATCTTACCAAATGCTAAGTATTATAGCATGTTGTTTAAATTTGTGACCAAAGCCTGCCATGTTCCATGCACACTCCCTAGTGGTCAGCACACATCATAGTGACTGGTTATTCGGTTGTTCCACTGTTTGATCTATTTGCATATTAGCCTTTTATTATATAGGATTGTTTTAGAAAAATATTTTTGTTTTAATATTTTAATGGGTTTTGCTACTATCTTCACAATTGATTTAGAAATCAGTGTTTTGAATAAAAGGGTCAAATTTCTAAAAATTCTGAGAGAAACAAAAAGAGACCAAAAAAAGAAAATGACTATTATAACAAAAAAACAAAAACAAAAACAAAAAAAAAGGCCTGATGGCCTTGGAAGGTAATATAGAATTACACACAAACTACCCTTTGGTGTTTTTGCCTTGTCTTAGGGAAGATATTCAGCTTGTTCAATTCTCACCTCTAGAAGTAAGGAGAGAAGGTGAAGAGCTTGGGATACCCAGGTGAACTTTCCAAGATAATTTCTTTCAACCTGAGAAATTGATTTGCCTCTTCCTGGAACATTTGCTTTCAGATTTATAAAATTAAGACTATGCCTGCAACCAGGAGCCAAGAAATGACATAACATTGTAGAGCACTATGTTAGGTTCCTCAACAATATCAAGAGAAATTGTAGCCTCCAAAATGATTATTTTAAATGGTGACATCTATCTAATGACACTCAATTCTCTGGGTGGGTCTGAGGTTTCCTTAGGTAAAGTCAATTAGCCTTTTTATTCATGGATGGTATCAATGCAATATTTCATAATCTCTCTCTTACTTAGTCATAATACCTTACAACAAAGGTTCACTGACTCTAATCTTATTCAATTCACAAAGAGAAACTGATGAGTTATCATGCAGTGTGATGCATACTTGGAGATTCAAAGACACAGTCCAAAAACCTCACAGAGCTCCAAGTTTGTTGGATAGAACCTTTATCATATAGTACTGCTAGGATCAAGGAGTTATGGGTACAAGGTAGGACCATAGCCTTAGCTGGTTTGGCTCAGTGGATAGATTGTAAGCTGTGGAGTGAATGGCCCTGGGTTTTATTCTAGTCTGGGGCATATGCCTAAATTACAGGCTCAATCCCCAGTGGGGAGCAGCCAATCAATGATCCTCTCTCATTGTTGCTGTTTCTATCTTTCTCTCCCTTTCCCTTCCTTTCTGAAATCAATATATATATATATATATATATATATATATATATATATATATATATACTTAAAAAAAAAAAGATGGTGCATAGACCTCTGCATATGCCTTGAGAGTGAGAAGGTACAGACAGATTAGAGAAGGATTCTCTGGATATTGGCTGTTAAATCTTGAAGACTGAGTAGAAGGTGGCCTGACAATAAGGATCTAGAAATTGAGGAGGAAGCCAAGAAGGGGAAGAATCATCTGAACTTCGTTGTCCAGTACTGCAGCAGCTAGCCACTTGTGGATATTTAAGGGAATTAAAAATCAATAAAATATAAATTTTAGTTTCTGTCATATTTCAAGGCCTTAATATCTACATGTGCCTAGTGTTGTTGTTGTTGTTGTTATTGTTGTTGTTTTTTTTTTACCAAATCAGACTTCATTACAGGAAGTTCTGCTGAAGAGCACCAGCTCTGAACAAAAAGAGGAGTGAAAGCACAGAGACCTAAGAACAGATGTTTGAGGGAATAACTGCAGGTGTTTAGGCAAAGCTACAGGGCAGCTGACCCAAGAGTGTCCCCAGGTGATGAGGCAGGAGGCACCGGCCGTGCAGGCAAACCATGGAATTTCTTGGGTGATATTACAAAATGTAGGAGAAACGGAGTCCTGGCAAGGTCTGCCTCTCATTATCAACCAGTCACCACAGCATTGGAAAGCTGCATGGCCAAACATTTGAACAAGCATCCTCAGTTCACCAACTGTGTTTATGAAACCATATGTCTTCTGGTAATGATGGTAACTCACCACATCATGAAGTCATTATTTTTCTTTGATAAAAGGAGATTAAATTTTTTATTTGGGCATCTTATCCCTCTTATTTTATTTTTTATATTTTACAAAGATCTGTATAACATTTTGCATTTAGAAGAACTGTGTTTTGATGGTTTCTTGGGTCTACAACATACGGCTTTTGGTAGAGGCAAGTGTGGGCTATAAGAACACACGATCATACTATTAAGAAGTCAGGAATGACCACAGATAAGCTGCATTCAACCTCATCAAGCATTTTTCCTCAAACAGTTAAAGATCAAAATGAGACTAAAGATAAAATAGAAAAACTTAGAAACATATAGGATTTTATCAATCATTTAGGATTCCCTCTCCTATAATCTTTGCCTTTCTGAGAAGACTGTGTGAGGGCACAAAGGTGTTGGAGTCAAACATCCATCACCTAGCTTTGTGTTCTGACCTTGGTTCAGTCCCTTTAATCTCTTTAACCTGCTTCTTCATCTGTAACAGGATGGTCACATGCCTCTCTCAACATGTGGCAGAGACTAAATGAGTTACTATGTGAAGAGCACTTAACACAACAAAAGATCATTCACTGTTTGTTGGGGGAGGTTGGGAAGATGGGGTGGCTATTGACCAGGTCATTTATATACCTGATGCTGCAAATTTCTTCCAATATTTCTGGTAATGTTTCCTCACACACACAACTCACATTTATGCCACACATAAGCACTCAGCACTTACAAGGCTTTTGTAAATGGATATTGTTTATCATGCAGATTCCCAAATTTTCTCATTCACAGTATGTTTCAATGACTCAATAAAATTTTTCACAGAGTCCTACCCCAAAATGCTTATTTAACATTTTTATTTATTAAGTAGTTAGGGCCAAACAACACATTATAATGACTCATGCAGTGTTAAACAGATGTTACTATATTTCCTAAGATAATAGTTTTCATCTCCAAAAACATTTATTGACATGATTAAACACATTTTCTTGAATAATGACAGAAAGAATGTCTAAATATGAATGAGTACTAGTAGCTATACTTATTACCAGTATTTGCAACTGAACGGACAATTTTAAAGACTTCATTAAAGCACCCCAGGGCACCTTGCAAATCATGGTTTATATTTTTACACTTTACAAAGCACTTTCACAGTTATCAGTGCACTAATCTTCAACACAAAAACTGAGACTACCACAGGGTACACTGGGGATTTCATTGCTAGGACGTTGCAAGTCAAGATAGATTCTGATGGAAACAGAACCTTGCTCCTGATCTCTCTGTGTTTCTTCCTCCACTCAGAATGTCAAATGCATCCTTTATTAATCTTCATTGTTTTCCACTATCACTGCCCACTAAGACACACAAGAAATATTTCCATATCAGGATGCTCCTTTCAAATTTGTATTATAACTCCTCTATTGGACAGTGCTACTTCAAAATGTTGTTTACAAGAAAAGAGTATCCATCAAAGAAAAATAAAATTGTAGTAGATGTATCTTTTTTTTTTTCAGAATAAAGCATGGTACAAGGTTTCAGATGAAACAGTAGAAAATTTGCCATAAAAATTACAGAATGAAAACAATGATAATAATAGCTAATAGTTTCTGAAAGAGTAATATGTGCCAGGCACCTTTCCAAATGATTTACAAACATTAAACCTTTATAATATCTCTACAATATAGTATGAATAGTATCTACCTTTAAAGGTGAGAAACTTGAGGATCAGAAGTAACTTAACCAATATAACTGAAAAACTTTACAATAACCAAACTACATATATATATATATATATATATATATATATATATATATATATGAAAGGCAGTGATGACCAAAACAACCATTCAACCGGTCACCTTATGGTGCTAGCATAGATGCTTAGACACAGATAAAGTCTAAAGTCTATGAGTGAACTAAAAATGAAAAAGAAAATGCTTGCCTTCACAGAGCTCACACTGTAAGAAGGTTAATTCAGGGATGAGAACTCAAAATTGCCACCAGCACAGAACTGAGGTTCCGCCTCTCAGAGCAACCAGAGATACTCCGGGTAGTGGACTGGGGACATGACTGAAGGGCTGGCACTGATGTGAAGGCAGGAGGACATTCTGGATTTCCCAGCAGAGCCAATGGCTTCTTAGGAAGCAGAGCTTTTGACACTGACTGTCATAGAAACCAACCAATCAGAACCTAATCTGGGTGAACTGAGAAGACAGAACCCAAAGTGGGGGCAGAAGAGAGGTTTTAAGGGCAACAGCTGTTAGGTGAAAGATGTAAGAAAGTAGTTCAATTTTTTAATAATTGTTTTGGCAGTATAGTGCATATAGCTGGCTATCTGTCTAGATATAGGAGTTATGCATTTTTGTCTGCCAAGAACATCTCCTCCTGCTGAAAAAAGGCTTCCCTCTACCTCCCTTCCCCCCACCTTTAAGCAATCCTATCCTATATAATCTATCTATACTAATAAAAGGGTAATATGCTCATTAGCCTGGGTCGGCCGTCCATCTCCGGATGTCCAACTTCCTTACAGACAAAGCCATGATGGCGGGGGCCGAAGCAGAGGCAGTTAGGGACAATCAGGCTGACAGGAGAGAGCAGTTAGGGGCGAGATCAGGCTGACAGGGAGTTAAAGGCAATCTGGAGGTCAGTTAGGGGGGACCAGGCCTGCAGGGGAGGGCAGTTGGGGGCAACCAGGCTGGCAGGGGAGGGCGTTTGGGGGCAACCTCTTTAACCCTGGAACACTCAGCAAGAACCAGATTAAAGAATATCCTGGGGTCTCCATTATAGGACAGTACTCCCACTGTGGTCTTAGGAGAGTGGACTCAGCTGTCTCCAATCACTTCACCTCCTTAGCTAACCTACAACCCAGATTCATCCTCACTCACTCTCTCACTGTCTGTTTCCCTGTTTCATTTCTAATGACCACTACATAGCCAGAAAGCGCCTCTCCACCACAGGACCCACTCCAAACCTCTTCATGCCTCAGAGACTAGGTCAGACACAACCCTAGCTTAGGAAGAGGAAGTACCCACATCACCATACCAGAGTAACACATTTCACTCTGAGGTTCCATCCTCAGCTTCAATATTAAACCCTCCTCAGAATATCTGACAGAGAACATAGCCATTCCCTGTAAGGTAACCATCACCTCCATCCTCAAGGTTGTGTTCTGTCTCTGAAGCCTGGGGGAAAAACATTCACTTAACAATTGACATTGGCAAATCACTTCAAATCTGAGTTATATAGGCTTTACCAGAGCCACCTAAAGTATACACAAAGATAAATAACAGCACTGACAAGGGTTGAGTTAATGATATAGATGATTTATCCCCTGGTATCAGACTACAATGATGGGAGGGATAGAGAGATATATTAGTGTTTTTCATGATGTTAAAGAACTTAGTGGATTCTAACCAACATTTGCTTAAGAATAGAATAGATAGAACAGAATAGAATAGAACAGAATAGAATAGAATAGAATAGAATAGAATAGAATAGAATAGAATAGAATAGACCAGAGTGCAATCCATACCTAGGTTCATAATGAGTTCTGCCATTTACTAACATTGACTTTGGGGAACTTATTTGAGCTTTTACTGCTCAGTTTTCTCATCTATAAAATGAAAATAAGTTTCTAACACATAGGATAAGGAGGATTTAGTGGTTTTGTATTTTTTGTGATACTGAGAATAGTGTCTGGGACATACTAAGAACTATACTTGTCAAGCACAATATAAAGTAAGTATGTGTTGAGTTGTGATAAAAAGCTTGGAAAAACTCAAAGCTAGACAAAGTGAGATATAAATTTAACTGAGTGGACAGACTAAAAGCAAAAGAGTGAGTGTTCTGGGTATGTGGGGTTCTTGGGTAGGGAATATAGAGTATAGGGGTTTGGGTTTAAGTCTCTCCTTCCACAGTCTGAGGAGCTAGCAAGAGAGGGGGAAAGAACATTAAGAGGGGAGAAAGTTGTTGTTTTACCTAATGTAGAAATCTTTTGTATTCAAATCCCCTTTATCAGGACCCAGATGTTTTAAAAATGATGCCAAGCTGTGATAAAAACAGATGTACATGCAGGAAATACAGCACATCTAGCAAGGAAGACGATTGGGTAATTCAGTTTGTTAACGACCAGTACTATGTAGTAACCATTTGCAGATGATCATTAAAATATATCCCCAACAGTCATTTCTTAGGGTTGTTATGGTTTCAAAGTTTCATCTCCTTAAAGCCACTTACCCAGCTGGGCTGAGAGCAAGTTACAATTACACATTTAACCCTAAATTGGAACAGAGAGGGGGGACAGTATGGTTTGAACACCCCTCCACTCCTGTATGTTGAAAGCTAACACAAAGAAGATGTCTGTGACGCCCACCAACCTGCACAATTGGAATCATGATAAGCTCACTCTGAGCTGGTTAAGTCCATCTAACTTAAAACACTATACAAAATTTTAAACCCCACAATCTTGATAAGAGAGCTCATATGCTGACGCCTTATTTGTGATCTATAACCATCCAAAGTCACCTGATCTGTTACTAAACAGAAGCAAAACTGGGGAGTAGCCAGGATGTAGGCTGACTGTGTTCAGCTGCACTAATCTCAAGGTCAATGAAAGATCCATTCATTTAAATCAGTTCAAAAACAAACCTGCAGGGAAATTCTGTACTGGTGGCACAACTACATGCTTCAGAGTGAGATCTGAAGGCAATGTGTTAATATAATGTCCATTTTAGAGATGAAGGAACTAAAAACAAAAGAGATTAAGCAACTTGGATCATGCTACAAATTAAGGATGAGGGAAATGTAGTCAAGTATCTCAGAGTTCTTGGTACCTTATAGCTTGGGGCTTTACTCATCTTCATGTCTATTATTCAAGAATACAGTGTGTGCTACAAGTCAGGGATCAGCTGTGTAAATAGGTACCCAACCTAAAGGAGACATGTACATGTCAATTACCCGTAGGGCTGGATTGCCTGAATTACAGTGCACGTGACTGAATCCGGTTGGGTAACGTGAGTATAGACTCACTGTACATTTCACGTATAAGCTAAACAATAACAGAAAGAAAAAAAAACTTTCCTTCAGATTGCCTGATGATTCAGGTAGTGGACATCCACCAAACTCATGGTCAGGGAGGATGAACAACAGGTTCGTCAACATTATCCTTCGTCAAGTGTCAGTCATGAGCTTTTAATGGAGAAGTAAGTTGTTTTGTGTGTGTGTTTTTTAATGACATATTTGCATGTAGTTAGGAAGGGGTGTGCCTATTCAATCTATGACCACACACCAGGAAGAACAGCATTAGAGTGAAACCCAGGATGCAATGACCTTAAGTGCAGGTGGTTGTCACAATGTCTATTATTAGGATCAATGCGACACAGTCAGAAGCAGTGTTGCAAAATGGCAAGATGGAAGGCCAGTTTCCCCTGACGAAGTGCAAAGGCATGCTATAAACACTTGCATGAACAAACAGCCCTCGCAGCCACCACAGCCAGGAGAAAAATTACAGGAGGATTTCCACAACAAAGGATGCATTGTTCTCCTGTGGTCATCTGTAAACTCGCCCTTTGGTGAAGAAGACACTTAGGCTCCATCGTGGAGCTGTGGTGTCCCACCCAGCATTCCCCCTGTGGGCCAAGGGATGGAATACATTGATTCCTAGTGAATTGTTCCTTCTGACAGGAGACCCCACATCTTTGTTTCAATAGCAAAGCGTCCTCCAAAACGCAATGAGGTACATACAGTAGAGTAGGCCAAGCTGAGAGCTGTGTGAGGCAGATGTGGACAGAGCCAATTCTCCCCCAGAGGACAGCATGTGCCTGCCCTGGGTCAGGACAACTTCAGGGCTTCTGTTTCTTCACCTGCACAGTGGGGCTCCCCATGCTGGCACTTGGCGATGATTATCACTATATACACCCATAGATTTCTTTCTTGCTTTCTTTCCTTCCTCCCTCCCTCCCTCTTTCCTCCCTTCCTCCTTTCTTTCTCTCTCTCTCTTCCTTCCTTCCTTCCTTCCTTCCTTCCTTCCTTCCTTCCTTCCTTCCTTCCTTCCTTCCTTCCTTCCTTCCTTTCTTTCTTCTTTTTTTTTAGTTATGAAAGCCAAAAACCTGTTTGCTAAGGGAAATCAGAAGCTTACATGAAAACACATCTAGGTTGTGTAACAGACATGGATAGTGCCAGACAACTGTCTGGGTCCATACAGAGTCAGAGAGGGGAATTACACAAATAGGGATAAGAGGGAATCTCAGTAAACCCTCCCGCTCACGAGGCCTCCACCGCCCTATGACTACCAATGCAGGCTCCCCGCCCACCCCACCCCCAGGTGGGAGGTCAATCATCTCTGCCCTGTCATTAAGGAGTGCCTGATCTGACTCCAGCCTACTTGTATCAAAGTCCTTGCAATTAAAAAACGTTTATTAATTCAGCAAAAGTGTCTTTTGAGCACCTCTTGAGTTCTTTGCCAGAATGAGATGAAACGTTAAAAGCCATAATATGATGATTTAGGAAGCTCAGACACCTTTCTAGGTACCGAGGATATGAAAGATGAGTAAGACATTATTCTAATGTTTCCTGGGGGGCTCATGATCTAGTGAGGAACCTGACAGGTAAATACCACGGGGTTGGCACTAAACTAGAGGTAGTGAAGTGTGTAGAAGCCACAAGAAATGCCCTGCCCTTCCATGGTATGTGTATGCCAGTTCTCCCAGCTGCTCCTGGACTGGCAGAAACCCTCCAGAAGAGCATGCTGCCCTCAGAGGGTCCCCACTCCACACCTCCTCAGCAGGTCAGGTCAGAAGGAAAGAAAATGGTTACAGGTGGGGTTCTGAGTGATAGGATTCTGTGGAAGTTCAGTTAAGCTAGTAAAGCCCATTAGTGAAAGAACTTCCTGTAAACAAGGTGCCACGGCTGCTTCCAGCTCATGATGAATAAACCAAGTGTTTATCACAGCAGATACCCTGGCCGAAAGAAAGTGGCTCACACAATGCTGTGACTTCTATTTTTCCTGTTCTGGGATGTGGTTAGCTGACTTTCCTTTGATTAAGGGACTTTTGGGCTTGGGTGCATAAGGTTAAATATGATTGCAAAGTTGATAGGACCTAGCCAGGACGTATTTCTGATTTGAAGGGGGAGAGGGGGTATTTAATAACAATCCTTTGATATTAAATAATGAAAAACATACATGTGCACACACACGCACCTTGCTAAAAACATTTTTAGCTCCTTGGCTGGAATTTTACATCTTGTGATAATCTTTTGGGATAGCATATTGGAAAGTATTTTCCCAATACTGTCTCATGAATAGATATTATATAAGACACAATTCTGATGAAAGATAATGTATGTTGCTTTACTTTCCCAACTTCCTACCAACTGAGCGTATTCTATCTGCATCGCCACAGAAAGCCCTGTGGATATGGAAAGGCTCGCTTTGTTCGCTTTTTAAGTGTGTGTTTTTCAGATCATCCCATTCTAAATAGACAACTTTTTTCAAACTCTGCAGAGTGATTTTTTTGCTATGGTTTCTCCTTCTGCTTGGAATAATGACCAACTCCCCACTTTCCTTCTCCATCAGATTTTAATTGATTAATTAAAAAACTAAATCTGAAAATTAGCTTCAAATTTAAACCTGAATTTGAAAAGCCATGGGGAATTTTTTGTGGTTGTAAAACCTCTCCAGAAGGGAAGGCTGGGCCAGAGGACAGAGACCCAGGAATGAAAGAGAATCCCTCGCCATCCCCCCCACCCCCCACCAGTCCTCTCCCAAATCCTACTCCCATTAAGTTCACTGCCATGTCATTTTGAACAACAAAATCAGATAATTACAGGTGATATGATGACCTATAAGAGTGACTAGAAATAATGACCAAGATTCCTTTCCAAGTTAGAGAAAAAGATAAAAGGGACCATGGAAATTCCTCAGGCTTATGGCTACTGATTTTCTATAATTGCTTTTTGGTGTGCTCTCAGCTTTTTGTCTTTTGCGTGCGTGTACACACACACACACACACACACACACACACGAGAAAGGAAATAATTTAAGGGGGAAATGTGAGAAATTGAAAATAATAACAGCTAAATACATTGGTGGTGCTTAGTCTGCACCAGACACTCTTCTAAACACTCCCTAGTTATTAACTCATTTCTTTCTTTCAATTCTGTGAGCTCCGGAGCATTTTTAACCACAGTTTACAGTTGAGGAAATGAGGCCCAGAGAGGCTGCAGAGCTTGCCAAGGACACACAGCTCGTAAGCTTGTACTTGAACGGGGGCAGAGCAGCTCCAGAATCTGTTTTGTTCCACTTTGTTTTTCAACCATTAAACAGCATTACCGCTTTAGACTTTAGTGCCCGTTTCACAAGGATTGATAAGGGGAAGAAGAGGAAAGATACTCAAAGGAAGCTAAAATAGAAAGGGGCTTAAGCCAGAAGAGCTGCCAATTAAAGGGCTGAGGAGCCGATCGCAGATCGCTCAGATTTCCCGTTTAAGGAGTTGGGAAAAGGTACTGATTTGAAATATCCAGACCTTCCCGGCCCTCACTAAGGAGCCTTTGAGTAAGGGGTGTTTTTGCTCCACCTGCCCCAGGAGCTGTGACACCCAAGCGTGACTGCTCCCCACCCTGACGTGTGAGCTTTGGCTGTTGGACAGTTTCTTCCAAAGCAGCACCCACGGCAGAGCTCGGGCTGAGCCCTCTGCTTCTCTGTCACCCTGTCTTTTATGGACAGTCCAGAGAACAAACACTGTTCTTCTCCATTCATAGAACCACCAATGTCAGCCCCAGAAGAGGGAGGATCTGTTGGGGATTCACAACCAGGGCTGGGAGTTACTGAAAAGGACCATTTGCCCAGACTGGGGAAGGGAGAGCAGCAGAGACCTACACTGCTCCAGAGGAGGTGGGGATGTTTTTTAAGGTTTAGTGCTGCTATTCCGGCCTGCTCCTTCCCTGCAGAGCCAGGAGGCGGTGGCCTAAGGGAGCCAGGAGTTCTTTCCTCGGCTGGGCCTCGGTAGAGGAAGTAATTAAAACTGACAGAGGACAAGGAACTTCCTCCCCGGCTCTCTCTCTCTCACCACCTGAGTTTTGCTTTCTCCGTGGATGGGGTCCTCCCTTCCTGACTCTCCCCCTTCAAGCCTGAAATTCAGGCTCTTCCCTCAGATGCTTCAGTGAAATGTCAGCTCCTGGAGGCAGGCCCTGGCTCCTGCTCAGGCCCGATTGCCTGCGTGCTGGCCGGCTTCCACCTGCTATCATCACGTGTGTGCTGGGCCATGTTCTTCACACGGAAACCTCCCCTCTCCTCTGCAGGCCGCGGGCAGCTGGGCTGGAATCTTACCGCGCCTTGTGCTGGAGGGGCCAGCGGTGTGGACAGCATTTTTAGGGCAGAGCCGGGCAGGGACTGACGCTGGAAAGCCACAGGCTTGTCAGGAGCAGAGCACTGGCCAGCATCTCCCCTTGAGACAGTGGGGGGGTCTTCCTGAGCCTTTACTAGTTCACCCATCGTGACCTCCCACTGACATAGAACCATGGTGGTCTGTCCAGGGGAAAAACAGGTGATGGGCAGCCCTTCGGCCATCCTTATTTGTTTTTCCCACAAAGTCTTCTCCACTTTGGACGACACCTCCTACTGCTTAGCTGAGCAAAATAAACAAACAAACAAACAAACAAACAAATAAATAAATAAATAGATCACCACAGGATATTATCCAATATAGATAAGTACAATATTATCTAAGTCCTAGTATACGGCATGCTTTACTGTTTTTACATGTAGAACAGACATGTAGTTTTCTGCTAGTAAAAGGACTACTTGCTCACATGGAATTTATGACATTGATATTTAATTTTATCATTTTCCCACGGGAGCCTCTGGACTGAATTCCTTAAGGGGAGGGAAGGTGGGAGGGAAGTGAGTGAATTTGCTTTTTCCTCGCTGGAATAATTAGAAGGCAAGGTCAGCCTTGGGCGGTTTGGATCCCAGCACCAGCCCTGGCTGCCAAGGATTTTGGCGCTTCCTCCGCGTAGCCAGGGAGGTGAGAGGCCAGGGCGGGAGGGAATGGAAGGGGGCCCCCCAGGAGGAGCCAGGGCACGGAGCAGAGGCAGAGCTTGGCTGCATGAGAACTGTACCTTTTGCCTGAGGTCTGCTCCTTCTCTTTCTCCACACTAGGCTTCTCCATATGCTGCTCCCATGCTGCTCCCACTCCCTGCAGCACTGGGGGAGAGGCAGTGACCATGACCTGCCTCGCTTTGGGTCCCGAACCCTCCAGGGAGGGGACCAGCACGTTGGCTGCCATCTCCCACTCACTCTGTATGGACTACCAGGGGGGAGAAAACAAGAGTTGCCTGAGCACGCAGAGAGTTCGGTTGTTTTGTGAGTACATCTCTTCAGAGGGTTTACAAAGATACTGAAAACATTCACCAAATAACCTGGGCCTCCCGCAGGAAGGCAAAGGCTTGGGGGGAGGGGGGGGGCGGCGAGAAGAGATGCTCCTCACTCAGGCTCCCGGCTAGGTTCTCCCCCGACTTGCACAAGTATTAAACTTGATAGCAAGCCTACTCGACAGCGAACTGTCTCTTCCTCACTGGTGTGTGTAAAGCGAGAAAGGTCGCCTATTGATTTCAGTAGTGAAACCTTTGCTCATGGAAGGCCAGACGTGAGATGTGGCGGGCAGCGTGCAGACAGGCAGGAAGCTGCGTGTCACAGAGGTACTTGTCCTTCACGAAGCTGCAGGTGGCGGCCACTCGCCCTGGTGGGCAGCACACTCCCTCCCCAGCCAAATCCACACAACCTCCCTGAAATTTGGAAGCAAGGATGTAAGTGGGCAGCTTAAGTCCATCTTCAGAGTAACAGGAGAGCAGGGTTCCAAGCACAGCCACACACCCACTCGAAGACTGGCTACTCTGCTCTGCTTGAGAATTATCTCCTACTCCCTCCCCCATCCCCGTTCTCAATTAATTGACCCAGGCATGGGGACCAGAGCCTTGGGATTTTGTAAACCAGTGCAGCCGGTTGGAATGGGCAGTGGGCTGAGAACCGCCCACCTGGAGTCGCTGGTCTATTGTATGACTTGCTCAAAGCCTCACTCAGGAATATTGCAGCCCCTTTAAGAGCAAAACCAAAGAGCCTCTTTTCACTCATTTGATGCCAGAGACCATGTCCCCAGTACCTCACATTATGCGTAAGCTCTCTCAGTACAGGAAATGGTGCAGCTCCTAAGGAAGATGGGCCTGGGTTCTCATTTAGCCCGAGCTCAACCGCTCAGTAGGCTGGTGCACAAGATGGGACACAAAAGACCTTCAGCTCCGAGACTCAGAGAGAGAAAGCCCACAGTCCCACAGTCTGAGTCTCCGCCTGTAAAAGGGAGTGTTGGGCTCATGAAATAACCCCTGAATTCCTGCTGGCTTTAAAAATGTGTAAGTTTGTGGTACACATTTAGCCAATGCATTCTGATCATTTCAATCTGCACTCACCTGTTCTTTCCACCTACAAGAGAGAAGAGACGAAGCACATCGCCTCCAGGGGGTCTAATGTACCAATTCTCAGTTTTAAATACCACGTGATTTTTAAACTCTCTCTGTGGCTACATTTCACCTTAAATGTATGAGTGGAAGCAAATCAAGTCTGATCATGGCTTACACTGAAGGAAGTGGATGTGAGGCCTGGCCCTGTTTTACAGGTCCCCAAAGGGCATTGTCTGAGGAGGGGTAATGGGGCTGGGGCCCACTTCCTTTTTCTCTCAGAGCTCTGAGTTCCCCTTAGTAACACCAATTCCTGAAAGAACCTACTAAGCTCTTCCAGGTGCAATTTTCATGAAAAATTGCTAAAGAATATGGACTTGGATGGCAGATTTCAAGGCTTGAGCTTCCAGGTATGCTTGATTCACATGCAAATATGACCACACCTGCTATCTGTCACCAGGCAGGAAAGGGACATGATGAAGTGGTACCCAAAGCCCTAGGAATTTAAAATTTGCAAAAGTGAAACTGGCAGTTTGCCATCCTGTCTATGCAATATGAATTTCCTTTTCTAATTTTTTTTATTGACAGTAGTACAGATGTCCCCATTTTCCCTCCTTTGCTTCCTCTACCCAGGCTCCACCCTACCTCAGCTTTCCCCACACTATTGTCTGTGTCCATAGGCTGTGCATACATGCATATATGTTCTTTGGTTAATCTCTTCTCTCCCTCCCCCTCCCCCCACTCTCCTCTAAGATCTGTCATTCTGTTCCAGGTATCCATGCCTCTGGGCCTATTTTATTCTTCAGTTTATTTTGTTCATTAGATTCTATTGTACATGTAAGTGAGATCATGTGATACTATCTGACTGGCTTATTTCATCTAACATAATGATCTCCAAGTCCATCCTTGCTGTCTCAAATGGCAAGAGATCTTTCTTTTTTACGGCTGCACAGTATTCCATGGTGTAAATGTACCACAGCTTTTTTATCCACTCATCTACTGATGGGCACTTGGGCTGTTTCCAAATCTTAGCTATTGTAAATAACTCTGCCATGACCATAGGGGTGCATATATTCTTTCCTAATATTTTTTGTAGAAAGACAAATTAGCTTTATTACTAACATTGCCTCTATTACTATGTCTAGGCAAGTCATTAATAGGCGACAGTTCTATCGTTCAACAGTACTTATAATAGTTGAAATTTTGCTCCCTAAAAATTTCATAATAGATATGCATATATATATATGAATTTATACACATATGTATGTGTGTATGTGTATATAAACTTCTAAGTGTGAATATACACACCATCATCAAAATCAATAGCAACTTTTCATTAAGAACCTATCACAGTCTCAGCTCTCAAGAAGCTTGCAATTTAGTGAAAATGAGAAAGAGGCAAAAAAACAGAATGTCCCTAAAAGGAAATGGACAGCCATCCATAGATAGATTGTCAGTTCTCCAAGTGTAGTCCGGGGACTCCTAGGGGACCCCAAGAATCTTTCACCAGGGGAAAATCGTTCCCATGTAATTCTAAGATTTTACCTGTGTTCTTCACTTACATTACTCATGAGTGTACAACAGAGTTTTCTAGAAGCTACCTGATCTGTGATATTGCAACTAATTGAATGCAGAAGCAGATAAGAAATCTGGCTTTCTTTTATTAAGCCAGCAATGACAGATTAGCAAAAGTGAAAAATGAAAGTTAATCTTCTCATTAAATATTTTGGTTTTTAAGAACCTGCTTCTTTTCAGTAAAAATATGTTTATAGTGTTAATATATAATGAGCTTATTATTTTTAAATGGTTAGCAAATATTTTTTCAACTTCTCAACTTTAATTTCTAATAAGGTAAATATTGATAGATACATAAACAACATGTATTAAGAGTATAAAATCCTGAGACCAAAAAAGTTTGAGACTTGCTGGCCTAGACTGTTTTCTTCCCTAGAAACTTCTCTTTCCCTCCTCTCCACTCAGCCAGGCTTGACCTATTTGAGCAAGACACACAGCCACTTCTTCCATGAGGCCCTTCCAGATTCCCCTCCTCCTTCCCAAAAGGGCCTAATAATTATCCACACATTTAGTATGCACCAAATACTGTCTTAGGAGTTTTCACAAATACTAGATGTTGCCTCTCACGGGATTCCCTAACTCTCCTATTTCTCATGGGATATTCTTTGTAAAATATAGGCTGTTGTCTCTACTAAATTATAAGCTTATTGAAAGATCAGTGCCTATTTTATCTCTGTGTCTTCAAAACTGATTCATGAATAATGAATGTTCAATGACAAAATAGTACTTTTAGACATGATCTGCAAAGGAGTTAGAGGAAACACCTACTCAGAGAAAATGTGATGAGGAATGTGAGATTTGCAGTAAATCTTAAGGTCAGAAGAAGACTGTCAAATTACAGCAGGAAGGTGAGGAAGAAGTGGGGGAGATAAGAGATCAACCGAAGGACTTGTATGCATGTATATAAGCATAACCAATGGACGCAAAACACTGGGGGGTGAGGGCATGTATAGGAGTGGGATGGGGGGACAATGGTAAGATATGTATACATATAGTACCTTAATTAAAAAATGGAAGAGAGGAGAATTTGTGAGAATGACATGATCCAAAGCCCAGAACTAGAAATTCTCAAAGTCCATGCAAAAATAATAAAATAAATAAATAAATAAATAATAAAATATTAATGTTAAAACTGACATTATTTGGATTCATATGGGGGGGGGAGCAGATAAAGAGTTTGAACAGTTTGATAGTTTTCTTTGTAAACTTAATATGAAGAAATGGCCACATAAATCCTGGTTTTGTAAAGATGAGGAGGAGTAAAGTATTAACATTCTGTAGCTTATTTTCTAACATGAAAACTTGGTATTAATGGTCAAACTAAGCCAGAATTCAGAAAGGAGATACAGTAAATGAAGATAGATCACATCCTACATGTGTCAAGCCAACCCTTATCTTCTGTAAAAAGACTGAAATGTTCAGCTATCTAACACATCATATACTTTCCTGAAAATGACATAAGTCCAGATATTCATGTGTTGTTGCTTTCTTAAATCTCTTCAATTTTGGAAAACCTTTACTGAAATAAGGCCACTGGGTCTCATAAAAATGTCATATAATTGTTGTTTTTAAAAACAAAACAAAAAACAAAAATCCTGTTTCCACAAAATAAGTATTTGAAAGAAACACTTTGGGCATTTCAAAGTAATTTTTTTTAAATACTACGTGAGTACCTCTTCTTCATAAGCAAAAATAGTATTTTCCTGACAGATACACCACAGTTTCCATCCTCGCACAAAGTTTTACAAGTATTCAGTCATTGTGAAGATCCAACGTATTTAACACCACATATTTAAGACTGTATATCCAATTCTACAGGGCAGTAAAGTTTAATTAAAATGTAATTTGCTTTAAGTATATTTCTAATACATTACCAATAGACAAAAAAATAATAATAATAATTAAAAAATCCCAAACCAAAACAGTAAAAAAAAAACAAGTGAAGGAAGCTGCCACCCAGCCTCCCTGGAGTGATTGGGACTTAAGGAGGCAGAGCCCTGACTCAATAAGAGGAAGGGGAGGTGGCATGCACTTATCCGTCCTCATGGCAGCCAGCGTCCAAACCACCAACCTGCCCAGCGTGTTCTATTACTTTCCGTTTATTTTGATAATGCAGCAGCAACAACAACAAATGCGGAGGGTTGATTTAGACAATATATAAAACCTGGTGGAACTATATGACTATTTGCTACAAGGAGTTAATGAGAATTGCATTTTCTTTAGCATATTTTAGATATACAAAGTAGCCAACACATAGTTAACAATTAGAAAAAGAAAAAAAAAAAACATTTCCTGTATAGTGTCATTTATTATAATCATTGTCTTTTAACCACTTCATGGAAACGCTATTATATTAGAGGCCATAAGTCCAGAAAGAAAAATAAGCTTATAAAATTATGTGTAGTGTTATTTCCTCAGTGAAATGGAATTTTTTTTCTAGAAGTTTTCAAAAAGTGCCTCTACTGTTTACTTAAGTATCAAACATATTCTATAGGCAAACGTTTCCAAACTAAGCATTTTAGAAGTTCTTCTTAGATAAAATAACCTTTGCCTCTCTGCACTGGCGTACATCTGTTTTAATATTATATGTGTGTGTATGAGTGCACACACGCACCATGAAAAACAGAGGCAGCAGAAGGAGGGAGAGTGGAAAAAAACAAACAAACACATGGACTCAGATGTAAAAACCTCAGGAACTAATTATGATTCTGTTTACCTAATTGTATGAGATGAACAAAGTCACTTAATTTTTCTGAACTGAAATTTCCTCTTTTTATAAATTGGTTATAATAATAACCTCTCTGCCTAACCGAGAATCACGGTAACACAGATGACATATTGGAAAATATTTTGTACAAAGACACAATTATCACAAAATATTTAAATATATTTCTTATGCTTTAAGGGCTCAGTTTCAATAAGTGCTATCTTTGTTTAGGCAAAAAATGAGTTATGAAACTAAAAGTACAACTTTCCATATGATGTGGAGTTTCCTGTTCTGTGTTTTACAGGGTCATGTCCCAGATGGGCGACCATTTACTACCATATGACCAACTCGAGCTTTGATTACAGTTGTTAGGACATGAAAATATTGACAGAGCTGAACTCCCTGTTGTGACCATAAGGACCATGACAACCTAAAATGCTGTGGGGCATCCTCCTTCGCTCAAAGGCCCTAATAGCGAGGGGGACATTGGGGATAATTCCCACAAAATTATCAGAGTTGGAAACAGAAGGTTAAATATTGCTTTCCTGATGAGTTTACAAACTCATCTTCCCTGCTGGTATGAGGAAGTCATGCCGAGACTAGACTTTCCTGCACCCATGGAGCTGACCCAAGGCCAGGGACAAGGAAGCCGGTCCTCCTTCCTGGGCACCGCCCTAGGGTGCTGTCGGGTTTCATGCTAGGTGCCTGCCTGCTCCACTGCCCTGACCTGGAACCTTTGTGATTACCCAGGGCCTGGGGCAGGACCTCCCTCTGGAACCTCACCTCACTGCTTCCCACCTCCCTCTACTCCTGACCTCCCCTACTCCCAATTATCTGTAACATTGCTTCCCTGTGCCTGGGTTTTCCGTGCCTAATACAAGAGACAGTCAACTTAGCAAGTGAGTCTGAGGGTTTCACACTGAAATGACCATAGGGGCCCAGAAGAAAAAGTAATGGTAGAAAGGGAAAAATTAGGAATTTGGATTTATGAAAATCTTGACTTTATAAATGTTGCCATGTAAATCAACATACTTCCTGAGTTTTAAAAATGTGCTTGTTCGTTTTAAACTCTAAGTAGACAAAATAAAACACATTAGCAGGGCACATTCAGCCAACAGGCAGCACCCCTCCCACCTCTTATTTAATAGCTACACAAGTGAGAATGCTAAAGGAGGGCCCCCCTCCCAAATATACCTGAGGCCTCCTTGCCCTGTTGGCTAACTATGTGCATCAAAGAAATGGCCTGTTGGTGCCCAATTTTTCTTTGTTGGCAATCAAAAGGAACTGGCTGGGGGGAGCACTTCAAATGAGAGGTGACCTATGTCACATAGGAGGAAACAGTGCTGGAAATTAGACCTTTGTGGCTCCCCCTCACCAGCTCTACTGACAGGCCTAGCCCGTCTTTCCAAACTTCAGCCATGGCACAGAGACCATATTGTGTTCCCAGGGTGCTTTCTCGTCCCTTCCCAGGCCTTCTAAGCATTTGAGTCTCTGGATAAAGGGAGGAGAACGTACACCAGAGGGCAGGACACACACAGTCAGCACACAAGCCCGATACCCAGATGAGGAAGTCATAGGTCATTGAGCAAGTTATTAGCAAAGATAGAAATAAAAGCAGAGTTCCTTGTTTCCATTTAATCCAGAAGAATGTCACTAATTTAGAGAATCACAGAGTAGTTACCCCAGGTGGGGCTTGGGGCCTCGCCATGCTTGTTTATTTATGAAAAGACCAATGTCTCGAAGACTCTTCTAAACCCAACTACATCAATAATGCCACATGCACCGCTTACTGTCCTAGACAAATGCACTGGAGAAATTGTGTTATCCTGTGCTGGCTCTTCTCCATGTGGGTACATAGACTTTGCTGTAAATGTCAGACCAGCATGTCTCAGAAATGGAGAAGGTCAAGAGATATTATCAGCGGTCAATAGATTACTCTATCGCTGATTATAATACTAACACCCACTAATTTTCTTTGGTTCAACCAGAAACTGGCCGAGTATGGCAAGTGTGCCTTTTCACTCAAGAGGTCTCTGGAAAGAATTGCTCTGCTGTTGGTGACTTTTCAAAACAAACAACAAAAGAACCAAAAAAAATATTTTTTTTTTATTTCATTGAATTACCTTGCAGTAAAACCAAACCACCTTTACAACCAGTGAACCTGTGCAATGGCTAATGGGATCTCAGCCAGTCTGGAAGTCAGCTAGCATAGGCTTTCTCCAAAGAGAGCCAGTCTTTCCAGAACCACGGAGAAAGCATGGTCTAGAGTTCATAGACCAACGCAGGCAATCTGTCTGGCAGCTCTGCCCCGGCCGGAGAGGGAGCACTCTTCTTACGTAATGGGAAACGGGCTTACGACACAGGGCACCGAGAGTGGCTCCCAGTGAAAGCTGTGTGCTGTGTGGTGGCTGCCATCCACAGGAACTGGTTTAGCAGTCATGCCCTGCCTTGTTTGCATCATGGTTTGCCAGGAAAATATATAGATCTTTCATTTTTATCCCAGAAAAAAAAAAAAAAGAGTATTAATCAGATGAGTACTGATCCCCCCATTTAACCGATGAAGAAACTAGGGTGAGCATTTGGCCTTTCCAGCCCCCTTCCAAGAAGAGGGAGCCACACTGAAGCATCACTCCTGGATGCTGTGGTCCAACCCCCAGCCACAGTGGTGGTGAAATGTAACAAGGGAGGGAGTGGACCCAGACCTCGGAGGGAGTCAATTTTTCATTTGAGTTGGTTGATTTGGGGGGGGGATGGGGAGGCGGGGTAGAGAGGAGGTTTGTCTCTACCATTTCAGAAATGGAAGTTTTGATCTTAAATTGTGTCACCCTAGAATATTTTGCTTTTTTTTTTTTTTTTAAATCATCATGGGACCATATTCTGCATTATGAATAGTTTCCAAGTGTGACATCAACTGGAAAGTATTAACTCATTCAGGTACCATCTGTGTCATTTCACAAAATGCTGCCTCAGTGTAGTAAATACGTGTGCTTTCAGGGGAGCACTATGCTTAACACACATGGAGGTTCTTCATTCTTCCCCCCAAATAACTATTACCTATCACCACATACTCAAAAGGAGGTAGCATCTATTTAGGTCAAGTTTTGTAAAGGGAAATAAAAAAAAAAATGTGATGTGACCTATAAAATAAAATCCTTTCCATTTGTATAGTAGAAGGTTAAGGAGCATTTTCATGTAAATAATAGAACCCTCGCAGCCACCCATTTTATAGATGAAGCATCAGAGGCCCAAAGCCCCAGCCTCCACAATGCTTAGAGCATGACGACGCCTCCAGCTCAGCTTCTCTTCAAACACATGCTCTTCCTCCCCAGCTCCACTTTCTAAGTAAAGAAGGAAGCCGGGCTTTCTTCATCCAGTGCTCCATCTGCTATGAATTTTTGGTAAAATCATAAGCCATCATAATCATGACAATCAGGGCTACACCTGCCTTCTTCCCTACCCTCTGCCCAAACCAGGCAGGATTTGCCTGTCTCTTATTGCAGTAGATATTTGTGGGGGAAAAAGGAAGGAAAGGAGGGAGGGAGGGGAGGGAGGGAGGGAGGGAGGGAGGGAGGGAGGGAGGGAGGGAGGGAGGGAGGAGAAAGAGGTGACAAAGAGAGGAAGAAGAAAGGAATCTTCTCTCATTACCACAGCAGCTAACCATACATACAATGTTTTTAAGGACTTATTATGTGTTCATACTCTGACAGGGAGTCACAGTGCGAGAAAAATTAGAATAAAGCAAAAAAAAAAAATGACAAAAATGGGTTAGAGAAATCACCATTGCGAGGAGTGAAGAGGAGTGAGGAGTTTAGAGATGGGGGAGCGGTGAGTCGGAGCCCTGAGAGAGCTTAAAGTTGTCCTGAGATCTCACTTAGGGGACAAAAGAAAACAGCGTCTCAAGAGTGCAGGCTGAACAGCAGAAACTCAGTTCCTGTGTTATATGTGATTTATGTGCTTTACGTGTAACAGGCTGAGAACACCACAAGGTGACACTGGCTATTCTGTGGGCACAAAGTAACTCCATGAGTCATTGCTAGAGTGTCAAAGGGATTTCTTAGTTAGGAAACAGCCTGTGCCTTGGTGTTTGTGATCAACAACTTAGGAAAACAGATGTCTAAGGAGCAAACAAGCCAGCACAGCGCCCCGGACCCCTGGATACAGGCTGTATCCCAGTTACTGTGACAGAGCCTTTGGACCCATGCAGGGGCCTTTCAGTGAAGGAAGTGGCTTCTCCATCTATGCCCCTGCTTCTGCTCAGCATTCCACTCAAGGGGAATTGGCCAACCTTGATCCAAGCACAATGCACCCATGATAAAATACCTTAAAAAATAATAATAATTTGTGGAATGGATTTGCCACTTCCACATAAAAACATTACAAAAAACTCTGATCCAAATCACTCTACATCAGTGATTTTCAACCTTTTTCATCTCATGCACACATTGACTAAATAATAAAATTCTTCATCACACCAAAACATTAGGTGTGATTTTGATTCATTCACACCAGATGGCTACTATTGTGCTGGCTGTTGTCACTTTTTAACTTGACAATCTAAGGGAAAAGAGGTCAGTGCCCCTGAATACATAGTCAGGTATTGCGGGTTTTACATTTTTGTGTGGCACACCGGTTGAAAATCACTGCTCTACATGATTCCCATTGGGCAGACTAGAACATACAGAGCTTGAATTTTAAAAAACATTCTTCATTAGAGGAAAAGTGGTTTTCATGATTTAGATTGGAATGCTTTAAGAGAGAGAAACATTACCTCCTATAGGTGTCCTGTCAGGGAATCGAACCTACAAACACAGTATATGTCCAGGAATCGAACTGGCAACCTTTGGTGTATGGATGATGCTCCACCAACTGAGCCACTGGGCCGGGGCCTGATTTCTTCACATCCTTGAAGTAGAAAACCACACTAATAGGCATCTTGTCTCCTCTGGAGGAGCACTGTGGGCCCTGAATATTTTGAATAACCAGCAACTCAATGTCAGCCTGCTGCTCAGGTCTCTCCAACAGAAAGACCATTATTTCTCTCCCTGTAACTGAGATCAAGCAAAAGACCTGGGAATCTGGAGACATTACCAACAGATTATTTTACTAGTGGTAGCATTTTGTTTCTTGGATTATTTTTGTCCTAAAATAAATTATCAAATAATTCTGCAACCAAATGTTCAAAATGTTAGAAGGGCAAAAAGAGCCCCAATCTTTGAGCCAGAAGACCTGGATTTTACTCCCGGCTTTATGGTTTACTACTTAGATGATGTTTGATTCTCAACACTCAGAGCCTCCCAAGTTCTACTCTCTTGGAAGGGGGGCTGAGGGAAGGAAAAATGCCTTCCATGTCAATCTGCTGGGTTTGCCTGAGAGACACAGGAGATAATTCGTGTAAAAGTGCTCCATAAAACTTAATGTGTTCTTCAAATGAAAGGGATCTTTTTTTATTGTGAACCATTGTTTGTGTGATTGGAGGAAGCTGGGTCTATAAGCACAATAATCACCTAAACATGTGTTATAAACGTAAGACTAAACATTAGTGCCTTTAGCAAAGGAAGCCATGGCTTTATTATTAGCATTATGGAGAGCACAGAGAACTCAATGCTAATCATCAGGAGAAAACTCATCAGAGGAAGCTCCACCCTTTAAAGATTATTAAACCTGATGACAACACAGGCATCAAGGCAACTGGAGCACCTCCTACACTGAAGCCAAACACGGTGACAATGGCATAACTCACCCTTTCCTTGGTATCGAGTGCAACTGTCACCAAGAAAACACCTACATGCAGGTAACAACAGCGCCAGCATGGGTCATCCTCACCTCGTCATGAAGATCAATCCCCAAACACAGCCCTGGGCTGTCATGGGCAATCTCCACCTAAGGATCTTGGTTGACCAAGGGAGACCTTCAGAAAAGCTGGACTTCAATGGTTATTTGCTCTTCAAGCCACCCAGGAACTTTTCCAGGCAGAAAGGAATGCCTCTCTCACCTGGGTTGCCCTAAGCCTGACAAGTAGCATGAAGAGTCACAAGTCAAAGACAACGGTTGGACTGGGTTACTCCTGACTTTCTGCACATCTTGCAGGGCAGAACTTTTCCTGAAAATCCGAAGCTCACATGTTTACAATTATAGGCAATGAGGCTCAAAGAGCCAGCCTCATGGATCACTTGTGTCTTATTTTTGGTTTTGTTTTCATTAGATGCAACATGGAGCTGAACCATGAACCTTCCAAGGAGTTGCACAACCTCAGCTTTCTGAGGTTGTTTCATGGTCACGGAAAAAAAATAATTGGATTTAATAGGTTTTCACAATCACATTATCTACTTAACCTTCCAAGATCATTACTCATTTAATTGCAAGCCCCAAGGAAAAATCATAGGACAGAAAGTCTACTAGGCAGTCATAATAATAAGAAAGCAGATTCTTCCCAATTGACATAACATCTAATATCAAAAATCATTCCAAGCGTTCTGAGGTAAGCCCCTCAGAGTTGAAATAACTGCACTGCCTTGATAATTGTTCCCATTACAAAATGAATACTTGTAGGTTGTGTAAGTTTATGTGTTTATATATAAGCACATATTAACATATGCCTGATACAGATTACATAAATTTAAAGTGACAAAATCTAAGCTTCAAGCTGTGGGTGACAGCCTTTCACTCTGTTACACTGGAGCTTTGTGCAAATACTCTCTTATCTCCTGTAGAAGAGTAAAACCAACCAGAAAGTTGAAGGCCCATTAGAACATTGGGCCTCCACACCGGCGTGAAGAGCACACGCAGCACATCCCAGGGACTGCACAAGGGTGCTTCTGTCCTGTAGGGAGAGAATTTTGTGCTTAGCTGTAGAGTACCTCAACAGGTCGTTCAAGTTACAAGAAGCTCTAATTAGCTGCTCTACGAATGAGAGCATTCGTCAGTCTCCAAACGATGTTTTCCATCCTGACGCCGTCTAAAGGAAAATCTTGAACGAAAGACTTACTCTCAATCTGGTTCTTATTCTCTCATTTACTTCTGTGGGACTCAAGCAAAACAAAGGCACTTTTTTTCTCTCTGTACAGAGTGCACTCTAACTGGATTCCTCGTTCCTGCTCCCAGCCAAGGCAGCAGATCCACATCGCTTCTGCCAAGTTTCTTCTTCAAGCTGCAATGTCCTTGTTTGTGTTCACTCCCAGTGTTCCAGGTTACACTGTCAGGCCCGGCTTGAACCATCCCACATCCTCCCACGGAGGTCTTATTTTGTTGTTGAGAAAGGCTTAGCATGAGGATGAGGCCCAATGTGTTCACAATGCGACTGAAATGCTGCTCCAGAAAGACTGCGGCAGAGCTGTGAGGTAATAGCAGAGCTGACACCTGCAGGTGAGGTGACACCTGCCTGGGGGAGGAAAATGACACCCAAGTGTGGCAAACACCAGGAAGCTCTCTAGGCTCCAAACAGACCCAAGACCCAGGCCTGGGGAGCACTTTCCTAACCTGGGTCTTGTCACCTAGCACCTGGCAAGCAAAGAGAGTCTTAGGCCTTGGGTTCCTCTGCAGTGACTTTCTGCAGTAGGTTGACAAGGAAAAGAAAAATACCTGTCTTCTAAATTAATCTGTCTTTCGATAAGTTGCAATAGAACAAAGAAAAGGTATATGCTTCTGACAAAACATTTCTTTCAGGGTATGTGGAAAGGAGAGAGAAAGGATTATAGTAAGATTAAAACCTTATTTATAACGTTAAATGTTAGAAATCCATTTTTGCATTAGGTAATCTCTTACTGAGGTGGCCAAAAGAAAAATGATTTGATTGAATTACTATTCTAGTCTACAAAAGGATGTCTTTAGGGAAGGTTGGCATTTGGTTTCCTGGTAACTGAAGATTCTGTACACTCAACACCCACGGTCACTCAGGTGGCACAGGTCAGCACCATTTGCTCTCATCCTCATCTCCTCCCTACCCCACCCTGCATTTCCCCACACCTGGCCTGTGGTCAGGACTGGCATAGCTCACTTTGTCTCTTTTCCAAAAGCAACCCAGTTTTCTCGGTGTGCCTCTTAGAGCATCATTTCAAATATCCTGACTCTACGCTTCCTGTGTAGCATCTGGGCATGTGTCCCAATAACAGAGCCACAACCAAGAGATCTTATGAGGATGATCTGCTCCAGGGATAACACAGACTGAGCTTGGCAGGCACACCTTTTGGATGTTCCAAACCCCTGGGGGCCTAGAACCACTCCATCCTCCCAAGGCCCCTCCAATAGGAGATGAACTTTCCTGTCTCTGATGCACCATATTCACATGAATTGTTCTGGATCCATTTGCCTTCTACACCCCCTAAGTTTTCCATCCCGCAAGCACCTAAGCAGAATGGAAAACTTATTTTTAATAACACTGTCTTTCATTTTAAAAACATCTATTGAGAACCTACTCTGTAAAGCACTGTGCAAGGTACTAAAGATCTAGAGATGAAAAGACAGGTAGACCAAAGCAGTGGTGGGTGTGAACAATAGTCATTCAGGTCATCCTATTTCCTGTGCTCTGACTCCGTGACCACTAGTACACCTTTGCTTTTATAGGGGCTTTAAAGCACTTTGACATACCTGGTCTCATTTGATCTTCACAATAATCTTGTTGAGTGGGAATTGTTCATTATGCAGATGAAAGAAACCGAGGCTCAGAGGTGCTGAGTGGTTTAATTTCAAGTCACAGAGCTAGTAAGTGACAGAATCAGGAATCAAATTTTAAAAAATGTTTTAACCGTGAGTCCACTGCTTGTTCTATACATCACACAGCCTCTTGAGGGTCAAGGTGGGAAGTCTTTTTCCAAGAAACCTTCTTGTGATACCACAGCAACAAGTTTTAAACACCTACCATATGCAAAACCTGCCCAGGCCTCTGGGAAGAGATAGCAATTCGAAGATGAATGAGTTTTTCCCTACTCAAAGGAGTTCAGTGAAGGGAAGAAAATTCATTGGATGGGAACTAGTTGAAGGAAGTTAATGAACTAGGGGGAAAGGACAGAGAAAATGCTGTGTGGGGTTTTGAACCTACAGGATCCAGATTGATTTGGACACTATACCAGAGAGGAGCTATCTGTATAATCCACCCCAGTGACTCTCTGGCCAAGAAGCAACGAGTAGCAATATGGTCTTCCATGCAGATTTTTCCAGTAGGTTAAGTGTGTTGGCCAGCTGACACAAGTGTTCTGGTGCCTATGAATTACCTCCTAAATTAGTAAGTTGGAAAAATATTTTAACAATAATTTTTTAAAAAGTCACTTGGAATTTGATAATCATGCCTAAGTCCTCAAAAGCCTGAAAACATTCAGAGTACTGATAAGTGTTTTAACATCCAAAGCTAAAAAGTGGACCTTTTTGCTCATTATGATTATCTGTGAAATTTTTCCTAAAATGGTCACCTGGTCTCTGTTTTTCGTATCCACTTAGCTTTGAAGCTTCACAATAGTAAGGCAGGACAAACTGAGGCTACTATCATTTCTTCTGGAGGATGAGGAAAAATTCAATAAGAGTCAGCATTGGCCACTTCGGGTGGCTGAGAAAGTGTTAGCTACAGCCAACAGCATCAACTCTGGCAATAAAAGAGGCTCTGGACCACAGTCTGGTGCTCCTTAACATAGTAATACCAGGGTAGCTGTTGTGCAGGGGGAGGGTCATATGTGTTTCTCTAAAAATGGGATTAAATTGTGCTGCCTCTGCACGCAGTCAGAGATTTCTTTACGTAGCAGTATTTTTCCTGTGAAAACTTAGTCATACTGTTCACTGCTTGCATGATCAAACAGGAACCGAACCCATCAACCTTACTTGCTTGCCCAATCCACCCTGACCTCTCCAGGCTGCAAATTCTCGCGGTGTTTTCCAAAGTGTAGTACGCATATCCCCAGGGGTACGGGAAGAGTTTTGTGGGGGTACGCGTTGCACCAGAGTTTGGTGGGGGTATGCACTGCACCATGCTTAGCTGCACCTAATTCTACGTTCTCATGAGTGCGAGCGGTACTCAGCGTTATGAAAATTATAGAAGGGGTACACATATGTCAAAAGTTTGGGAAACACTGCAGGAAAAGCCATCATGGGTGTCTGGCCCACGCTGAAAACAATGGAGTGAAAAAGCTCCTGGAGACAGATGCTCTGCTTCCTACAGGAAGTTAGAAACTAGACCCTGGGAGACTTAAGAGACGGAACAGAGGAATAAAAGAGAAGACAAAGGAACCCTGGCCGGTTTGCTAAGTGGTTAGAGTATCAGCCCATGCACTGAGGCTCTTGAGTTTGATTCCCTATCAAGGGCACATATGTACCTCAGTTGCAGGTTAAATCCTTGGGTGTGTACGGGAGGCAACCAATCGATATGTCTCTCTCTCATCAATATTTCTCTCGCTCTTCCTCCTTTTCTCTGTCCCTTCCACTCTCTCTAAAAAAATCAAAGGGAAAAAATATTCGTAGGTGAGTATTAGTATTAACCAAGGAGAAGGAGGAGAAAGAAAAGGAGGAGGAGGAGGGGGAGGAGGAGGAGGAGGAGGAGGAAGAGTAGGAACAGGAGGAGCAGGAGGAAGAGGAGACAACAAAGGAGAGGGAGTAGAAGAGAGGAGCAGATATGTGATAGGCTCTCCCTGAAGACTTCTTACAATTGTGCAGGGGAAAGAAATGAATTCCTGACTTGTTACACTCCCCTGCTTTATGATGTGTTCTAGATCATTGGGTCAAGAACTGTGCTTACCTGCATTGCTGTCCAAAGGTTTAAGAGAGAGTCATCTCCCTTCGTGATTTTTTTTTAGGAGCATCATCACCTTATTAACAGTCTGTTTTTTTAAGGAACCCAAAATTCATCTATTTGTTTTTTTGCTTCAGCTAATCATACTAAGTTTCTGTCTCTTGAAATCAAAGGATCCTACCTACTCCTTCCCAATGTTTCCAATACTGCACTTCTAAACCTACCTAGATCAGCATCTACATCTTACCCTAACTTCTTGATATAGTGAAAGAAATACTTTCAGTGGGTTCTAGATCACACCTTTAACTACAGTTTTAGGGACTCCATTCCTGAAGTTATCTCTTTTCTGCACCATCAGTCATTCCCTGCCTACTGGATCATTCATGTAAGCCTATGAACAGATTCTGCTACCAACCTTCTTAAAAGAACCCATTTGCCCTTATGTTTCTATCCACTTCATTTTGTAGTTGCTCTTCTGTAGAGAGTTGCAAAGACATACTGTTTTCACTTCTTCACTTCCTGATTCTCTCTTGTCTGGAGTCCACCCCCGACATGCCACTGACACTAAAACTGCTTTTGCCACGTCACTGGTGATGTCTACATTCTAAATCCATTGGATGTTTTTCTGTTCTCATTTTACTAGGCTTTTTGGTAGCATTGGCCTTGCTGGCAACTCCCTCCTTCTTTAAGGCTCTATTTGACTCATCATCAAGCTTCTCTTCTGCTGAGAGCCAGGTGAAAGAGCTGCAGTGGTAGGTGCTGTGGGATCTGAGGAGCAAGAATGCCCAAAAAGGGGGGTGGAGGGGTTGGAAACTCATTCAATTCTTATATGGCAGTAGTACAGGTGGTCTCTTAATTGAGATCATTTTACTCCCCAAATTTAAATATTTCCCTGATATCCCATTATGCTTAAAACAAAATCCACACTCTTTAAAATGCCCTCAAGAAAAACACCACAATGTCTGGTCCTATCTACAGCCCTAGCATTCTCTTAACTTGCACAATATTCTGCATTTCTATTTCAAAATGTGAAGAGCTTCTTAGTTTAATTCTTCTGTTTTGTTTTATGGACTATATAAAACCACTATGGTACTTAAACCAGGAAGTCAGGAACAGAACTCTTATCTGCTAACAAATCAAACAAACATTTATAAACAATCACTGCCAATGAGATTTGGGAAAGCAGCAGGCCCATGCCCCATCCTAGGAGCTCTCCATTCTTTCAAGCAAGCAAAACCACAACCACTGTCTTATTATTCAACTAGAGGCCCAGTGCATAAAATTCATGCATGGAGGGGTGGGGGGTTGTCTGTCAGACTGACCTGTACCCTCTCCAATCTGGGACCCCTCAGGGGATGTCTGACTGCCTCTTGTAATCCAGAACCACTGGCTCCTAACTGTTTGCCTGTCTGCCAGCCTGCCTGATCACCCCTAATCCCTCTGCCTGCCTGCCTAATTGCCTCTAACCACCTCTTCTTGCCTGCCTGATCAACCGCTTCCTTCCTGCCTGCCTAACTGCTTCCCTACTGGCCTAATCTCCACTAACTGCCTCTGCTTTGCCCTCCACCTGGGACTCAGAATTCCCTCCTCTGGCCAGCAGCAGACACCCAGGACCTGAGCCCACTTCACCTGGGCTGGCTGCAGCCGCAGGGGACTATGGGTGGAAGACTTGTCTCTCTCTTGGGCCATAGCCTGGCTGGTCCCCATTCCTCTCTCCCCAGTGTTGAGTATCTGAGCCATTAAGGCATGACAGAATGAGGGCATGACAAACATTTGCATATTAGCTCTTTATTATACAGGATAGCCAATTTTTCTGGGCACCTGAACCAAAGATAACACAGAGACCCTGTCTTGTAATTTATTGTGCAGAAGAGATCTCGAATAGTCCAATGTTTTATCAGTGTAATTCAAGATGGAGTACAAGCCAATCTGTGAACTTGTTAGTCACCTGAGAAATTTAATGAAGCAGTTGACTTCCTCAAATAAAGACACAAGTTAGCATTAATGCCAGATTTGTCTTTGCCTTGTTTCCCAATCCAAGAGTTCTTGAGATCTGGCAGCAATCCTGAAAGTATATACTTCCACTTCATTTCACATTTTCCCCTTATATCTGATTCCCAGGAAAATATATCAGCTTCCATATCCGATGTATACACAGGGACTACTCCACCACCTGAGTTGTGTATCATTTTCTTGTACAGCATACATTATGTCATTTTGCAAAATTTCTAATATGACAGTAAACATTGCCCAGTTTGGCTCTATTGGTATAGATACCTTACACAATCTTTAAACCAAGAAAGGAGTGTTTTTCTATGAGGTGAATAGGAGGACCAAGGTTGGAGTTTTCAAAGAATAATAGAATTAAAATGTTTAGCATTCTAATCTGTTGGCCTATGGTTTGCAATCATCTATGTTGGGGTTCAAGGTGTATGGCATCTTTTTTGGCAAAGTTACCATTTGAAAAAGTTATCCAGAGGGTTTATTTAGCCAAATATTTATCTGGATTTTATCAACTTGTTAGAGTTAGGGGTGGGGGGGTGATTTCAATAACAAAGTAGAAAGTCATACTCCCTTTTTAAATAAAAAGAGTTTCTAAAACCAAATGGCTTATTTTAGACTCTTTCCCTCTTGAGTTAATTTGCTTGGTTATTTTATCTTCTTCCAACTTATTCTTCCCCAACATCTGGGTGTAACTGAATTGAAAAGTTATTTCCTAGTTCCTCTTTCTGAAGAAGGTAGATGTGGCTGGCGTAAAACACGGCATCCAGCACAATGTGTCACTGGCATTATTATGTTGTAAAACTTTACTTTCAAGTCACTTGAGCTTGGGCTTCAGTGATTGGCTAAGTCAGTGGAGTTTACAAAGATATTCATCAGTATAACTATGATTGGCCCATCAAACAGTGAATCAACAGGGAATTTGCTAAAAACTCCTGTGAGTCCAGGAATTAACTCAGTACTGTAAGATTTAAAGAGGAATAGCATCTGGTCCTGTCTTCAAAAAGCTCATAACATAGAAGGGGAAACATGATCAATGGCAAACTTTCATTGTCTCCTTCACCAGGCCAGTTATTATCATCCTGGTCTTAGAAGAATTCACCACCCTACAGTCTTAAGATAGGCAGAGTTTTGAAAGTAGCACATGCCACTACAGAAATGTGAGTATTTTGGATCTCCGGGGCTTGCTATTCCATTCCCAGCACACAAGCAACACTTCCAGTTTTCCAATGTTTCTCTATTCCTTCATCCTTTCTATTATTTTATCTTCTCAATTTGGAAAAGCATGGAGGTGGGGGTGTGGGGGTTCCTTAGCATGCTAGAATGATGAAACTTATTGATAACTAGTGGCCTGGTGCATGAAATTGGTGCACATTAAAAGGGGATTAATTAGAGGAAATATTTTAATATTTCTATTTGCCCTTTCTCTATAATAGAAGTGTCAGAGATGAATGGAAATTAATTAAAGGTACATTAAAATCTTCCTCCTGTCAGAGTCTGGGGCTCGTCATGGGACCCAGAGACAAGTCTGCCCTCTTGAAGCACCTCAAAATCACAGGAGACCCAAACAAAGCCGGCCCCAAACTTGTCAAGCCCTGCCAAATGGCAGCACAGCCTCAGGTTCCCCATCAAGTCCTGCAGGGATGGGGGTGCAGCCTCAGGTTCCCTACAAAGCCCCACCAGGCAGAGGATGTGGCCTGAGACCCCCAGCCTGACGCCAGGGTGGGGAGCATGGCCTCAGGTCCCCTGGCCCAGTACTGGGAGAGGGGTGCTCCCCAGGTCCCCTGTCAAACTCCACTGGGCAGGGGAGAGGGGTAGGAACAGCCCCAGGTCCCCTGCCCCCGGCCCAGCACCATGCAGCCTCAGATCCCTGCCAATTACTAATTAAGGCTCTTTTTGGGAACTCAGCCTCCACTGTGGATGTAGCAATCTTGTGTTAGGAAAACCCCACCTCCACTGTGGGCACAGCCATATTTGTGATGGCATGACAATCAATTTGCATATTCCCTCTTTATTAAATAGGACTGTATCCTCCACTGGCCAGCATTTAACACCTGGCACATATTGGTACTTACAAGAGATGAGAAAATGCAGAGTTTAAGGAAGATTTACCAACTGAGCATATGAAATCAGATTGGAGGGTGGGAGGCTGGAGTCAGGCAGGTTGGCAGAGAAGGGGCTATTACACTTAGCCCTGAGATGAAGAGCCAAAATAGGAAATAGAATGGATTTAAGAAGGTAAGAGATGTTTGGGAGGGAAATCAGCAGGACTTGAATATTATCGATATCAGGCATGATGGGGACAGGTTGTGGGCAAGCAAGGATAAAGGCAAGGGAAAGATTAGAGATGACTTCAAAGTTCTAAGCCGGAATAACCATGAGAGAAGGATGCCATGGCAGAAACCAGGAACTTGAAAGGGGAACTGGTTTTGTGGGGGAGATGATGAGCTCAGTTAGAGAGTGTTGGATATGAGGTGATGGGAAGACTCAAGTGAAAATGACCAGTGGGCAGTCAGAGATGTGGGAATAAACCTTGAGCAAGGGGCAGGACATGAGCTGTAAATCTGTGAGTCATCAGTCCCATGTGCTTGCAGCCATGAGAATGGAGATGATCTCTATGCATTGTGGTGCCCAGCAAGAAGAATGCAAGACCAAAATCAGAGCCTTGGGGGGAGAGGGAGCGTGAGGAAGAACAAGAGACAGATGGGGAAATTCAGGAAAATTAGAAAGTTAGCAAACAAGGAGAGTGCAATGCTGGAAATATGAAAGGACAAAAAGTATCCAAGAAGGAGTGGGTAAAAAATGTACTGAGGGCCGTGGAAGGGATTGTGAGAATGAGATTGAAAGGAAGGACATTGGACATTAGGATGTCAACTGGTGACTTCCAGGAGCCAACTGGGACAAAATGGTAGGGATGGAGATTAGATTTCATGGAATTAAAGAGAAACTAGGGAGAGAGGAAACAGAATATGAACCATGTCTTCAAAGACATTAGCAAAAAAGAAATAGAATTGTGGCTATAGAGGACAAAAATATAAAGTTATTCTTTGTAAGAAAGTTTTTAGAAAATATTTTATCATACTTGTTAAATTAGGTCCCCCCCCCCCTAACTCTCTTGCCCACATGAAAACTAGAACTTTGGGTTGACTTTTATTATCTTTAAAGTAGAACTAATCCTCTTTGCCACGCACACACATTCTCTCTCTCTCTCTCTCTCTCTCTCTCTCTCTCTCTCTTTTACCCTCACAAACACACTCTCTTTTATACACACACACACACTTCAAGTTTCCAGACTCTTTCTAGTGCCACAAAGACTGTACTTCTCAGAATTTGGGCTTGTAGATAAAACCAAACAAAAACTTGCCACAGATTGCAATTTGGACCTCTACTGAAGGCTGGGCAGCAACTATTGCCAAGGCTGCCTGCCCCTCACACAAAAAAATGGTCTTATTTGGGCATTTCATCTCAGCCTTTTTAACTAGCCTGCTATATTAGGGGCTTTTAAAAATGACTAATTCCATCATTCTTGAGTGGTCAGTCCTACCATGGTTTCAACATAGTCCCTAAGACTGAGAAACCTAAAGAACCAACTGCTAAGCCTGTGCCAAGAAACGCAAGACCAATACCTTCATTTCCCACACCGCCCCTCATTTCCCTCAACCACCTGTCTCCTGCTACCCTGCCCCTATCTTGTTCCAAAACAAAAATACCCTGTGCCTTTCCCAGGTTAAGGAATGTGTCACACGTGAACATAGACGATGTGTTGACTATTTAAGTATTTAATATCATTTCAAATATGTCACCTATGATGTTGCTTGACACTAAACCAAATTTAGATTTGCACATAGAATATAATCTTCGATAAATATAATCTTGAAAACAAAAAGTTCCTTCTAAACCTGAGAATAGTGAAAATAGATGCCTTCAGATAAAGAAAGAGAAAGCATCCATGATTTTGACTTGGGGATTTAAAAAGAAAAACTATCAAATTCTAACATGCAGAAAAGTGCACAAGTTTGGAGTTTAGTGAATTTTCGTAAAATGAACAGAGCCACATGACCAGCACCCAGATGCGAAAATAAAACATGGCCAGCTCCATAGGAGCCCCTTCTAGTCTCTACCTTTCTGCAGAGGAAACCGCTTTCCTGACTTCTAAGGTCATATATTAGTTTTACATGTTGTTAAGTTTTGTAAAAATAGGGTTATAATGTATATATTCTTTTGTGTCTGGCTTATTTTGCCCAACATTCTGTTTGTGAGATTCATTTATGTCGCTGTAGTTTGTCATGGTTTGTTCATTGTGTAAATATTGCTGCAATTTATTTATCCATTCCTCTGCTGATGGCTATGTGAATTGTTTCCATTTTGGGGCTATTGCAAACAGTGCTACCGGGAACATTCTTGTATATGACTTTTGATGCCCATGTGCTTTCATTTCTCTCGGGTATAACTGTAGGAGAGGAATTGCCTGGCCATACAGCATGCATACAGTCAGCTTCAGTCAGTAGGGTCAAACAGCTTTCCAAAGGGTTGTACCTCATTAGGTTCCCACCACACTGTTCTTGAGCTGTAATTGCTCTATATCACCAGCATTCAGTACTATCATGTATCCAGGTTTTTCCACTGTTTGTTTTGTTTTTGCCATTCTGATGGGTTTGGTACTCTTTTGGCTATTGTTGTTGTTGTTCAGGTGTACAACAATATAATTCAATATCTGTATACACTATAGCATGCTCACCACCAAAAAATTCTCTGCAGAGACCACAGTGTCAGGGCAAATAGCACAATCATTCTTTGCCTTCAGTCAACGTTATTTATATTGAGAATTCCCCATTGTAAGCATGATCTTTCCTGATTTCTGAAACTTACTTAGTATTTACATGGAATGGGAATTTTACTGGGTCTTTAGCTCAATAGTCTTCAATTCATAAAAGTAAACTGAAGTGCTAGAATCCCTCAATACTACTTTCAGATCTCTTTAAAAAAAAAAACACACACACACACACACACAGAAAATAAGGGAAAGGAAGCATGGAAGGGAGGGAGGGGATGAGGAAGGCAGGCAGGCAGGTAGGCAGACTGCTGATTCTCACTAGCCAAGATGAACTCATGAACATAACTATTTTTCAACACCAAAAACAGGAACAGGATCTACAGAAAAATCTTTGATTGACTTTAATTTCCTTACAAGTATATTATTCTTTGGGCATGGCCATACCACACACACACACACACACACACACACACACACACATTTATGTGTGTAAAATAAAATACAAACTATGAATAAAAATAAAGGTAGTAAAATACTGGCATCTGAGAGGATGTTCCAGACTGCAGGTCTCTCTAACATGTTGAACATGACTGGGTTGGATAATTGTTGCTGGGAATGCCCCTGAAATGCCTGGAATCTTCATAATTATCACTTGAACTAACTGTACCCAATTCCTCAAAAATCCCCCCAAAAAAACTAGGAGAAAAAGCAAAGGGAAAAGGAATAAGCCATCTGTAACTGAGTCTTCTACCTGGCTCCGCACCCAATGTAGACACTCCTCAGAACCCAGTTCCAAAACCAGCTTCCTAAGAAGACTTCCAAGTCACAGTTGCTCTGTCACCTTGAGCTCCAGCCATAGGGAGCTGCTCAATCTCCTCCCCAGATCCCAGAGCAGATAGATGGGCTTCTCTCCCAGGCCCTCAGGCCATGGCATATCCACCCCATCATAGCCCTGCTAGTGTCAGAGCCTCAGTGCACCTTCAAGTTTCCCGAAAAAGGCTATGAAATCCAGAAGGGCAGAGCCCAGGTCTTACTCATCTTTGGAATCACTGAGCGTCGCAAGCACATTACAGGCACAGAGCAATGCCTAAGAGAATGTTCCCAGGCCAACTCTTCATTGGGAGTTGGGAGCTGCCAATAAGTTAAAGAAAATAGTTGTTATATAATGTGGAACCATTTAGATCATGCTTCTATCATTTGGGAAACTTCCACCCTCTCAACACACACACGTATCACTCACACACCCTTTCCTCCCTCTCCTCATCTCCCTCTCTTACACATATGCATTAGCACTGCAAAGTCACTCTCCTTTCGCTGATTAGTCACGGCCTGGCTAGCTTCACCCTATTCAGAATGAAAGCACAGCTGGAGTGGTGTGATGGAACAGGCCAAGACTGACAAAAGGAACAGTGAATTCTGCTCCTATCCTCATCCACCACCAACTGGCTGTGCAGTCCTTGCCTTTTCAGCCTCCCTCTCCCCATGCTGTGGGTGGTCTCTTAGCTTCATTCAGTGCTACTCCAAAGGTGCCTGTCTCCGGAATTCCTCAGAAGGAGAGAGCTCTCCTTACCCTCCTCCCAGTCAGAGTCTAAGCACGTGCACATGCGCTCACCCGGTCTGATTTTCTGTTTGCTCAGAGAGCCAGTCAGTTACATCCAAGACCAGTTTATTAAATAAAAGCGTGCTGAAAGCTCTTCCTGACTGTTTTGGCAACAAGATACTTGGACATAGAAACTCCGCAACTGGACTTGCAGCACTCAAAGCTCACTCTCCCTTTTCAAACCGAGCCTGCCTTGCTAATGGGATGAGGAAAAGGAGACGGGTTCAAAAAGGAGCGAGAGTTTGTGCATGAGCAACCCAGCAGGTAAAGAGGGTCACAAATTGCTCAGCCATTCTCCCCCTTTCCATAGCTGAAGAACCATACTTTTCTAGGCTTTTGTCAGTTGCTGCAACACGAGAGCAGATGAGGTCTTGGCTTTCTCCTGATCCCAAAAAGGTTGAATCTTACAATCTAAGTGGATGTTCTCCTTGGAGCGCTCTGATATTGGGATGAAGTCTGCAGCAACCCCACGTGGGAGCCTGCCTGCATTTTCTCCAAAAGCCAAGACATAAGAAGTCATTCTGGGTGGGCAAGGGAAGTTTACTGATGTTTTGTTTTTTCCCCAGCACAAAGTAAAAACCTGGATGTGTGGACTGATAGAATGTTGACTGGGGGGTTGGGGGGTGGAGGGTAGTCAATGAAGTTGGTTCTCTTCCAAAAAGCATGGGGTTTAAAGGTGTGCCTGAATGTTTCAACAAGATACCTGAAGGGAATTCCAATGTACTTCCTCTTCTGGAAGAATAAGAGAGAAAATTAATCCTGGCTTCTAAGATCAGGAGTGAGACTCTGATCAGAACATGACTTTTTTTTCCCCCTCCCTCTTTTCATTCCAGGATGAACACAGCCAAGCACCAGATGTTCAAAGTGGTAAACTGCTGGAGCTCTCTGCAAAAGCTGCTCAGCCCATTGCACTTGGGTGGTGGTTGTCTCTGCTGCCCACCCCCACACACACACACATCCCCTCCCCCCCCATATTGTTTTTGTTCTTAAGGTTAAAGTTCAACTCCAGCTAAAATTGCAATCAGAGAGTGGGAGTAAATGTCTGGCCACAGAGTAGAGGGAGGTGGGGAGGGTGACTTTCTCTGTAGTTGTGTGTCCTAGATTTTTTGAAATGATTACATTCTGAGGACTCAGAGGCAGCTCACGCTTTCAAGTCTGAATGCTGACTCATGTCCTCCCCTCCAGGGCAACGGAAAGGAAGGGTGGAGATGGAGGATCTGGGGTTGGGGAGTATGGTAGGAACTTGCAAGGGGTTGGGGGGAGCAGAGAGAGAGGGCCTAAGGACACCAGCGAGACTCCTTTTCTGAATGGAAGTCTTCACTTCTTCAAGACTCTCGAAACTTGATGGAAGTGTCTGCAAAAGTCGTCCAGATGGCACCATCTTGTGTTTCGGTCCACTCCTTCCCTTGCTTTGCTTTCGGATCTTTGGGACTCACACAGTTAATCATGGGGGAGCAAAAATATCAAAAGGCCATTAAGGCTATTTCTGTCCTGTTTGCAAGCATCAGTGAAATGAGTCAAATAAACGGAGGGAAAGAAAAAACAACTCGGGCTGATCTAGAGGGGAGTCTTTGCTGAGGCTTAAAATTGTCATTTCCTCCAATGACTTGCATGAGAGTTTGGGTCATTCATTCAGCGGGCCATCCACAGGCCCTTGGAATGTCCTAATCTTTGAAAGAGCCAGCAGTTTGGTGGTGTCCGTTCTCTGGCTATTCACAGGAAGTAGATACACACTCTCTCTAGTCTCAGGTGCTCACTGCTGGAGTTCTTCCATCCTGAGAGCTAGCTATGGGTGGCCCAGAAACCAGCAGACCTCTGGTGCCTCAAGGTGGGTTTAAAAGAAGCATTTTATGTCATATTTCTGCTGTATACAGACGTGTCTTCCTCAGAATAAATGATTAATCATTTGGGGTGGTTTTATTGTATTTGGATAATTCTTGTGTGACCACTAATTCATTTGCTCAACAAATATTTATTCTGTGCCCACTAAGTGTTAGGAGCCTTACTGGAAGCTGAGGTTACAAGGAGTTACATTTACTGGGAATCTGGACACACGGACATGCACTCACACTCACACTCACACACACACACACACACACACACACACACACACACACAAATGTATGTATTTAAGTCACACACACTGTGATGAGTGTTGAGAAGGAAATGATCAGAACTCAGTGGTAGGTCTGAAGGATTAGGTGAAATCAACTGTGTAAAGTAAGACATGATCATCTCTGTGGCTGGAGGAAGGTGCTGAGTCAGGGCCCCTTAAGTCTTACAGCCCCTGTGCCCAGCGCAGTGATCACAGAGGGGACACTTCATTGTATGACTCTAGCTTCCCCTCTACTCACTGCGAATGCTCTTAGGATGGACGTTCAGTCAGAGCACTGGCTCATTGTTCGGTTGCTGCTGCCCAGAGACTCTGAAATGCCCTCCCCCACCTCCTGCCTCCTGAACCATCCCCAAGACCTCCCCACAGTTTAGCAACTAAAGGGGTAACGGGTCCCCAGCACAACTAGGGGCTTCACGACCCTAATCCAGCATTCCCACTGGTATCTATCCTAAATTGTGAGTGCTAGAGCTGTCTTGTCTGTTAAATATTTCAGAAATTATTCCTATTCTTGGATCTCAGAAAGTACATGCTCACCTGGCTTAAAACAGACACCTGCCTTGGGGGAAATGGCTATGATTTTGACAGCACTGTTCCCTTTCTCACAGTCTTTACTGACAGTACAGTCTCCTTATCACCATTAAATGGTTTCTCCCACCCCAACTCCTGAAACAATGGTGGAGAAATTATGTATTATTATTATTATTATTATTATTATTATTTAATCCTCACCTGAGGACATGCCTTTATTGATGAGAGAGAGAGAGAGAGAGAGAGAGAGAGAGAGAGAGAGAGAGAGAGAGAGAGAGAGAGAGAGAGAGAGAGAGAGAGAGGTGAAACACTGATGTGAGCAAAACATCGATCAGTTGCCTTTGCACATGTCCCAACCAGGGACCAAACCTGCCCTGACTGGAATCAAACCCATAACATTACTTTCAGTATATGGGATGACTCTCCAACTAACTGAGCCACACCAGCCAGGACAATGGTGGAGAAATTAAAATGTGTTTCATGTCTTTTAATATATAAGGTAGACCATGTGCAAAAAAAAAAAAAAGTAGCACTGTGTGAGAACAGATAAGGCCTTTGCATTATCTCAGCACATTTGATTTTGGGCAAGGACAATTTATATAAAGCTGACTCTTTCCTCCTCAAAGTTCTAGCTGGCATTCTGGGATCTGTGATAAGTCACCTGAACAACGAAACTCTCTTCCAACTATAGGAACAGGAAGAAACAGGAATGGAAAACAATCTACTCAACTTTCCCTTTTCCTATAGGAATATAAAACACATATCTGCATTCAATATTCAAATATAACTATTAAAACAACAGAAAATACATCTTTAAAAGTTATAGGACTCAAGGTACAATTCAGAGTGGAATTTTGGAAATCTGTAAACACTTCATCTCTTGCTCTTTATGGCTGGTCACTACTGAAATGAAGTCTCATTTTCCTTTTTCTGATTTAAGGATGTTCTTTCCAATCACCGTGTCTTCTTTCTGCCCTGGCTCCTGCTCACAGGCTTTACCATATTCATTTAGACTTTGAGAGAGCCCCAGTCCCACTAATCCTCTTCCTGCTTGGCTGCCACTCCTGCTTCTCTCTAATGGAAAGAAAAACATTTCTCTCCTTTCATGTGGCTTAACTGGACCCCATTCCTCTCTCAGCAAAAGAGAGAGGGGGGAAAAAGAGAAAAAAAAGGTTGTGACCATAATATAAGTTCTTCCTTGTACCTTTCTTAACAGGAACAAAATGAACCTCTCTTCTACAGTCAGGTGCTTTAAGAACTCTGGTTCTTTGTAAAGGGCTGAGGATCAATCAACCAGTGGGGAGTAGCAGGAACAAGCCCTCTGTGGAGCCTGCATGGTCCTGAAGTCACTGTTATTAGCTCTCTGCCACCCCCCACGCCCCCACCCCCCAATCCTATGTGCTTTCATCGCATTTATTAACCTCCAGTACCATTTCTTTTTTCTCTTTTTGGGTCCTACCCCCTAATGGGATCTCTCAACTCAGTCTCCTCAGTTCACTTCAATTCCACTCATATTATTAGTTAAAAGAATGTCTGCAAAAGCACCTTATAGAAGGTAAGGTATTTCACACATACACATTATTATTACTAAGTACTCGTTGTGTGCTACTCTTTTTAGCTGGGATGTAGGTGGGAAGGTAAACAAGATGAAGAGCTTTGAACCTGACATTCCAAAAACCTAATACCTAATAGAGGAGGTGGAAGATGCATAAGACAGAGATGGCGAGTGCAATAAGAACTACAGACCATGGTCATGAAAGTTGTCTTCCAAACCTGCTGGAGAGGAGGGAGCATGTGAATCTGCCTGGAAACACACACGGGCTTCTACTGGCATCGCTCAGGGATTCGCACAACATGAAAGAAGTGGATCCCTTCCAAAATGGAAAGAATCCCATCAGATTAAGATAAACCTGAGAAAGGGCGAATGAGGACACTTGTCATTAAGCCATATCTTCAATTCTCTGTAATACTGAATGTAAGACGTAGGTATCTACGTTTCATCTCTGTTTTGAAAGATGTCAAGTTACACTGAAGTCCTTAAATAAATATGACAGAAATTCACATGAACACAGAAAGGAGTCAAGCCCCCCTACTGTCTGGCTGAGGACTTGAAGAGACTAAGGGTTTCTTGGAGGCACAGAGAATAAATAGCCTGGCAGTGGGGGTGGAGGTGACATTCTTTTCTAATCAAACTGCAAACACTCTGTTATAAAGAAATGTGCATTTAGAAGGAATGTAGTCCCCATACATCACCTGTGATTAGCTTTTGGGCAACTTTCATGGACAGGAAAGCTTCCATTCAGGAGCAGACAATTCACCTGATTACCTTCTAGGTCTTAGGTCACCCCTGAGAATGGGAATAATGCCCCTCGGACTTGTGAAGGAAACTCAATCAACCAGCTCACTTGTGCAATGGAGCATTTGAAGAGCTATTGAAGGTCCTGTTTACTCTCCTTGGTGTTTTTGGTTCTGTTTTGTTTTGTTTTGTTTTGTTTTTTCCTTTTCTGGATGGAGGTAGATAACATGATGTCTTTTCCAGTAAAGTATTTTTGTTGTTCGTTCTCCTTGGAGCTTTTATCAGTCAGTATTCAAAAAATCAACACAAAACCCCTGTTTACTTTCTGTCCTGGAAAATGCTGTCAACTCTGCTTCCTAGAAAGCCCACCCCTCCCCAGCCCCGGAAAGCCTCTCCAGTTTGGCCCAGAAGGATGTTTACCTCCGACACTTACCACCAGGGTTCAAACCTTTTTAACCTTGTACCAGCATTGAACACACAAAGCCACACTCCCCTCGAAGGACTCTCGGTTCTCCTGGGTTCATTTCAATGATTTTTCTCCCCCTACCTTTTGCATTTGTAAAATTGCAGAGAACCAGATCTCATTTCATTGGAGACAATTGTGCCACCTCTGATTTTCCTGAGGTGGGAATCCATATTCAAAGATGAGAGCAAGAGGAAATTTTAGCCCAGACATTAAAGAAAGGTGGGGGAAGCTGAATATGCCTAGAATTGCTGCAAAGTTTTAGCCTTTCCAAAGGAAAGTAAGGCCAAGTCTGTAATTAAGAGTCTCAGATTATAATCTTCTGATAATATTCACCTTTTTCTCCTTTTATATTCATTCAAAATCACTATTTCTTTGACAAAGTTGAAAAATGGAATATTTCCAACATAAACTCTCATTGAGTGATTGACTATAGAAGCCAGAGGGAGGAAATATTCTCTAAATTGCACCCAAAGCAAAATTAACAACTAAGATATCTGAAAGAATTAGTGATGAAATAAATCTCCAGAAGATATGACAGAAAGGGAGTAAGAAGTGGGTGGCTTTAAAACTCTTCCAAATCTAGAATTCAATGTGTTTAGCCAGTTAGTTACTGCTAAAATTAGATCTGCACAGAAAGAACCAGCTAGCAAGGCAGTAGGATCCGACAGCTAGGGCAGCATTTTTGTGCCAAAAGACCTTGTAGAGCGGGAATGTTCATCGTTATTCTCAAGGGGGGAGACAGAAAAAAAGAGAACTCCTTCTAGTATCTACCCACACAGAAAATTTTTGTACTTCTTACCATGGAAATATTCACTTAGAGGAAAGGAACAGACCCTTGGGGACTTCCATCCTAAAGCCTTTCAAAAGGGAAATGCCCAGAAGCACATCCAGAAAGGAAGAGACTGGCCAATGAATGTGTGCAGACAACAGATGTGTCTACACAAGCTGCACTTACTCACCGGCTAGTCAGGCTGATCACTTTCCCACCTTACGTGGCACAGAGTCATGGCTGCTCCTGGCCCATAGCCCACTTGTTAAGCCCCCAGCAGAGCCCAGGGTTTATTAAAACATCACATCATTGCACCTAAAACATGCAAAACCCCTGCAGCATCCTGGGCTTCCCTGACAGTCTGATCTTAGCTGCCCTGCTTAAATATCCGATCCCTTGGAGGCAGGACCCTGACAGTAGACACACTTGGGACTCTCATTATTTTGCAGCCAAATTCCTTCCCACCCCCACACGCCCACCCCCACCCCCAGAATAAATCCCCAACTTTCTAAAGTCCCCATGAAATAAAACTGGATGGGTAACCTTAGGAGAAAGCTAATGAACTTTCCTTGTATGCAATTTCTCCCCATTTCTTTTTCCTTCAAAGAGAAGAATTGATGAAAGCCTTTGCACCAAGACATATGGAAAATACTGGACTAGACATTCATTCCTTTCCTTTTACAAACATCGGCACACGCACCGCAGGATGACAGCAGATCACAGGAGGCGGAGACGTGGCAGCACTCTTGGAATACCTACCGCTTCAGTGACGTGTTCTCTTCAGCTCCCAGGTGCACATATGCTCCAGGTTCAAGATAAATTAGAGAGACTGGAAAAGAAACCACAAAACATGCATCCCTCCCCCAGCACCAGGGCTGCTCCAGCCATTGTGTGCTTGGGACTACACAATCATTTGATCTAAATGTTCACCTACAGATGGATGGAAATAATTCTTGCCTTGTAGCTCAGAAGGATTAAAAAGGGGCATTGTTCTCAAATGAAAGGCACTGAAAAAGAAAAACTTTTTCATGGAAAAGACTTACATGAGAAAGTTTAAAGTCCTGAGTTCCAGGCCCACCTTTGCCTCTGATTAGCTATCACAAAAGTGTTCTAGATACAAAGATCTCATGGAGAAAATGAGGGAGTGAACTGGTTCCAAGGCTCCTTCTACAACTAAAAGTTCATGACACAAATTCTTCATGAATATTGAATTATCCAGTTATACACAACCACTCAAACTGACTTTGGCCAATGCTCAGCCTACTGCAGCCAAAGCTGTGCCAGTGACCCAGCAGAGAGGGACAACCAGCCTCCGAGAGTCAGAGTTTTGTTGTGTTCCTGAGACACCCTGTGAGGCTGTGGCTTTTACTACTAATTGCCTGCATCTCTTCTTCTCCCTGTTAGTACAGAATCTTCAGAGTTAACTCTCTGGTTGATCCAGCCAAAAATCACGTGGCAGATCTATGTCTGGGAGGATTGCCACACATAAACCAATAGGACGTTAGAGCATCAAAGAACCTTAGAAACTATCAGGACGAGTGGTCTCCAAGGTCTCAAGGGGATATCCAAGAAGATCCATTAGAATGTAGGAAAAATACTAGATCACTTGTTTTTCGTTAATTTATCATAACCCTTTTAAACTTCCATTTTAGGGGGATGTTTTGTAATATACTTAATATATTAGAATTTTACAGATTCCTACAATTTATAAATTAGTATACACTTTGAAGCATGCTAAACTTTTTCATTGTTACATATAGGCGTGTGTGATCAAAAAAGTTCAAAGATCACTGACAACAGTATGGTGGTTACCAGAAGAGAAGGTGGTTGGGGGGAAGGATGAAAAGGGTAAAGGGGGTCAAATATATGGTGACAGAGAGAAACCAGATTTAGGGTGGTGAGCACAATGCAATAAACAGATGATTTATTATAGAACTGTCCACTTGATACTTATATATTATTAACCACTGTCTCCCCAATACATTTTGTTAAAGTTCAAAGATTAATCATATACACTGTCATCTCCATACCTTCTGTTCTTATAAGTCTTTTGACATCCAAACTAAGATATTACTAGACTAAAATTCCATTAAACCCACAAAGCCTGCATCTACCTGAGCCCACGTCTCCCCTTTCCCATGGGCCTCATGCCACAATGGTAGCTTGCTCCTGTCAGAAGATGCTGTCTCACTCTTCATCTGTTGGTTAGCCCAAATAGAAAATCACCTATTTTTCTCTTTTTCTTTGTATACTCTAATTAGTATATAGCATTTCTTCAAACACTAGGAAATGCAGTAACCAGTAACATGCTTAACTTTTTGGAATATCTGGCAAAGTGGTGAGATCAATCGGTCAGAACCCTCCAACTGTGGAATCTTCATGCTCTGCCCACCCAATGTCCACTTCCTCTAGCACAGAAACTTTCTAGCCAGAGCCACTAAGACAAGCAGGTGCTAGCTTAGAAGGGCATCCTCATGAAGGGGAATTATGCTGGGACTGAGTGTCATGATGGAATTACTTAAGTTAGTGGTCCTCTCATTGTGGTGCAGCACCAGCGGTAGCAGCATCATACAGAAACCTGTTAGAAATGCCAAATTCTCAGGCCCCATCTTAAAACTATGGAATTGGAAACTCTGAAAGTGGGCCACAAAAATCGGTGTTTGAACAAGCCCTCCTGTTGATCCTGGTGCTTGCTACAGGCTGACAACCAAATTTAAGGAACTTGGCATCACAACCCAAGACCAGGAGCCAGAAGGAACCACCTTTACTGCAGCCTTACCTTAATCCTGCTAACCTTTACTGCAGCCTTATCTTAACTGAGGCCATTTTGCAGCCATTTGCTTCAATGCTAATTGCCTGAATCAATGCTTTACTAAATATAAGAATGTAAGTTTGGGGTACTGAATGGAAAAATAAATCACAACTCACTTAGTGACCATAGTGCCTTATCTCAATTTGAGGTCATATTGCACTTCTAGCTCACTGCATTTTTTAGTGCTAATTTAAGACCTTTTAAATATAAAATTCCATGTAAAAATGGATTATGTACATCTATCTCAGTGAACACTTAACCAATACTATGGAGTTTACAGTCTGATTCAGGAAATAAATGTTTGTGTTTGTTTTGTTTGTTTGTTTGTTGGGGGGGGGTGGATCACATGCAAACAAACAAATATGAAAACCCAAGTCAAATGCTTTGAAGGAAAAGAACAAAAGTTGCTACATGGATGTATTAAGAAGGAATTTGGCCGAAACGGTTTGGCTCAATGGATAGAGCGTCAGCTTGGGGACTGAAGGGACCCGGGTTCGATTCCGGTCAAGGGCATGTACCTTGGTTGCGGGCATATCTCCAGTAGGGGGTGTTCAAGAGGCAGCTGATCAATGACTCTCTCTCATCGATGTTTCTAACTCTATCTCTCTCCCTTCCTCTCTGTACAAAATCAATAAAATATATTAAAAAAAAAAAAAAAGAAGGAATTTGACCTAAATATGGATGCTTCCCTGAGGAACTGACATCTGAACTCATCTATCTGCAGGACAAGATATAATACATAATGGGAGAAAGCATGTCCACTAAGAGGGAAAAGTATGTGCAGAAGCCTAGTAGCGGAAGGAGAGTGATGTTTTCAAGAACTGAAAGCAGACCCGTGGGGCTGGAGCACAAAGTGAGGGAGGATGTGGCATAAGAGGAGACAGGGGAAGCAAGATGGGCCCACACTGAAGATTTTGAAAATTGTTCTAACAGTTAGAGCACTCTGGCTGCTGCATGTTTAAGAAAGCTAGAATGGAGTAGCCTTTGTAGTTGCCCTGGTCAGACATGAAGGTAGATTAGGCCAAGGAGAGGTAGAGATAAATAAGCAGGTTTTGAAAAACATTTAAGCATTAGCAATATAGAAGACTTGATGGCATGGAATGTGAGGAAGAAGAAGCCATCAAGGAAGACTTCTTCATTTCTGATGTAGGAAACTGGATAAGTTCTCTCAGAAACAGAACACTGAAAGAGGAGCAGGAAGGTGGAACTAGGGTAGGTATGGGAAGTCTGTGAGGTATGTTTTGAATGGGCATGTTTGGGGTTCCTTTGATATTAACAATTGGAGAGTTTAGGTAAGCAATAGTAAAGTTGTTCTGGGATGCAGAAGGAAGATCTGAGCTGAGCATACAAAAGTGACATTCCTAGGCATATAGATGATAATTAAAGCTACAGGTTCACTTGGTATTACCCATGGAGAGTATATACAGTGAGAAGAAAGAGGGTCTGATTGAGGAAGACAATTATTGTATAATCTCACTTTCATATACAATATAAAAAAGTTGAAGTCATTGAAACAGAGAGTAAATTGGTGGATGCCATTGTGGGGGAAATGGGGGGTATTGGTCAAAGGGCAGACACCTCCAAGTATAAGATGAAAAATGTCTAGAGATCTAAAATACAGCATGGTGGCAATAATTAACAATACTATATTATATACTGAAACATTGCTAAGAAAGTAAATATTAAATGTCCTTATATACACACTGACATATACACATACACAGAAGGTAATTATGTGAGGGGATGTATGTGTTAACTAACCTAATTGTAATCATTTTACAATGCGCATGTGTATCAAATTATGTTGTACACCTTAAACTTACACATATTATATGTCACTTATCTATAATATTAAAAGCGTAATATGCTAATTAGACCAGACATCCTTCCAGACAACCTTCCAGATGAAGCCGGGGCTTCAAGGAAAGCCCGGGTCCCGGGTGCCAGAGAGAGGCTGGTACCGGCAGCTGGGGGAAAGAAGGCCTGCTCTTACATGAATTTTGTGCACCAGACCTCTAGGATCTCAATAAAACTAAGGACCAATAAAACAAACTCTTTGGGAAATGCATGAAGTCAAGTATATAAGGGAGAGCTTCCTCACAGGGATGACTGAGAAAACTATAGGTTGTAGTAATCCAAGAGAATAAGGCATCACAAAAACCAATGGAAGATAATGTTTCTAGAAGAAAAGAAAACATGGTCAAGAGCTCCACTCCCAGGGTAGAACTCCAGGCAAATCACCATTTTGTAAGAGATACAGCAATTAATAGTATCTTTGACAAGAAATGTGCTGAAGCTAGAAAAATCATCAGAATTTTGTTCCAAAAAAATTGGGCTTTATTTCTCAATTGTGGAAATATCGCTCTTTCTTAAGTATTGATATAGTAATTAAAATCTAATCAAATAAAATTGGACCAAATTTTCTCTGTGTAGTAAGTGACCTGCAGATGCCTCTAAGGACAGCAATGGAAAGCTCCATTCTTGGTGCTAAGATGACAAATATAAATATCTTAGCTCTAAAACAATACCATGGGAGAAAACCATCAAGTAATATCAAGTGTAACTCATCCTCAATCTTCTTAAGCAAGGCTTAACACAGTGTGTGTAGATAATGGAAATCCTGTAAAAGTAGTAATTGGCACAATAAATAAGTTACTGATTTGGGATTTACAAAGTTCATTTTAACAACAGCTTCTTCAACTTTCCATCTGATCTGTTGACTATTAACTCACGTTGAGTCCAGTCTATACCCAAAGAACTGACACAGGTAGTTGTAACGACTTGGCAAGGCAGGGGCTATCTGCCAGGGCAAGGCTATGTCTCATTCTTCCTCATGCTCCCCACTACTGCTAATGTACTTTACTAAATATAAAATGAAATAAACATGAACATAAATAGTGTTTGATTTCAACATGTTTACCCTGAATTGCCTAACCTGAGATTGTCACCAATTGTACCAAACCATTAACTCCCTTTTAACTTTATTTTGCACAATTCTTTTGATAAGACTGGGCAGGGTTTGGAGGCGTCAGGGGGGAGTAGTGGGCCCTGGAAACCAGAACCTATAGCTCACATCTTCTGTACTAGGCACTTAAGATACCACAATCACATTTAATCATCACAGTAATTCAGTGAAGTAGTTCTTATCATTCTGATTTCACAGAAGAGGAAACTGAGGCTCAAAAAGGCTAATTAACTTCTAAATATATCTGAGTTCAGAGACAATGGTCTTTTGTTGATGCAGTTATTAGTCCTCACCAGAGGATTTTTCCATTGATTTTTAGTGAGAGTGGAAAGGAAAGGAAGAGACAGAGAGACAGAGAGGAAAATAATGATGTAAGATTCACATTGGATTGGATGCCTCTGGCACATGACCCAAACAGGGCCAGGAATGTAACCTGCAACCAAGGTACATGCCTTTGACCAGAATTGAACCTGGGACTCTTCAGTCCACAGGCCAATGCTCTCTCCACTGAGCTTAACCAGCTAGAGTAACAGTGGTCTTTTCAATAAGCTTAACATGCAATAAAAAAATGTTGCCCAGAAAATAATATGACCAAGTGGCAAGCTCTATCAATATCCTCAAGTTTCAAGGTCAGAACACAAGAAGATCATTAAGGAGGAAGGCAGAAAAAAGGAAAGAAACTAGACTATGGAAAGCTTTCATATATATGGGAAACTTGGTGGAAATTGTTATACATAGCATATTTTTAGAAAAGTGAGGCATGAGGAAAGAAGATGCAAACAAAGAATTTTAACTGTTTAAAGATGATAGTTTAATTTTAGCCACTTTTAAAACTGCAGAAGACAGTCAAAATATAAATGTGTCTTATTTCTAGATAAATTTTCTCCAGGTAATTTAAATTATCACACAATTATTTTAAAACAAGTGTGTCATGTCATTAATTTGTTTATTTTATCACCCTTTCTAAGTGTGTTACATTGGGTCTGGCCTCTCACTGAACTCTCATTAATTCTAATAGTTGATTATTTTTTATTTTTTTAGGTAGATGGTCATATCACCCCAAAATAATGACAATTTACAATTCTTCTTCTTTCTTTCCAATCTTTATGCCTATTTAGTTTACTTGAGGTATTACATAGGCCAGACCTTCTAGTTCAATGTCAAATATTAACAGTGATAATAGGTATCTTTTTCTTTAATAAAAATGCTTTTAATTTTACACTTGTATCCTTCTTTCCTATATTTCAATCTTTCTGTTGTGTTCTCTTTCTTTGCTTTCACTGTATTTATCTCTACCTTGTGGGAAGATATATTTTTGGATGATGAATTAATTTTCTGGCCTTTTACCTTGGGCATGGAAACTGAAGACCAGAAGGGCTGGATACTCAGAGCAGCTGAAGTCAGGGAATCCCGAGGGCAGAGGAGAGGGTAAGCACACATAAGCACACAGAGGAGAGGGTAAGCACACGTAAGCATCCACCTATCACCACCTTGGAAGAAGAGGAGAATGCTCACCTTCTAAAGAGTGGTGAGGTGAGGGTGGGAGCCCCAGAGGTCCTGTGTGCCACATCCACCAAACATGCCTCAAGGAGCAGTGCCAGCCCCGGCTTCAGGTGAATTGTTTTTTTGGTGCCATGGGCAGAGAGAGGTCAACAGGCATTTTCAGATGGACCAGGGTATTTGAATCAGTGGACAAAAGAAGAAAACTAACACTAAAGAGACAATCCTATCTTTTAAAACTTGCCTTTGGAAATTAAAATCAGTTTTCAAGTTTTTACTTTTAGGTATGTTATTGATACTAAGTGATTTTTCTGGCCCATAGCATCAACTTTAATACTCTATTAAAGAGTTTGAAAAAAATCACCTCTGACCTCCTATCTCTTGAATATCTCTGTTTGGCAGAACTTGGAGACTGACAGAAATGCTTCCGCCTACCTAACAACCACATCCTTCTGTTAAGAACAGAGGTGGATTCTTTTACAACCTCTAATAGGAGGTTCGTATCAATGCATTTAAAATATTCAAAATGTGCATGCATACAGGAGGCAATTAGGTATACATACATTATAATGTTAAATATATATAATGATTTTCTTGATTCTGCTGAGGTCCTTTGCCCACATGTAGAGACTGTACCATCCAAGAAGTCATAGCCTTGACTAATCATGAATAGAATCTGATCCCCAGCTCCCCTGGGCTCTCCTGGGAGAGCTGTGTAGCTCTGAGTCAGACATCACCACAGACAGACATCTGACAATACTTTAAAAACAAGCTCCCTGTCTGAAAACCGCCATTGCATTGCAATGTTATGGCGATACCACTGAGGATCAATGTCCATTAGAAGGAAGAATTCCCAGCCCACCCTTGATCTGCCTGCACCAGCCCGAACGTCGCCTGGGACAGAGGCCGGGTTCTGATATCTTAAATTGAGAAAGCGAGAAAAGGGGGGAAAATCAAACTATGCCTGTGCGACTTGGAACATGAATAATAACGGGAACAAATGAAGCATTTCATGCAAAAGAAACATCGATAAAGAGAGAGATTGTTATTCCTTAAGTGCTGAAGTGAAAATGCAAAATTAATGGGGATTCCTGGAGAGTCATTTTCTAAGACCAGGTTTGGTCTCTGATACTTGTTAGTAGCAGTATTTTCTTTTTGAGTCATGGCTTTGCTTTTATAGCAATAGTCACGGCCAAAATATTTAAGAAGATTTTCATTTGAAGAACAAAAACTTCCCTTTATCACCATTATTTCCTCATCATGGGAACCTTTAATGGCTAAAAGTTTAGCAAACTGAATTTTTATGTAACTCCTATGTGTATATTGTGGCCAGTGATGCTGAGTTCTTCACGGTGTTAAAGTACTGTTATTAGGAGCAAAAATAAATTTTATAAAAGTTCCTTATTGCTCCCTAAGATATTCACTCACTCCTACCAGAAACAGTCAAACTACAACCAAGTATGATATTCAAATTCTAGTAGCTAGAAAGAGAAAGTAAGTCTTTCCAAGAAATGTATATGACATCTTACCTCTTTCTTCTCCTGGGTTCAGTTCCTTAACTTAAGTCACCATCGAATCAGCAAACCATGGTTCAAAGGCCAACTCCTTCCCATAGACTGTTTTTGAACAGCCCACAAGCTAAGGATGGTTTCACATTTTTAAACAATTAGAAATAAAAGAAGAACATTTTTGTGACATAAAGTATATAAAAGTTCAATGTCAGTGTCCTTAAATAAAGTTTTATTGGAACACAATCACAATTGTTCGTTGACTCATCATCTATGACTACTTTAAGCTACAAAGGACAAAGGACAAGTTGAGTCCATTCTGATAGATACCTGCAAAGACTAAAATATTTACTCTCTGGTCCTTTGCAAAAAAAGTGTGCCAGTCCATGCACTATGTAAAATCTGGCCTTCACCATCCTATACCTTGAAAGCGTCATATTTCATAATGTATACAGTATCATCCAAGTACAGATCATTGATAAGGACAAAAACAACCATTTATACTGGATTTTGTGAGACAATCTTTATTTTAAACGTCCTGTCTTGTCCACATATCATATTCTAATGTTGAAGGAATGCCAATATTTAAACTTTCAGAACTGTATCTCCAGATTCCCTCTTGCACATAGAAGAGACAAAATTCTTGATCAAGGAGCACAAGCCCGGATTTGGGCTGTATGCGGAAACTCTGGGTGCTCCTTATGATCAGATTTAATCTGAAGCTAACAATCTGATAGAAAGGAGCAAGCAAGGAAGTTACCAAGAAACACAAACATAGAGACTCTCAGGAAAACCCAGCCAACGACATCTTTCCTCTCTGATTAGGAGAAACAATTCAGCCTGTTCCTTTCACAGTTTCTTAGGTGATTAAAAATGTTTTTCAACTAAATTTTCTCCTAAAAATGTGAACACATTTACCGCTATTAATATTTTATATATAAGCAGGATTGTTTTGTGTGTGTGTGTGTGTGTGTGTGTGTGTGTGTGTGTGTGTGTTTTAACCTTTTCAGATTTATTAGATGAGTGTGCTGGGGAACCTGCTAAAGAACTTAATCTAGAATCTAAAACAGCAGCCACGATCCCAAGAAATCTCATTTGATCTGAATAGAGGCCTGAATGCTTTGCAAACCACGACTGGCACTTCCGAAGCAGTGCCTAAAATATTTAGAGGTTGATTATATAAACCACCATCATCATCCCCTGTGGGTTTCTCAAAAGAGGCAGCTAGAGGTGGGAACAGGCCAACTTGAGGAGCTCATTATCTGATTTAAAATATTTTTAAATATATTTTTATTGATTTATAGAGAGGAAGGGAGAGGGAGAGAGAGAGAAACATCAATGATAAGAGAGAATCACTGATCGGCTGCTTCCTGCATGCCCCCTACTGGGAATCAAACCCACAATCTGGGCATGTGCTCTGACTGAGAGTCGAACAAACCGTGATCTCTTGGTTCATAGGTCAGTGCTCAACCATTGAGCTGCACTGGCTGGGCCCAATTATGTTTTAAAGTTAGTGAATCTATTGATTTTTCTCAGATAACTAAAATAATTACATAGGAAGTGGTCAAAGTGGGGAGGGCCTTACTTAGACTTCAAGAGTGAATCATTTATTATGGTCTCAGAATTCTCTAGTTAAATAGTCACATCTGGGCATGCTCCATTCATTCTGCAGGATCCTTGCAATACATGATGAGCACAGGCAGGCACTGTGTCCCAAGAGGCTTGCATACTTGTTTGGGAGTCAAGGCAAAACTTCACCCTAACAATTTCATTTCCAAATGAAACTACCATGCAACAATATAAGAAAGACAAGAATTAACCTATACTAAAATTATGCAGAACTTCAAGGAGACACAAATGCACTTTTCTTAGACAGTTATCAGTTGATTTTGCTAATGAGGCTGACAGCTCTGTTCCATAATTTATAGCAGGGTGGAGAATAAAGCAGAAATCAGTGTGCTTTTTTCTCCCTTCTCAGAAAACTCTAAACATGTCAGGCACTGCTTTGGAAGTGCTGGCCCTGTTTTGCAAATTGTAACTGATGGAGACAAATTCTGCACCAAATACGGGAACTCAGCCTAAGGACACCAGGTTTTAGGAAAGATGTATGGAGGAATATCTGGTAAGGGGAGGGCTCAGACAACAGTGGTAGATGGGGGTAAGCTGAGCAGGAGTGAATATATATATATATATATATATATATATATATATATATATATCAGATTAATTTTCAGACTTTGACCAATTTTCATCATCATCAAAAACACCCATTTAGGGAGGAGCTTCCCACAAGATCATGGCCAGTGGTCTTGGAAAAAGCCTAAGAAGTAATCCTGGGAAACTAGATCCCTGGGGCCCGCTGTGCTCTTCCAACTGAGGAGAACAGGGCACCTGTTCTGTCTCCCCCTTCTCTCACCAATCCAGGTCACAATGGGTGGGCATGCAGCTATGCTCCTGCAATCCATACACACTACAGACTTAACTGCTGGTCAGGAGAACAGTTTCTCCATCACATAGGTCCTTTGGCAATTCCCGGTTTTAATATGTATTTCTGGACTTGCACATTAACTTGGGGTTCATACACTTAATAATTCTTTCTGTCTTATAAAACTAATTGCCTCTATATCTGTTTCTACATCCTTAGGTGCCATTGCAGACTTTTTTTTTTTTTTTTAAATGGGCACACTCATTTAAACTGACTTCAGATCCATAATTTATGGGACAGACTGAGTCACTAATCTCAGCTGGCTGGCTGTGTCCTGGTTGGTTACTTCCTTCTTTTCTTAAGGGAATTTTCTTTGAAGAAAAAAAAATCACTTTTGGATTACTAGTTACAGAAGCTCTTTTGAAAGGGAGTTTTCTTGGGAAATTATATGAATCCAGTGGTGAAGGTCTCAAAGAGCAAAAATTATTCCCTTCAATACATGTTTTGAATTTGCAAAGAACATAGAGAAAAATCATCTGTGTGGATTTGTTTTTGAGACACTTTAAAGGAAAACAGTATTTTCTTAATAAATTGACTTGGAGGGTCTTCCACATCGCCATTTTAACTCTCGGGGCCTCAGTGTCCTCCTATCATGAAATAAGTTAGGTAGCATAATTATATTTTATCATGCTGAGAATAAAAACATAAAATGGAGTGTTCTTAACACTAAACTTAAAAATAAGGTATGTTCTAATAAGACCCAAAGAAAAATCCCAATTTACAAGTCAATAAAATAAGAGGTAAGTATAAATATATAAGGCATTTTACTACAGTGGTCCTTTCATAACCAGTACAAAGTGTGATCCACTAAAAAATGGACTGAATTCACAAAAATGTATAAATGTAACCACTCTGGAGATTTTATATTGCTTGAATATGATATCTTTACATATACATTATGTTGATCAATATATCAAAATATGTCAGATACATTAATGTTCTAGGCATTTCATTGATGTTATGCAATTATCATACTCAGAATTTACAGGTTTGAAAACGGAGGGTCAACTGGGTGCCTTCTATTTGAACACCACTGGAGTATGACCCATGCATTTATTCTATGCTTTATAGAATTTGGTTCCAATGAATCCTTACTTCATCAGAAAAAGAGATTTCGTCAAATATATTCATTCCTTTAAATATATGTTTGGGTTAAGTTCCTTTTTTCTCTTTTTTGCTCACTCAACTCCTTTCAATTTTAATATTGGTGTGTGTGTGTGTGTGTATGTGTTTTTTCTCCTTTGTGGCTGGGTTTGATTTTAAACAACTTCTTAGGAAAACTGTGTTCATGTAAAAGGCAGGTCAAATTTGAGGGTGTGGGCCCTTGAGGGGAAGGAGCCTACCTCAGTAAGTCTCAAAAGGGACTTTCTCACTTAAGTGTGTAACTGGTGACATTAGCGCCATACATCACTTGTTACCCAGGTTGTTTTCTTTTCCAAATGCATCTATAAAAGGATTTTTATCTTCACTCTAGCTCACTTATTAGACATAGTAATTACCAGGAGATTTAATGCTATTCTACAAATTCAACCAATTCAAATGGCTACTTCCAAATTGTTATCATCCCAGCTCTAAGTCTATAAGCAAATTGAAACTTGCCAGATATTGGCCTCGATGTCATCATCTATACTATATCCATAACTCTGGGCACTGAGGCTATGGCTTAAGAACAAATAGCACCTGACACCTGGTGTCAATGCCTTGGGAAGATTTTTTTTTCTTTTATCGTCATTCTTATATTTTCTCTATTGCCTGCCATTCATAGAGTAACAAGAACTTTAAGAGTTTTCTATTATAGGTGAGATCTCTGAAGGGAGAAATTGGCAGAATGGTATCCATTTGGGTGGTATTTATTTTATTTTTTAATACATTTTTATTAATTTCAGAGAGGAAGGAAGAGGGGAGAGAGACAGAAACATCAATGATGAGAGAGAATCATCAATTAGCTGCCTCCTATATGTCCCCCCACTAGGGATTGAGCCTGCAACCTGGGCATTTGTCCTGACCAGGAATCAAACTATGACCTGCTGGTTCATAGCCTGATGCTCAACCACTGAGCCATGCCAGCCACGGGCTAAGTGGTATTTATTTGAAACTTATTTTTTTCCTATTGAATATTCTGGGTTTCTGATTGAGAAATGCCTTGGAAATTCCAAAGTTGCCATTCTAGCAGCTTCTTTAGGATCCAACACTGTTTCTAATACACTGCCAGTTGCTATTCTCTATCTCTGGAGCATGAGAGCAGTAACACCATGTTCTCTCATCAGCCAACACAATCACAGTGGTCCTCGCATGGATGGTTCACTCTGTGACAAATACTCTCAACTACAAATTCTATTTACGCTGCAGACTCTTCTGCTTCAACAACTTGCTTCATTGACAGAAACAGCATCTTCTTTCCCTGGCTCAGCAGGTGCCGGAAGAAAAGGTTCTTTGGAACACATCTTTCTCTTCCACAAAGAAAGTGTGAGCCCAAACGTTTGAAACGGGCACCATTTTGTAAAACTAGGCCTCGCCTCGGCGTTACTCCAAAATCCGTGATATCTTGGAAACCAGGTGTGCAGTCAAAAATACCGCTTTCGTTTCTATAACACTTAAAGTCAACAAAACTCATTTACATACATTATTTCCTTTGACTCTAACAATAATCCTGTGAGGAAAGCAGGACAGAAACGATTGTGGCTATTTCTCAAATAGGGAAACCAAGATTTAAATGTTAACTTACTTTAAAACAGGGGTAACTAACGTGGAATGGGATGCCCAGAGCCCAGTGTCATTTCATGAGCATTGCTACAATTGTATCCACAACAACATGGCGAGGAAGTCAGACAAACACCCTCTACCAGTACTTCAGGTAAAGAAACAAATAAATGTTACCTTTATTTGTATTCCTGATAAAAATATATCTACAGAGCTTTTGGCAGAAACTCTCCCCTCAGTAGCTATCCCTCTTCATGGGCAGCTGGTGGGGAGGACAGCAGAGCCTTCTGGGACAGTTCTGCTTGCTGGCTCTGACCCCACCCCTTTCCTCCCACTCACTCCCAAACCCACCAGGGAGCCTCAGCACAGCTGTGGAGAACAATGCAATTAGACATATTTGTATTGATAATTTGAATAAAGGTAATATAAATATCATTACTGAACTTTTGGAAAATAGAAAAAGAAAAAAACCACCAAGAAGTCCCATGACCCTAATTAAGCCTCTGTTATTAGTACTAGGGTAAGTTTCCTCTAGCTCTTTTTTTTTTTTTCCCCCTCTCTGCATCTGCTTTTCTCCTATTTGTAATTATAAGATAAATGTGTATACATTTCAATTTGTACTACATCATGTTTAATTTTGCAGTACATTCAGTTAACAATTGTATCCCAAGGTATTTATCTTGTCACTACACTATTCTATTTATGGCTTATTCTGTTAGGCAAATAAAATATAATTGATCTACCATGACCCTGTTGTTGGACACTTACGCTATTTCTGCTGTTTCAAGGCTGTAGTTTTCCCCAGATTTTGGATTGCTCCTTAGTTCAGATTCCCAGGAGGGGGATTAGAGGGTCAAAGAGCACAGGCATTTTTTTGGCTCTCTGTAGGGCTAACCACTTTCCTAAGGATTTGTCCTAATTTAAACTGCCAACAGCAAAGAGATCCATTTCATTAGGCCAAGCGTTGTTAAGTTTTGCTATTTTATTCGCTATTACTTTATTTTTAATTTTGTATATTGTTAGTTATTAGCATGTAAGCATTTTACTTTCCTGTGTTCTCTTGATGAATGAACTGTTCATGACAATTAGACTTTGACACTATCATTTCATTGAATAGTTAAAACTGTTAGTTCCCAGAGCAGGAACATAAAAGTATAATTAGGAAAAATAATGACTTCTAAAGCTATAGTTAAGTGATTTGGAAGTTCTTCCTCCAATGTGATATACACAGCACAGTTAAAAACTCACATCAATGTTCCTACATTATACTAAACTAGAGCATTTTCCCTATCTTTACCCTTGGCTGCCATTCTCATGAATTAGCACAAAAAGGATAAATGTACTATCAATACATCATGGGATTCAACCCAGGCCCTGCATACACAATGGGCTAACTTATTGGGCAAATCAAATAAATGTGCTGAGCCTGTGTCTTTATTTGTACATGGGGAATAATATGTACTAATCCCTACTAGGTCTGTTGGAAAGATTGGAGAGACAGGCTTACATATGTATAATAAAGTGGGCGAAATTATCAATTTTGGCTTAGTTTCAAAACACAATTTAAAGAGCTAGGAATCCCTAGTAAGATTATACTTGACACTTGAAGTGCCCACACAGATACACCCTCTCATTTTCTACACTGAGGACAAACAGCTGAGACATACAAGGAGTAGATAATGTGTTTTCTTCTATGTTTGAAATTCAATATTATTAAGAGACTTGTAAAATCTACCAAACCTTATTTTAAACCCAATGAAGACTGTAGGCATTGGATAACTGGTTTCAAATGGTAAATGTTTTTGCTTAATTCTAGACTCCCGTGGAGCAGAAACTGCAGGCTCTTCATGCTTATTGCAATGTATGGCACAGTAGGCAGTCAACAAATACGCATTTCCTGAATACAGAAACTAATTAGGTCAGAGTAACTATGAGTTATTGACTCCTTTTCAGGCTGTATAAACAGGCTGAATGGAGGAACTTGGTTTGCTGAAGACTTCTCTTTGAGGAGTGGGAGTTAAATGGCCTAGCTCACTAATGTAAAAAAAAAAAAAAAAAAAAAAAAACACAAATTGAAACACCAAATATATGTACTCTGCTTAACAATAGCATTAAAGGGCCTCACCCTAGTGCCCTGAGCCCTCCAAAAGACAGACATGCAAAGCACAAGAGGAACTAGCTTGTGTCTGAATTCCACCACTGTATCCTCTTAATAGTCTCCAAGAACCAAATCCACTGAGCTTCTTCAGAACAGCCAGAGATTTTCATCTAAAAGGAAGATGATCTAGTGAAACAAATGTGCATGTACCAAGGACAGTGAAAGGATCTAATCCACTGACATGTTCAAACATTTTAAGGAAAGCTATTATTTCAAGCACATGTCAAGATGATGAGGAGGGGGTGTAATGAATTACAGAATAACTGGTGTTTATGCCTGAGAGGTCCCTAGGCTGTTCTGTACCTCCTGGAAATTGTTTATGTGCACAAGTCCTGTGATCATGGGGCTATGATTAGCGGATGCTGACAGTGTGACAGCAAAGGAAGGCATGAATCATTGCTGCTCCCTCCATATCGAAGAAAGCTGAGCAAGATCAGGTCTGCCCTAGAGATGGGCTTCTTTTTCTACATTCTGCCCAAGCTCTGCAGACTTGGTGCTATATGACAGGATGGGAAAGAAGGAGAAGGCTGATGAGGGATGAATTTCACCATTTGGGGAAATTCCACTTCTTCCTTTACCTCTCATCATTCAAGAAGTTATAATTTATTTTTTTAAATATGTTTTTATTGATTTTAGAGAGAGAGGAAGGAAGAGGAAGAGAGGGATAGAAACATCAATGAGAGAGAAAATCAACCAAACACTGATTGGCTGCCTTCCACAAGCCCCCCACTGGGAACATGTGTCCTGACCAGGAATCGAACCAGTGACCGTCTGTTGCATGGGATGATGCTCTGGCTGAGTAGTAACACTGGCCGGGCAGAAGTTATAATTTCTTAATTTGTACCTAACAGCTAATAATCTCCCCCCTTTTATTCTCCCCCCTTTTTTCCATCTAGATCCATAAAAAAAAAAAAAAAAAAAAAAAAAAAAAAAAAAAAAAAAAAGTTTTTTAACTGAGCTTCCCTAAATACCATCACTGCAATTCTAAAGTGGTTCTATTATCGGGAACATGTATATTTCTCTTTGCTCTATGCTTTCTCTGCAGCAAGAATCCAAGGTATGAATGCCCCCAGTCAAGAAAAGATAAATAAAATATGGTGAATTTTCCAAATTTCTAGGAATTACCCACCAATGAACTTGGCTGGTTGATTAGGCTATAATAAATATGTTAAAGCAGTAGAGATATTTTATCATCATCTGGAAATGGTAGAAAAAGGTAGTCAGAGAAAGGTCTTTTCTGAACACGGGTGGTGATATTCATCATAGGCAATATCTACATTGTAGGTAAGTGTTGCTTGGTTGAGATATTCTACATATCTTTAGCTACAAAAACAGGATATGAATCTCAGTTGAAGCAAGTAACTAGAAAAAAATGTGATATGCAAAACTGCCTAAATAAGTCATAAGACACTAGCTTGCTTCAAGTACTGGTATTACAGTCAGCCCTTTGTATCCGTGGGTTTTACAATACATCTGTGGGTTCACCAACAGTGAATCAAAAATGTTTAGAAAAAAGGTTACGTTGCTGCTGATGTGTATGTAGCTAGGCCTACAGTAGCTGTGTCAGTACTGAACATGTACAGACTTTTTTCTTGTCATTAGCCCCTACAGAATACAGTATTAACAACTATTTACATAGCATTTATATTATATTAGATATTACTGTCTAGAGATGATTTCAAGTATATGGAAGGATGTGCACAGGTTATATGTAAATACTATGCCACTTTACATACAAGACTTGAACACCTGTGGATTTGAGTTTCCACAGGGGTCCTGGAACCAATTCCCTGCAGATACCAAGGGATGACTTTACTTAATTGGAAGGGACTATAGCCCTGAATCCCTTGAATTTGTTGTTTCTGACCCTTGAGTGAGGTATAGCCATTCCATACCTCACTGTCCATTCATGAGACAAAATAGACACACTCACTATCACAGACTCCAGTAATGGATTTGGGAACATAGTCTCGTCTTACCTTCCTGAGGGTGTGTTTCCATCTACGTCTGAATAGCTGACCCATGTCTAACTAATGGATGATATGTTAGACAAGACCAGGGCACTCCAGGTAATCAAGAAGGAAATACCCTTAGAGTCACACGAGATGTGACATGTTAAGAGAGTTGATGTCATCTTTTCATGTCTTTCCAATGATTTCCTTCAAAGAAATCTGTCCATGATCACTCATATAGACGCAGAAAAAGAAAAATCCTGGGGTTAGACAAGGGCCTTTATCCACAGCTGAAACTGATGAGGCCTCCTGGCAAAACCCCAAAGCACTTTGTTTCCTGTCTTCTCAAAGCCCTGACCTCCAGTGTTTAAGGAACCAATAACATTTTCTCATTTCTGGAGTTATTTTTCTCATGTAACTCATGGCAGCTGTTTGCCAGCTCAGCATTCAGACTAATTTGTTACAGAAAATGGGGTTAATGTGTGTTTACTGAGGTCTAGAGATTAGCATAAGGCCTAACTCCATGGTATAGGCAACCAAATAAGGTGTATATTTCCATCAGCTGTGTGTATTGTAAAGCTATCAATAGAACCTTGAGATTCAGAACACTGAACTTCTAGATGTATCTGTCTTTCATGTGTTGTTTGGTTTGGTTTTTCTTTGGAAAACTGGGTGACAAAATAATGATTATAATAATGATTAAAGTCTTTTTTTTCAAACTTTCTGAAAATAAATACAATTCCTGTATTCACTGCCTACAAGTACTATTTTAAAATATTCTTTTTCTGTATTCATAGCAACCATGGGATTTATATACTTAGCTTAGTAATCCTGCATGCTGGTTCTGAGGAGTGAAAACTTCTGCCCAGATAATGGGAAAGAAAGGAAGCCTTATACATAGATTATGTTCATTTCTTCAAATACTAACATTTTGCAAGTGTGTAACTCACATATATCATATTGCCATCTGCCACAACTTGAAAAAAATAAGTGGTTTTCAAGTACAAGGGGAAAAGACTGATATTTGATTGTCCCACTGACAGCTAAAATCCATGGGAAGCCACATACATTCACTTCCTTAAAAAAGAATTTCCAGGAACATTCTCGAAAGAACCAGAAAGCTTTCCAAGCCACAGCCAGCACGTTGCTCCCTTGTCTTGTTTGGGGTTTTGGAGCACTAGTTGATGGGGGGAACAGTATTGAGCTATGACAACATTTTCTCAAACATTGCAGTTTGGGTCCCACTACATGGGTTGGTGCATGATTGTACATTTCCTTGGCCAAATGCAACTTCTCATTTCTAAAAAAAGGTAAAAGCTGGAACAATATAGTAAAAAGGATCATAAGGCTTTTTGGATATCAAAGAGTGCTCATAAAACCACATTTTGATGAGTTAAGTGTCAATGAATCAAAAATTTATGGCTTACATTTTTCTGGAAACTCAAATGGACTTAAAAAAGAAATTCTAAAGGGGGTCAGTGAGGGCGGGAGAATATTCCTAACACAATACGTTTGGAATACTGCCCACCAACATTTAAAAGAAAATAATTCAATACTTGTAGCAAACAAAAAGGGGATTTGTTCAGAGTTGGTCTGTGACTATGGACCTATAGTCCAGCTGCCTAGTCAAGCATGAGTACATTCAAGGACTACTTCCTATGATCCAAACTAATTTAAACACAAAACATACTTTATTTTTTTTTTAAGTTAAAATAGTAAATAGTTCCTAACTTGGCCTTAACATTTTCCTTAAAGAATAAAAGCTAAAAAAAATTACAAAGAAAATGTAGAAAACAAAACATAATATATTATTTTCTGCCTTAAAACAAACTTATTTTTTTTCAACAAATATTTATTGAGTACCTATTATGTGTTAGGAACTATTCTGGGTCCAAGGGACTCACTAGTAAATATGGCAGATGATGCTCTGCATTTATGAAATTCATGGTTACAGGAAACCTTCCCTGTCATGTTACTATTAATGAAGCAATTCTTTAGCTATTGTCAAAAATTTGGACTTAGATGTCTGGGATGACTAACTTTGGTTATGTCCTGAACATCTGGGGAAGAGGAAGAAATAAAAGGTCCCAGAGGGCCCCATTTGGATGTTATGGTAGGCAGGCCTCAAGCTTACATGGATTGGCTCTCTGGTAAAAAATAAAATAAAATGTTCTGAACACAATGATGAAATTGATCTGATTTCCCCAGAGAAGCTGATGTTATAGGAGCTATGATTTTTTTCAAGGGTTCCATTTTAATCAGCTATAAATGATACAACCTTATCCTATATAGAGCATGAATCTTTAACCAAATATAAATCAATTCAACAGGGTAAGTACTCAAGTAGCATTTTACTTAGTTCTAGCTCAAGACAGTTGCTATGAGAAACAAAGGAAGAGATCACAGGGCCTAAGGAACAGCATCTGGTGGTGCCCAGCACTCACAGGCCCTGGCCTAAATGGGTATCACACAATGGAAGGTGAAACATAAGGCAGATCAGCAACTTCCAAAAACCTGTCCATAGTTTCTATCTTCAACCACACACACCAGTCCAACAACACTGCTGCTCCAAGCCCTGACCTCCAGACCCCACAACTCCCTCCTTGTATGGCTCTACCAGTACCTACACAGCCCCTCACCCAAATAAGTACCATACTACCACATCCTACATTCCTAACCTCATATCTCAGCCTCTTACATGTTTCCTTCAATATTATATCCCCAGTGACTACCCCCATACCTGAATCATGGTAAGTAAAACGTTTTTTGTTGGATGGATGCATAGATGGATGGATGGATGTGCTTCCTTGAAAAAATTCCTGATTTGAGTCTCCTTGTTTTTTAGAGATTAATGCTTTCATGATGGCTGCTGGTGAGATTCCCCATCAGTAAACCCCTGATAAAAGTAAACACAAGTGGATTTTACTGTCAAAGAGACCAGAGTTCAAATTCTAGTTCTTCTGTTTATCAGTTCTATTACCTTGGACAATTATTATACATCTTTGGGATTCAGGGCCTCATATATATTACATATGTCATGTCAGGTTGTTGAATATGGCATGAAATGGGCTCCATAAAGCACCAGGCACATGCTAAACAATCCCCCTGCACTCATCCATTTTCTAAGTTAAATTCTAGTCAGTTAATCTGGGGAGGGGAGAGGAATAATCAACCACATTTACACTTTACCTAAGAATTCCTGAGGAAGAGGGCTGTTTTGTTAAGGAGGATTGACAGGGAACCCACTCTAAAGGAGCTGGAAAAGGGAGGCAGGGTTGGTCCAAGAAAGTAATAGACTCAGAATATGTCAGGAAGAAATAACAAGGTATATAAAATGACCCAGTGGGGCATGAAAAGAAAGCATTATCGAAAGCTTTAGACCCAGGCAGCATGGCTCAGTGGTTGAGCATTGACCTATGAACCAGAAGGTCATGGTTCAATTCTTGGTCAGGAAACATGCCTGATTTGTGGGTTCAAGCCTCATTATGGGGCATGCAGGAGGCAGCCAATCAATGATTCTCTCTTATTATTAATATTTCTATCTTTCTCTCCCTCTTCCTACCTCTCTGAAATCAGTAAAAATGTATTTTTAAAAGAAAAGTTTTATATAAATTAAGCTTCTTTATAGTAAAAAAAAAAAAAAAAAAAAAAACACACACACCCTTTTCACAAAGTAAGCTTTACTAGTATTTACAATACAGATTGGCCGTGACCTGCTCATCCCATCCATATGTCCAGATGTCAAGATCTCAGGACTGCTCAGGAGGGGGCCAGGGTGAGGGTCTCTTGGTGGACAGTGGGGCCGGGGATGTGCAATATACTGCAGTGCCCATGTGTGCTTATAACTCATATAATCTAGTTTTACTAAACCAATCTTCTCTCAAAACTGTCAAGTGAAACTGAATTGAGATCATACTAATAATACAAGGATTAGCAAACAAAAGGAACTGATAAAGCCAGCACTTCTATCCCAAGTCATCATTCTTCATCATCCACATTATGTGATAAAAACTATAACGATCTCATCAGAATTGACATTAAATCACAGGCCTTCATTAAAAATATAACAATGTTTATCTTGGCAGGGACAAAAAGGCCTTTTATACCACTGAACCAAATAAAATAAAAATTATTCTTAAAATATTGTTTATTATAGTCATAGCTGGTGCCTTTCTAATTTACATATTGTATATGCTTTATAAAAATATACTTATATATGGTAGAACATCCATATGTGACATACAATGGAGGCACATGCTCATGACTTTTTACTGACAGGGGTTTCTCCTGATAAGTTGGGAGAGATCTGCCCTGGAAAGCAGTTTGTACATGTGCACACTGCAGGAAATCACGTGGCTGTAACAAGCATAGCCCTGCAAATGTGAATCAGTGGGAACCAAGCCCTGTCTGGGTTCCTGGGCTTCACCAACAGTAAAGCAGTGGGATGGGATCCATGCTGGCGGGTGCTCCAGAGCAACCATGTGGTCAGCAGCCAGGAGTGGGATCCAGGCAAGAAAACCAGCCAATGGGAAGATCTACTTGCATAACTGGACATTTATGGTCCTCTTTTATAGCCTGTTTACACTCTTTGCTCATGGAGAATATTTTGTGGAGGAGGTTGAAAGAAACATGGAATTTGGCTGTTTGAACAGGAAGGGGGACTTTCTATCACAAGCAGCAAGCAGTCTCCGGGACTGCAACAAGATGGGATGTGAAGATAAGACTACATAAAGGGCAGTGAGATAAAATGACTCAACCAATGACAGAGATGAAGAATGAAATAAACTATTCTAGCAAGGGAGAACAGGGAAGGAAACTCCCTGGATGCCAGGATTCCCCGTTTGAGACACAACAAGTAATAAGACATGTTTAACAATGGCAGAAAGGAATGCAGGCAAGAGGAGGGGTGGTGCTCAGATTCAGCCCAACTGAGGGAATACGAAGCAGGCATGCACCATTTTGGAAACTGGCTGAGGCCTTGGACGAAGGTGTTACCTTGGGAGTGAGTGCTGATAGGAAAACCATACACACTGCATAGAAGTGGAAAGAGTAGGATGCTTTTGCTTCATCTTCCTCACCACCTTTTCCTTTTCCTCAATATGCTTGGGCATTTTTATAAAAGTACAAAATCACATTTAAAAGAACAATAAAAAATTTAAAAAAACAACCAAGGATGATGAAAATAATAGGGCTGAGGAGTTAACTTACATGAAAAAGATATGACTACATCAGCCAGAATTATACCATGTGATAAAGCCAAATTTCACTTAAGTGAGTCTATAAAAGGAAACTTTGAATCCGTTGGAGGGGTCCCAACCCCTGTTTTGGGAATGATAAAATCAGTTCCCACCCACTCCACAGAAGGTAATCAGCATGTCCTGGAGCAAAGAGGAGCACCCAAGCCTGCTGGCATCCAAGCCAAAGCTCTCTTCTTACCCTCTTGTTACTTAAGCGTCCAGCCCTATTTCCCAAGGCTATGTCTTCAAATCAAGGGATCCCAAGACTGCCCAATGATGGAGTTTACAATCCATTAGATAGCATGAAAATAAAGGAAAGGAATTTATAATAAGAGTAGAGAAAAGGATATTAAGTAATTGGTAACGGTGAAGGCCAACACCAGGAGAGAATCTCAGTATGAGCCACTATCCTTTGCATAACACTTGCTCACATGTAACAAGCGGCCGGGACCAAGTAAGCTTAGATTCAGGTGCCATCTTAGCCTCCTGTGTCTTGCCAGGAGCAACTATGTCAGCCAATGCCCTGCTTTGGAGGAGTGATGCTTTGCATTTTGTTTATCAACTGCTATTCTTGGAACAAACACATTCTACTTTAAATTGCAGGTTGGGGGAGAGGGGTAATTAAGTTGGAAATTGAGGTCATATTTAATTGTGGAATTCTTCATTCAAGGAGTTCTATAATAAATTTTGACAGCCCCACTATCACCATGGCTGATAGATAAACTGGATTTCCAAGTTCCTAAAGAAATTAAGGACAAGTAGGCAAGAAGTAAAAACTATTGCCTCTTTAAGAAAGAAAACAACAAATCACAAAGCTTCACTTTCTAATGATATTAAACTGGTTGCTAAATACTAAACAGACATATTGACTTAAAAGACAGTGAGAAGATTGCTTTTGTTGCCTGTTTTTCTTGAATGTTAAAGCTAATTATTTTTTGTTTAATAAGATCAAATAAAATGTACATGAGGAATATATCTTATGCAAATTTTTCCCACTCTTCAGCTTTCAATGAGAAATTATATAGATTCTACATAAAACAAAGCTTGATTTTTCCCTACGTTGTATATCTTAATATTTCACAAAAGGCAATTAGATAAGAGTAAAGTGAAAATAAAAAGATATGAGGGACACACAATGTATGCAAAGAAGGTGATTGATGCTCAGGATCCAGCTGAGGTCCTAGGATACACAGTTCTGATTCTCTCCTTTGCTCTGGGTCATTGATAATTAAGTGTGAGAGACCACCAGAGGTGGTGTCTGATTTTGATTCAGTTTTCTTTCAAGTCTTCTGGTTACATCAACTACAAAGTCTCAGTTTAGGCTACTATGGCCTTAGCATCTCTAACAGTTGCTTTTCTTCCCCCCTTTAAATTTCAAAGAAAAGGCAGCCCCGAACCTTGGGGCATCCTGTGGGAGTATTCCTCATTTCGGGCTGCTATGACAGAATACCAGAGACAGGGTGGCTTAAACAATGGAAATTTACTTCTCACAGTTCTGGATGCTGGGAGGGGCTCCCTTACTGGCTTGTAGACAGCTACCTTCTCACTGTGCCCTCACATGGCCTTTCCCATGCCTGCAATATGGAGACAGAGAGAGGGTCTATGTACCTTCCTCTTTTTAAGAACCACTTCATGTAAACTTAATTATCTCCCAAAAGTCCCACCTCCCAGTACCAGCACATCAGGGGTTAGGGTTCAATATACAGAGACACAGGATTTTCAGTCTATAAGCAGGCAACATCTACTAGTTTGAATTTAATCAATTATCTCTTTTCCATTAGAGTTACTTTTGTAGTTACTTAGTATTTCTAAGCAAGTGATAGATTTCCATTGTCAAAGTAGTTACTTTTAAAATATATTTGTCAAAAAGTGAATGATTTAGAGAAAAATATTAGGTAAAATGTAATAAAGGAGATACGAAGATTTGACAAAAGATCGTGGAATTGGTAGGAAAATGACTGGTTGTCCTAGAAAGCCATGCAAGGAAGACACTTTCAGTTTAGATAGTTTGAATGGAGAAATCCAAAGGGACTCACACCCCCCATTTATTCTGTAGCAGGGTGTGGTAGCCCTCAGGACATAAGTCACTCACAGGCAGGAAAACACAAGACCATTATCAAGACCATTTGGACAAAATTCAGATACTTGGCAACCTGAGATGGAGCTATAAAACAGATGGAGCCGCAAATGTCAGGAAAACTTGTTTTCAGCAATTTCTCATTACTAGGCTAGCCTCCAAGTAGGTTTGGAAAATAGAAAAATCTTGCAAAAGACAAATATTCATGAAGAGCCTACCCTGTGGAAGAGTCCATGTATTAATCAGGAGAGGCTTGCCATGACATCAGTGGCAATGACAAAGGAAGCCACTGCAGCTCTCCAGGGCAGCTCTCTTCCAGCCAGCGACCCAGGAATCAGGCTGCTTTCACCCTGTGGTTCCCTGATTCTAACAGGAGGTCTCCAGGCCAGCTTGGCAAGGGAGGGGAGCACTTGAAGGTTACAGAACCACTTCCCACTGCCTCCACTTGGAAGTTGCACATGTCGTTTCCGTTTGTGGTCCATAGCCCAGAAATGGCTGGGGAATGTAATCTCCCATGTTCCCAAGAAGGAAAGGAAAACATGATATTGATGAGCATCTAGGTAATGTAAGGAGTACACAGCACTCGCTGTGAACTAAATTGTGAATTAGTGGAAGAATCAGTGAACAATTTAGAAAATGCATCTGAGAGCATGAAGTATTTGCTCTTCTCTGTTTTCTCAGGATAACTTTGCCAGAAAGCCTTTGTCCCAATCAAAGGAGACTATATTCTCCTTCAACCTCCTTGGGCAGCTGTATACTTGGGTAGATGTCTCATGCGTAAACCATCAATACTAATTACCAACTTCTCCCTGATTAAAGAGAAGCTTTGGTTTTCTTTCTTGAAAAAGGCCAGTAAGGGATCTCCAAAAAGCAATAAAACTATTTCTTCTCCAAATAACTTGCTGGTAACTTTGCTTAGATTTAAGGTGAAGGCAGTTCCATGAGTGGTGATTCTCCATTGCTTCATCATTTCTTGGATCATTACATTTCTGTTCCATAAACTCCGTGCTACCTTTCTGCAATGGGTATTTCTGTTCCCAACGACTCCCTCCCAGTGTTTACTTATGACACTTTAATCTTGACCAAAAGCCTATGAGACCCATTGGAATGGGAGGTTTAGTCTAAAGGGTGGAGCCCATAGGTAGGAGAATTACTGGGGTCACCTGCCACAAGAAAGGAGGAACAGCATTATGACTACTGGTGAGACTCAAAACTTCCATCTTGATTTCCCAGTGCAGCCTCTTTCTTGGAAACATGGAAGGAAGACACATCCCACCAAAACTGTTCTACATTGCTCATGTTGGCAATTCTGAAGTAAAAATGGAGAAATGCCTCAAGTCTTAATTTCACCCACACTGTCTAGTGGTTAGACTCTAACCTATCGGTGATTCCAAGCACCTAAACAACCAAGGATTAGGGCAGCTCTAGTCCCACACACAGGGACATGCAGAGGCAGTTTGGGAGTATGGTGCTGATGATGAAATATACAGTATAATTCCTAGAAATGCCCAATCTTTGTGGAAGGTCCATAATCTGAAATCCTGGCCTGGAAGTGGGATGAGATTTGGGGATCACCCTTTATTTTAGCCACTCCTATTCTTCATCTGTGAATTAGTCATTTTAAAAATACCCAGTTCAAATGGTGGTTGTAGGGTTCAGTGACACCATAAAGCACTAGTGCAGGGATCAACCATGATAAGCCCCTGGTAGGATTGGATGTGAGCTATAGGATGCAGGGTAAGGATTATGCAGGAGATAGGATTTTTTTTCTTTGTTTCCCTTGTCCCTTAACTCTCCTTCTCAATTCATACCTAGGCTTCTCCTTCCTTAGTGACTGCTCTTAAAATTTGGGCATTCCATTGAGATTAGTGGAAGAAGTATACTTTTCCAAAATTCAGAAAATAAAATAAAAAAGGAGTAAATAAACTGGATTCAACCTAGACAGGAGCAGTCAAGAATTTTATGACCCAACCCTAATAGAGTTTTTTTTCCTTCCATGCAGCAATCTTCCCCTCTACTAAAAATCTCCAATTGCAGCACATCATGGGCAGTTTTGAAATGCAAGTAAAAGGAGCTGCAGAGGCCACAGTCCTGTCCACACACGACTTGAAGTTTCTGTTTGACCTGTCTCTTCAGAGAAAAAGGAATATTATATCAAACTAAAGGCGCTGGGACCTAGACCTTTAATTATACAGCCGCACCATCCTAAAGAAGGCCGCCACTAATTTAATATTGTCTGGCTATTGCCTGGATAAGTAATGTTTGCAAGAAAACACACAAACCTCAGAGTAGGCCATAATAATCAAGGTCTGTATCACTTAATGTACCCAAATACCTAAAGCAACACACGAATTACCTTATTTCCATCCTGTGGGATTGTGATATAAACTATGCAGTAAACCACACGTGTCAAACACAAGGCCCGCGGGCCAAATCCTTGATAGCATGTGAGTTGGTTAACAGCACTGTTAAGGAAAAGATTGTTCCACTCATTTTAAATTCACATTTCTGGTTAACATTGTCAGTTTATGACTGTTCAGTAAACCATTCGGCCCGCGATTTAGGCTGGATTTTAGATTTTGGCCCCTTCTCTGATTGAGTTCGACACCCCTACGTAAACTCTCAAGGGTATAGACTGCAGGCTCTCTATAAGGTGTTCTTTTAACTACCAACCCACTCATTCAATCACTTTCATGCTAAGCAATTGAGTAGTTCACACGGATTCACTATTGATCCTAAGGAAACTTGCTCCGAGAGCACAATTCACTCAGAAACTTCCAGTGAGGATTATACGATAACGTCCTCCGTCTGAGAAGCAAGTCTTGTGTTGTATGTGTCTACAAAGTCTTGTTGGTAGTTTTTTGTGCCTCTGTAAGCTTTGAAAAGAAGTCATGACCCTTGATAAAGAGCAATGAGCTAGTCCCGTGGTCGGCAAAGTACAGCTTGCAAGCCACATACGGCTCTTTGGCCCCTTGAGTGTGGCTCTTCCACAAAATACCATGGCCTGGGAGAGACTATTTTGAAGAAATGGTGGTAGAAGAAGTTTAAGTTTAAAAATTCTGGCTCTCAAAAGAAATTTCAATCGTTGTGCTGTTGATATTTGGCTCTGTTGACTAATGAGTTTGCTGACCACTGTTTAGCCTATAACTAACTAATAGGCACAACATCTGTTATGATGTTTTATAATAATTTATTTCTTATGATAAAATGGATCACTGGGGGGAAAAAAATAATGCTGCCCTTTTGGCTGGAACTGCCATCTTCCAGTAATTGAGCAAAATGACTAACACAAAGGGAAAGAGGAGAGATACCTGCTATCTGTTCTCTAGGCCTTTTAGAAAACACGGAGTTGTTCCTCTGGCCACATACATGCGAATCTACCTGAAAGGCAATATTGTGGACATCAAGGGAATGGGCCCTGTCAAAAGAAATGGCCCACAAATATCACCATAGCAAACTGGAAGAGTCTACAGTGTCACCCAGCATGCAGGGCCATTGTTGTGATCAAGCAAGTTAAGGGCAAGATTCTTGCCAAGAGAATGAATGTACGTATTGAGCATATAAGCACTCTAAAGCCGAGGCAGCTTCCTGAAACGTGTGAAGGAAAATGATCAGAAATAGTAGGCCAAAGAGAAAGGTACCTGCGTTCAGCTGAAGTGCCAGCCTGCTCCACCCAGAGAAGAACAGTGTGTAGAACCAGTGGGAAGGAGCTTGAGCTGCTGGAACCTATTCCCTATGAATTTATAGCATGATCAGTGTGAAAAAATAAATAGACCTCTGTACTGATAAAAATGTTTCTCTTACTTGAGTAGAAGTGTGGTGTTCCTTCCCTCCAAAAAAATAATAATAAAGAAAAATTTGTGTCAAAAAGAAAAAAAGAAAAAAAAAGTAATGCTGGCTCATCATAGAAATTTTGCAGAATGTGATCGAGAGGCTAAGAACTTATAATCTGGAGACCTGACAATCACTAGCCATATTCTATGTGTTTTCCCTCATTTTGCATGATGACCTGAGTAGCTGACACTATGCACACGCCTCTGTATACTGCTCTCTGTACTTAATGTTATACCATCAGCACTGTCATTAAAAATCACCCAGCAAGGTCATTTTTATAGCTTCATTTCTTTACCACATTAGTAGGCTCTGCTATTATTTACTTTTCTGTCCTCTTAAAGTTAGACACCAACACTGTCTCCGGGTTCTATGCTCTACAAGCAATGCTGCATTGAGCACCTTTATGCATAAGTTTCTATTTTAAATTATTTTAAACTATTTCCTTAATATAGACTTTCAGGCATCTAATTATTGAGGCATAGTATATGAATATTTTACTTATAAGCATTGGTTTCTAACGTGTAGCATACATACAGAGTCATACTTGTGGGGTTTTTTGTTTGTTTGTTTGTTTTTAGTTAACCAATTAGATTTAGTTGTTCTTAACTGAAAATAATCATACATTTGGAATTAAGTTTTAGTTCCCTATAAAATGGGATGATCAATACACAAGATTATTTTTAGGTATTTCTCCAGCAAAGACTAATTACTTTTTTAGTTAATTGATCATGTGTGAAATTAGGAATCTATCTGATTATAAATCTGAGCTCTAGGGTAGAATTAGGGATGAAGTCAAGTTTAAGGATGGGAGTAGGGAGCCCCAAACTCTATCCTTACAAAGCTTCGCAGCATCTGTACCACCTGGTGAAACAATGCCCATGCACCTAACTCCTGGTGTGCAGGATGTGTTGACAGAGGGACAGAAGGAAAATGGCAAGCTTACTCTCTCCAGAAAAAGGGCCACTAGGTCTTCCATCTGTGGATCCTTGTGGCTTCCAGAGGCCCCTCCTATTCACAGCCCCTCTTCCACTGGAGGAAAGATTTACAATCATCACACACTAGCCTCAGAACATCCATACCACGTCCCTGACACTTATGCATTTAACACATGAGGAAGCAATCAGGTGACTGGTTTAAAATGTTTGTGGAAGTTCTGTAAAAGATTAGCAGGTATGTCAGGCGGTAGGGAGGCAGCAACCCCTTCCACTGGAATTCCCTAACCTCGCCTCTTAGCTTTGAATGAGGGAATAGCTTGTTTGTTCCTTGCTTTTATCCACTCATTTGCTTCTCATTTTGTTCTTTGATTCAAAAGTGAATCATATCTACCACATGCATGTAGGCACAATGGACTCAACAAGTAGATACAATGAATGCCTCACCTCCATAAGGTATATGGCCCAATCAAAGAAGCTAACAAACTAGCAATGGCAGCACAGAGGGAATGTAGTGCCATGGCGGGGCTAAGGAGCTGGCCCAGGGAACCAGAGAAGTGCTGGGGAAGAGATGCTAAGCAGGGCAACCCTGACCAGAGGGTAGGGTCACAGGGTAGCAAGAGGCACAGGAAGAAAATGGTCTAGGCAGGGAGCGGGGTGTGTGCTGGGAAGGCAGCCATAGCCATCGCCCAAGAGACCAGGTTGAATTTGCCTCAACTCCTAATCACAATGAGAAAACAAGAAGACAGCAGAGACGGAAAGGGAGTCCACACACTGTTGTGCTGTTACCACAGGCCTGCACACCAAGTAAGCTTTCTTCGGGGTGCTCAATACATACATATCCCCATGCATAAAGATGTGCTCCAGATAGCATCAACATAGACACAGGTGTACCGGTAACCTTTAGATTCAAAGAGAACACTTTTGACCTCATCTCTATCTCCTCTGAATTTGGCCGAAGCTCAATATAGGAACTGCATGAAATAAACAGTCAGGGCTGGAAGAAAAGCAGCCACATTCCTACTTCAGCCTCACAACGAAGAGGATGCACTTCCCTATTGAGTCACTTTAAGGCAGAGCCACAGATCCCATTATTTGTGAGCACTGAGTCAATTCCTGGGCAAAAATGAATAATGAATGGAGGAAATCTGGCTGAAAATTAAATTGCTGATGCATGGTGGTCACAGGCAAAGCTCTCAGCAATCACTGTGCAAAGTCCTCACATGGGAGAAGGTCCCCATCAAGGAGGACTCATGATGCGATTATATCTTTATTCCCTCAACTGTCCTGAGACCACAGGTTCCCACTCCTCCGTGTCTTCCCTTCCATCCTGCTCACTGAGCCACATTAATGGGGATCAGAACAGTCCTTGTGTGTATGTTTTTCCTACCAAATCTGTTCAGAGGGAAAGAAGGTTCCTGTTGTTAATTGTGGGGGATCTCCCACTCTTTGTTTTAAGGAAAGTTTAAACAAAATGATCACCCACTCGGAGGCTTTAAACAAAGTTCAAACAGAACAAAGTTCTCTTGCCAAGGTTGAAGGCAAATTTCCTCTGTCCAGATGGCTTCCTCAGGCAGGCCAGTGAGAGAACAAGACACTCAGCCCCTCTGCCTTTTAATGCTGCTCCTTGATTGTTGCTAACGATCCCCAGCTGTCCAGCCACATCTGCCTGCAATGCTGATGGGAGAGGGAGATCTGGCACAGGTCTGCCCCCACAGCAACACAGGTGGGGTCCTGAGTGGAGGGCCATGCACTGGGGCAGGATCAGAAATTCGTTTCCACAACAACCTTCAGGAAATATTCGAGAGTCATGTTTGATGTCAGGTAACTAAACCCAATAATAGGAAATGCCACTAATTCCAGTAAATCCACCAAGAATCCAAGAATGTGGCCATACTAGTGGGCCGGTCACTTTCCTTATTGACTAGCCCACACAGGTATGTGGGCAGCAGCCCAGATTGGGGTGGTGGCCATGAGAACTCCCAGTGTGCTCCCTCACTGCACTCTCCTCCCCAGCTGGGCACTTGACTCAAGCCCATCACAGTCAGGCACACTCACTTTTGATCTGCGCCAGATACCAGGAGGTCACGTCCGTGTCCTGTGTTGATTTAATGCTTCCTCTATATTTTCTGTGTGTCCTGCAGACTTCAAGCTATGTAAGCCAGTGTGGCCTGAAGTCTTAATATGCAAGCTTGCCTGAGATCCATTCAATTCAGGCATAATAAATATAAAATAAAATAAAATAAAATAAAATAAAATAATTTTTTAAAAAGTGCTTTTTGATTATATCACCACAAGGGGTGAACTACAGTTTTACTGGCCAAACCCATGTTTTCTAAGTTTCCTTTCTCTGCCCCGTACTCACCTGTCCCCAGATCCTATTACTTGTGGGCAGCAAGCCCACTGGCTTTATCCTAAAATTCCAACATAAAAAATCCAAACTTCGCATGATATTTATTTCTTTGTTTTAGTCTATGTTAGGATATTATCAAGGATGGCTTTTATAATTCAGAATTTCGGGAGAGATGTTTGAGATCTCTAGTCCAGCTGGTAAACTCATGGCATGAGGCTAATAAAAGGCAGAGAGAAGTCCAGCGGTAGAATGATAGCAGGTTTGGCCTTCAGACCTGGATTGAGATCCTGTTCCTTTAATGACTTACCCTCTGACACTGGCCATATTTGGTGGCATATCTGAACCTTTGCCTTCTCCCTGTGAAAGCAGAGAACATGCTCTGGATTTTGTAGTCATTGTGGGTACTGGAGAGAATATATGTAAAGCTTCTAGCCCACTGCCTGGCACATAATGGACATTATGGGAACTATTATTAGTGTCAAAAGGTCTTTATAGCTGAAACCAGTTTGGCTCAGTGGATAGAGCATCGGCCTGTGGACTGACAGGTCCCAGGTTTGATTCTGGTCAAGGGCATGTACCTTGGTTGAGGGCATATCCCCAGTGGGGGGTGTGCAGGAGGCAGTTGATCGATGTCTCTCTCTCTCATTGATGTTTCTAACTCTCTATCTCTCTCTCTTCTCTGTAAAAAGTCAATTATATATATATATATATATATATATATATATATATATATATATATATATATAGGTCTTTACATTTGGTTGAAATGTGAGCTAATTTCTTTCCAATAACTAGCCATTCTGTCTACAAGGAAATGATGTGGAAGCGAGTAGCTGGCTTGGTTAAAAAGGAAATCTACCATAGATACATAGTGGCTGGGGCAGGGTCTGCTCACACATGGTGGCCCTGGGGGAGGAGCACCTCCAACCAGCCCTCGGGATTTTTATGCCTCAGGACAGGATGCTCAATCTCAACTCCACATCTACTTCTAAATTGCAATTCAAACCATAAACCGGGCTGGCAAACGGTAGAATCACACATTCCAGACTTGATCAAACATCTGACCACTGCTTCATACGCTTGGTGCCCAGAGCACCCCAGGAACAGGCGGAGCATACAAATGTCATCCTCCTGCCAAATAAAGGAAATCCTAAAATGAAGCTCCCTGATACCTTCCTTCCACTGCATTAGCTTTTGTGCTCCCTTCTCTTCACAGAAACTCACTGCTGATGATGCAAACACTTAACTGTCTTCTCACTCGTCTGTATGATGCCCTTATCCTGTCTGCCCTGCACATGTCCTAGAGTGAGAGCCATTAGAAGCAGAACCTAAATGCTGTTTGGGGCCTTCATTAGTAACAGGCTATAAAAAGGCTTTGTTTGTCAAAAGTGAGAGCCATGTGGAAGCAGGAAGCTTTACTTTCTCACGTTGTCCCAGAAAACTCAAGAGAAGCTCTTTGGGGGCTCCTAAGGATATGTTGATGAAGTGTGTCTTACAACATTAGAGGCAAGCCTAAAGGAGGGTATTTTTCCTGCTACAAAGACTGCCAGACAAATAGGACAATTATTTCCAGAGGGTTATCGGGCCCAAAGAAAGAAGCAGGCAAAGAATGTTTCCAAAGAATGTAGCTTATTCCTCATATACACAATATGTCCTATAGACATGGCCACTAACAAATATATTCTGGATTTGCAGACTTTCTTCAAGTTCTCAGCATCGCTCAACTTTCAAGAGGTTTATGATGAAGTCTGTCTCTATCAATGCACATGTACACTCCCCTCCTTGAAGGTAAAGCAGAATTATCACTGGTTCCTTCTCCCCATCTGAACGTCCCTTGCCAGAGGGTCCAGAGGTTTCCATGCCTCTGTTGAGCCCCAAGACATGTGCATTCTATTCATAAGAACAACAATGTGGCATTAAGTTTTGGTGAATATAAATAAAATATTAGGTAATGATGAACCAACAAAGGTAATGTTGTGGAATGCCAAATCAAACAGCAGCAGCTGCAGCGCAGAGCAGATGCGGAGGAGCCATACTCAGGAATCAGAAACAGGCTTGTGCTGAGCCAAGGAAAGGGAAGCATGCTGGTCACTACCTGGGAAAGCCCCCTAAGGCCTCTGTGATTTGGCCAACAGGACGCCTGCCTCTCTCAACAATAACAAAACAAACAAACAAACAAAAAAATACAAAATCAAAGAGAGATGGTGGCATTGAAGAGTGTTTGGATCCATCTTTCTTTCCAGCATGGGCTTAGGTGACAACCTTGCGGGGCCAGCCTCTTTGCAGGCCCTGGCACCACCGTGGCTTCAGCCACTGCATCAGAGCACAGAGTCCTGAGTATCTGCAGATCCTTAGTAATGGTGATCTTTCCAGAGGCCTGACTTGCCTGTAGCAAGGTCAGCATGATTGGTAGAAAGTCCATCCAAGGTTTTAGAGACCAGGAGGCCACAACAATGGAGTCAGGATAACAGCAATGCTAATCTTCTCTTCTGTTAGTTATGGTGAGGTGGGAGGCTTCATTGGGTCAAATGTTAAGGATAAGATCTGTTAGGCCTGGCAAAGGTTAGAGAAGGGAAGCTCCCCACTGCAGAACTTAGGCTGTGGCTAGCACAATGCAACCACAAAAGGTATTTCTTTTTTTTCTTCTTTTTTTTTTTCATTTCACTTATTTTTTAAAATCTTCAAAGGCAACTGTAAAAACAGATTAATTACAGATAAACTTAGTTTCATCAACTTTAGTGAAAAAAATTGATCACATAACAAGCAAATAATAAATATGGCTAGATCCTTTGATAACATCACATTTTCAAGCCATTTATCTCTCACTTATTAAGCAATTGAATATGCAAATCATTTTGTAATCAACCCTTTAAGTGATTTTTTTTTTTTAAAGATTGGGTTACTATACTCATAGGCGAGAAACTGACATGCTTCTGGTACTAGTGTGAAAACCTAATTTGCATGCAAAGTAACAAATGATGGCGTGACGAGAGCAGTGGGTCAGGCTGGCTTCAGAGGGGGAAAGACACGGTGCAGGCTGAATGGGAGAGACGCATGCACGTGTATCTGAGCCGGGGGTGTGAGGACAGATGAAGAGTTTCAGACCCAGACCAAAATAAGAAAAGTAAATACATTTTCCCATCAAAAGTAGAACTGAAAGTTCTTACACAGCAAGTTTCCTTCCTCCTTCACCCCAGAGCTCCCTTGGTCATTTGAATTGTGTGGACAATATATTGGTCTCTGGGTCTATCAGTAATTCTCTTCCTATCAAAGGAAATGGGGATTATAATCAAATGGTAATAGCTGTCAGCACTTAGTGAAATAAGTGAATACACATTACTTGGAGTTGTCTGCCTCTGCTGGCAAGTGTCAGGATATAGCTAGAAGAGGACAAGAGACAAGAGAAGAGAGAGGGCCAAGACTGGTTTGGTTCAATGGATAGAGCGTCAGCTTGGGGACTGAAGGGCCCTGGGTTCAATTCCGATCAAGGGCATGTACCTTGGTTGCGGGCATATCCCCAGTAGGGGGTGTGCAAGAGGCAGCTGATTGATGACTCTTTCTCATCGATGTTTCTAACTCTCTATCTCTCTCCTTTCCTCTCTGTACAAAATCAATTATATATATATATATATATATATATATATATATATATATATATATATATATATATTTATTTATTTTTTTAAGAGAGAGGGCTGAGGGTGGTGGGCTATTCCAGGTCAGTGTTAGGCCACAGCCAATTAAAAAAAAACAAAAAACAAAAAAACAGGAAATCTAGGCCACAGCCAATTCAAACAACAACAACAACAACAAAAACCAGGAAATCTTGCTTTAAAATGAAATTTTTATGTAAACTCTATTTATCCATCTCTCTTTCATTCCTCTCTTCCTTTTCTTTTCATCTCTGCCTTTTCTCCTCTCTCTCTTTCTCTCATATGGTATCACCCAACAGACTTGAAATAACTTAAAAGCAATCCAAAGACAAAATACAAATTACGTTAGCAATTCAGAGGCAGAGATAATATGTATTAGAATAGAAAGTTGAGCCATAAGAAAATTGAGAAATTATATATGCAGGCTAAGGCTCTCACGCTTACATAAGTTGAGCTCAAGATTTCTTTTTTTAAATGAAATCATGTTAGACAAAGTGAAAAAGGAAATTCAATGACATATTGTTGTTTTTTTCTTGTTCATGTCAGGACTTTGAAATCTAGGAAACTAATTCTACCCCTCACACTATACCTGACTGGCTCTGTTCTCCAGGGAAACTGCTTTTTCATCTGTCAAATAAGATAAATACCAGTTCCATGTTTTATAGTAACAGGTGTAGTTATACTGAGATATTTTATACAAAAAAACTCATGAAATAAGTAACAGGTATTTTTCATGGTGGCTTAAAACAAAAATGCACAGCCTATAACCTATTTATAAAGTATCAGATCCTACCTCAGTAAAATCTGTGTCTGTATAATTGCTGCTGAGGTTTTGTATTTGTTTGTTGTTTTGTGATAATTATGTGATGCAGAGTGTTGCAACTCTATCCCATTACTCTGGGGAAGATTTCATAGAGGCAAGTTATCATGCAGTGATTTATGGGGACACACCTTAATTTTGAGAAGGCTTTGAGAAGGCTTCAAGTAGCTATTAGAGAAAATAACTAACTAGCCCCAAAAGGTAGAAAGAATCCATTCCATATTCCCACCTTAAAATCTCCCTAAATTTTAAGAGGAAATTTTCTTGTTGTACCAGCTTAAAATGCAAATACAAACAAAACTCTTTTGTGGCCTATTTTTATACCGAACCTATCCAGAACAGCAAAATTCAATGGTGAATTACCAAATCTGAATCCTTGATATTTATTTGGCCTTGAAAACAGTTGGGACCTCATTTATTCTGGTACTGTCGGATCCCATATAATTAAGATTGGCATTCTAGTAATGGATATTAGAAGTTATTATTGTAATTTATTATTTCATATTAAGTATATTGTGCATACCATAGAGCCATAAACACAACCATTTGATTATCAAAATAATAAGACAGGCAACACAAAAAATAAGTAAAACTAGTAGGAAGGAGAAAAATTATGAATTGAAGGCAATCTGAAAATTTGCTAAGAAAATAATAAAATAAATTAGTTTAGAAAACTGTGAGAACTATCAAAAAACTGCTAAGATTCCTATATACTTTAGGCAATTACAATTGAGAATATATAATGAGAAAACTTTTCCTTGAAAATTGCAGTAAATGATAATCAAATGCAGAGAAAGCCCTCACCAACTGTGTAAGTATACTAATAAACAATAAATGTATTTATTCATGAATATGAATTGACAACCATGAGTTACCAAGTGTTTGTAGAAGATGTGTAACAGAAAGAGAAGTTGGTGATCTAGATAGTCAAGTTCAAACATTATCCTAGGATGTAGAACAAAAGTAGAGACAAATATGGGAGAAAATATTATTAGTAGGAGGATGCATCCAAGGAGGAGTCTCTTTCCGGTGTAAGGGAAAGATGATATAAATAATATCTAATCAAAAGAAATAATAAAATTAATTTTCACCAAACTGAGGAAAATTGCAAAGAATGAAAGAATCCTCCAAGTAAAGAATGAGAAGAATGAAAAAAAAAAAAAAGATCCACATCTAGACACAACATTGTGAAGTTTCAAAATTCTTTTTTAATTTTTATTTCTTATTTACTTGAGAGAGACAAACATTGATGTGAGAAAAACCAATCAGTTGCCTCCTGCACATGCCCTGACTGTGAATTGAACCTGCAACCTGGGTGTATGCTCTGACCAGGAATCAAACACACAACCTTTTGGTGTTCAGGAGGATGCTCCAACCAACTGAGCCACACCAGCCAGGGCCACAGTTCACACCAACAAGGGCCACACTTCTTTAAATAAAGAAAAAATTCTAGTGGGTTCCAAAGAAAACAATAGATTACTTGCAAGAAATGAGAATCACACTGACATCAGACTTCTCACCACCACACTAACTGCTGGAGGAAGAGACAATGCCTTCAATTATTTAAGGGAATTTTATTCGAATCTAAAATGGCTATGCCCTGCCAAATTGATAATCAAGACATTTTTAAAATATGCAAGAACAAAAAACCTTACCATCCAAGGATCCAATATGAATACATTATTCAAGGAAGTGACAGTAATAACCAAAAAATAATAATAATAATAATAATAATAATAATAATAACTTTGAGAAAGAGAATGACAAGAGAATTTTTTTTCTAAAGAGTGTCATCGGAAGGTCATATTTAGAAGCTAAAAATAATTAAAGTAGGATCCACTGGACCCTGACACTGAAGACTTGGGTTTAGGTGAGCAGCAACATTTTTAGACACAGGATTACCTTTCCTTCAAAATGGGCCCAATCACAAGACTAAGTTCTTGCTGTTTTCATAGCCTTGGATTTTTAGAAGTCTTTAGAGAAATAACTGAAGAGCTTGATTTTAATAACAAAAAAATATAAATGATATAAACTTTGACAAGTTAGATAAAAATCAGAAGTTGAAGCAGGAAAGGGAAGTGAGAGGTAGTAAAATGCTCTTGATTCCTCATGGGAGATGTAACATGCATTAGAAAATGATAAAGCAGGAAAGTTAAGTGTGACTCTGTTAGGAAATGAAACAGTGAGTTTACTTGAACAAAATGGCCACATGAGAATACGGCTCTCTTCCTTCCCCAAATGCAAGGAAATTGAAAAGGTACAAGCTCATAATATCAAAAAGAACAAACTGGAGGGGAACTATGAACATGAAAGACAACCAAAAGCTTCTGAAAAATGAATGGAGAAGTATTGATAAATTAAAATGGAATGAAAAGAACCCAAATCTAAAATTCATGGGGAGGAAGTTGCTACAGAGAAGGAAACAAGACATGCCAGGTGTGAACAGGTGTGATAGAGGGCAGGAATGAGGAAATGGTAAAAACATAAAGACCAATTGAAGGTGCTCATTTGGAAGAGTGAATACCTTCATCTCCCCCACATCCTGATCTGCACTCCTGTACCTAGACTGACTGCCACACATTTTCTCTAGGCTCTTCCCCCCAAAATGGTAGAGTTCTTTGCTAAAGAAATTAGCCGAAACCGGTTTGGCTCAGTGGATAGAGCATCGGCCTGCGGACTGAAAAGTCCCAGGTTCGATTCCTGTCAAGGGCATGTACCTTGGTTGCTGGCACATCCCCAGTGGGGGGTGTGCAAGAGGCAGCTGGTCGATGATTCTCTCTCATCGATGTTTCTCTCTGTCTCTCTCTCTTCCTCTCTGTAAGAAATCAATAAAATATATTTAAAAAAGAAAAGAAATTAAATTAACTCTCTGAGAACTTGGGGAGCTAACATGAAGTCCTCCTCATTCCAATATTTGAGGAGAATCTAGAGTAAAAGGCAACTCCCCACCCTTTCTTTTTAAAATAAACAAGCTTGTCCATCCATAGAACTGCCAAACAGCCTCCCTACACGGCCCTATACCCTCAAACTTAAGTGTGAATGCATGGAAAACCGAACCATTGAAGTGCAAGGGCAGGATGAAAGAAGACATCAAAATCAACTCTTGAAAACTGATCCCAGAGGAACCAAGAAATTCAAACAGATTATGACTTAAAATGAATCTTCAGTAAGGAAGTTCCTTTAGACTGAATGAGCAGAAAATGGCATTTAAGCTGAGATGTGACAAGAAAATCCAAATCATGATAAGAATAAATCATAGATACAGAGCAACTAGTACAGAAAATACAAAATATCCCCTCTTTCCCTCACTCTATAATTCTCTCCTTTTACACACACACACACACACACACACACACACACACAAACACACACATACACGTACCAATAAGAAAAAAAGTCAAAACAATAAAAATTGGGCAAGAGAATAGACTAATCATTACACAAAATAAAATCCAATAAGTATATCTAACATATACATTCAATAAATGTATAAAATGTGCTCAACTTCATTAATAATCAATAAAATTAATAATTTTAGCCACCAGAAAGGTTAAAAGGAAAATACCATCCACAATTGATTTTACCAAGAGTTGGTAAAGATGCTAAAAAAAAAACAACAAAAAAAAAACTAAAACTCTCATAGGCTGCTGGGAAGAGTGTAAATTGGCCCAACCAATTTAGAATACTGTTTGCCATTGTCTTTCAAACTTGAATTTAAGCATATCCTGTGACCCGGAAATTTCATTTCTGTTTATATACCAACAGAAATTTGTCATGTGTGTATCACAACACATTTTTTAAAATGTAGCACTATTTGTAAAGAACAAAAATTGGAAGCAATCAATTGATTAGCAACAGAGAATAAATAAATTATAGGATGTTCAGACAATGAAATACTAGACTGTAATAAGAATGAATGAGCTACTGCTACACATAATGAAATAATCTACTTGCAAAATCCCCTTTTTGTTCTTGGACCTGGGCATTCAGCCTCCTGCCCTGAACTGAATTGGGAGCTCTGCCTCCTGCTCTGTGTACCCTGGCTCTGGGTCACCAGGAGCCACGTAGACATCCCTTTATTCCTTGCATGCTCACTAACAGCTGGTAAGGTCTTCACACACTGATTCCTCAGTTTTCTGATTGGTAACATTGACATTAAGTATTTGTGAGTGAGGATGAGGGTGGGAGGGAGGCTGTTCATGTCAAGACAGCCTGTGGCCTTCTTCACCATTGTGTTCCCAGTACCTAGCATAACGCCAAACACAGAGAAGGAGCTCAATAAATATTTGTTGAGTAAAAGGATGAATGAATGATGGATCATTTCTTTACCACATTAGTAGGCTCTGCTATTATTCACCTTTCTGACCTCTTAAAGTTAGATACCACATTCTGGATTAACTTCATGGCCTCCTTAAAAATCCAGTAGTGCCCTCTAATGCCAGTGCTGTCCTTGTTCTAGTTTAGTCACATAGGTGACAAGTAGTACTTTGCTGTCATGAGCTTGTTGGGAAGAAATATGCAAAGAAGTGATTCTCCAGGTGGAGTACTGCTGAGTACTCTAGTAATAGTGGAGTGCTAAGGTAATATACTAGGTATAAAAAGTGGCTATATGGATAATGTTTCAAATGCTAAGGTGATTCGAAGACAATACTAAGAAGGCAGTCAGGAGGAAAGAGCAGCATCCTGCTCAGACAGGGGAGCACAGACAAGACAAGTCAGGGAAATGGTGAAAAACACAGCTAGGTGGCTGCTGGGCTAAAAGCATCAGATGGGAGAGTACGGAGGGGACTGGAAGCTACAGTTCAGATGAGCAGGGGAAGGAGAGAATGGGCTCGAGAGGCCTTAAGGGTATGGCAAGAACTTTGTCTCAAAGTCCTTCCAGTAGGCAGGATTCAATGTGAATCTTTTCTCTACCGAGCTTTTGCATTCTTAGTGGTTTATTGTGCTGTGCATTCTATTACCTAGATTTGAGTTGCTTTTCTTGCAATAAATTCTTAAGGCCTAGGTCACCTTTTTTTATTTTATGTTGTAAGACTTTTGTGATTTGTCAGATTCTGCTTGTGTAAAGAAGGAAAGCATATACCTTAATGGCATTCTCAGGCCAATGCCTCATTTACTCTGCCCTTCCCTTCCCTTCCCTTTCCTTCCCTTCCCTTCCCCTCCCTTCCCTTTCCTTTCTTCCTTCACCTGAGGATATTTTTCCATTGATTTTTAGAGAGTGTGGAAGAGAGAGGGAAAGACAGAGAGAAATGTCAATGTGAGAGACACTTTGATTGGTTGCCTCCTGCATGAAGTCTGACCTGGGCCCCGGCCAGGGAGAAGCCTGCAATCTAGATGCATGCCTTGACCAGAATCGTACCCGGACCCTGTGGTTGATAAGCAAAGGCATTATCCACTGAGCCAAACTGGCTAGGGCAGGATATGACATTTCTTAGCCCCTCCAGCAGTAGACCTTCATTTTTCCCTCCAGGAGTGAGGTGGAAAAACCCTAGATCACCTTATTAGATTCTTATTACCCAAGTTACCAAGAACACCGTGAGTGGCATATGGGGAGCTTAGCCAATGAGTGGTCAGAAAAGGTGTTTCCTCTGTAGCTCATGTACAGAGGTGGGACTACCGGCATGCTGTGGCTGGCAGGCCATGCTATCTGCAGGCCTGCTCGCTCACTCACCATGGCACCTGGCAGCCAGGCTCTGCTCTCTGTTTGTGCCTGCCTCGCCCGCCCACCAAGCCACCAGCCTTGCTGTGATAGGAGTCTGTGGGCCACAGGGGCAGGGCCCAGAGGTGCTCCATGCACTTCCTGGTGGCCAGTTGTCCATCTGGTCATGACAACCCTAAGCTATTATTAGTATAGATAAGTGAACTGTCAGGATGGGGAGGAGCTTTTACACCTGAAGCATGGTCCAGCAGCATTGATTATTCATTAGTGACTAGCTGATGGAGAACTGCATGGAGGCAGGGATGACCCACTCTCATTCTTTACTATCTCCTGGTGACTAGCACTGAATAGATGCTCATGAAATATTTGTCAGAGGCCAGACTTCAGCTTAAACTCGCTTGGGCCTAAGGCATCAGAAGGACATCCCCTGAGGGCTCCTGGATTGGAGAGGATACAGATAGGGCTGAGGGACCCCCCCTCCCAAGCATGAATTTTGTGCACCGGGCCTGTAGTTTTTTTTAAATAAAAATCATAAAATAGATGCCAATGTACTCCTAAATTGGTGCTCTAGTACCTCTCCATTCAAAGTGTGGCTCATGTCCCAGCAGCAGCAGCACCTGGGAGCTCCTAGAAATGCAGAGTCCAGGTCCCAACCCAAAGTGCCAAAACAGAATCTGCATCCTAATGGCCAAGTGACCCATATGCACAATGGCATTCGAGAAGTACTATTCTCTTAAAATGCTTTAGGAGAAATGGCTGTCTTTTACCCATAAAGATAAGTCTGCAAATACTTTGTATGCATTACTTAGAAACAATAATTTAGATTTGACAATAGTTTCTCCGGATGAGCACTATTTCAATGGGCCTTGGCTGGCCAAGAAAAGTGTGTCTGGTTAATAGTCTAAAAATAAAATCTCAAGTTCCCTTTATAACTTCTGCATTTCTCATACTTAGTTTTTAACTTTTACTTCCAAATGGCCTAGCAAAGGGAAAAAAGTCTTGATTGCTGTGACTTTTCTTGAAAACTTCATGAAACTTTCAAACTTCGCACTCACATATTTAGAATATTTACTGACAGTCTTTAAAAAAGTAATAATCATAGCTCTGATTACTTACCAATACAAACCTCACAGATGAAATCTTTAAAAATTAAGAACGTATTTTATGTAGATAGATAGATAGAGATGTATAGATGTATAGATGTATAGATAGATAGATAGATAGATAGATAGATAGATAGATAGATAGATAGATAGATATGTGTGTGTGTGTGCATGCACACATATGCAGAGACAGACAGACAGAGACAGAAAGAAAGGAATTTTGTTTGCCAAGCAAAGCTAAAACTATTTCAGGATTCTCCTTGTTGCATATTCCATCAACAAGGAAAGTAGGAATTCTTTGGAAAACAGTAGATCAATTCTAATTCCTTCACTGCTTCCCATCCCACTCTTCTGCCTCAGGGTTTTCCCCTCACCAGTCCAATCACCGGTAAGGCCTTCCTTCTCCCTGCCTGCCTAAATCTATGATTGCCCCAGGTGTTTATTCTTTCTCTCCGGGATTTCTACTATTAACACTCCCGTACGGCATTGTGCTACTAACCAACACTTCAACACATTCAGCCTCAGATTTTTCTGCTGCTAAATTTTAAACTCTAAAAGGCAGAATTTAAATAATAGATACAAGAAAAATCTCAGCACATAATAGGCACCAAATAAATACTCATTAGTTGACTGGCTGACAATGTAAAACCCTATTTGCATTGAATGGACAAGGATTTTAAAATAAAGTCTTCATGTTACCTAATTTAAAGGAAGCTGAAAATGATTAGAATTAATAAGATTTGCAATGGGCACCTGGCCTAGGGTTAAGACATTTTGGGGTTTCACAGTATTTGGTTACCCTTTTTTTGTTCAGTTTCCCCTGCAAAGTAGCTAAAGAACTAAAACGACTTAGGGAATGTTCTTTGTTTCTGTGCCCACAAATCTTATCAGTATTAGTAACCACCTTATGAGTACAATCAAATGGGAGCTATAAATAAAAGGAACACGGTCTAATAAGATTTCACAGGCACATGGTGACCTCTAAGAAGACATAGCTCAACTTGAAACTGTCTACACATGACTCCATGGTTGACCCCCAAAAGCCCAAAATTAATTTTTAAAGTTTCCCATCTCGTGTGTGTGTGTGTTTTTTATATATATATATTTGATAAATCTCATGCTAAGTCCTCAAACTCCACTAAAAGTCCCATCACTTCTATGAAGCTTTCTTCTACTATAGGAAACCATCCCACTCCACTCTCTTATAATCTGTGATGAAACTGAGATATTAAACTACCTTACAGAATATTCTTCTCATAAATGCTTTGTACTTATGGCTTATCTCCCCAAATGGATTACAAAACTTTTTTATATATCTGCACAGAGCGAGGCACACAAGCACACAAGCAAAATTTGCTAGTCAGACAACATAATTCTAGACACAGTGACTAAAGAAAGATGATTATTTGCTCAGGTATAGTAGGATAGGGATTATTTTATATCTCAGAAATGTTTAGGGCCATAGATTTTTCTGAAACTATTCAGACATCAACTTAAGAGACACATGTTTATGAACATGCCACTTTCTATGTTAAGGCATCAGCTGGGGATGGAGGGAAGGGCAGGCACATGATCAGCTCAGTTACACTTTTCCAAACTAAAGGTCAAACACTTTCATGTTGGCCAGTCCCCAAAAACCATAAAATAGCCCTCAGTCTATCACACACGGTAGAAGAATTTTTAAAGTTCCTGGTATAAGTATTATTCTCAGTATATATTTTTTTCCTTGTCCTACGGGAAAAAAAGCACAAGACTCATTTTTTTTTTTTTTAGAAAACTGTAATGTTACAAATTTCACCACAGTCAACTCATTCTTAGCACTAAGACTCTATCCCATGCACCTCATCCCACCACCTCCACTCCCCAGTTCCCAGTGATAGAAAAAAAAAAAAAGAAAGAACTTCACCCAAGCTCTGCTGACGTCAATGGGATGTTTGCGTGCAGACTGTCTGGTGGATGGATTGAAGACCGTGGTGTTGTAACTTTCTTAAGGCCCCGAGTATTCAAAGAAACCTCACTTCTAAAGGGAAGTGTAAGAAAACCCAGAACTCTGTTTCAAGGAAAAGGCAGCAAGTAAATCTTAAAATAACTGAATGTGTTTCAAAGTATGTTCTTAAACTAAAAGTTTATGTTCATATTTTAGTAATCTCATAATCCTCATAGTAAAAAAATAAAATATGGTAACCACACCTCCTTAGGGGAAAAAAAGAAAAAGAACAGCATAAATAAGATAATACACGGATCTAGAATTCCTTATATTGAGGACTTACGTTTTTTTCTCTTTTTTTCTTCAACATTTTATTTATACCAAATACTATATATGAACCTAAGCTCTCAGAATTTTCTGACTCATCAGAAAATTAGTGCTCAATCTTCAGCTATCTACAATAAGGCACTTGCTCAAAGTAATAAATGAGTATTTATTAAGAAATAAAAATGTCACATGTTGAACTTTGTTCTATGTGGTGGGAGGTGGTGAATATTTTTAAAACTACATTGAAGAGAGAGATTCTTGAGCTCTAACCTTTAAAATCCAGAGTGACAGGGATATACAATATTCTGCCTTCTTATTAAATATAGTATGAAATAACTGAATAATGCTTTCAGTAAGGCTTTAAAGCATGGATTGATAAAGGCATGTACACTGGATGGATGCAACTATTCCAAGGGCATTCTAAGAGATACGAACAGAGGTTAGTGCGTGTCTGGGGGCAGGGCTAAGTTGCCCCCAAGGACAATTGGCCAATCCATAGGACTGTTTATTTCCTGCGCTGTACCCACTCATAGACAACAGACTGGGAAAACATCTCTGTGACTTGGAACTCTTCTTGTTTATAAAGCTGTGCCAACTATAAGTTCAAAATAAGGGCGTGCTTCTTTTTCAATTTCTATATGAAAAGGAATCCTTTCATTCCAGGAAAGACAATGTTACCCAAATGAATCACAAATTGTTCCTTTGTCACGCTTTAGATCTGTGGTTGTTAAAAACAACTTTCAAATAGAAAATGCTGTCTAATTCTCAAGTAGCTTATTCCTCTGAGTCTTTTATTCAGTGTCAGGTACAGATCAGCTGACAACTTAATTTCAATTCATTTCAGTTCCACAAACCATATGTAAAGATCTGTTCTCAGGACTGAAGTGATACAAGAAATGAAGACTGAGTTCCTGCCACCATCTCTCCTGGGAACCAACGCCTGCAGAGAACTTTTTTTTTTTTTTTTTGCCTCCCAAGAAGCAGGAGCAGAGACTCGGGGAGCCTGGCTATGTGAGCCCTCTATAGCTTGTTTCATTCCATCCATTAAAATGCCTGGAGTGGAGCAGGGGTTAGGTAGAGGGGGGCAAGAGGGTGAGAAAAAATGGGAGATATCTGTAATACTGTCAACAATAAAAAATAAATGTTAAAAGATGCCTCAGAGGAGGATGTTGATAACGGGCAAGATATGCATGAGTGGGGTAGAGGCATAGGGGAAATCTCTACCTTCAACTCAATTTTGTGAATCTAAATCTAAAGTTTTGTGAATCTATAATTTACTGCTTTTTTTCTTAAGGGATTAACCCACCTACATAGGTATTATCTTTTCTCTGAACTCTCAGAGCACTTTATCTAAAATACTCATAAGACACTCCCATTTTCTGCCCCTTCTGATAGCTGTTTCTGAGTGTTTGCATGGATGGCCCCTGTCCATCTGCTCCAGGAGAATGTAAGCTGCCTGGGCAGGGCTTTGTTTCTTCACCATCAGCTCCAGAGCTTAACTCAGTGCCTGGTACTGAGTAGATGCACAATAACCACTGCCTGGCAAAGTGAGTGAATCAATGGAGAACAGACCAACAACCACTCTTCTAGACTCTCTGCTCTAGAGCAGGGATAGGGAACGCCCAGCCCTGGGGCCATATAAGTCCTGTGAAATCATTTCGTCTGGCCCTGCAAAGGCATTAGGGGTGAGTTAATTAAACATTTGACCAAACATAGCAGGCTAATTTTTAGTTGATAATTCTGTTATGGCCCAGGAATGATGTTATAAATATCCAAATGGCCTTTGGCAGACAAAAGGTTCCTCTCCCCTGTTCTAGAGGGTAGGGTGCATATCTAATTATCCTCTGTAACTCACCAAATACACAGGAGGAATTCAGTGCACGTGTGTTACATCAATGAATTGATTCCCAGCATCCCAAAGTCAGTCTAACCCCGTGCAGACATCCCTTCTGCAGCCTCCCATCTAGATGGCCACATAGCTTTTCCCGGATATTTCCAGTGGCTAGAGCTCAGTACTTCTTTTTTTTTTTTTTTTATAATATATATTTTATTGATTTTTTACAGAGAGGAAGGAAGAGAGAGAGTTAGAAACATCAATGAGAGAGAGCCATCGATCAGCTACCTCCTGCATGCCTCTCACTGGGATGTGGCCTCAACCAAGGTACATACCATTGACTGGAATCGAACCCAGGACCCTTCAGTCCACAGGCTGACGCTCTATCCAAGGAGCCAAACCGGTTTCAGCTAGAGCTCAATACTTCTGTTACAAATACTACCCTTAAGTCAGCATGACAAAGGAAAAAGAGCTCATTAGATCTTTACCCAAATACAGTGCTGTTCAAAAAAACTAAAAGACATTACCCTGCCTCCCTGAAGATGCCACTTCCTAACAGAGCATCATCATTGAGCCCAACTGAAGAACCCCTGCGTGTCCACTGCTACAGCTTGATGGCCTAAGGCAGTGTCTTTCATGAGCCTGCGTGGGCCTCAGAATCACCGACACACATCCTGGAAAAGTACAAGGGCCCAGCTCCACTTCAGACCCATCGGATGAAAGTGTCTCTCTGGGGGCAGGACCTGGGTGGACATGTTCATCTAACCAGCGCTGAAAAGCACTGAGATGAGGACATTTTTAGTTTCATGTTCGAGAAAGAGAGACTTTTGTGACAGGGGTCCTGAAATCTTGAGCAGGGGCAGAAGGAGGTTTGAAGCTATGGCTCAGCCCTACTCCATGGATGCTGTGGGCAGTGCAGTCCCAGGTCACAGGGAGATGGAGGGAAGCAAAGCGCCCAGGCTGCTGCAGCTCAGAGTGCTCAGGGGGGGTCAGCAGCAGCTGCAGCCATCGTCTGCCCTCAGGCAACACAAGGAGCCAGGGTGGAGGGGGGTGGGGGACGGTGTCACCAGAGCAGCCACAGGTCACACAGGGACTGTGGTTGACAGAGTCACTCGAGCACATGGCAGACACGTTGCTGGGGACTTCCAGTTTGGGGAGGAGAGGAACTCTACAGGGGATTCGTTCATTCATTGAAAACACATTTACTTATTATTCATTACTCATTTTATTTATTCTAGTTAGTTAGTTATGCACCTACCCACCTTTTGCCAAGCACTGGAGGTTCTGGAGTCGCAGGAGAAAGTGGAAATAAGCACAGAACCAAGCTTAGGAAATGTGAGTTCTTCATGCTCTCAAGACTGTGGAAGGAGGCTCTGACCAGTCAGGTCCTGAGGCCTTAGGGAAATACTTTAAAAACCTAATGCCAAAGTCTGTACACAGAGAGAGAGATGGGTGGGAATTTCTTTCCTTGACCTTTCTCAAAAGAAAAGGGAAACCACTCTGGGGCCTTCCTCTGAAGTGAATAAAGATGTGTGTCCACATTACACAGCAGCTGTTCTAGGATACCAGGCATCGCTTCCCTGGCGGGGCTGGCGCTGTCCTCATCACATTTCCCGCTTCGCCCCACCGCACCAAGTTGTGTCTCAGGGGCAGTTCCCCTTTGTTCTGCCAGCAGCTGCCTCTGCAGGGATGAGCTCCCCAAGAGCCCAGGGTAACAGTCTTGCCCATAACTGCTCCCGAGAAGCTATGAAAGGATAAACAGGTCACCACATGAACACGATGCTCTTTAATTATGAGGTCCCCCCGTGGAAGGAAGGCCAGCAGACAGGCAGACACGTTCCAATTATACTAATACACCTTGTAAACATCAAATATTTTTATTCTGAGATTAAAGAGAGCCCGCATCCTCACAACACTCCTGAGACGACTGTGCATCTCAGGGCTGTTGCCAGTGCTGCTGGGGAAACAGGATTTCCTTTGGCTAAAATAAACTTTCACAAAAATAACAGCCTTGAGTCTGGAGGTGGTCAAATGTGACTTCCACTGCAGGCTGTCCACATTTTTTTTCTTTTTTATCAGAGCTTTCAAAAGGCTTTTCAGAGAGGACCGCATTCACATTCTCAGAGGAAACGGATTAGTCTTCCTTGCTTTCTTCCACTTTTTACCCTAAGCACACAGAGCCTGTGGTCGGTTGGTTCCCTTGGTTAAGGCTAGGTGGTAGTGGGCCTTGAGGCTTAGATCTGGTTACTGTGTGGGTCACCCACCTTAGCTCAGGGTCAGCTCTTCCTGGGCCAGACATTGAGATTGAACTCACTCAGCCACAGTCTCTCACCCAGGTCAGCTGGGGGCCAGTGGCCCAAATGGGCCGGGTGAACTGTCTGGATAACTAGCCACTGGTTCCAAGCCACTGTGAGGAGAGAGGGTGATTGAGGAACCTCATGCCTAAGTCTCTGTGAGAGTGGGCCTGTTGGTGCTTCACCATCACATGCAAAAAAATTTAAAAAGTCCTTGAAGCTCCTGATTCTCTATAACAAGTAAATGTTGGAACAAATAAGCAAACTCCCAAAGGAATAGGTTTTCCATCTGATCTAATAAAACTCAACTCCTATAAGATGAAAAAATACTACTTAGTGCAAACAACTCTCCATTCCAACCATAGCCTTGTGGATGGTCTGCTGAACAGCTGCCAGCAAATCAGTCTTTACTGAGAGTGTAATACTGAGTAGTGCTCACCACGTAGAAAAAAACAGTGGATTCTGTAATACTAGCCTATTATGACATGATGATTCACTTCTAACCTCTCCATAACATTAATTTGAATTTTTGTCTATCATTCCCTCAAAGTATGTATTCATGCTACAAACTGGGAGAAATTGTGCCTTATGGATGCCTCTAGAAAACACAGTCTTGCCTGGTGGGCATGGCTCAGTGAATCAGAAGGTCACTCTTGAATTCCTGGTCAGGGCACATATGCCCGGGTTGCAGGCTGAATCCCCAGGGGAACAGTGTGCAGGAGAGAGCCAATCAATAATTCTCATCATTGATGTTTCTTTCTCTCTCCCCCTCCTTCTCTCTTCCTCTCTGAAATATTGATAAATAAAAAGATATTAAAAAAAAAAAAAAAAAACAGTCTCTGACAAAGGTAAGGAGGTGTTTGAAGAATCCAGAACAAGTGACCCTTCTGCTTTAGTGGCTCTCCCGGCAAAGCCCCAAATACTTGGGGCCTACCTGAATGGCTCACAAGGCAGGGTGTGGGCAAGGTGGTCTCAAGAGAAGACAAACCCATCTATACCTTCCTGCCAACTTGGGGTTTATACAGATTAAGGTGAACATCAAGAGAAGCACTAAAGGGAAGATACAGTCTAAAGGGCACTTCATGGTAAAAGTGAGAAACAAAGGCCAGAGTCTATTCCCTGTACTTCCCTCAGTTGAGTCAGGGAGAGCAGGATACCAGGGGTGCTTTAGACTTACTGTTGTTGAAACATAGGAGGCCACTGCATTCACTGGCTTATTTGCTCAATAAACACCTGACTACTTAGCTCCTGTGTAGTGGGCACCATGGGGCGTTCAGGGGAAGGAGGGTGGAAATGTAAGTTGGACAAGACCTTTGATCTCAAGCTGCTTATAGTCCAGTACAACAGAGAGGCAAGGAAACACATCCAAAAATTTACAAAAGTAAAAAGGCCCATCATAACATGATCTGAAGAGAATACAAAACATAAAGGAAAAAATGATTACCTTCACCTCGGTGAGAGGAGCCTGATCTGGGCTTTGGTGACATGAGCCAGATCTTAAAAGAAAAAAACCTTATCAAGGAAAAGTGAGACAATGGAATTCTAAGCAGATGGAACGAACCATGGAAAGGCACAGACATGTGAAATAGAGTGGCACACTGGGGACCCTTGACACCAGGCTAATGCATTTTCAATTCCATCCCACACTCTTGGGGAGTGCCACAGAAAGTTGGGTGCAACAGAGTCCCTTTACGTACAACGTGTTTTAGAAACGTCAATGTGGCCGTGGAGGAGCGGGCAGAGCAGATGAAGGCCGGACTGAAGCAGGGAGGGCCAATGGAAAGTTATCGCCCAGATTCAGGGCCAGGCAATGGGGGTTGGCGCTAGGGCCGGGGCCATAAAAATGTAGAAAACAAGGAAGGTTGGAGCCAAGTTTATGAGCTTGAGTCACGACGGGTTTAAGGAATGAGGAGGAGGAACAACATCTAAAATGACTCCTGCCTTGTTGGGTGTAGGAAAGGAACATGGGGTGGAGGGCAGGGGGCGGGGGTCAGTTTTCAGTTTTGAGGAATGTGTGTTGGATGATGAGTTGAGATTGGAATAATTTGAGGTTGGAGGATCCTCTTGCTCGTTCAAGTTTAAAATGTAGGAGAGAGGTTGATGATGAATAGAATATGTGAAAGAAGAGGGGTTAATGGGGGGGGCATATGTAATACTTTCAACAATAAAGACTTAAATATGCCTAGATATCTAGATATCTAGATAAATATAGGGATATATATATACACATACATATAGATAGATAGATATAGATATATATAGATATGAATCATCTCTTCCAAAAGTGAGCAGAGCCTCAGAAATGAGGCAGCCTAGATCTATTTTTAAAGTAGAAATAGGAAAGTAGGATAAGAATAAGAATCACAAAAGAATACTAAAGATGGACAGATTGTCCTGTAATGGACGCAGTAAATTTCTGCTCAAATTTACTGTATTTGACTATAAATACCAAATTCTCACTGTCTAGTACCTGTGGTAGATCTCTCATAGTTAAAAATAATAATAATAATAATTTTTCTCTTTTTCTTAAACTTTGTGTGGAAATCACTGCACTAAAAGTAACAAGTGACTTCATTTTCATTCTGATTTTACTTTTCACAAAAATTGAAAGTGATACTTCTGAGCAGAAATGGACGAGCATTTGAAGGGCTGTCTTCCTTTATGAAATCAAGTCCATCTCGAAGATGACCTTTTTTTTTTTTTTTAACTAGAATAACCAGTACATTACGAAGACTCACATTTCTTTAAAAAGAAAACAAAAGTCCACTTTCCCATAACTTAGATCAGAAAGGCTGCTTCTTGCTTGCTGGGGGTTTTGTTGTGTTTTGTTGGGGGGTTTTTTTTGTTGTTGTTTTTTTTATAGTTGCAGCTTCAATTTGGGATAATTTTTATGAGGCAAAGAAGACGTAGATCCCGCTGCAAAAAGAGGAACTTTCACAATTAGTGAAAACCAAGAGTGCTGACACGAGGGGCAGGAGGAAGATGATGTGACCACAGCCTGGGGGAAGGGAAGCAGAGCCCCGCAGACTACCTTCCCAGACTGTGTGCCCAACCCACACACACCCCCGTGCTACGGATGCTTTTCATGTGTCCCACGTGACTCCCAGGCAGGTACCACAAGAAAGAGCAAAATGCCTATCTTTGCTTCTAATATTGAATCCAGCTGTGTTTATGCCTCCCCGACCACCTCTCCTTCGGCCGCCCTTAGTAGTTTGCACAGACAAAATGTTTTCAGGCCAGACAGGCAACCTTTCAACTTCATGGCCCATGTAACGTCTTAATAGCAAAAGCCTTTTGGGGGCTTGTTTTCAAAAACTGCCAGTACCTGGTAAAAGCCATGGTCGTGTATAAAAGAATATCCTTTTCTTAGAAGGAGAAACTTCAAAGAGATCCCAAGCATGCCGGGCAGAATTCACTGCTTTTCCAGTAAATATCATCTGTTTTGGCCAGAGAACTCCAGGTTTTCGGATAAATTCAAAGATAACGAGCCTGTGTTGGGGGTAGCATTTTTTGTTTGTATCCTAAGCTGGAAAACGTCATCGCTTGGAAATGTGTACTAGTAATAGCACACGCTGGTCAACTCAGAAAGTGGAGCAAAGTTTAACTTTGGCTTTGCTGACCCTTTTTTTTAAAGAGCCAACAGCAAGTATGTGGGTTAAGCCTGGACACAAGAGGCAGGGATGGATGAGAAGTCTATGCTCCAAGGCGTGCTCTTTGCTGATAAACAGGCCTGGCAGCATCCGAGAAAGGGAGGTTAAAGGATTTTCAATATACAACTTTTAAGGACACAAGACATACTGTAAAAATAATTACTATATTATGAGTCATTTATATGTATTTGTTAAAGAATTTATATTAGGGAACTACAGAGGAGGTTTTTTATTGTGTGTGAGTGTGTGTGTTTTATTTTTGTAGGCTGCGTGTGTGTGTGTGTGTGTGTGTGTGTGTGTGTGTGCTTGGTTTAACTTGTGTTCTCAACCTTCATTATAAGATGTCCCATCAGGAGCTCAAATTTCGGTGTTTCACACACTTGCCACAATCGTCCCTCATAAGCCTTAACAAAATCTCAGTTGGACCATTGCTGGGTTTTCTGTTGGCCCATGCATCGCCTTCCATTCTGTAGAAAACCCACATCTTTTTGGTGAGGCGGGTGTTGGGAGGAATCGTTTACTCTTCCTGTTAACTTAGAGCTGCCCCCAGGGAGCTGCGCAGCTATTTATCTCTTTATGTTCATAACAAATACAGCATGCAAGCTTTTCTTTACCATATCCCAAGATCTCTGACAAAGGAATTCATGAGCCATCTGAGTCCATGGCTGAAAAAGACAGTGTCTTGAGGACAGAATGGATGGAAAATATAGACAGAGTGCTGACTCTGACTGGAATAATTGAGATTTAATTGCACTGAGCACAGGTTGAGAAGTCAGAAACACACACATTCTAATCCTGCTTTTGCCACTGACTCACTGGGCAGCCATTCACTTCCCTTTTTATCCCAAAGTCTCCATGGTATAATTCAATTATATACCCACTTATCTGCGATACACAAAGTTATCCTTTTTTAAAAAAATATTCAAATATATATTTGTTGTATATATGGCTAATGTGAAAAGCATATTTTTTTCATATATCTATTCCTTAGGAGAAAAATTAAGTCTCTAATCTTCTTAGAGTCAAAGGAATAAGGGGCCAGGAACCCCTGGCCTAACCGTGAGGCCCTTAAGTCTGGACAAATACTTTTCGTATTTATGTATTTGTGTCTTTGTTTGTAGCTAAGGAAGTTTGGCTGGCAGGTCCAGATGGAATCTCACAGGGATTGGTAGTTGACAGAGACATGAGGATTTAGAGATCCAGAAACTCAGCTTTAGCCAGGGGAGCCACTGGGAATCAGGCTCTATGCAACCGGCTCACACTACCACCCGCCCACCAGCCTTCCCCCCTTGGGAGAGCAATTGATCATCAAACACAAAAGAACTAGTGAGCTGACTTGGTTTTGGGAACTGAGTCCACAGAGGTCTCCCTTTCTTGGTTGGACGAGCTATCCAGTAGACCAACCATAGCAAGTTCCTCTTCTCAGCAGAAGCAGCTCCTGCTGGAAATAGTTCTCCTCTCCTCCCAGGGAGGAGGTGCCTATACCAAGAACACGGGCTTGCTGCCCTGAGATAGAAATGAGCCTTGTCTAAATACAGCTGGATACACTTCTCATTCCTTGGCTTGCCTTTTCCCAGGCCCTATACATAACACACTCTCCTATTATTGCAGCCCAACAATTAGTCAAATTGCAGTGCAGCTGAGTAGTTCATGACTTTCTTAACACGCTCCATCCAGGCTTTTGCTTGCAGTATCCTAGGACCATCACAGCGTTTTAACAAGATCTCTTCGGGCCACCTCCTTCGTGTGCTGCTGATCCTTTCTAGTTTCTGTTTGATGGGACAGGTTTTCCCACCTGGTCCCCAAATTTTAAGAGTATGCCTTCTGAGCCTACAACAGACATGCCCCAGGGTGCCTCTGAAGACAGAATCAAAATGTGTGGAACATGTGTTCCATTCTCAAAGGCACTACAGGATGGAATGAGAAAGGTCAGACTCACAAAGGCTCTAATTAGGTTTATCTCAGTAAAGCATGGTTGGCTTCATAGTTCCCAAAAGGCAATCCATGGACCAATGTAAAATCCATGCAAATGTTAAAAATATAAATTCCCTGGTCCCCATACAACACCAACAACTTAGAATCCATTTTGGTAAGATCTGAGAATCTGTTTTTGCTTCGTTTTTACTTCCCTAGGCCTTTCTTATCCCACTCTGCCATTACTTTGGGACATACATTGGGAAGTCACCAAGCGTCCCTGAGCCTTAACTTTTTATCTGTAAAACACTTGGAATACCTGCCCCGTTGGGATTTTTGTGAGGAATGAGATACTATGAGGAAATAACCTGGCACAACATAGGCACCTTAGGAATGGTAGCTGTCAACAGCAGTAATGAAACAGCAATGCAAGGGAGATGGCCTTGTGTCTGGAGCAGGAAGGAGACCATGAGGGGCCCAGTGCAATGGTGGGAAGTGCACTGAGGGGCAGATGCAGCTGATAACACTCATACACTACTTATCCCAAAAGCAGGCTCTGCCTCCAGTGCAGACCCAGCTGGCAGCAGGAGCAGCACAACAGGAAAGAGGAGGGATGTCCAGGCCACAAGCAGCCTCAGACAAGCAGGCAGCCATATGATCCTGCAATTCCACTTCTAGGTAGATAGCCAAAGGAGATCAAATCACTGTCTCAACAAGGTATCTGCACCCCATGTGCATTGCAGCATTATTTACTATAGCCAAAATATCAAACAGCGTAAGCATCCATTAGATGAATGGACAAAGAACATGTGATTTTACACACACACACACACACACACACACACGTATATACATATTCAGCCATAAAAAAGAAGGAGATCCTGCCATTTGCAATAACATGAATGAACCTGGAGGACATTATATTAAATGAAATAAGCCAGACACAGAAAGACAAATATCACATGATTGCACATATGTAGAATCTTAAAAAAAAAAAAAAATTGAACTCATTGTAACATAGAATGTTGGTTACCAGAATCTGGGGGCGGGCGTGGGGATGGGAATATGAGAAAAGGGGAAATATTGATGGAAGGGACCAAATGTTCACTTATATGGAAGCTGACTGATTAATGTTAAAATCAAAGTGTAGAATACAGCCGATACCCATATTGAACATTGTATGTACTTTGCTTTTAGTTACAAAATATTTAGAATTTCTTTCCCTCAGACAGTCATAGTCATTTCACCTGCCTATTTCACCTCTAAATACCACCACGGTGACTGGGATCAGGTGAGGTAAAGGAAACCAAATGGCTGGTAACTCAGCATGGCTATCTGAAATTCTGATGGAAAAATGACTTACGATCATGTCTCACAAAGTACGTAAAGCTACCTAATGTACAGCACGGTTACTATCATTAAAATTTTCTAATATAGTATATCTCCAGTGTTCACACACATAACTATGGGAGATGGTGGATATGTTAACTAGCTTGGTTGCAATAGTCATTTTATAATGTATACATATATCAAAATATCACATTGTCTCCCTTAAATATAGTATACAATTTTTATTTGTCAAAAACAAGAAAAGAAAAACTAAAAAGAAAAAGAAGAAGAACAAGCAAGCAACTAAACCTTTATTATCCCCTTAGGATTCCACAGCAGGAATCCTGTCCAAGGGAACATGACATGGGCCATTTCCAAATATCGGGACTTAGATACAAAGACTAGGACAGAAGCCCAGATATCAAAACTCAAAGACAAGTGACCCACAGAGGACAGGGCTTAGTAGAACTCGTCCAATCTTTCAGGAACTTCAGCATAAGTCTTGGTCATCAATTGGTTTGACTCAGTCAAAAGCTACAAGTGAAGTGGGGCCAGAGCAGCGGGAACAGTGAGGCTGGACAGACCCGGGTAGACAGTCACTGGAGTCATTACCCTGAAAGGGCAGCTGGCCCAGCAAAACACCTCACTCAGACCTGTGCAGTGAGGAGGGTAGGAGTGAGCAAGAGGCCAGACAGTAGTGAAAGTTGTAGGGTGGGAGAAAACAGAGGTCTTTTCCTTCCCCTGCTAAGAAAGCCTGAAAGCATTTCTTGTTTAGCTTCTTCCTCCTTCCCCATTATCTGAGGAAAGACCAAAACCACAGCAATATGTTCTCTAGGGAAAAACAGAGAAGCAGAACTGGAGAATAGGCAGTGTGACAAATTGGGAGACACGTGCTTGAGGGTCTGAGGCAAACAAGAGAGGGATCCCAGACACGGGGAGCTGGGGGGAGGGTGGGGAAGAGGAGAAAGAGAGGCTCCCAAAAATTTGGGAGCACTAGATAAGAGGGTAGAACAAGTAAAGAAGAAAGAGGAGGAGGAAAAGGAGGAGGAGGAGGAGGAGGAGGAGGAGGAGGAGGAGGAGGAGGAGGAGGAGGAGGAAGAGGAGGAGGAGGAGGAGGAAAGAAAATTGCTGCAAACAGTTTACAGTAAAACTCTCCAATGTTAGCAAGTGTGTCAAAAAGATAGAATTCCTGTCTTCTATGCTTCTTTAAATGCAGCACTTTGAGACTGGGCCACATGGGTCCCAGCTGTCTGACGGTTGAAGTCAGTGCAATGCTGGATGAGCAGCATAGCCCTGTGAGGCCTCCCCCATTATCACATCTGGAGAGTGAGAGCCACATCTGTGGAGAAAACCGAGCTGGGCATCCATGCCAAAGCCTCCGGGGCTGTTGAGGTCCAACCGACCCAAATTCAGTGCCCCCACGGCATTTGCAGGTCACACCCAGTCCCATTGCACAAGCCCTTGGACCTCCCCCACACTGTGTCTTCATGCCCGGGGGCCTTCTAAATGCCTTCCCCTCCCCACAGTGTTAACCTCTCAGATAATGGGGAAGGAGGAAGAAGCTAAACGAGAAATGCTTCCTTCTCTAAGGAAAGTAGCAGTGCCCCCACATCTTACCCTAGGCCTGCCCAGCCCTCCTTCACTCCACCCTGGCAGGAAGGTGCAGCCTTGGCCTCACTCACCACTTTATTTATAACCTCAACCCTGCACACCATGGAAACCACAGGAGGTGCCCCACTCCCTGAGCGCATGCTCCCATAAGGCGATTCTACCTCAATTAAGCAATTAATCAACCAGGAGCCAGCATGAACATCTAGGCCCTCCAACAGTAAGAGACACAGTGCCAGACCCAGTGAGGAAATGGAGGTAAACTCTTGCAGGAAAAGGACATGCATAACTCCTGAATCCAGACTGGTTAAATCTGGTGAGAGAGGGGAGAGGGTACAAGCCTCACTAGGATTCAGGCTTCTCAGAAGGGGTGCACACACCAGATCTGGGGCAATCAGAGTAATCCCAGGCCTCGCCCACTGAGCTGCAGAGGTGCTGTTAATTGCCGGCCCTGTCAGGTTGGGCTCACAAACCAAGCAGTTTACATCCTCAGCAGTAGGAGCTGGAGTGAAGGAACCTGCTGAGAGGGACAGGAGCTCCAGGACTGGATGGAGGTCAGTCCCAAGGAGAAGCTCTCACAAGTGGGGCAGGAGGCGGGAGGGGCGGGGAGGCACAGATAGGTGCTTTACTGGTAAATATGTCATCTCCTTTCAATCACTCTGGGAAACATCAGTTCCATTTTACAGCTGCTCAGTTTTCCCTGGATCAGAGCTAATTTGTGGCAGAGCTTTGAACAAACCTGTGTGTCTGACCCTACATCCTGGGCTTGTTCCCACATCGCCGGTGAGCGCGAACCAGACACCATAGAGAGACACAGAATCAGGCCCCAAACTGTTCTGCGGGTGAAACCCGGTGGTGTCTGAGATCTGTGTCAAAATCGGGGAGGGTGGTGGGCGGTGAAATGAGTGGGAGGAGACGAGAAACAAGATTAGCCATGTGTTCATAACGGATGAGGCTGGAGGGGAGTGGGGGTTCGGTGCATTATCCTATTTTTGTATGCTTGAAGTTGTCTGTAATACAAAACAAACTCTTTCAGATGTGCCATGTGAGCAGCCACATTAACACACCATTTCCCCTGACCTTCGCAGTCACTAAACACACACTCTGGTTTTGGGCTTCCTTTTGGTTATAAAACTGAATGCATTTAGCAAATTCTCACACCTTCCTAAGAATTTGCTTCTGGATTGGGTAAACACACACATTAAGAAGAGGACATCTGCAGGAATTTCTTGTTCCATGGAAATAAAAGTACTTAAGAAAAGAAGCCTTTCTTATAATATTAACAGAGAAGAAACAGGATATCATTCCATAAAGTGAATTTTATTTAAATCCATATATCAAAGAAGTGAATTCCCTACAATAAAAATTATGGAATTTCTGAATTTTACAAATGACATTGAACATGCATTCATTTTAGGACCCCAAGAAAAATATGTTAAAGAAGGGGGTGTGTTCGAAAGGGACTTAGGGACACAGAAGTGATTCATTAAACCCTTCCGTGGGCAGCACTGTCATCACTGGGCTAGCAGTGCTGTTTCATCATTAGTGAAGCTCTGTTAATCAAAGGCCATCGTGTGCCAGGCGATGCACGGGTTATTTCTAATCTTTACAACAATCCTGCAAGTGAGATGTTTTCAATTCCCATTTGACCCTGATTCTGAACTCAGATCTATTGACTCTGACGTCTGTTTTGCTCCACCTGCCTCTTGGGTTCTTACAGTGTCGAGTGAAGGCAGGAGAAGCAGGTCATGGGAAGACAAGGTCCAGAGGCTTACATCCCTGACTGTTGCTTGGGTTTCTTCTACACTGTTGTGACCCATATGGCTCAGCAGCCTGGGTCTGGCCAGGACAGAGCTGACGAACCTCCAACTGGTCCTTCCTTCCCTTGAGCTGACAAACTGTAACCCCAGCACCCCACTCTATGAGCTGGTCACTGCTGATTTAGTCTATAATGTGACCCATCTCTCAAAATAACAATTTGCCTATGATATGGTTATAGGCCTTGGAAGGGAGAATGTTTTCCACACAACATTATGTCATTAAAGGGGAAGTGAGCCAAGATCCCCTTTCCCTCCCTGGGACAGCATGGTGACCTGGTGACCATGATGAAGAGTAGAGGGGGAACAGATGTCTCTCATGAGGCTGGAGGCAGGCATGGAAGACGGGGAACATCGGGAATCTGGGCCAGATGCTAGGAAGAGGTTCCAGATAACTGTCCAGATGGGCTACGGGGCCTGGAGGCCTGTTGAGTTAAAGAGGCAGGTTGGCCAGTTCATAATTGGCCTCACACAGGATGAAGCAGATAGTGAGCCGGGTCTGGAAGTTCACAGGCTCGGAATTGGGAGAGCCATGCTTTCTTCTAGATCCAACCACTCTTTTTTTTTTTTTTTTAGAAGTAAAAAGCTGGGGCTGGGTGAGACCACTGCCCTCTTCCAATGGAGAGACAGTGACCCAGAGCCCATACAGCTTATTTTTTATTTTTTTAATTTCTTTATTGATTAAGATATCACATATTTGTCCTCAATCCCCCATTCCAATCCACCCCCCCCCACACTGATGCCCCCACCCCCCTATTGTCCTTGACCACTGGTTAGGCTCATATGTGTGCACATAAGTCCTTTGTTTGATCTCTACCTTTTATCCCCACCCTCCCTTTGAGGTCCAACAGTGTGACCCATGGCTCCTTATCTCTGGGTCTGTTCTTGTTCATCAGTCTATGTTGTTCGCCATTTCCACTCTCTGAGCTACTGGGAGGCCTATGGCGAACCGGATTTACTTCCCTCTGGGTGAAACATGGAGACACCTGCTCCTTGCCAGGAAGCTTTCTTGTTCTATGAAGTGTGTTGAGAAACTCAATAAAAAGTATTATACACATAGCTCTATTTTACACCAAATTCCCCCCAGAAAGGGCCAAATCATTTCCCCTGGTAACTACTGCCGCCCGCCGCACACCAATTCCCCTGTGGGAGGTTAACCACTGTGGCGGCACAGCTGTGCACCGTCCCGCAGCTTCTCCCCCTGGACGTCCCACAGCGGGTGCCGGGCTCCATCTGGCCTCCAGGCCCTCAGAGACCTGGGCGTTGAATGCTGCCTACTCTTGGTCTCTTCTTTGTTCTACTCAAGTGACAATAACCATAAGTACTTCTACACTTCGCAGCCTCCTCAGCTATAAAAAGAATAGGTAGGGATCAGGGTTGGAAGGGAAAAAAAAAGTCCAGGAAAGTGTTTGGGATGGCTTTCTTCATTAAAGAAATGGAGACCAGGAGGTGGTGTATCTCATAGAAATCATCCACCTTCGCAAAGCAAGGCTAAACCCGGCCTGAGCGGGATAGAAGTGGGTTCCTAAAAATAGTTATTAAGGAAGAAACTGAGGCCTGAGTGTCTGATGGTGAGTGAGGGGTAACCCCCCAGTTCAGTGGTCACTGCTAAGGGATGGCCAGCTATTTTCACCTCAATTGCCAGACTACTGACTATAGTTAGCATAATGCCCGTCTGCCCTTTGCAGATCTCCAGGCAGCTGCATGCTGTCCACTGCCTTCAGGCCACCTGGATTTGAACATCTCACCTTATGTTTGGCTGCAATTCCAAACACGAATCCTGAAATCTGCAATGCCTTAAGATAATCAAAATACGGGGAAAGAAGGCATTTGATCCTGCACAGAATTACGGCCTTCGGATATTTTTGCCAAAACAAGTGTTGTTTGCTCTATTTTTATGGGGCAGGACATTAGATAAAACAGCTAAGCTAGCTGACTTACAGGATTAGGCATTAGCTTTGGCTTGATTTTATATTTTAATGATTCAGAAATGACTAGCCATGACACAGTCAGTAACCGTACATCAAATTAATTTACCTTCAAAAGTACCTTTATGTGTATGTGGTTTTGGTTCATGTGGGTTTTCTGTTTTTGTTTTTTGGGTTGTTGGGCTTTTTTTTCCCTTGTAGTATGAAGGGAAGATGGTGGGGAAAATACATATTGCGTTTTATCGAACCTCATGTGAAAAATAGTCTAAGACACTGCTGATGCAGCTGCAGCTGGGCTCAGTGGAGCCTAATTATAGTGCCCCTAACACACAATGCTGCCCAGAAGTGCTGACTACCACCGGGCAGACACAACAGGCATTTTGCTGTACAATATTAATAACAACAATAGGTAGAATATTATCATAAATGCTTTGAGTGAAGCCCCCAATCACTATTTCAAGGTTTACAAAAATCTGATTTTCCAGGCAGTGATAACTACTGAGAAACCAGGCTTAATTATAGACTAATAAGCTAGCATATGCTGAGACTACTGGACTCCAAAGTCACCATGCCTCAATCCTTAAGTCACTGTTCTAGCAATGCTCTGGGTACTGGGGACAAAGTTAGAGAGAAGGTATGTCCCCGGATCTCAAGAGGGCCAAAGTCTTGGGGTTCATACATTAAAAATCTTGGACTTAAATCCATGTTTTCTAAATTAAAAAAAAAAAAGAATTGCCGAATAGTCTGGCTGGTGTGGCTCAGTTGTTCACTGTCAACTTATGAACCAAGAGGTCACACTTCAGTTCCTGGTCAGGGCACATGCTTGGGTTGTGGGCTCAATATCCAGTATTCGGGGGAGTGGGGGAGGGATGCAGGAGGCAACTGGTCAATGATTCTCTCTCATCATTGATGTTTTTATATCTCCCTCTCTCTTCCTTTTTTAAATCAAAAACTTTTTTTAAAAAGTGCTGAAAAAAATGAATGATAAATTAACTCCAGATAACATGAATGGCTGAATAGAAGAAGATACAGAAAGAAGTTATGCAGCAATCCCTTTGCTGAGTGCTATGAGAAGATTCTTAAGTAAATAGAATTGAGAAGTATATGGTGCCCCAATGTACTTGGCATTATACTGATAGCAATTAAAATAAACTTTATTTCTGCCCTAACAATAAGAGATTACCACTTAAATAATGCTTACTATATGCAAACAAAATTCTAAGCACTTAACAAACATTAAATTATTTAACCCTCAAACAACCTGGTGAAGTAAATATCATTACCATCCCCATTCTACAGATGAGGAATCTAAGAGGACAGTAATTCATTCAATTTTACTCAGCTACTAAGTGGTGGAGCCAGGATTTGAACCCATGCAAGATAGCTTTGGAGTCATTATTGCACACCACTTCCTTATAAAAAATGGTTATATTAAAAGCAAAGAACCCATATATAAACACTGTATACAAGTTGCTAAATTTGTTTCTCATGGGGACACAGGATAACAATTCTGAAACTGCTTTACATTTATATCATGGTTGAACAAATGGACAGTGGACAGTGGGAGCAGGGTTTTCTATGTGGGAGAGAGAGAGTTACAGATAAGCAAGAAAGAAAGGCTAGCATGAATCCTGTGGTGTGGATTATAGTCAGAGACACCACTATAAACTCATATTTAGCTTAATATGTATACAGATTTTAAAATACAGAAATAACTATAGATGTGTGTTTACATGGCAAATATACACACATACATTCCCTTCCGCAGACAGGGCCTAGGAGCAATGAGACACAAGAGCAATGTGCTCACCCAGCAACAGAAACCATTGGTTTCTAAATACTATTGACCCATAAAAGAGACTTGTGCCCTTTGAAGAAATAGCTGATTCTAGGACTGGAGCATGGAAAACACAAGATGTACCTAGAGCATCTTGTCATAGCAGGAAAGAAAGAAATGCTCAAAAAAAATAAAATTAAAATGTAAGATGGGACATGAAAAGGGCACAAGAACCGACCTGAAAGAGTTCCCCATGAACAAAGCTGGAACAATTTAAGCAACAAAATAAGTAGCATTTTATAGGATTATAACCCAAAGTATAAAATATATATGAGTCCATACTGAGATATAAGTAAATGAGAAAATAAATGTCCAAAAAGAGACAAATCTTTCTTACAGAAGCATTCTCTGTAAGGTCTGCAAATACTCTCCATCTCAGGAGGTAGAGCTTATTGCCTCCCTGCTCCCTGCTTGGGGATGGGCTAAGCTTAGTGACTCACTTCCAGAGAACACAGTAGGGAAGTGGGAAAGTTAATGGCTTTGCAGTGGAGAAACCTGCCTGGCAAATGTTATCTTAACCGAGTAGTGAAGGTTAACATTCTCAGAGACACCACGTGAATATTGTGTACCCTGTCATATGATGTGACAAAAAAGACACTCTACATCTGTGGTATTCTTTCAAAAAACCCATCGCCTCAGTCTAATTATAAGAAAAGATCAGTATGCCTTAAGACTGACAGTCATGAAAAATAAGGGAAGGCTGAGAAACTGTCATAGACCAGTGGAGACAACATGACAACTAAATGCAGTGCAGTGTTTTTGACTGGACCCTGGAACAGGAAGAGAACATTAATGGAAGAAAGAAAAGAAAAAAAAAAGAAAAAAAAAAACTGGTGCCCTGGCCGATGTTGCTCAGTGAGTTGGAGCATCATCCCATACACCAAAAGGTGATGGGTTCAATTCCCAATCAGGGCACATACATGGGTTGTGGTTTTGATCCCCAGTCAGGACACAGTGCAGGAGCCAACCTATTTATATTTTTCTCTAAAATCAATTTTAAAAAAGAAGAAAGAAAAAAAAAAAAAAAAACCTGAAAGACAAAGTCTAGAGTTCCATTAGTGGTAAAGTACCAATGTCAGTTTCTTCATTTTATAATGTAAGATCTAACATAGGACAACTAGGTGGTGGGCTTATGGGAACTCTCCATTGTATTTTGACAACTTTTCTGTAAATCTAAAATTATTCCAACATAAAAAGTTTATTTAAGAAATTATCATATTCCAAAATAGGCAAGCTATGTAAAGTAAATAAAAGAGCAACTATATATTATGCCAAGAACAAAAAAAGCTAGAAGTAAAATCATAACAATTTTCATGTTAGCGTTAGTTTTCTGCTATGCAGAATTACAGACTGTTACTCCTTGATTCTGCATAAGATGCTTTGGGGGAATATGAAACCAACCACCAATGCTTCCTGGGTACATGCCTGGCACTGTTCTAGATACTAGGAATGCTCTGGTGAACAAGATATGCTCCCTGCCTCCAAAGAATATTCAGTCTCATTGGAGAGAAAAGTCAAAGCAAAATAAAACAGCATCATAAGTCCTGCCTGAGAGGTAATTTTAAAAGGTATCTGACCAATTTGCTGAAATCGGTTTGGCTCAGCGGTAGAGAGTCGGTCTGCGGACTGAAAGGTCCCAGGTTCAATTTCGGTCAAGGGCATGTACGTTGGTTGCGGGCACATCCCTGGTGGGGGGTGTGCAAGAGGCAGCTGGTCGATGTTTCTCTCTCATCGACGTTTCTAGCTCTCTGTCTCTCTCTTCCTCCCCCCTGTAAAAAAATCAATAAAATATATATTTAAAAAAAAAAAAAAAAGGTATCTGACCAATTCAAAGCCCAGGTACCATGTAGGACAGAGATGTCTCCTTGAAGAGTCCATGAATGATCTAATGTGCCTTATGACCATCACAGGAACCCTGGAATGGTCATATACAGGAACCTTCTTCTTACTGCACAGAGCACATTTGGGAAATACAAATTTAATCATTCCGTCTCCACCTGAAATTCTTCAAGTGCTTTCCCTTCTTCTTAGGATCAACACAAAACTTCTTGCCATGCGTGATGGCTAGTTTTGTATTTCATGCTGTCTAGGCCACATAGTTGCCTACTAATCAAGGTGCTGCTGTGAAGATAGTTTTAGATGTGCCTCACATCTACAGTCAGTCAACTTTAAACAAAGGAGATTGCCTCAATTAATTAGTGGCCGTTGTTCAATCATGTGAAAGCCTTAAAAGCAAAACTGAAAGTTTATCAGAAAAGAAGAAATTCTGCTTCAAGATTATAGCAACAACTTTTGTCTGTCTGCCTTTCTGTCTTATAGACTTCAGACTTGCCAGCTCTCTTAATTTATACATACATATATATTTGTGTGTGTGTGTGTGTCTGTATGATTATGTCACATATGTATCCTATTATGTAAGATATATAAGATATGTGTGTGTGTGTGTGTGTGTGTGTGTGTGTGTTATATCCTACAGGTTCTGATTACATATAAATTATATATATGTATTATTGGTTTCATCTCTGTAGAGAACCCTGATTGATATCATGATCATGGTTTCTAGGCTTCACACAATATGGCTTCTACCCTACCCACCAGCCATACCTTCTATCCCACTCTTCCTCACACTGGCCTTTTTTCATCCTTTTCTTATCCTGAATCCTTTTAACTCATCCTATTCCTTCCTTCTACAGGCTGCTCTCTCTGCTTGGATCACTCTCCCTTCATTTCCCGATTATTATTTATTCATGCCTCAACCCTTAGCTCAAATGTTCTTACTCAGGAAACCTTTCCCCACCTCCCAATGTCAAACCCACTGAGCATATGCTTTCAAAGAACCTCACATTTCTCCTTTGTATCTGAACACGTTGCAATTTCAGTCTTCCTTGCCATCTCAGCTCGACACAGGCATTTCTGATTTTGCTCATTTTTTGTAATTATATTTTCTAGCACAATGCTTGGGACATGAAAGGCTCTCAATGAATATTTGTTTAATAAATGTGAACAAATGGTATAAGAGCAGAAAATTGCTTCTGTCCACAGCTACAGCCTCTGACGTTCTTTACAGGTGGAATCCAGTGACCCTGTCCTCTTGACAACTTATCAGTTGAAACTCAAGGTCAAAGAAAAGGGGAACTTGGGGAGGCAGTCAAAGCAGGGAGAAGGAGGGGGCTTTACTTGCCAGAGACAGAAATGTCTCTGCAGATGGGCTAGAGGTGGTCAGTGTGGCTGCAGTCGGTGGTTGACACCGACTTCTCCAAAAATACCACCTGCCTCTTAACCAAAACCCAGGTTTATGTTATGGCATTTCCCACTTACTACCAGCTGCCAAATGTTGAAATTCTCAGAAGCACCTTAAGTCTTAAAAGAAATATCAATTCTAGCCTATTAAAGAAGAGAAAAAGGTTCTTATCAGACTTCTCTTTATAAATAAATAAGACTCAAACCTCAAAAACATCAAGCTCTGGCCAAATGTTGATAGGTATAAGAGATTATTACTATTTCTTCTTCAGATTATTTTTACCCTGACATACCAGTGCTGGACAGCAAAGTGCCCTACACAACTCTGGTCACGATTCCAAAGGCAGGAGCTACAGCTCACTCCTCAATTTACACATGTGGCAATTTTTAAAAATATATTTTTATTTCAGAGAAGAAGGGAGACGGAGAGAGAGAGACAGAAACACCAATGGTGAGAAAGAATCATTGATTGACTGTCTCCTGCACACCTCCTAGTAGGGGTCAAGCCCTCAACCTGGGCATGTGCCATGACCAGAAATCGAACTGTGACCTCCAAGTTCATAGGTCAATGCTCAACCATGATGAGCCATGCCGGCCAGGCACATGTGGTAATTTTAAAGCATATCTTCAAATTTATTGGTATCCTTCCTAGTGATAGGTGGGGTCTGTTTCTCCTGTTTTTGAACCTGGGTAATTTGTGACTCATTTGTATGCAATAAAGTATGTTGGAAGTGCAGCTGCGTGCCTCCAGGGGCTTGGCTGTAGAAGAGGATGCAGTGCCATCCTATTCACAGGGACGGTCATCATTGGAGTGCTGAGCTAGCAGGTGAGAAGTCTGACTCCCTTGAGGCTTCCATGCTGTGGGGAAGCCAAGTCCCACAGGGAGGCCACATGAAAATACTCCAGCTGGCTGTCCCAGTCTTCAAGTCCTCCTCACCCAGGTGTCAAATATGCAAGTGAGCAAGTTCCCAGATGACTCTAGTCCCCAGCTGTCTAGTCAACCCCAGACTTTGAGTCTTCTCAGCTGAGGCCTCAGACCGGGGGGAGGGGAGGTTCAAATAAGTCATCCCCACTCCCTCCTTTCCAAATTTCTGCCCCCAAAGCATGCTAAAATAGCCATGGCATTATGCCACTGTGTTTGGAGTGGTGTTTATTATGTAGCAATAGGAACCAGAATAATGTAGATAAATGAGAGTCATTTCTTAGATGTCAAAACAAGTGTCCAACTTTCTACATTGGAGTCAACACCCATCAACAGCTTTTACCACATCAAATCCCTCAAATGTAAACAAACAAACAAATAGAAGATGACCTAAGTATTTCATAAAATTGTGGATTCTAAGCAGCTTTACTTATTCAAAGAGAAAAGAATTGTGTTTGGGGAAAGGGTTCTCAATCAATGTTTGATGAATGAATAAAGAAATGGCCAAAGAGCCATTTAATATTTAGATAAGGATACAATGGAAGGCAAAGCATCATTTTCTGAGACCAAAGGCAACCTTAGTCCAGAGTTAAAAAATAATAAATCCTATAGAAATCTATAGGGCTTTTCCTTGTGTTCTTATTTCATCATATTCAATGGTAGTTGTCAACAACCAAGTCACATGCCAAGTATATACTTATATATGCACTGACACAAAACTGAGCTGGGTAAGAAACACATTCAATGAAAGAAAAACTCAGAATTATTTTGACAATCTGGAAAAATGAAGGAGATAAAAAAAAAAATGAGTGGCTGGACTAACGTTATCCCAGTGGGGGGGGCTGAATAGATTATGCAAATATCTTAATCTTTTGGCAGGAGGTGTTGGACTCGGCCTGTATGTAATAGGAAGCTTTTTAATCCTTTAGAATAGGAAAGAATTGTGATGAAATACAGTGTTTTAGAAAATTAATTTGCCATCTCTTGTGATGGTTTCAAAGGAGGACAGACAAAAGGAAAAAGAGCCACTTAGCACGTAGGACGTGTTTATAGTTCCACAACAATGAAAATATGTGGATCTGGACTGGTCTAACCACAGTGAGAGGAAAAGAGAGGCAAGGGTGATTTGGTAGCAAGACCAGGCGAACCTGAGCAGCTGCCTGGGTAGCAAAAGTACAGGTGAAGAAAGAGTCAAAGACAACTCAGAGGCCTTGAGTGAGAGGTCAGGAGAGCTGATGGAAATAGGAAAAAAAATGGAAGAGGAAGTGTGCTTAGAGAAGAGAAAAACAAGCTCAGCGGGAATCTATGAACTTTGAGATAGTGCTAGCAAGACGTTTAGGTTAAAAAGGTCAATGGATAAGCTTTAGGGGAAAAGATAGGCGTATAGTCGTAGATTTGGGACTCATCCACCTGGCAGGTTATTCCTAATCTCCTAGATGAATTCCCTATTAGACTCTGTTAGATCTTTGGTCTTCATGGCATATTATAGATCAGGATAAAAATTTTTTAAAAAATACTATATCTTTTTTTTTATGTACTGAGCTCATAATTAGGCCTACCACACCATAACCATTTTACTAATAACCTAATAATTAAAAAACAAAATATGAATTGCCAAGAATTATATTCATTTGGACTCTCAATATATTTTGAAATATTCTCCCTACTTGCTTCTGCTGACAGCACTGGCAACAGAAATTTAGAATCATTTTTAGTGTTTTTAAAGGATATACGGGTGGGCCACCATCCCTACTGCTCTCCACTTGAATAAATTGTAAGAACACCAAGAGCTTTTGGAGAGACAAAGAGAACCAAAGAATGTGCAGCTGGAAGTATCAGCTGTGCATATCTAATTCTAGCTAAAATTACTCCCAGGAGTTTCCAGCTGTAGAAAGAGAAAGAAAAAGAGGAGAAAAATAGTAGTTCAATCAGGGAAGTCGCTGGTGGCTTAAAGACTCAGGTTGGCCACAAAGCACTATTACAGTTGGGTACCAGAAGAGGAGCTGCTGCCACCACAACATTTGAGTAACTTAAACTGCGAAGTGCACATCTGCCTGTGGCCATCTGTCTGAAAGCACACTGGGGGTCAGAGGCACCGAGAAATACAGTGACCTGAAAGTGGAGCGAGATAAGATAAGGAGAGGAAAATATGTGAGGAATCTAATTGGCTTCACTTAGAAAGAGACAGCAAGCTGAAAGAGTGGGAGGGGGTCTCCTTACGTAAATTATGACTCAGCAAGTGCTATTTTATCTGTCTAAGAAAATAATTACAGGAAAGCAGTGTTTCCTGAAAAGTGTCTGTGAATGGACCCGTCTGGAATAGAGACAGAGGATTCTGGCAAGTGAAGGGTAGCACTGCACGACTTCCTGGAGGTGACCTGGCCTGATCTCAGGTACAGAACTAAGACATTACAACCTTGTATGTTTAGAAAGCATTGAAACCCCGTTTTTCTTGATCTCCAGGACATCTAGCACATCCTATGCGCTGATTATCCTCTGAACTCCCCTGACGATTCTTTAGTTGCCTCTTCAGGTTTCTCTTCCTCTGCCTACCTCTTAACCCTGGAGTTCCTGGGGCTCTAAGACCCCCTCTTCCCACTCACTCTCCCTAGGAGGGCTCACATGCTCCTTGGCTTTAGTATCATGTGTTGACGACTGTCAAATACTAATTTTCACCTACGCTAACTGTCTGGGCTCAGACCTGAACAGCAAGTACATATTGAATATCTCCTCTTGGGCATTTTACAAATTCAACTTGTCTAAAATTAAATTCGTGACATTCTCCTAGAGACTCGTGCCTCCTCTACTGTAAATGGCACCTCTATGCATTTGTTATCCAAGTTGGCAAATTAGAAGTCATTTGAATTCTCTTTCCTTTGGCCCACACTTGAACCACACAGCAGTACCAAATTAATCCGCTGATCTCCAACCCCATTTCCATGATCCTGGGCCAATGAACCACCATCTTTTATTTCATTATCACCATGGCCTTCTGACTGCTTCTGGTTGTGATCTTGATTCTGCCCTATCTCATCCCCAGTCTATTTTCAAGTGCTCATTATGAAACAAATCAAATCTTCTCACTTCTTCAGCTGAAAACTCTTCAGTGGACTACTACTGCTCTTAGTATAAGAAGGTCCAAAAGTGTAAATATGATGTGCATAATTTGGCTCATACCACCCTCTTACCCATCACCTTTGCCTCCCTTCACACTTTATAGTTCAGCCATAGTAAGTTTTTTCTAATTCCTTGAAGCCACCAGATTCTCCCTCGATTACAGGCTTTTGTATATGTTGCTTGTCATTCTCTTCTCCTTTTCTTGGCTAAACAATGACTATTCACCCATTAGGTCCCAGTTGAGATAAAACTTGCCCTGACAAGCCTTTCCTGAACAGTGTAGTCTGGCTCAGGTGGCCTGAAATGAATTCTCAAACACTTTTGATGCGATTTTCCCATCAAATCACAATGTACTGTGAATACCTATTACATGTCTTTGTCTTTTACTAGACCTTGTGCTCCATGAGGGCAGAAAGTATGTCTGTTTTGTGACAATTACATGTCCAGCAGCCAAACCAGTATTATTATACTGGATGATTACATAATCACAAAGTTTTTAGCATAAGATGGGCCTGGAAGCTGCAACATCTTCAGGAACATTTATTTCTTGATGTGTGGCCAACAGGGATCTACAGAGGGACTCTCAGTTGCAGCTCACTGAAAAGTTCTTACTCTAGGCACAAAATAATCTCTGCACCCCCAGCAAAAAGACATCAAGAGATAAATAATCTTTCCTTTAGTGTCAGGAACCTAGGGAGGTAAAATATATAGCAGAAATGTCTTGATGGACTCTGAATCTTCCTAGAGAAGATTGTACTGGGCTGTTTCCTTAATCAGTGGTTTCAAAATTTGAGCTTATATCAGAATCACGCAGAGAATTTGTTAAAGCCTAGGTGTCTAGGCTCAACCCCCAGAGTTTTGGATTAAGTAGGTATGGAATGGGGGCAGAGAATTTGCATTTCTGACAAGTTTCTAGGTGATAGTGGGGATGAAAACCTTGAGAACAACAGCACTAAATACTTGAGTTACCCTCTTCGTCACACAAACATAATAGAAGTAAGCTCCATTGTTCTGGGGGAGAAGGGGCACCTTTCCATAAACCCCTGGAAGGGAATATCTCATTGCTGGGCAGGGAAATTTAGAAAGGGATTAAAGAACCTCTGGGAAACAAAAAATCAGAAAATCAAAACTCCAATCCCTTCTGTATGGAGGATGAAAGTTACAGAACCATTCTGATGGCTTAGGGCAATTCAAATAATCATAATTCTTCAAGAAAAGAACATCATGGGCCTGTGGTGGAAATGCCTGCCAAGAATTTACTAATTCTTCTATAAATAGCTCATTTTCCTTGGGAAACTACAATTCATTAGATCTCAGTCCTTATAATTCAAGTAAGACAGACCTCACCCCCTAGGCACCAGGGAGAATCCCAAACTTAGATCTGTCTGAAAAATGTGTGCCACACTCAGCCCATAATGATTGGTTCAGAGCTGGCATGACCCAAGTTGATCCAATGAGAGTCATCCCTGATGACTGTTGAAACTGTTGGGACAGGCGCCCTCTTTTCCCTCTGGGATTGCCAAACTGATGGGAAGTAAATATGAGGCCTCTGGTGGCCACTGTCATCAGAGAAAAGAGTGGCAGAGAATGACACCAACACTGAAGAAAACTCAGTCAAGAGATGAGAGACATACTCCTGACATCATGTAGATCCAGGAAGGGTCTGAAGTTAGAATATCCCTGAACTTGACCTGAGTTCTAATGCTTGCTACTGAAAGAGTTTTGACTGGTGGAATTCTACCGGCAAACTCATGCATTGCTCTGCTCAAGAATGTTTAAATAACTAACTGCTCTCCTGGTTCCTCTGAAGGTGGACAGGCCTGTCAGGCCAGCCTCTCTAGGGTTCCACGGAATAAAATTTCCCCTAACAAATCACTTTTTTAACATAGCACTTAGCCTCATCACTGCTTACTTGTCCTCTTTCATTTCCTCTGTGAGCTCCCTGAATATAAAAGACTTATCCTATATAGTAAAAGGCTAATATGCAAATCGACCAAATGATGGAATGACTGCACTGACCATCAGGAGGCAGACACTCAGCACAGGAGCTGCCCCCAGGACTCACAGCTGGCAAGCACAGCAGCAGTGGTGGAAGAGTCTCTCTTGCTCTCTGGTCTCCACAGCAGTGCTAAGGACCCCTCAGGGGATGTCCACCTAAGTTGGCAGGCAGACATCCCCAGAGGGGTCCAGGACTGCAAGAGGGCACAGGCTGGACTGAGGGACATCACACTCTCCCCCATCCCCAGTGCACAAATGTCATGCACTGGGCCTCTAGTGCTCTTTATAACAGTCTTCTTGGTTTCCATGCACTGTAGCTGGCTCAAGTAGGTGCTCAATTAAATAGCATTTGCAAATAGCCTCTAAAAGAAAAATAAAAAGTTTGGGTCTAATCAGTCTGTCTCTAAATAGGATGACAGAAAAAAGAAGGGCAGCAAGGTTAGCAAAGTACCCTGGAAGTAATACTAGATGAAAACAAGTAATAATGACCTGCAAAGGTGAGTTTCCAAAGCCAGGTAAAATTTCACTCCACTCTATATATATTTCACTAAATCCCAGCTCCCACTAGAAGCATCACCATTTTTTCTTTTATTTAAAAAGGGGAGGGGGTGCCAGAGACCGACAACCGAGATGATGACTCCCACGTCAGTCAGCTTCCTCTTCCCCAAATCAGTTTCCAGAAATTCTACCACATCATGCATTGAGATCCCCCGGCTTCTAACTCAAAGGAAAGCCTCCGAGGTCTTACAGCAGCCCTCCTTTGGTGGCTTTTCATGATAAATAGCTTCCTGCCAGAGCACCCACAAATCCTGAAAAGAATTACAGCATGGGAAACAGAACCCGGAGAAGGTTTGCAAGCACACCAAGCACAGGGCTTGCCACTCACATCTTCACTGTCAAACGTGCCTGTTGTCTCGGGAGGAGTGATCACTTGTGGTCGTTGGCTCTCCATCCAACAAACGGACACCAAGATACCTGCCAGGGAAGAAACACAGCAACAGCGAGATGGAACTGCCTCTGAGCTCCCTGTGGACGGCAGGAGATTAGCAGCTTTCCTCTGAGTCGGCCTCAGAGACTTCCTTTACAATTGTTCCCGAGCCAGCGCGAGGGATAGGCAGTGCAGTTCACCAGAAACAGCAACATAACCTCACACATCCCAAACAGCTGGTGGAAACTGTGACTGTTTCAGAGGAGCTGACTTATCTAACTGGGTCCAAACAAGTGTGAGTGCTTCAAGCAGGCACGAGATCAGAAACAAAATTAGGTGTTTATTGAGCGCTGTCCCTCCTGACTTTTTTTTCCTTCCTTGCCGGACATGAGATTCCTCCTTAGTTGCATCCTGATAAGAACTGACATTTTGAGAAATTCATTTTAAAATAAGGGATTTTTCCCCCCAACTATAAAAGTAATAAATGTTCTTTAGAGGAAATTTAGAAATGCAGAATGCTGTGTTTTGTGTGTTTTTTTTTTTACTTTGGTTTTTCATACACACACACAATTTTAATTTATAATATTCTGATCCTGATTTTTCACCTAGTACATTATGACCCATTTCCCCTTGTCATTTATATATCCTTTCACAACATTTTTATATTTGCGTGTGATCATTATAAATTAAGTAGCTAATGCCAGTTTGTAAACATTTGGGACATTTCTAACTTCTTACTGTTATAAATAAGGCTGTGAAGAATATCCTTGTTGACAGATCTTTGCTCATGTCCACAAGGAGGAAACTTACTTTCTCTGTTAGGACACCCAAATCTGGGATATAAAACGGATGGTCCTTGGCTCTGAAGGAGTGCAGCCAAGTGCCTCGTGCCTCGTTTTTCAGTTTCAGGCCAATTAGACAGCTACTGGGAGACCTTCACAGCCTTCCTGGTCTCATAGAAGCCTTCTTTTCCATCAAGTGCATGGTCTCTTCAGTTTGCAATGCAGACACGTTAAAATAACTGTGTTTTAGCCGAGACCGGTTTTGCTCAATGGATAGAGCGTTGGCTTGGGGACTGAAGGGTCCCTGGTTGCAGGCACATCCCCAGTAGGGGTTGTGCAAGAGGCAGCTGATTGATGACTCTCACCGATGTTTCTAACTCTCTATCTCTCTACCTTCCTCTCTGTAAAAAATAAATAAAATATATTTTAAAATAAATAAATAAATAAAAATAACTATGTTTTAAATGTATGGCGGGGGGCAGGGTTAATTGGAGCAAATAAAAATAAATATTAAGAAATATTATTCATCTTGTTAGAAAATATAGAAATAGAGAGTAAAACATTAAAAGAGGTACCCAGATAATTAGCCTGGATTACTCAAAACTTGATTTTCCAGAAAACTCTCAAATTTAGACAATTTGTAGCAGGTTTTACAACTACAGAAAACTCGCTAAGACTTCCCATTTTCTTATTTCTTTTTCCTATTTTCTTTAATTCAAAAAGTGAAATGAAACGTTCCTAAGGAGAAGACTCCTAAATGGTAGCATCATCGCTCGTTCTAGATTTACTGCCTGCATTGAACAATCGCTTCTGTGTTGGCACAGCCTGTCACCCGCCAGTGGGGGATGAATCACTCCCCATGAAAAATCATTCCAGAATTTGGATAACAGAGAAGTCTGCTTCCCGCCAAAAGCCCAACCAATGCTGGTAAAACTTAGGAAAATCATTATCAAGCAAGCCGGCAGTGGTTTCAAAGAGCATCTCTTAGTAGTTGCTGCACTCTCTGACCTCTAAAAGCAGTGTAAGCAACTTCATGCACACACACACAGCCCCTGCCAGTTTCCCTTAAAAATCTTCTCTTCATCACCACTGAGTGGAATTAAAAACAGTTGGTCAAGCTCCACTAATCGGCAGCTGCTCACAATTAGATAAAGCATTTGGGGCCATTCTCTTAACTACCTTCCCAACTGCCTAGCTATTCAGCATGAGCAATATACCGTGACAA